>NC_080571.1:49146375-49836375 GCF_030247185.1 Malaya genurostris
TTGAATTTAGCATGCTGAAGTTCGTTCGCGTCGGGTAAATTCTGGTGGATTGAAAACCATTAGTTGTGAGATTTTATGCATTGACTCGAACGATAAGCTGCATACTGGTACAATCACTCCTCATCTTCACTCCTCTATAACAGAAGAACTGCACATTATTTTTATATAAAACTTTCTGATATAGATTCTCAGTGCCGAACTCCACCATTCATTAATTGTAGATGGGGTACTAAACAAAATTATGTGGTGTTGACTAATGAGATGACTATTGATAAAGCTATTAAACGAATGCAGTGTTCATGTAAAAGTTAATGGATACAATATTTAAAAGAATGGTAACTTGAACTTTCGAATGTCCAAGAATTACTCATTTTATCATTCGATTTTTTAACAATATCAAACTAACCATAGTACTCAAGGAGGAGTAAGGATTTGAAGATAAAGTGCGGAAAATTCGACGTAACAAGGTTCATTTAAGTAAGAAGAAGATTTCTCGCATCTAAACTTTTACCGTCTACCAGAGGAGTTGAACTTAGCGATGCGAAACATCCGAGTCTCTGATATGTTAATTTTTTTTGCCCACCACACTTCCTCACACTAAAAAATTTACTAAATAGTTACTGACTGACCAGAAGTCATACATTAAAAGTAAAAATAAAGTTTTATCGCTAAATTGTTAATGGAAATTTTTTCCTGTGATTGTCACGCTGCGAACATTCATAAAACACGATTAAATAATATCACCAGACTAGCGAGAAGTGACGAACTACAAGTCGCGAGGGCAGCTTTTGTAAATTGGTTCTAATCAATTTAAAGTAGTCATCTCAGTTAGTTTTGCTTCACTTTTTATTCCATATGTCGAAACCATAGTCTGAGAGAGATCAACAATCGCTATTCGATGCACTGACTCAAAAGATGATTCGCGGTTCATTCGCTTCATTTTTGCGTAACAAAAGCTTTTAACATATTCACAATTTTTTTATGAATTCATCGCAGCCAAGTAATCAGTAAAATAATGGAAAGATACATTAACAGCATAACGTTTGACAATTCTACTGTCCGAAAACATAAATTAAAAAAAAACGGGCGAGACGAAGTTCGACGGGTCAGCTAGTTTTAAAAATATAAAAACATCCACTTTAACATGTCCAAACATTTTTTATTTATCACTAAAAAAAACGGGGTGGTGCATAAATTGGAAGATGGAAAAAATATGTTTCAAAATTTTCAAGTAATTTTTAATTAAAAAGCAATACATCTTAAAACATTTTAGAAAAAATTTTAAATCTTCCCCATAATGCCTCATGCATACCTTATTTTTTCAATTTTTTCGGAGGAGCGGTTTCTTCAAAAATCAAAAAAAAAATCAATAGAACCACCCTTGCTCCGTCAATATGGCAGTTAAAGGGTTGAAACTTTGAAAAAATTGTTTCCAGTTTATGACCTTTCGAATGTGGTATAACAATATGAATTCTCTTTGGAGGCAGATTTCACATGCCTATCCTGCTGTAGCCTTTTCACATTTGACCGAAATACAGAATAAAGGTGATTAATTGTCGTAGTTCTCACGATTTTCCATTTGAATACATACAAATGCAGCTAGAAACACTCCATGTACCATGTAATCAAGAAAATGGGTTTTGTTAGTTCCACAGAGATCTGAAACACCCACTTGAGGTAACATTTGATACGCTCCTGGTGACTCCAGGTCGATTAACTCTTGCACTGGTAGAATTCAATATCATCTTCTGGCCCTGCACAACAGATGCTTCATCGAGAGGTCATCTGAGGAAATTTACACTCTATTGAATCAAACACACTTTCTATATTCGAGATCTATATAAAGAGGAAAAAACAAAACAATCAGTTCCACTCAATAACGTAACGTACTTTGCAAATCTACTGATAAGTTCAATTACTTGTATGTGGTATATTTCGTTTAAGAGTGGGATCTTGACACCGAATACATACATAACAAACGTCAGCTCAATACCGTAATCATATGAAAATGATTATAAAAGCTATTTTCACACTTTCCTATTGAAAGAAATGGTTTTAAGCTCTTCGGTTATCGTTTTTTTCATTTGAAATAAACTCACTTTTCAATTTAGGACACATTTTCGTCTCAAGATTTACAGTTCGTCATGTTTCTGATTATTTACTAATCGATTCGTCTCAAAACATGACCACTTTTTCGCACAATTACACTACCATTGAATGCTGGATGACTTCATAATTAGTAATGTTCACTTGCTACTTGTTTAATTAACGATTTAATACTTCAAAAACTACCCGACAAACAATAAAAGTCTTTAAAAATATGAGATGAAAGTTTTTCACTTAGTTCACTTGATTGCGCTTTGTTTTCATCTCATTTGGTTTCGCAAAGTTGCCAAGTTATCTCATAATGTTACAAAACAAAAATTGTTTTTCTTCTTCAAAATCTCATCAAAAAGTCTGTTTTTTGGTATCCGTGACATTAATTAATTATATTATTGATATTAATATTTCAATAAAACTGTTTTGGCTTCGAATATTACCAGGAAGAGCATGTTAAATACTAATGAAATAACCATTGTGGCAAATCTAGTAGCACTGGTTTCATTCCGATATACCTCAACATAACGCTGTGAAGTGTGTGTGTTTCATCGGCTGAGCACAGAGATGCCAGATATTTTCATAGAAAATATGTATTACGTTGCATAGAAACTCTATATCTGGTCTATCTGTTTTCACTAATAAAATGATGTTAAATCTGTTTTCACTAATAAAATCTGTTAACATCATTTTATTAGTGAAAACAGATAGACCAGATATAGACTTTCTATGCAACGTAATACATATTCTATGAAAATATCTGGCTTCAAATAGTTCAAATTGGTTCCAAATTTTAATATAAATGTTTGTCAGTGTTCATAATCAATTATCTACATAAAAGATTTCCACTTTAACATGATTTGTCCGTTGATTAATAAACTTTTAAAGAATCACTGCAATCAAATACTAATAGATACTCGGAGAGAAAAGTCTACTTTTATACTTCTTTTTTACTTTTTACTTTTTACTTCTTTCTTTCTATGAACCTGTACAAATCTGTATTAAATTTAGGAAATCTTTACAAAATCGGTACTTTGATTTAAACCAGTATGCGAACGCAAAAATCTATACAATACATATAAATCTGTATAAATGGCATCTCTGGCTCTACACTTTGTTTCAAGAAGGGCTAATGAATAAATAGTAACAATCACAGTTTTGGTTTTATTTAAAGTTCACCAAATTAACTTTTCAGTAAAATTTAAAATTTAAAGCGAAAGGTAACGAAAACGACTGAAAAATTTTTAAACGTTGAAATGATTTCAAACTGGTTCTAAAAATTTCGTATATTGTCTCATAGTTGGCATTAGGCCGTTTTTAAGAAGAATTCTGACATTTTGAACCTGAGAGTGTAATAGTGGAATATTTCGTTTTGATTGCTGTCGTCATTGCTAATTTATAGGATGAATAAAGGATCAACGATAGGATGAATAAAAATCCATTGAGATGAAATTAGGAGCATAGTAGTGAACATTTCATAAGTGTTTTTTGCTGTTTTATGAACATTATTTTAATTTCCAAGGAATGTGAATCAAATCTCAATGTGGAGCAAGGCGAATGAAGCAATAATATGAAATAGTTATAGTGATTTTAGTGGCTAAATCGAGGTTTGAAAGCGACGTCCTTACAAATGAGATGAAATAGGGAGCCCTTACCCTATATTCATGGTGGCTTAACCATTCTAGATTATTGTTTAACTTACATTCCGCTTGTGATCTTGATTATCAGATAAAAACTGTTTGTTTATTTATTTTTCACTATAATAAACAGTAACTATGGTGAACTTGTTCTTACCCTTAAGTGTTGCTAGTTTTATAGAAAACTCGTTAAAGTACATTGTCTCTCTGACAGTGTATCATGACAGTGTACCGCACGATGCAAAATGTGTCCTTGAAAATTTGTCGAAGTATTCCGTATTATAATTTGTATTTGGTACTAGTGTCAACTGGTTGGTTGAGATGGTATTGTGCTTTTATTTAGCTTTTTTGACAGGCTGTCTTGCGACGGTTTCGGCATTCAATTGCATCCATATTGCGCAGGAACTAGCCTGATACTATTGAGCCAACTTCATTCGTCGGTTAGCTTCTCACAAAAACCTGTTTTTATCAATCTAAGGGTGTGATGATGTCTTTCTCATAGTACTCATGTATAGCTGTTTGCTAAGTCAAAACACTATGCTGATTATTATAACAATGTTCGTTTGAATTTACCATGGCATTAAACTTGTGGTCGTTTGCCGTTCATTTATGACAAGATATTTTTATGGTTTCTTTGCTATTCGCCTTCGGCGTATAGTTTAAACAGTTCAAATTGAACTGTCCATTGCCACTTAGGAGTACAATTTAAACCGCTAAACAGACGAAGGAATCAAAATTGCTCCTTTTTCTACAAATGTCGGATTGTTTGGTAGTAGAAGTTTTCACTGATTTTTAGAGTCTATAGGCGATTTTTTTGTACAAAGTCAGTTTCCTCATACTAAATCCCGTACAAACTTTAATCCTCGGGCACGAAAATATAGGTTCACCGATCAAGCTAAAATTCAGCATAATTCGTATGGTGGTTTGGTAGAGATGGTCATTTCAAATTACGGTTAAAATCGTTCATCACTTAGCGTTCGGTAAATAATTTTGAGAACGGAAGTCGAATCCGAATAAAATCCAACTGGAACCTATGAAACTATAAGACATGAGGCTATAAAACCATCTTTGAGCAAAAGAAGTGCGTTCCATTTTCGAGTTCTTGACCATTATTCAGTCAAATTTGAGATGTCTATCCATGGCATCATTTGGCGATCATTTACGAATGGAACAGTTAAAAAGAACGAATATGAGGCTGTTGGATTAGATTCGTTCAATGAGAATGCGTAACAATTTCCAGCTCTTGAAGGTACCAACACCGCAAACGTAATGTAATTCCACAGAGAACGGACATTCAAGGGTGTGTAAGAAATTCAACGGTTATAGCAATCACCAAGTAGCAATTCTCCTGTAGATGCGCTTCGAGCAGCCCAGCAGTCGCTTATAGGCTCTTGCGTTCGAGCTTCCAAAAAATGGTAATTATTGCGTGCAAAGTCGTACTTGTACACTTTTATGCTTTACACAGCTTTTTTTTTTGAAAAAAATTGTACTAGCTTGGATGTCTGTTCTCTGTGGTAATTGTGTGTGTTTGATGTTTTGACATACGGTTTTCTGACACAAACGCTTTGTTTTGAAAATTAAGTCGAAAGAATAACAAGAGCTTTCACTTCCGGTAAAACTCTCAACGGGTGAGCACGTTACATCGTATTAGTCTGGAGAAAATTCGAGTATTTCGCAAGAAAGAAAGGATTTTCATCCGTACTTTGACGACTGGACGCAGTCACACAGCGAGATTTTCGCTTTAATTTAACTTGCAATATACAGAATCATTGTATGGCACTACGATTTTATTGTTAGTAAGAATCTTTCCATCTCGGGACTCGAACATACGACAAATGCCTTGTAATACAAGTGCCAACCCGAGTGAAATATATGGATGAAGGGGGATGTTGCTTTTGGAGAAGAATCGAACGGTTCCGAGATTTTTAATCGTTTATTTTACTTCAATATGATTGATTAAATACTTCCTAAAACAGCAGGATATCAATTCAATTCAGTACATGTGATAATTCAAAGTCACTTACGTTTAGTTTTTTTTATACTCTTCTCCGTTTGCGATTATATAACCTTTTAATTGCACCAATAGGAACGATCGTGACTATCATTGGGTTAATCTAACCTTGTGCACCTTTAACCAAGTCCTCCTGACACTAGCATATTATTGCAAATAACAAATTAACCTAATGTACAAATAATCAATGTGTAAACTTACACCTCTTACCAAATTCCGCTACCAGTTTAACTATATTTTTAGCATGAAATCAAAGCACACTTAGTTGCAACGAGTGAATAGTGCGTATTCGGCCTCCTGTCACGACGCCATCTTGATGAGATCAAAATCGGAACTTCAAAATCAGCTGATTGCAACGTAAACAAACAAACAGTAATACATTTGTGTTACGCGTTTACCTTGTTTAGTGCACGAAAATTATTGAATTTTGGGTCGACTCTCTCACAATAACTACCTAAAATACAGCAGACAGTGTTTTGGGACATGAACTGGAGATAATTTTCACAATTTGAGAGTCGCGATGAGTATCAAAACATCGCAGTGTTTGGGGCTCGAAACGTAATCGGTATACTTTCAAATGGCTGGTGCTCACATACCGGTGTCAGATGGGTGTGCGTATCACGTGTATGTTTCTGATACTCGTATGACAGTTATCAGCGCGGGAATGTTTTGATGGTTTCTTCTGTCGGCTTGTTCTTGTTGGGCGCGCCGACCAAGGGGTCGCAACACTCCCCCCCAGGTATGCCACCTTCTTGGCTTACTGCTCCTTCGCGCCGAACATCAAGAACGGCCAGCTTAACAACTGGTCTCTCGTAAACACCGGTAGCTGTTTGTATCGCTGCAGACCTAACTTGACCATCTCTGCTTTTATTCACGGCGATGACACGTCCTTTTGGCTAGCAATTCCGAGGAGATTGAGGATCGATGATAATCACGACATCATTGACTTCTACCGGCTTAACTTGGTTGAACCATTTTGTTCGTCTCGAAATGTCCGGCAAATAATCGTGGACCCAACGTCTCTAAAACAGGTTTGCCTCTAATTGGAACACACGCCATGAACGTTTCAACACTATTGCTCTGTCGTCGAGAGAGCAGATTGGTTTCAGGCCACTAGACGAGCCTAGTAATAAATGGTTCGGAGTTAAGACTGGCGCATCTGGATCTTCCACTGGAACATGCGTTAGCGGTCGAGAATTTACAGTGTTTCCGACTTCGATCAGCAGATTGTGGAGTATTTCATCCGTTAAGTTCTGCTTGGGTTTGAGGGCATTTAGATTTTTCTTCACCGATTGTACCAACCTCTCCCAGCACCCTCACATGTGAGGGGATGCAGGAGGTATAAACGTCTAAGCGGTTTGAGGACTCACAATTTCGCTGATCAACTTGTTCTGGTCCATCTCTTTCAAAGCGGCTGCAAGTTCTTTGTTAGCGGCCTTAAAGTTCGTCCCACGATTGCTGAAAATTTGATTTGGAACACCTCGACGTGCCATGAAGTTTCGAAGCGCTATTACACACGAGTCGGCATTTAGGGAATATGCCATTTCCAGGTGTATGGCGCGTATTGTCATACAGGTTATTAGAACCCCCCATCTTTTTTCCTTTCTGCGTCCTACGACCACCGACAGAGGCCCGAAGTAGTCCACGCCGACATAAGAAAACGGTTTAGTGAACGCTGCTAGACGAGCAGGAGACAGATCGGCCATAGGCGGGACTCGTGGAACGACACCGAGGTTTTTACATGGTTGACATTGCGTCCTTATTTTCCGGTATAGAACACGAATCTTAGGAATATAATACGACTGTCTAATCTCATTCAGAACTGTCTCATGATTAATATGGTGATAACGTTCGTGGTAATCTTGGACGATAAGTTTCGTAATGTGATGAGTGTTCGGGAGAATTACTGGATTTTTGGCATCGGCTGTAGCATGTTCACACTGTTGAGCTCTTCCATGCCGCCGAAGTATTCCTTGATCATCAATGAATGGGATTTCTCGGAAAATCGAACTGGATTTTTGGATGCCGCCTCCTTTGGGTTCCGACAGAGCATGTATTTCGCCGGAATAGGACTCCCTTTGCGCAAGTTTGATCAGATAGGTTATTGCCCAATCTAATTCATTTCTTGTTAGGGGGCCTGTGTTACGTGGAATGCGGTTTATTTTGCTCCGTATGTTCGTTATAAATCTCCAAACCATCGCTACAACTCTTAGCAGACGCTTCCATTTGGAATAATTTTCTACAGATAGTATTTCATCTATTTTCCGTATATGGTGGAGTAGATTTGGTCGTAGCTCCTCCGTGGTGGAGTTGATTGTCGAAAGCTCGACCGGCCAGTGCTCGGAGGGTTGTCTTAGAAAGTCGGGACTCTTAAACCATCTGTCGTTACTAGCTACACTCGGTCGTTCACGCCATTTTGTAGCTTCGTCGGCAACATTTTCTTTTGTTGGTATCCATCGCCAGCTGCCTATATTAGTTGTGTCCAAGATTTCACTAACCCTGAATGCGACGAATTGGGTATATCGTCGATGATCTGATCGGATCCATGACAAAACATTCCTAGAATCGGTCCAGAAGATATGTTCGTCTATTGTCAGGGAGAGACATTGCGTTACAGTATTCGCCAATCTGGCACCGATCACCGCAGCCTGTCAAAAGGGTTACTTTTCACTTCACCTAGTACCATGTTTGTCATGATTGTCATAAGAAGGTCAAATTCCTACGTGGGTGACTAAAAACTAGAATAGAAAAAAATAATCATCATATTTCTCGTAAATTAATGTTCGGGATGCTGCCATGGCACAGGCGAATTGCAGCATAATGCCTTCGTGGAACTAGTTTAGAATTCCCATCCATTATTGCTAATCAATCTAATCTCAAACTCTCGCCTTCACTAGAAAATAAAAACAAACATAAATCCAATCATTGCGGAACCAATAAAACACCCATCAGGGCCAGGTTTATGATCTTTGACGGACTCCCCGGCTTCCTAAATTGGTCTGTTTTCATTCGTTTTTTCCCTTAACAGCAGAAAATAGCGCAAAGTTTTGCCTTTTCGTGCCGTTTCATCTCGACCAGTCCAAGCGTGTGATGTTGCTTAACGAGCAAAGTTTTTTTTCTCGGATCCAACCCTCTTATTCTATGCTAAAGTTCGAAGTCAAAGGTTCAACCTCCGTGACGGACACCGACGACAAAGCCGCCCATTCCCGGAATTCAGCAAGTGTTTCTAATTTTCCGATTCAACAAATCTATCAGAGTTTTGCCGTAACTTGAATTTTCCAGTGAATTTGGCGTTTTAAGGTTCAGCCGGATCGCAAAAAAATGAATGTAATGAATGTATTATGCCAAATATTGTACATCAAGCTAAAAATTAATTACTCTAAGAAAAATGCAGCTCTGAGCGGAATAAAAAAAATTTATGCGTTTAAGTTCAAGAGCTGAGCTAAGCTGTTGCAGAGAAGTTTACCTCGCGTTGCATTATATCGTGAAACACGCTGTAGACATTGTAACTTTCAGGAAACTCCACGAAAAAAACTTTTTATTAAGTCTAGAGTCAATTTCCTATTGTTATCTATCTATAAATATGTTATGAAGATGAAGATAGCAAGGAAGATACCAAGGTGGGATGATACATACGCTGTAGTATGCAACATATTTACGAAAGAAAAAGTTTTGTTTGACTCATCACCTTCCGGGTCTCCTATCGATCTCAGCGAAATATGCACTGATTGGTGTTTAAATCCATTTTTAAGAGAAATACTGTTACTGCTAGCATTTGATAGAAAAAGTGTTTTCGAGTAAATGAGTCGTATTGGAAGTCGTTTCTGGGCGATACGATAAGTATGATACTACAATTCGCGGGAAACTTCATCACAGCGAAGAAGATTCCGAGCGACGTCAGTTGAACTGTCATTTCTTATTCTTCAATTGATAAATTGATAAGATATGTCCGATAAATTCATGTCACGTCACACATGTTTTGTTGTTTTGATTATGACCCACCTGCTTCTACTGAATCAGTTGATTTCCTGGCTCGTCAAAATTCACTCAGATATTTTTTTTCATTTCACTAAAACCACTTAAAACCAGTCTTCATTAAAGCTTGTGCCTGTGCACGAAATTTCAAACACATATCCAACCTCAAACTTATTTACAGTACGCACATTGGGTCGAGTTTCCGTGCACGAACGTCCTGGAACGTACACCGGGCACGTGCTAGGTACGGTTAAATCAGTGATTGAAGCAAGACAGAAGAAAGCAAAAACAAAACAAGAGGATCTTTTTGTTGACGTTTATTCACATTTATTTGACAAAGAAAGAAATCCAACAACAGTATTTCGAAGGTATTTATTAATAATTCAGAGTACCATGTTCTTCGATTTTTTGGAGAATCTGCTGAGAATTAGTATTGTACGATTTAGAAGATACTAGAAGGTTTCACTCGAATCATTAATTTTAGTGATTTTTTTAGGCTTGAATCTTCGAACATAACAAGAAACTAATTTGAAGATATTACCGAAATAACTGTCTCTCGATAACTTCTTGAACAGACATTGTGATTATCTGGAATCACTTTTCAAAAGTAGGCGAGCGAACATCGAGTACGTACACCATGTATGTGCTTGGCTTGGCACGCGTTCGTGTATCAATTCGGATTTGAACATGACTTGAGAGTTCGGTACGGGAGCTGAACCAAATACAAATTATAATACGGATTACTCCGACAAATTTTCGAGGACACATATTGCCATATGCGGTACAATGTAAAAGGTACACTGTCACTGTGACAATGAACTTTGGAAAAATAACCAGATAACTGGCAACACTTGAAATTGAATTTTATTGTTACCGTGGGTACTGTTTATTATTCAAATAAATATTTTGAATGTATATTCAGGTTAGATTTGTGTTTTGTTTGATGCCCCTGAAAACTTGAGCGAGGCATTGGGATACTTTCCCGAATCGATCATGAATTGGAGTATATACGAAGAAAATTTTCCGAGCTGTTCATGTATGAGCAGAAGTACACAAATTACTCACAAGAAACAGCCGTTACGTACAATATGATCCTTCAGATATCGACTAAACAGATGGAAAAAAAATCGACAAGAGTTGAGCTCAATGAATGAGACGAATTCTATTCTAGCAAAACAACTGGACGAAGCCAACAATATCTGAGGTCGTCGCACACTGAATAGCGTAGAATCGATGACAGCAGGCCCGTACCCAGGATTTCGTTTCGGGAGGGGCCCAAAGATAAAAAAATAACGTTTCTGTAGATTGCTTATGTAGCTAATTCTCGGTGTGCCTTTTACGGGTGTTTTTAACACACACTTTAAACTTTTCCACTGGAACTGTTATTGTATTACATTATTGTCTGAGACCTTCTAAATGATTATATATCTGTTTTTGATTTCGGGAGGGGCCCGGGCCCCTTGGCACCCCCCCTCTGGGTACGTGACTGGATGACAGTATTAATGGAGTACGAAATTGAGGACGAAAATAATACGGATCATGTCCATAGTTTCGATCGAGATCGTATCCAGCTTCTGTGCGATGCTGCGGCAGTAAGAAACTCGTCGAGTTTTGCAGCGAAACTGCGCAGAAAGCAGCTTAAATAAAAAAAACGTGCTTAATCCACCTAGCAGTGAGATGATACCTTTTTTTATCAATACGCATGTGTTTTTGCATGGATATTCTTAGGTGTTTTAGTTCTCATGACATTATTTTAATTATCGTCGTTTAAAACGGCAAATTGAGATTTTAATCACTCATTACCCTGTAATGCCGAAACTGCAAAACATATCGAATTTCAATCTTAGCGTGCGACAATCGATTGAACATTCCATGAGATGTCGAGGTAAGTTCCATTTTAGAGTTTTTCGTCATTATTTATGGTACTTCCAGAGCCGGTATTCAGGAATTAGCATAGCCCAAAATCATTCGAATGGCCATAAATTATTACGCCAAACAATTTACATGAAATTTATATACTCATCATCTGTAATTCCAGAATCGGATAAAATTCACCAATTTTTTATGGGACCTTAAGTCCTGTAATATTTGTTTTTGAAGTTCGATTTGGTCTTTTTTGAGAAAATGATTGAGCTTTGAGAATCGATTCGATACTGGAACCGGAATTCTAAAATCGGTGTAGTCGAAATCAGTCAAATTCACCTGAGCAGTGTGTAGACATCTTTGAGAAATTGTAGTGCGAATTAAAATTTGGGGGTACATTCCGAATCCAAAAACGAATACCGCTCAAACTGAAATAAATTTATTTGGTAATCGACTATCCAAATCTGCAAACCCGATAAACCTGATTAATTTATGTGAAATGGACATTTTTATACTAATCACCCTGCATTTTCTAAACCAGAAGTCGGATCTGACTAAAAAGTAAAAGGTTTTATAGGATTTTAAGACCTCTCATTTGAATCATAGATGATTCTTAGATTTCATTTGAATCTTAGATCGGTTCAGCCATCTACGAGAAAAATTAATTGCATTATTTTAATTTCGTTTCACATATCATCCTGTGGTTCCGCAATCAGAAGTCGGATCCAAACGTAATTCAGGAACCTTGTTTGGGAGTATACGACTTTTCATATGAATCTGAGTTTGTAGAAAACGGTTTAACCATCTCCGAGAAAATTGAGTGAAATTATTTGTCACACACGCATTTGCTGATCTCGACGAACTGAGTCGTATGGTATATGGAAGTCATGTTCTTCCAGCATTTATTGCTGTAAATAGTTTAAATCAATATAATTATGGAATTACTTCCAACTCGATAATGCTGGTATCATCTGGTTTACATATGCCATATTCGAAAGATTATGTTGCCAAAAATGAACCGTGCTAAAATTGGTCCGAGGCAAATTGTCATAAAAAAGGATGCTGTACACAGTCTTTTTGGTACTTAGAAACAATTATATGTAACAGTATACAAAATCGTGTTTCATGTTGCTCTCAAGCATTGCTTTTTCATACAGCGCTCAAAATTCCTTCTACTGGAATAAGGCTTACACAAAAATATCGATATCTCCGTTAAAAATGGACGGATTTTAACAATATATGGCTTGTTGGATAGGTGTTACCGAGCGAAATCTAAGTCTGGAAACATATTCTGTTTTCAATGTCAATTGTGACAGATACTGTCAAAAAACTGAAAATTTTGACATAAAACTTCGTATAACTCAAAAAGTAAACATCCGATCTCAAAACCATTCAATAGCGTTCTGGGTGACGGGGAGACCTTTCATTTGCGACTAGTTTGATCAAAATCGGTCCAGCCATCTCTGAGATCTCGACCTCTTAGTTGACAACACACATACAGACACACACAGACATTTGCTCAGTTCGTCGAGCTGAATCGATTGGTATATGACATTCGGCCCTCCGGGCCTCGGAAAATTTTTCGAAAGTTTGAGCGAATTCTATACCTATTTTTTATATATATAAAAAAAGGTAAAAATACAAGCAGAACGAATAGGTTGAGGAAAATAAAATCGTGGACTATGGATCACTACCGAAGAAGTCGGATAATTATAATCATGGGAATATTCGTCTGGATATCTGGAGAAAACGAAAAATATACGAGTGATCTGTCTCCGAGAGAGTTTAGTTCGTATTACTCAATTGTTGAATCGCACATTTTCCTTAAAGTTTCCCTATGACTGATACCGACCTACGTGTACTCAATTTAAAGAAATAACCTTCATTTTATTTGAACCATTCTGGCTGTACCAATTTTGGATAGCGAGAAACAACATTTTGAACATCCAGTTCTCGTCACACAACTTACATTGTTATACTTTACTTTTTTTCAAGCAAGAATCATCGTTGAATGTAAATTGTTTTATAATTGATGGTAATATATATTGGGTGCATATAAATTAAGGCAGTACAAGAGAGGGACTTCTTTATCAACTCGGCTGTTGTATTTCAGCTGTAGAACTACCCGTTCCGGTTTATTCAGCAGTTCTAGTATGGTACGTTGTACCTCACAATCGCTGGTTATGTTAAAATCGATTTAACGATTGCACGCGTTAATGAAAAACGCACGCGAAAAATATCATTATAAGCAGACTAATCCTACAAAAAACTTATGGTTGACCCAGCAACGTATTCTGGGATCCTAGAAACAAAACAAACTATTTTTAAACAATTTAGGAAAAATTTGAGCCAACTTACCTAAAAGTTCATAGAACAAAACATCCGTCGTTGGTCTGAGCATGGGAGATTGTTTATGTGAAAATTATAGTGCCTATAACCAGAGTGACGACATCTCATCCGTAATGTTGGCAACAATTCAAAACATTCCATTAGCTTTACATTGAATTGACAGGTCGTTTGCTCGTTTGGAACTAGTAGTTGTCATTCCAAACGAACAGCTGTCGCCACTCTGATTATAGTCACTCTAGTGAAAATAATAAGACTAACATAGCCATAGCAACATTACCAAATGTTGCCAGTTAGTAACATTTACAATAATTTTAACTTGTCTTAACCGAATAGAAGAAAGGGCTAGGCTAACTTGTTCAGTCGGTTGAACCAAATATTGACGATCCATTTGTAAGGGACCTAGGGGTATTATTATTTGTATTTGGCTGAACCTCCGCGAGTATGGTATTCGGTGTTTAATTGGGAAGACTGCTCAAAACTTAGCTTATTTCTCGAGTTATTCATAGTGAAAGGTCGAGCTAGAACGAAATTTAACTGGTTGTGCAGTTTCCAACATTCTATTTCTTGAGATTCGTCAAGAAGAATATCCGTAAAACGGTTGTTACTTTCGCTTTGCATGTTAAACGAATTTAAAACTGAATAATATACCGGGAATTGGATATCACATTGAAATCCATGGAAGGATCTTCGAGAGAGAGTACAACCATGAGGAGCGGGTCATTTCGTTGAAAGTCGTTTCGCCGAATGCCATTATATTTGACCCATTTATTTCGTTGACTAGCAATATGGATATGGATTGTATTTCTCACAGTTTTATATGTCAAAAAGTACCCTACTTTTGACAGCTTACATTCAAGTCAAAAATGAGTATTTGTGGTACTTTAAACGTGTACTGAATTGTCAGCTGAATTGAGGAAGGTTCACAGCTAGGGATGTTGGATATTTCGAATTACTCGATTATTCAACAATAATTTTCAAACTAATCGATCAAGTTTTGATCGATTATTTGAATTATTTATCGATCACTAGATTAACAGATCCATATTGCAACATCCCTATTCACAGCCTCAGCCTAGAATTTCGAACCATCTGCAAGGTTCTTTCATCGAACCGCTGTATACGAGCCTTTTTCACGCATGGCGTATCGTTTTTTCTCATCACATCACTCACAGGCTGCAGCACAAGCTATGGTAGAAATTGGCGAGTATACTTCACTTCCGTTTCCTTTCCGGCGGCCCTTTTTTTGCCCTGTCAGAGATAAATGCATGCACTGCTGTTTGCTGCAAACTGCAGTAGACAACAGAACAGCCTGCTGTGTCGGGTATTTTTTGTTTTGCAAAGCTGCTTCTAACCAATCCATTTCAATACATCGATAAATTGAATTTGAATGGATACAGTGAAGCAGTAGAAGAGACATTTGGTAATGGTTTACTTGGCTTCTGTTAGGATAACATTGGGCAATGCAAGCAGAGTATTCCCTTTTGTCGTAATTTATACTAAAATGCACATTTTTATTTGCTGGTAATTCAAAATCGACTCATATATGTTTAACCGTGTACTGATCGCCAAACTTTGAGATACGACCTAACATAAAAACAGTTAAATTCTCAAATATCTGCATTGTTCACATCTTTGGAGTTGTGCCAAATGATGGAAAGCCAAATGTTAGGTCGTTTTCACTTGATGCCGAACCTAACCTAGTTTCCACCCTAACTGCTGTCAAACCGTTTGTTTGAAGCCACTACGTAAAAATTCTGTAAATTCACGTATGAATAGTCATTAACTTCACAATAAATTTAGTTAATCATCACTCTAAAAATTACGGCATGCTGGTATTTACGTCAAATGTTTTGTTTTTTTCCACAGAGTGTAGCTCAAAACAGAATGAAGTACATGAACAAAATGATACGCAGTATGCAATACATCTGTTGGTTAACTTTAACTATTGATTTGCTCTACTTTTCTTTGTCCATTCTTGTCGAAAGTCTTCTCGGTTGTAAAAAGTTTCCGTTTCTATGCTACAGAAAAACACGTTACTATATAGTGAGCTGAACCCAAGAATCGTGACTGAAATTTTCCATCGTTTAGTTCTCAGAACTCGGTGATAAACTTTAAACTGTCAGGACCGTGCGGAAGGTGTAAGGTTCGGTTACATTCAATATTGTTAAAGTTGTTTCAGGTTCTACAATGTTGAATCAACAAAGTTTTCCCCGGAACTGTCACCATTGTTTCGATCCCCAGCTTTTGATTTTTATTTTTGGTGCAGTTTATTTTTGCAACTGTTTCGACAGTTGGACGTGGCGTTTGATTGTTAGGAGCACTATGCGCTAAACCATTCGAAACAGTTGAAATTAATATTGAAAATCCGCTTCAAGAGTTTCTTTATTGAGCATTTAGTAGGATTATATCATGGTAGACAAGCTCGAAGTAGAACGATAATAACGGATAATCGATTGATTAATTGAGTTATCGAATCTTTAATAATCAACTAAAATTTAGTCGATGGTTTTTGAAATTATGAACGATTATTGAATAATCGAATAATTCAACATCCCTATCTCCAAGCGGATTGATTATATAGAGGGTATACAAATATCTATCGATTTACTATCCCGATAATCGAATACAGTTTAGTCGATTAGTTTGAAAGCAATCATCGATTATAAAAAATCTAATTATTCGAAAAATCCAATAAAAATGGAACTGTTCCTGGAATAATCGATTAACAACCCTTTCGACTTTTCGATTATCGAACAATCGAGTGGGGCAGAAGAAAGTGTACGCGATGAGAGAGAAATTCCGTCTCACTCTCTCGGTATGATCGTGGCAAATACCAAGGCAATAGCAGGGTATGCTTAAGAAATCAGCCGCAAAAGGGAATTCTTATCGTAATACCATATCTGAAAGAGCTTGGACTTTCGAAAATTTTCCCAAAATTTAAACTATTCAACTGCCATGTTGACGGTGCTAGGGTGGATCTAATGTTTTTGATTTTTAAAGCGACCGCTCCATAGTGAAATTTGTAAAAAATCAAACAAGTTTTAGACATTGTGAAGAAGATTCACAATTGTTTTTCAAATTTTTTGAAGGTGTGTTTCGTGCATTAAAATATGTTTTATTTTGAAACTTGCTATTTTATGTTTCTAAAAAACTTGGCATTTGACCATGGGTCTCCATTGGAGTTCTGTTAGAAGGAAATATATGGTAAATAACTGACAGAACTAAGCACTATGCGTTTCCTTCTAATAGAGCTTCAATTATTTAAAAAAATCAATTATTGTGGTAGCTCACATTTTCAACAATAATCCCTCCGTCCCCGCGCAAATTTTCAACTAGGTGTATTTTTTCGCGCAATCGATAAACAAACAGCGTCAAATTGAGCTCTGGGTTTACCGCGAGTTGGGACTTCACATGGTTTGAAAGTCACTATTGGATTATTGATCAAGTTCGAAGATCAAATAGCTGCTACTTCTGGCTCCGGATATATAATTGAATAAGTGACGTAACCGACAAAACGCGTGTTTTTGCGCTCAATTATCTTAAAGATGCCTGAGGCGATTTTAACAAGCTTAGTAATAGTTTAAGCAAATACAAATATTTGTTATAACTGCCACAAGCGACAAAATGTGTTGATTTTTATCGCTCGATTTTTTCAGAGATGGCTGAACCGATTTTAACAAGTCATTTGGAAGCTATTATTCCATTGTGGATCAAGTGCAAAGATCAAACGGCTGACACGAAGCAGCCCGACTTCTGGAAGCAGCCCGTGGTCATGGCATACCTTCAAGTATCACAAATTGGATACACGCAATGCTTAGCAATCGACTTCTTTGTTCATCGCTTCGGCAAGCAGAGAAGCTGCTGAGTGTCTGTGGGTGTCCTCAAGGTGGTGTACTATCCCCACTTTTATGGAACCTAGTCGCTGATGGTTTGTTAAGGAAACTTAATAACCTTGGATTTCCGACTTATGGTTTTGCCGACGATTATCATATATTGATGACCGGTATAAGCATTAACACTCTCTTTGATTTAATGCAGCAAGCCCTGCGATCTGTTGAACAATGGTGTTGTCAGGTTGGATTGTCTGTAAATCCGGGCAAAACATCAATGGTGCTTTTCACTCATCGTAGGATAATCACAGGAGCTCGTCCGTTACAGTTCTTCGGTTCAGAGGTCACTGTGGTCGATCAAGTTAAATACGTCGGGGTTATTCTTGACTCAAAACTGAATTGGTCTGCTCACATTGACTTCAGGATTAAGAGAGCTTGTATGGCTTTCGGCCAATGCAGACGAGCTTTTGGAAAATCATGGGGACTCAAACCCAGATATATTCATTGGATCTACACAACTATTGTTAGACCAATTTTAGCATATGGTTGTCTTGTATGGTGGCAGAAAGGAGAAGTCGCGACAGTTCAGTCAAAGCTAAATCATCTCCAAAGGATGGTCCTAATGGCGATGACAGGAGCATTCACGACAACTCCTACTGCTGCTCTAGAGGCGCTACTGTGCATTAAACCACTACATGTGTTCCTAAAACAAGAAGCATTATCTTGTGCATACCGTCTTAAGGTTACAGGGCTTTGGAACAGTAACCCATTAGATTATGCTACCAGCCACACTCGCTTGTGGTCTCAAATGGTTACATGGGATGAGTACTTACTCGCTCCTAGTGACCTAACTCTCACATGCAGTTTTCCTTTCAAAACATTCCATGTGAGCTATCCTCTTCGTGAGGAATGGTTGTCTGGTTGTCTGGAACGACAACTTGATGAACACATAGTTTGTTATACGGACGGTTCTCTGTTGAATGGTCGTACTGGTGCTGGTGTCTACTGTCGTGAAATGAGGCTGGAGCAGTCTCATTCACTTGGTAGATACTGTACTGTGTTTCAAGCAGAAATCTACGCGATTCTGTGTGGAGTACAATCGGCACTTCAGCAGAGGATCTGTGGTAAACGAATTTATTTTTGTTCCGACAGTCAGGCAGCCTTAAAAGCACTCAGTTCGAATGACTCACGGTCGAATCTAGTGATCGCATGTCGAACTCAAATTGAAGACCTCAGCATTTCAAATGCTGTTTACTTCTTATGGGTACCCGGCCATTCTGGTATTACTGGAAATGAATGGGCTGATGAGTTGGCTAGAGCTGGTGCAACGAATGATTTCGTTGGTCCTGAACCAGCTTTACCACTTTCAACTAGTTGGATAAAGCACAAGATTCGTTCTTGGGCTGCATCCAAACATGCCAGCTACTGGCGCAGCTTGCAAACTTGCGCTCAGACAAAAGCATTTCTACCAGATTTAAATCTGAAAATGTCAAAGTGTCAACTGCATTTCTCCAAGCAACATTGCAGTATTCTGGTCAGAGCTCTGGCTGGACATTGCAAACTCAATTATCACATGGCTACTATTCAACGTGCTGAGTATTATTCGTGTGATTTGTGTGAATGCGATTATGGTACTTCATATCATCTGATATGTAACTGTCCCGCATTGACGCAGCTACATCCGGGTTTTTGGTTCTCCATACATGGTTGAGTCTGTGTATGCGGAGCTAAAATTGAAGGATATTCTCTCGTTTCTCACCCAATGTGGTAAGGAGCTATAGTCAGAAGGGTTCATCGTTCTTCCTGGAGTGAATGAATCCCTTCTGTATTCACCTTAAATAGGGTTTAGCAGATTATTTGGCATCCTTTAGGGGGTGCCGAATTTACTTCTGCTCGTACATACTGCGAATCGTTCTGCATTCTTCCGGGAGTTCAGAATGGTGTCGCTTTTGTAAGATCTCTAAATCCTCTCGGGGGTTGGAGGTTTTATTAACAGCAGACTGTTCAGGACCTCGTAGAGGTTCAGAATTTACTTCTGCTTCCACTAAATGTGATCCTCAGCAGATTGTTCGGCATCCCTTAGGGGTGCAGAATTTACTTCTGCTTTTATGTGTTTTTGTGCCGTCAATTTTTCCCATCCTCCTAGTCCAACCCTTACCATTTCCTTTCAATCCTTTCCTCTTATATATCGGGAAAATGATGCTAAAAACAAATTGATGGCAAGGCACAAATCTCCAAATATCAAGGGAAACGTGCCATTTGAGCCAATTTGTTCTGATTCCTGATTCCTGAAACGTAAGCGACCAAAAACCGTTGTTTTTCTACCGCTCAATTTTCTCAGAGATGGCTTAGTCGATTTTAACAAGGCTAGGCTCGTTGGAAAGCTACAATTAAATTGTGGATTAAGTTTGAAGATCAAATGGATGTATCTTCCGGTTCAAGAGGTATAATGGTATAAGTGGCGTAACCGACAAAACGCGTTGTTTGTTTTTCGCGCTCAATTATCTCGAAGATGGCTGAACCGATTTAAACAAATTATTTCGATTCAATTATTTCGATTCATGGATTGATTTTGTAAATGTGTTTGCATGTGATAGTCAGTCGTCAGTTAGCTGGACGAGGGAACGTCAGTCTCACGAAAGGTTGAAATTAAATTATCTTGAATTTTTCACCCCATTGTATTCGTTCTTAATTTTTGTGTGAAGTTTTATAGTCCAATTTGCCCCATAATGAGTCCGGTTTATTATAGATAATTCCTATATTATGAAAACTTATTTCTTTCGATATTTAAGTCAAATAGGAAATGGATAATTTCCAACTAACGACTTTATAACCACATATTAACATACGTATGGAAACTGATAAACATATTCTAAAAATATTTTCTGGGTACCCGCCTGGATAACATTCAAACAGTCTGGATCAAAATAATGTTTCAACATGTATGAAACACTGCTGCTATTGTTTAAATAAGTTCATAAAATACGGTACCTCTGTGTTTTCAACCAAATTCAGAATCTCTTATCTAAATATCTTGAGAACGGTTTCTTTTAGGAGAAATGGTATTTTGTGCAATCTTATGTTACTCTTGTGCTGTAGAACCATATTTTAGCATTTTATTCACTATTTTTCTGTAAGAACATAAAATGTTGCTCATGTGTGTGTGTTTGTTTACCTTATACCAAGCCACGGCGATTTCTGGCAGCGATTTTCAGAAAAAAAGATGTTTCCGTGTGTTTTGTTTATACATGCCAATAACTTTAGTGCAGGAGTCTGGGAGATGTTTACTCAATCCAATTTCGATGAATCATTTCGTATACATAGCAAATCGATGTTCCTTCGACCAGCCCCGCCTAAATGAAATGCTTGCATTAAATGGATTCAAACATTATAGAAAGACTTGCGACTTCTTGCAATTGCAAGCAATCGACGCGTAATTAGTTTATATTCCTCGGTTTTGTATGAATTAATAACTCCTGCATACTACACAAATAATAAGAATTGAGTTATTATTTATACAGAAAAAGTTGTTCGTACTTATAAGTCGTATTTTGCTTTATGCTTTGTATAAGGACGATATGCAAAATGCTAATGTATGAATTGCACGAAATGCCGTTTTTATGAAAACAAGTTGACAATTTAAAGTCAAACTAAGGGGCTTAATACATTTCAGCAATATGACGTCAAGGCGAAATACTTGACCTATTTGAATACAAACCAATTCGCATCCTCTCATCCTGCTACTAACGCAGAAGGCGATAGCACCCAGTCGAGGTCGTTCCATCAGGTGTACAACTTTACTTCCGCCGTTTTCCGATAGGTGGCTGTACCGGCTGAGACTGGTCAAAATACATAGATGATAATGCCTTTAAAGTGAGTGTGTACAGTGCCTAACGAATTGTCATCGCTGTTTCAGTGACAGTTGTTCTTGTTTTCGTATTATTCACGCTCGAAAATGTCTGTTTATGTGCCCAATTCTCACCATTTGCGGGAAGTTTTACTTTTCTGTTAAAATTCGAAAAAAAAAAAATGCAACTGAAGCGCATCGAATGCTTTCAGAAACTTACGGTGATGCTGCTCTGAGTAAAAGAACGTGTCGGGAGTGGTTTCAACGTTTTAAAAATGGTGATTTCGATGTCGAAGACAAAGATAAATAACAATTTACTACGAGCTCTTAAAACCGGGTGAAACCATCACAGGAGATCGCTACCGAATGCAACTGATGCGCCTTAGTCGCGCGCTAAAAGAAAAGCGGCCACAGTATCAAGAGCGACATGACAAAGTCATCCTCCAACACGACAATGCTCGGCCTCACGTCGCAAAAGTGATCAAATAGTACCTGGAAACGCTGAAATGGGAAGTCTTGCCCGACCCGCCGTATTCCCCAGATGTCGCCCCTTCTGACTTCCACCTGTGTGGGTGCAAACGAGTTTATAATAACTAATGTATAGTATGCCATGACAAATTGCGGTAGACATCATTGCACCAGGTCAAGCGAACTGTAACAGAATTGTTTTGCACATTTCACCACGAACAACCTTACAGGTAAGAAGTGTACCGCTCTGGGTGATTCCGTTTCCGATTAATAGTTATAAAATGCACAATGGCGATCCTGCCAGGAGTTGCAATTCAAATAGCATAGTTATTCAAAACGGAAACGGAATCACCTAAAGCAACAGAAAATTATTCAAATATTTGGCACAAAGATTTTCATTTTCAAATGAAAAAAAAAGAAGCGTCGGTGGAGATTACGTAACGTTGAAAATAACTGGAACAAGCGGATCATTATGGTCGCGCATCATAAGCGGACCAGGAAGGTCGCGCATCATAAGCGGACCAAGAAGGTCGCGCATTATAAGCGGACCAGGAAGGTCGCGCATCAAAGCGGACCAGGAAGGTCGCGCATCAAAGCGGACCAAGAAGGTCGCGCATTAAAATACATTAAAAAAAATGTTGACGATTTTTTTTAATTGAAAAAGGCGGATTCATAAAATCGCGCATCACATAGCGGATCTGGAAGGTCGCGCAAATATTTAAATATAAAGAGCGAACCGAAAACGTCGCGCATAAAGGGAGCAGGCAAAGTGGCCGTGCAAATGGAAAAAAGAAAATTAATGAGCGGATTTTCAATAATCGCGCATCGTAAAGCGGATCGTTAGATCGCGTACATTTCAGTTATAAGTTATCTCACGCATATATTTTTGTGTATAATTCCAGACCACAAAAAGGCGTTAAACTAAAGTAATATGGCAAACGACGGAAAATATGTCCGATTGGGCAACTCAAAATATATACCAATATTCGGCTACAATCGTACTATCTGGTACGCAGATTTTCTCGTTCAATTGTGAAAAGAAAATGGCCGAAGAGAAAATGAAATGAATGAAAAAGCGGATCACTATGGTCGCGCATTATAAGCGGACCAGGAAGGTCGCGCAATTTTAATAAAAATGGCGGATTCTCGAAATCTCGCATCACAGAGCGGACCAGGAAGGTCGCGCAAATATTTAAATTTAAATAAGCGGACCGGAAACGTCGCGCACAAAAGGAAGCAGGCAACGTGGCCGTGCAAATAAAAAAAAAGCGGATTTGAATAATCGTGCATTGCAAAGCGGATTTTGAGATCGCGCACATTTGCTTCGTAAGTAATCTTACGCGCATATTTTTGCGTGCAATTCCAGACCACAAAAAAAAGTGTTAAAAGCAAAATATATGGAGAATAACGGAAAATATGTCCGATGGGTCAGCGGTACGAGCAATGCAGAGAATCAGACGAAATTTGACGCATCTGTTGATCAGACTGACGAGGAGTCAACGATTTCAGTAACGCCGTGCAATTTGAGCATGTTATGCTTCAGGTAGTGAAATCGAACTCGAAAACATGTTGACAATGATTTAGAAAATGTACAAACAAATAATGTAGGAGTTTCGCTTCGCCATCATGATACACCACACACAAAAAAAAAATTGTATTTTACAGGTGTACTCATAAAGACCTGGGAAATTTCATTTGTAATGGCTTAATTTTTTTTTCCATAAGTACGTTTATTTAATAGGCAATATGCTTAAGTTTTTCTTCGCCGTGGCATCCACAATACATAATACTTTAAACGTAATACATTTCGAATATCATATTAGTATGTTTTTATCAAGCGATTTACTATTACTGGGACATTGGATGGTCTACCTTGGGTACGCAAGAAATTTATTAGTTGAGATCTGACATCACGATACTCCACGCACGTCCAAACGACATGATCAATATCGCGATAACCTTCGCCATAAGCACAATGATTAGTCTAGGAAAGTCCAATTCGAAGGAGATGTGTAGTGATTGGACATGAGTCTGGATATCACACGAATGAAGTCCCTACTCACATTCAGTCCCCTGAACCATGTCGATATTTTAGGAATAATTGAGTGCATCCACCGACCCAGATAATCTATATCCCAAGAAGCTTGCTGGCAAGTGTTCTTTGGCGGGACGCGCTATATAATTCGTTGAAAGCAATTGGTCTCTCATGAGTTTCACCCTCAAAAGCACCACGTTTGGACAAACTCTTTCATTGCCTAGAATGGAACAATGAACCGGGAGCCAAAACTAAAGTGATTTGATAATTATTATTCAATATGTCGTTCAGACACTGTTTTATTTTGCCCAAGAAAAATGATTCATTTTTGCCAGCAGCGTTTGAGCGAATGGCTTCAATTGCACTCAGACTATCTGTGAAAAGAAAATAATGGTTTGGAGATAATGTGACGATTACACTCAAACTATAATGAACTGCTGCTAACTCTGCTATATAAACAGATGCAGGTTCTTGAAGCCTAAATGAGGCCGAAACATTATTGTTGAACATACCAAACCCTGTCGCTTTTTCAATTCGCGATCCGTCCGTGTAAAACATTTTCTCAGAGTCAATATGCCTGAACTTACTTGAAAATATTTTTGGGATTTCCATCGAGCGTAGGTGTTCCGGAATTCCACGCTGCATGGATGTGTCGAAAAATTAAGTTGAGTCAGGGACATTTAGGAGGCTGTGACGGATAGGAATATATCTTGAAGTGTCGATTTCCTGTAACATATGGATAAAATATACTGTCATGAATCTTGTTTGAGATTGAAACTCAACTAGCCTTTCGAAGTTATTAATAACTAAGGGATTCAGTACCTCACATGCTATTAGCAGTCGCGATGAAAGCTCCTAAAAACGATCTTTCAATGGACGAACTCCCGCCAGAACTTCAAGACTCATTGTATGTGTCGAATGCATCCAGCCTAAGGCAATTCGCAAACAACGGTACTGAATTCGCCCAAGTTTGATAATATGAGAGTTTGCAGGGGAACGAAAACAAACGCATCCATATTCCATCACTGAAAGTATCGTTGTTTGATACAATTTTATTAGATCTTGCGGATGAGCACCCCACCAAAATCCTGTTTTTTTTTCGAAGAAAATTTACTTTTTGTTGGCATTTTGTTATCAGATACTTAATGTGTCCTCCCCACGTGCATTTGGAATCAAACCACACTCCGAGGTATTTGAAAGTCAAAACCTGTTGGATAATTCTTCCCATCATATGAAGCTGAAGCTGCGCGGGATCATGCTTTCTTGAAAATACGACCAGCTCCGTTTTTTCCGCAGAGAATTCGATACCCAGATGAACAGCCCAAACGGACAAGTGATCTAAGGTATCTTGCAATGGTTTTTGCAGTTGTCTTAGTGTACATGGGGTTAGCTGTCAATGTCATTTACGTAACAATTATAGAGGAGCGGACAGAAGCAAAATCAAATATCCATCTGTTCGAGTATTCCTCACTCTCATGTCCTACGTAACGATTCCTCATTCGACTGGTCGTATTGACAAACCTTCGACAAAATGTCTCCAATAGCTGCATTTCTTGGCTCGAAGTATGTTCTTGTACTTGGTTTCTAAAACAAGAATTTTTCAAAGTTCTGAAGAGTTCCTCATCCTCGTTTTAAAAACGTTTTGAAAGCATTTTTTTCGCGTGTTTAGCACCTGAGCACTCTTTGTCCCACCAAGGGCTTGGAGGCCTTCTGTTAGACGATGGACCAAGAAATCGTTTGGTTTGGGCTTGTTCTGCGGCCTCCAAATAATGGCTTAATATTTTACTAGTTTGATTGTAGTGCATGAATTTTACTAGTTTGATTGTAGTGTGCATTCGGCTAGCGGGTTAGACTGTATGAATACAGATGTGTTCTTCTGTTGCTCAGTCGATCAATGGACGTACTTTGTAATCCGATTATTCTCAGTTCAAGTCACAGCGGTCGCAATCATAACCTTCTTTTTATTTCAATGAATTTCATGTCATGGAATTTTAGGTATAATATTGAATGTTCTTGCACGTAAAATTGCTCCATTTATGTGCATTTGATAAGATATAAAATCACAGGATTTTTCCGAAGTGTGCAGTGTTAATTCTACATCGTGGATCCGAGCGATATACCACTCGATACACCCAGGGATGCCAAAGGTTAAAAAAAATCTGTGCATTGCGAAAAATCTGAAAACTTGAGTGAAACTGTATGATTACACTGAAACGTTATTCCTTCTCTGACATAAGTTCTCGTATATCGACCTATAAGATTATTTTATTTGTTTTTATGTTGATTTATTAGAAGTAAAGCTAAGAGAACTAGTATTTCATTTTTTTTTTTTGAGAAGAGGGTGGATGTGTGGGTGCAAACGAGTTTATAATAACTAATGTATAGTATGCCATGACAAATTGCGGTAGACATCATTGCACCAGGTCAAGCGAGCTGTAACAGAATTGCTTTGCACATTTCACCACGAACAACCTTACAGGTAAGAAGTGTACCGCTCTGGGTGATTCCGTTTCCGATTAATAGTTATAAAATGCACACCACCTATTCCGTTCGATGGCACACGGCCTGGCAGATCAACATTTTCAATCCTTTCGAAGAGTTGGTAAAATGGATTGCTTCATGGATAGCGTCAAAAAAGGACTCCTTTTTTCGAGCCGGGATCCGAAATTTTCCGGAAAGCTGAGAGAAAGTTGTCGCTAGCTACGGACAATACTTTGAATAATACATCTGTAAGCACTTTTTCGCAATAAAGCTTTAAATTTTGAAAAAAAAAACGGCGGAAGCAAAGTTGTACACCTAATATTGACCAAATGTCATCAAAGACACACGGGAAGGCATGAGATAGGAACTTGTAAGTACTTAACAGTTCGGCTGAAAAGTTCGTATCGTTTAATAGAAACACACATTTTTTTTGCCAAAATTCGTTTTTATTATTCAACATAATTGCCATCACAGGCGATACAGCGATTATAGCGATCTTCCAACTTTTCGATACCATTTTTGTAGTACGATTTGTTCTTTGCCTCAAAAAAGGCCTCAGTTCCAGCGATTACATTTATTGCTTCTAAATTTTTTACCAGCGAGCATTCTCTTGAGGTCTGAGAACAGGAAAAAGTCACTGGGGGCCAAATCTGGAGAATACGGTGGATGAGGGAGCAATTCGAAGCCCAATTCGTTCAATTTCAGCATGGTTTTCATCGACTTGTTTTTGATCGATTGTGAGCTCACGCGGCACCCAAAGCACAAAGCTTTCTCATATCCAAATATTCGTGAATAATATGTCAAACACGTTCCTTTGATATCTTTAGGGTGTCAGCTATGTCGATCAACTTCACTTTGCGGTCATTGAAAATCATTTTGTGGATTTTTTTCACGTTTTCATCGGTAACAGCCTCTTTTGGACGTCCACTGCGTTCATCGTCTTCGGTGCTCATATGACCAGTACGAAATTTTGCAAACCACTTACGAATTGTTGCTTCGCCCGGTGCAAAGTCTGGATAACACTCATCAAGCCATTTTTTGGTATCGGCGGCACTTTTTTTCATCAAAAAGTAGTGTTTCATCATCACACGAAATTCCTTTTTTTCCATTTTTTTCACAATAACAAAAGTAGCTTCACTCAAAATGCAATATCTCACAAACTAATAATCAGACAGCTGTCAAATTTATACACGTATTTTTTGAAGGTTGGTACTAACTGAAAATGGAATGGATTTAATTCTAGTGGCGCCCTCTCATAGAAACGATACGAACTTTTCAGCCGATCTGTTAGTCACCTCACTCACCAAGAACGCACATGCCTCTAAATTGGTTTAGCTGTAACTTCATTATTTTTGAGAAGGCACTGTTTAAGGGGCGGGTAGGGTCTAACACTTTTGAAAAATCATTTATTATTTTCATTATATTTTCTTATAATAAAACATTTGAAGAATTTTCTGTGAAATTTTCAAGCCTTTTGGAACGAAACTCTGGAAGTTATGAACCTATATTTAAGGCTATTTCATTCTACGAAGAAGCAAGAGCTCGGCGCACAGGCCCAAGATCTCTATTTCGATTGACTTCAAAACCTAACAATACATTCTTGAAATGTTTCGTTCTAATAAATTACAAAAGAAAAAATATGACTTTTTGAAAATGTTAGACACTACGGGCTCCCTGGAGTAATTAATTGTTTCCATTGATTTTATAGACAAAAACCTTTAAACGCGTTTTCCTCAAAAGCAGGTTTTGAAAGTCCGTGTCCATTGTCATTCAAAAACTACTGCACCATTTTTTTTTAAATTTTGCACACACTTTCTACATATAAAAACCAGACTCCAACGTTTTCCTTTTGTTTGTTACTTTGGGGAGGTTTAACAGCTACAAAATGACGGATTTTTTCGTGAAAAATCGTAGTTTTCGCTTTGAACAACCACTAAAAATTTAAAAATAATCAAACAGAAACGTTGGGGTCTAGAAAAACTTCTACTCTAACTATGTTGTGTTCATTTGTTCACTTCTGATTAGTATGCACTGAGATACAGTGGACACCGCAAATCATAATTTTTAAGTAGCGGCTTCAAAAATACCTCTTCACCTACTTATTTCTCAATATTTTTACACGAAAAAATTACAAAATATGGTTCGAATGATGCTTTTTATCATGCAAAACATTTGAATTTGTTTTGTTGAACGATAATTCTGGAAAAAATTCGCAAAAATGATAATTTTTTTCATCGTTTAGACCCTAGCCAACACCCCCTTTTTAGCCTTGGTATTACATTCCTGTAGCGGAATTTGACCTTCTGTTTCAACAGACTTCGCAGCCGATTCAAATTGTACAGAACCTTTGCATGGCTAGTGCTACGATTCTACTGGCACTACGAATCCTTCCAGGTCGAGGCTCGAACATACGACAACTGGTTTGTAAGACCAGCGCCCTATGCATTGAACCGCCAAGGCTATACAATCACTGTGAAAACCGACTTTTGAATGGAGCTCGACGAACTGAGCAAATGTCTGTGTATGTATGTATGTATGTGTGTATGTGACAAATAATGTCACTCGATTTTCTCAGAGATGGCTGAGCCAATTTTCACAAACTCAAATTTTAATGAAAGGTCTTATGGTACCATAGATCGGTATTGAATTTTATCCCGATCCTACTTCCGGTTCCGAAATCACATTCTTTTATTGAATCATGCTTTCATAAGGCAAAGTGTGTTTAAACTTGCACACCGATTAAATTTCTTCTAAATTCGGCTCAAAACTGATTCAATTTGTAGGCTATATTATTTAGTAAACGAGACTCACTCAATTTTTTTAGAAATAATTCGATCGATTCCCACAAAATTAGGCTCAAATAAAAGTTCTTATAGTTTTATAGGTCGCTGTTTAATTTCATTTAGGTCCGACTATCGGTTCCATATCTATAGGGCGAAGTATGTTCAATCATTTAGTGCGACGATGCAAAAGAAGTAAAATTCTTATTAACTTGACATAACTGTTTACAAATGAAAAAGGTTATGCTAGTTTATACCCAAAGAAAGTTTCTTATTTTATTCAAGCTAGAGAAAAAATTTCTTGACAGCATCTGAAACTTTTGGAAATATAAGTAATATGAGAAAGGCATCATTACACCACTAGGTGGATTAAGACAGGTTTTTATTTGTCATATAGCATCACTTCAAAAATTAAAATATTGTAGGAATTATGATTCATATGCACCATTTTTCCTTCTCTTCTTTATTTATTTGTTTGAAGCAGAGAAAAGCCCACTGGAGTTGGCTTCTATCAAACTTGTTCTCCAACAGCCATAAAACCTCCTATCGAAAATTTATTTGGTTTTTGTCTTGTTAAGGCGTACAGTCGTATTGAATATTTTTAAAAGTTTTTATAAGTAGCGGATGAAAAAAAAATGAATGGAAATGAGAAAAATAAGTACACATATTTTCATTTGTTTTGCGAATTTCACACCATAACTTCAGAACCGGATCCAAACAAACTTCAGGAATTTTGTATGGAAGCACAATACGTTTCATTTTAAATCTAAGTTTGTTGAAATCGGTTCAGTGATATCCGAGAAGAGTTAGTGCAAAAAACCATTACATACACACATAGACATTTTGGGTACTCGACGAACTGAGTCGAATAGTAGATAACACTCTACCATCCGGGCATTGGTTCAAAATTCGGTTTTCACAGTGATTGCATAACCTTTCTATATGAGAAAGGCAAAAGGTATGATCTCTTGCGGGATACTGTAGTGGTATGACTATTGATTGAACTGCGTGGAACATGGACGGTTTATTTTATTCAGTTAAACTATTTTTAGGAATGTTTCTCTAACAAGGAGTTTAATTGGAAAAACCATTTCCCTGGATACGAAAAGTTACGAGTTCGGATCCCGTCTCTACGATAACTTTTTCGCAAAATCTTTATTTCTGTTGTTGTTGTTCGACACTCGTTTCCCAAATCACCTGAATTTGATAACCAACCCATCAAACCATTTAAATTGCTTTGCGGTAGCATGAAAAATCTGTGCCCTTATGCTATTTCCAAGCTCTTGTTATGACGGATGTTGATCATGTTTCGTCCACATTTTTCCTGCTTCGACGACCGTTCTTGCAATGATACGACAGCTTTTGAAAATAGTCTTTGATCCTTAGTTTCGGCTGTCCTTTTAAATTCGTTTCCATTTTGTTGCTTTTTTCATCAAGGGAGCTTGAAGTGGATTCCGTGTTCAATCGCACGATGCAAAAAAAAATTGTTCATCTTGTTCATATTTCCACTTCGACCGAAATTTCCGGCACCATCCGGTGGGAATGCTTGAGAGGTGTACTTTTATGGAGCGTTGAACAAGAGTACTAGGAAAGTTCATCCACTGAGCATCACCATATTTCCCGGTCTTGGCGATGACGACGCGTGTTCGCCCCGGAAAGGTCCATTTTCTGTGACATCCACGATGTCCAACATGTGTCCGATTCGGTCGACCGATATGAATGTCAACTATTAGCTGACATTGGTCGCACGCCTGACCCGGCAGAAGGTGGAAGACACAAGCCAGTAGCAGGCCATGGGGTTGCGAGCAAAAGTTTGCAGTGCATTGCGAACAGAAAATTGTACGGTGGTTGGTTCAATGAGTAGGCCGGGTGGTCATGAAAAACGTCAGGTTACTTTTGAAATAACTGAATGTCACTCGGGAATATACGCCATCAAGATGCTTTAAAGTGTTCTGTGCCAAACGACATGGTAAAATGTAAAATGTAAAGCGGGTTTTTTGGACGATCCCCTTCAGACAACTATTACGAGCAACTGCTGTTCGAGGAAAATTCTAAACTATTGTTCCACCATTTTTCCGTTGGCATTGTTCTCTAACTGCCATAAACGCACGTAGGAATTTTCCGGTTAACGAAACAGCCAGGGCTGTGGATCGTTTTTGGAGCATTGTAAATGAGCTTTCCGGCCTGGTAAAATGCAATTGGTCCGGTTGTTCTTGCATGTCTCGCGTGGAACGGGCGAGCGGAATTAGAGCGATGGAAATTATTCCAGTCGTGGAAATATGTTTCCGGCTTCCAGGCATACATGCGATTGCCTTCGTTTATTGGCGCTTTCCGGGTGTTGCATCTTGTTTTGCTGTTTTCGGTTCCGCTCCGCTGTTGTTTTGGGGATTTGGCCTTTCAGTCTAATTGAGTGCAGTTGAAGTTACTCGGTAGTTGGTTGAATTTATAATACGTTGTTTTCGAGTATTGTGTTTGGATATTTTATGACCGGAGGAACAAAGAACTCCGGATTAGCATACACAGGAATTTGTTAAACATTACAAAAATTTTCTAGAGGTATCGAATCAAAATTTGTAAAGTCAAATTAAAAAAAACTCTGCGCACGTAAAATGTTGCAACGAGAGTGGTAAACATAGTATAATTAGTGAACAGCAAGGTGAGCAAGGGTTGGCGGTTCAATGTAAACGGTGCTGGTCTTACAAGCCAGCTCAGCTCCGACCTGGAAGGATTCATAGTGTCAGTAGGATCGTAGTACTAGCCATGCAATGATTCTGTACGCTAAGAATCGGCTGCGAAGTCTGTTGAAACAGAAAGGCCAAATTCCACAAAACGAATGTAATGCGAAAACTTTGCTTTAAAAGAAGGTCAAGAGAATTTGGTTTATTATAGAAATTTAAACCTGGTGGTCATTGGCGTCTTGTATCAGTAAAACTAACGAACTCCAGTCCAAGTAGGCTGCGGGATTGACGAAGGTCTCACCGATCATGCTATGCACGTCCGGCAATTGCACAAATCTGCAAGGTGTTTCAGATGTCCATGAAGAGATCCAGTCACGTACCCAGAGGGGGGGCCCGAGGGGCCCTGGGCCCTCCCGAAATCAAAAACAGATTTAGAAGATCTCAGACATGTGTTACAGAAAAAACAAGACAGTAAACGTAAAGAAATGTAATACAATAACAGTTCCAGTGGAAAAGTTTATAGTGTCTTTTAAGAACACCCGTAAAAGGCACACCGAAAATTAGGTACATAAGCAATCTTCAGTAACATTATTTTTTTATCTTTGGGCCCCTCCTGGGTACGGGCCACCATAACAACTATTTCCGGAATCAAGAACAGAAATGAGTCATCAACTAACAAGATATGTTAATTAGAAGATTTTACCAACCAGTTTCAGATAACCCTATTGAATTTTTTTCCATGCTCAAAAGTCGGTTTTCACAGTCAAAATTAAATCAATTTATCAATGTCAAAATTAAAGGAAATGGTACGGGATGACCAGAAAGTGCCATGAGGATTAATACTGAGCAAAATAATCATACTTCTAGCAAGATTCTGCGAATGAAAAAGATGTCCTGCCGCTGGATACCGCACTTGCAGGATTAAAACGACGAACGCGAGCCCACGTCGGAAGCATGCCCGCCTATGCTGATGATGTCGGTTAGTTACTGTTGACGAAGTCTGGATCCATTATTATACACCAGAGAACAGAATGATTAACCGACAATAGACTGAATTCGGCACGAGTGCTCCGAATCGACCTAGGTAGGCTAAATTGGGCGGAATGGTTATGAAGTCGGTTCTTTGGGTTTGTCTCGGTATACTTTTCGTGGACTACCTCGAACAAAGAAAAACACCTTCGACAGCTAGTATAAGTGTACATTATTGGAGCGATTAAAAATCGGTTTTCGAGACAATGCACAGAGCAGAGTGTGAGCTTCATTTTGGAGTTCTGACCGCTTCTTCCGAACCTGTTCCGAAACCGGAAGCCGGATTGGGTTAAAATAGCATACCAGTCAATGAATCCAGAAGACCATCCATTCTTACATTTGTGCAAATCGTCCTAGTCATCTCTGAGAAATTTATGTGAGTTCCATTTTGGAGTTTTTGACTACTACTAAGAAGATTTTTCTGTTATAGCATCGTAACTCCCAATGACGAATTCAAATTTTTATTCTCATCACCCTGTATAACCAGACCAAAGATGCAAAGTAAAAATTTTGAATATATTTATGCAGGGTTGAAGAAGTCTGTAAAAAGTCTGCGAAGTTTTCTTCAAAGAATGATGTTAGGAATTGGTATAGTGAACAAAAAAAGACCGCGGCGATTTCGAAAGTCTGTAAATTCTCACAAACGTCTACAAAAAACGTGATTATCAAAAGCCTACAAAAAAGTCTACAACTGAAACATGTCTGCAGCTTATTTTATAAATCTGCTGATTTACAAACAAATCTGCAGGTCTGACATCTCTGATCCTGACACGGAAGATGACTCGATGAAATTAATTAGGATCATGCGGGATTATAAGGCACTTAATTTGAATATAAATTTATTTAAATCTGCTCGACCATCTGTTCGACAAATAATCAACAAATTTTGCAAACTAGAAGAGCTTGAATAGTTTCAAAACATTTGTTTCTTTTTACATCGTGAACGAATAAGAACATCCTATTTACATAAAACACACCTTTAAAATTGAAGGTTTTATTACTCATCACTCAGTTATTCCTTAACCAAAAGTCGAAGCCGAACTATGGGACTATATGATAAAAGAAATGTAAAGAATCGATCCTTTCCCTTTGACACATATAACTTCTTGCTTCAATCCCTCATTGTCCAATCCAAAATATGTGAGTACAAATTTACTTAAATTTGTAATTAGTTGCACTCACTCTTCAAAAAAAAAACAAAAACTACTTGAGGCACAAGAATCATCAGTTAGATGCGTTATTTCTTATTTGTGGGCCCCTCCCGAAACGAAAACCTGGGTACGGGTCTGAAGAGATCTGTAAAATTCTTTTAAAATTAAGCTTCAGTTTAAAATGATGTTATCTAATTTCTAATTGTAGAAAAATTGATTTAAAGAAGAAATCCTTAGAAGTCGATTGAGACCACTGAAAAATAAACACCGAAAAAAACGTTCAACTCTATTTCAGATATTCATAAAATTACCGGAAAAATCATATAAAATAAACCTTTTCTTCAAATTTATTGAAAATAATATAAATTTCATAGGTTTATTATAGGAACCATCGTATTGATGTCATTTCTTGAAAAGTTAAAAGGTTGTAGCTGAAACAATACTAAGTTATTGTCAAATATTCATGTTCTCATGTAAAATCATTTTGTAGAGAATCATTTTGTGTCGAAGAAGAGCTTCTAAAAAATCAATCAAGCACCCTGGAAAAATATGCACTGGTAAAAAAGTCGAACACATTTTCTAGAATTAAAAAAGGATCCGAAAAATTCAAATTAAAAAAACTGTTTCAATCCACCTAGTGGTGTAATGATGCCTTTCTCATATGACTCATACTATCATAATCATATTACTGTGGAGTTCTGAAAACAACTGTTCATTTGAATAGAAACCGGAAAGTTTGCTCGAACATAATCTAGCAAAATCTACCAATCAAAACACCCTACAGTTTCGGAACCGGAAGTGTTATCCACAATGAATTCTGGTATTCTGTATGAAACCGTAAGACTTTTCCTTGGAATCTATAGATCCGTTTTACAGTATTTGACCACTATTTCCAATACTATCCATTAGTTCCGGAACCGAAAGTCATATCCAGATGAAATTCAAGATAGTTATATGGAATCAGGAGTCTTATTCTTGATCCTAAGTTCGTGAAAATCGGCTAAACCACCTCTGAGAAAATAGTCTGAGTTTCATTTAGGAGTATTTCAACACCCTTTTCAGTGCTTCCGGAATCGGATGTCGGGAACCAGGATAGCCGAAATGAATGTGATGGGCTTTGTCTACTATCAATTATTTATGGTTTTGAGTTTGTGAAAATCGGTCACGCTATAACTGAGGAAAGTGGGTAAGTAATCAGCTTTGCTGTTGGTTCTCGTTTTCTGCATAGCGTGTACGAAATTGAAGTAGCAGTGCTGGAAAAGAAAATGGTTTTGTTAGAAACACTTTTTTCTCTTAAAAATGCCGATATTGCTACAAATGAAACGATGACAGGGAACATAATTATATGTCTATGTTGGTGCAATTTCATTCCAATAAAAAAAGATGTTTTTGTACTTTGACATCAAAATTTTAAGGTCGATTCTTTCAGTTTAGGGTTCTTTAAGTAATTTTTCAGTATTTTTATTCGATTGTTTAACTAATTTGTAAATATCACACGCCCAACATTTTTTTTGTAGTATTTATAACTTTTCGACTGTAGTTTTTGATAAAAAAGAAGTCTAGCTCTTTTCACAAGATAGTTTAGATCAATTAAGGAAAAACAAAGTAAGCAAAGGGTTTTTTTGGTGATAAATTCTATATATCTCAGTTCCGAACCCGATTTGGTGCAAAATTCGTCTATTGGAATTCCATACTAAAAAACCTGTTTTATGCCACATAGTGGTGTAATTATGCCTTTCTCATAGTACTTATATTTCCAAAAATATTACTAGAAGATTCTGCGATGAACTTTTTTTTTCGATCTTGAGTAAAATAAGAAACTTTTCTTTGGGTATAAACTAACATAACCTTTTCGATTTGTTTTTGTCAAGTTAATGAGAATTTTTCTTTCTTTTGCATCGTTCAACTAAACGAATTAACACACTTTACCCTATAGTACTTGAACCGGAAGTAGGACCCGGATGAAATCAAACTTTTTGACCACTATTTCCGATACTTCTGGAACCGGGAACTTGGAACAAGTATAGCTGAAGTCGGTTCGTTTAGTAAGTAACTAATATAGCTTACAAATTGAATCAGTTTTAAGCCAAATCTAGAAGAATTTTACTCTTTTTTGCATCGTCGCTCGAAATGAGGATGCGAAATTCAATAGCAACCTATGGGACTATGAGATATTTTATTTGACACATAGTGAAATTACACACACATTCACATACATTGCTCAGCTCGATGAACTGTGTCGAATGATATAGAACACTTAGCCCTCTGGGCCAATTTTCACTAGTCAATTTTTAAAGTGATTGCATAAACTTTCTACAGGGTGATTTTTTAAGAGCTTGAGAACTTTTTTAAACAATAAAACGCATAAAATTTGCAAAATCTCATCGGTTCTTTATTTTAAACGTTAGATTGGTACATGACATTTACTTTTTGAAGATAATTTCATTTAAATGTTGACCGCGGCTGCGTCTTAGGTGGTCCATTCGGAAAGTCCAATTTTGGGCAACTTTTTCGAGCATTTCGGCCGGAATAGCCCGAATTTCTTCGGAAATGTTGTCTTCCAAAGCTGGAATAGTTACTGGCTTATTTCTGTAGACTTTAGACTTGACGTAGCCCCACAAAAAATAGTCTAAAGGCGTCAAATCGCATGATCTTGGTGGCCAACTTACCGGTCCATTTCTTGAGATGAATTGTTCTCCGAAGTTTTCCAACTTTTCTAGGGCCCATTCACTGAAAATTCGACGTTGTGGCAGATCGTTCGGCTTCAGTTCTTGCAGGAGCTGTATTTTATACGGTTTTACACCAAGATCTTTGCGTAAAATCTTCCATGTGGTCGAATAACACAAACCCAATTGCTGCGAACGGCGACGAATAGACATTTCACGGTCTTCAGCAACACTCTCAGAAACAGACGCAATATTCTCTTCTGTACGCACTGTACGCATTCGTGTGGTTGGTTTAATGTCCAATAAAGTAAACTGAGTGCGAAACTTGGTCACAATCGCATTAATTGTTTGCTCACTTGGTCGATTATGTAGACCATAAATCGGGCGTAAAGCGCGAAACACATTTCGAACCGAACACTGATTTTGGTAATAAAATTCAATGATTTGCAAGCGTTGCTCGTTAGTAAGTCTATTCATGATGAAATGTCAGAGCATACTGAGCAAATAATAATGCATGAAAATCCTAACCTCAAAAAAATCACCTTTTATATGAGAAAGGTAATAAGTGTACTTGTAATTTCACTAACAAGTAGGTAAAAATTGAATAAAAGAATTAGAAATTTACATTTTTTTCATCAGAAAAATATAAATTTTAATGTGGCATCCCTGGTCTTGGACCACCGGAGCAAAGCCTAGTCGCGAACGGAGCAAAGTCTAGTCACGTACTAGTTTTGCATCGTCATTTTGAATGACGGTTGGAATGTTTTGACACTCATCGCCCTGTAATTTCGGAACCGGAAGTCGGATCAGGATGAAATTGCACTGTATATTTTAAGACAATGAGGGCCTTAATTTGAATCATGGTATGTGAAATTCTGTTTAACCGTCGCTGAGAAGTCGAAGTGAGTTTAGTTTTTTTAGATTTTCTTTACTATTATCGGTACTCTCGGAAGTGGAAACCGAGGACTAGTAGTCCAAAAAAAGATTTATGTGTTCACTAGCCAACAAGATCCGCCAACCAGATAAATTTAGCAGTCAGTTTAATCATAATGTGCACCCAGTTTCGCCATCGCTTGTGAAAAAATACTCATGAAGTTGTAAATTTTTACTAATCACACTGTAATACAGGAACCAGAAGCTGGATCTGGATCAACATTTCGGGGACCTTTTAAAGAATCTTTAAACCTTTTATTTGCTTCTTAGTTTGTGAAAATCTGTTAAGAAATTTCCGAAAAAATTGAGTGCGCATTCTTTAATAAATTTGCACATATTTCTTTGTAATTCCGGAACCGGAAGTCGGATCCAAATGAAATTCAAGAAAATTGTATGAGACTATAAGACCTTTCATTTGAATCTAAGTTTGTGAATATCGAACAAGAAAACTCTGAGAAACGTGTGTGACTATTTTTTTTCCTTTTTCGGTGCATATCATCCTGTAATTTCGGAACCGGAAGTCGAATCAAAATAAAACTCAAGAGCTTTGTATGGGACCGGAAGACCTTTCACTTGAATCTAAGTTTGTGAAAATCGGTTAAACCATCTTTGAGAAAATTGAGTGATATTATTTATCACACACATACATACATACATACACACACAGACATTTTGTGATCTCGACGAACTGAGTCGAATGGTGTATGACACTCAGCCTTTCGGACCTAGATTCAGTTTTCACAGCGATTGCAAGATGGGAATTTGTAACAAGAGAAATAAAGTAAGTAAGTAAGTAAGTAAGTAAGTAAGTAAGTAAGTAAGTAAGTAAGTAAGTAAGTAAGTAAGTAAGTAAGTAAGTAAGTAAGTAAGTAAGTAAGTAAGTAAGTAAGTAAGTAAGTAAGTAAGTAAGTAAGTAAGTAAGTAAGTAAGTAAGTAAGTAAGTAAGTAAGTAAGTAAGTAAGTAAGTAAGTAAGTAAATAAGTAAGTAAGTAAGTAAGTAAGAAGGTAAGTAAGTACGTAAGTAAGTAAGTAAGTAAGTAAGTAAGTAAGTAAGTAAGTAAGTAAGTAAGTAAGTAAGTAAGTAAGTAAGTAAGTAAGTAAGTAAGTAAGTAAGTAAGTAAGTAAGTAAGTAAGTAAGTAAGTAAGTAAGTAAGTAAGTAAGTAAGTAAGTAAGTAAGTAAGTAAGTAAGTAAGTAAGTAAATAAGTAAGTAAGTAAGTAAATAAGTAAGTAAGTAAGTAAGTAAGTAAGTAAGAAGGTAAGTAAGTACGTAAGTAAGTAAGTAAGTAAGTAAGTAAGTAAGTAAGTAAGTAAGTAAGTAAGTAAGTAAGTAAGTAAGTAAGTAAGTAAGTAAGTAAGTAAGTAAGTAAGTAAGTAAGTAAGTAAGTAAGTAAGTAAGTAAGTAAGTAAGTAAGTAAGTAAGTAAGTAAGTAGGTAAGTAAGTAAGTAAGTAAGTAAGTAAGTAAGTAAGTAAGTAAGTAAGTAAGTAAATAAGTAAGTAAGTAAGTAAGTAAGTAAGTAAGTAAGTAAGTAAGTAAGTAAGTAAGTAAGTAAGTAAGTAAGTAAGTAAGTAAGTAAGTAAGTAAGTAAGTAAGTAAGTAAGTAAGTAAGTAAGTAAGTAAGTAAGTAAGTAAGTAAGTAAGTAGATAAGTAAGTAAGTAAGTAAGTAAGTAAGTAAGTAAGTAAGTAAGTAAGTAAGTAAGTAAGAAAGTAAGTAAGTAAATTATCCATTCAGTGAAAAACGGAACGAAAATTATATTAGTATTTTGTTTATCTTTGATTTAATTTACATTATCGCACGAACTGGACATGACTTATGATATATAGCTGCAAACTTAATCTAACATAAAAATTTTAATTGAAAGAATCAGTTCAAGCGATTTTCTAAAAACCCTCAGTGACCGAAAAAATCACTTCCGAAATTTTCATTCACGAAACAAGCATATACAAAATTCTGAACTTCGAAGTTCACAAGTGTTTTATTTGTGTCAGCAAAACTTGATACAGAAATATCGCTAAAGAGCTAATTGAAAGGGAGAATAGTTTCCGATGATATATCGATACTGAATCTCAACTACGCTTCAGTTCGACCCCGAAGTGATTCATACAAGATTCAATTATTATATTTTCAGCAGTAGAATAATCACTGCTGTCTCATGTCTCAAACATACAGCAGGTGCTGCGTTTGAATTGGCGTATAGATAACCTGCGTTCCTGTTACTTCAAGCTAAAATGGCTGATATTTTTAATCAATGTTTAATTTTCATTTTTACTATTATTAATCACAGCACTTGCTGTTTCTATTGTTGATATTACTCCACTTGCTGCAGGCAAACGATACTTTTAAATTAAATGCTAGATTTGAAATATCTGTGCAAAACCAATTTCAGCAAATTTACATATCATTGATTACTAATGTTCTCTGCCATGTTCGTTCGTGTAGTCTGCATAAGGCGGTCTTTATTATGTTGTTATCAAAGTGCTTTGAAAACTGTAGAACCTGCACCGATGTTGAAGAGAAGCAGTAGAAAAAGCAATATGCTATCCTATTTTAATTTAGAGTTTATGCACCCACATTCATCTCAAGTCCCATATTCCCATATGGACCGGGTTGCGATAGTTTTTGGTTTTTATTTCTTTCTCAAAAAAGAATAAAAAGGATTCAATATTTTACGTTGAAGATTCGGCTGCTGAGACAAGCATAAGTTTACTTGCCCTATAATGTGGAGATGGGTAACGCAATTCACACAAGTTTTGCGACATGGCATTAATATCACCTGAAGTTTCATACACTTATATATAGAGCTGCGACGCTCTCTTTCACATATCTTTGGTCTTGTCGGGTACGAGTGTTCGAGTTCTCTAATGAACAGAAATTTTTCTCGATTGCCTCCAGTACTGATGCATTTCTTGCACATGGCACAAGTGTTGTTAATTTAGATAATTTACGACAAAACCACGCTCCAGCTTTGCTAATGGTGCCAAAAGGCGGAAAGGCGATTCCAGTCGAAGTACGACTGGAGCCAGTGCGGTTTAGGCAGTTTTATAATAAAGAGCAATGTTTCACATGCAACTATAATTCTTAAGCCACTGGCTTACTTTACAATCTATCTAAGTGCTTTCTGTAAGGGCTACTGGGCTGGAATAAAATGCGAACAGGATATCCTGCTAACACCAGGGAGTTAAAAGTGATGGTCTGACAACTGTAACCGAGGCTTTATTGCAGCTACCTACGTTTAATTACGAATGCAATTGTATGAATGAGAAATCATCGCATGAAGAAGGACACCGGATGTTCTCTGAAGTGCAAGGACAGTAAGCTCAGATTAAATAATCTAACCATATTTAACATATACACTTTGAGTAGAATGTTTCACTGGTGCTATTCATGCCTACCCGGTTTCGCCCGACGAAGAACGACTACTGTGATCTTCTGTGGCTTTCGCGTAGTGACAGTTCTCGTGTAGGATTTTACGGATTACAACAAAATGTAACAACGGCTTCGCCTTGGATGAGTTAAAGTGCTTTTTGAAATGGTATCCCATTTAATCTTCGAGGTGCAAACATGCGTAAACCAGTAATGACACAAACAGATGAAATCTGTTTCATCCACCTAACACAAAATCAGGGTATGGTTTATGGAAAAAAATTTGTTTTACCAGCAACATTCGATGAAGATTATGCTATGTGTATCTCAAAATAGCAGACTTCTGAAGTGAAGTGATGAATCCATGTTTCATCCATTGTCACATATCATGGGTCAAAACTGTTAAAAATTGGAAAGGTTATGCTGATGTTTTTTGGTCTTCTACAATATTTAAAGAAAAGATTTTTGAGAATCCGAATAGTTAAAAAATAATATTGATAATTGAATAATTAATATTAATGAAAACATGAGTTATATGAGATAGGCATTATTTAGACATGAAATTCGAAGTCTTAAGGGAGATGTTAAAATCCCGTTTCAAATTAAATTTTCTTGGAAACGGTGATAAATATTGGAAAACCCACCTGACAATGTGTTCGAAATTTAGTTGAGAATGTTCGGTAAAAATTTTTAGAATGATTCACTGAGGCTATCGCTCGTGTTGTTTTTTTTCTAACTAAAAAATTGCTGAAAATTTGCAACTCTCGACTTGTTTATTGAACTTTAAAGGCTTATACCTTAAATCTACCGTGACAAAGTCTAGATAAGTGTGCTAAAAATATATTATACTACTGAATAAAAAAAAAGTCTAGATAATTTAGTTTAGATACGATTAGTATATAAAAACATATATATTGTCGCGATAAAAATAAAGTCTTATATTTTTCTGAGTCACACAGTCAGTTTCAATGTGTCCGCCATTTTAATCGATTTAAGTTCCAGGTACTGCTCGGGAAAAGAAGAGGAGAAGAGAGGAATAAAATCTACTCAACAAGGCTCCCAAACACACAGACACTGTCAGAGAGGGAGATTCAAAATCTATGCGCGACCCACAGACCTTGAGATGTTATCGAATTGCGATATTGTAAAATTAAACAAAACATTAATTTCAAGAAAAGGTTGCTTGAAGATGAACTAGAAGTATTGTAAGGGCTTTTTCTCAGTGTATAATGTTTATCAGTCAGGTTTGAGTCGAATTCGACTCTCCGACTCAGAGATGCCAGGTCTGCGGATGAAATAAGCTGCAGACATGCTTTTTGCAAACTATTTATCAAACCTTTTTCTTTATTAGTTTTGTCGTGAATACGACCTACTTTACTATGGGGTGCCTTTTCAAAATTTACCCTCTGAGAGAGTGATAAGTTTTTGAAGGTGAATATCTATTGTTGTATCTAATGAATCAACATAATTCTTGCGACATGCCATCGGAAATATGATCACAATTTTATGATAAAATTTTCAGTTTTGTGACATAGTCTCAAATAATTCAAAATTAAACTTTTCTGAAATGTTTGGTATAAACGAGTATCAAAGAGGATAATTCATAAGGCGCGTTTGCCTTTCTCGTATTTTTAAAGCTCATAGCTCAGTGATCTGTGAAAGGATTTATATAATCTAACTACCAATAGAATCGAAATTTTTCAATTCAAGCGTGTATAGCAAAAGCATTGAAGTATTTCAATAGTACACTATTGAAAAACCTGTCTCATTTGATCCATGTCAACACCAGCCAATCAGAACGCGTTCTAAGGAAGAGAACAAAATATCTGCTGCTGTACAACAAATCGTCCGGGAAAAATGTTCCGAAAAGTGGTGAATATCGCAGTGAGTTCCTCAATTTGGTCCTTGTGAATGCTAGAAACGAATCCCTACAACATATTGATAGTTTCTTTCAATGAATTATGCAAATCCGAAATGAAATAATCGACATTAAAATTCTATATGCGGCTATTTTTATAGCCGTTAGGACCGCCCATTAGTGAAAAAGCTACAAACGAAATCACATAAAAGGAAATCTCTTAACAAAAATTCAATCAAATAAATATTATGATCAAACATTAGTATGTAAAACAAGAGTAACTAAAACACCTAATATTATTAACTAATCGTATGAACAACAAAGATGAAACGCCAAAGGGTCAAAACACTTGTACTGTAAAATGTTGATGTAATACACAAAAATAAGATTAATAAATAGATATTTATGCAAAAAAAAAATGCAAAAATTCAATCAGTTTGGATTCTATCGCCACTGCGAAGAGATGTGTTTTGTGTCGTCTGCACAGCTAGTTTCGCTTTCGACAAGAGCGATTACGTCACAGCTGCCAGTCATTAGCATTGGGAAAAAAACAACGGTGGAGAGCATTGCACAAAATCAGCCGTTCTAATGGCTCTAAAAGTTTTCTAAAGAACTATTAGGATTTGTTGTTCGCAAATCGAAAGGAAATATCCTCAGTTTACTGCAAATCTAGAACAGTTTGGTTAGATTTGTGCACATTTCGCTGTGTGAAACTCACAGTAAACGAGATCAAATGAAGCCTTCTTTGTTTTTGCGAAAAATGTTCCAGAGTTTAATGTCGTAGAGAATTACGCAATTTGACCTATCTGAATGCTAGAAACGAGTCCCTTCAGCATATTGATAGTTTCTTTCAATAAATTATGCAAATCCGAAATGAAATAATCAACATTAAAATTCTGAATGCGGATATTTTTATAGCCGTTAGGACCGCCCATTAGTGCAAAAGCTACAAACGAAATCAGGTAGAAACAAGCCTCTCAACAAAAAGTGAAGTCTTCTTTGTTTTTGCGGAAAATGTGCAAAGGGGAATGCTTGCATAATTCATACAATTGATCAACTAATTGATATTCGGAAGTGTTAAGGAACATGTCAGTTGTTTTCGTATTCACGACATCCAGTTATGTCTCTGACATTACCCACCCGCCTTTTTAGATAAAAATTGAGAGCCAAAAAAAATTTTTATAACGCTAATACGATAATTGCAAATAAGCTATACACATACATTTGTGTTGTACGCATGTATTTGTGATGGTTTTTTATGCTCAGATCACAGCATGCTGTGCATTTGGCTGTCAGCTTTCGTTTTTTTACTTGTTTGTGTGGTTGATATTCTGCGTTTCCAAAATGTCGCGTATTGAAAAGGAAGTGAAAATTAAGATTCTGGACACATGGCTAAGTGAGAAGGGTATTACTATTCGGAAATTAGCGAAGCGGTTTGGAATTCATCATGCCAGTGTTAAAACCATCATTAATAAGTGTGGGGAACACTATTCTTTGGATGTGTTACCAGGAGGAGGCAGAAAACCCGGTTTTTCCAACCCGAAACTGGACCAGAAAGTGGCATCTCTAATCATGAAGAACAAATGTCAATGTCAAAACGTGATTTGGTCTGAAAAGCAGGAACGAGTGTCGGAATGGTCCAGCGTATCAAGAGGTGAATTCCCCTGAAGACCTACTAGAAGCAGAAAATCGAAATAAAGTGTAGAACAGAAGAAGTGAGCAGTAACAAGGGCCCGGAAATTGTATTCGCGTCTTTTGCAGTGTCCGGATGCATGCGTTTTGATGGACGATGAGACTTATGTAAAGGAGGACTCAAAAACCCTACCAGGTCCACAATACTTTACTGTCGTCGTTGGGGAGGACGATGCGGACAAGTCGATTCAAGTGGCAAGTAATATGTTCCTGTGGTTTGAAGTCAACGGTTTTCACACTACCGGAACTATAAATGCAGAAATCTATCGATCTGAGTGTCTCAAGAAGAGATTGCTGCCTTTATATAAGAAGCATAGTACATCTCCACTGTTTTGGACGGATTTAGCGTCGGCTCACTATGCCAAAATCACTCTCAATTGGCTTGCGGAAAAGGGTATAAATTTCGTTGAGAAAAATATCAATCCACCAAATTGCGCTCAACTTCGACCTATCGAACGTTACTGGGCAATCGTGAAGAGGGTCTCCATGAAAACTGGTAAGGCAGCTGGGAACATGATGGAGTTCAAAAAAATTTGGGCCTAAACATCCAAAAAATGCGATACAACACTTGTTCGGAACTTTATGAAAAGCGTTCGATCAAAAGTTCGAAAATTCGTGAAGGAATAACTTAACTTTCATCCGGTTTCCATAATGCTCAAGTTTAACCTCGTACAATAAAGGATCAATTTTTAGTTTGAATAAAATATCGTTTTTTATCATAATTTGAAAGAAAAATTTGTGGATAGCTTATTTTCGATACACTCCTGAGTCGCAATATGCCCATTGTGAGCATAGATAATCAGTTGCTTTAGTAGCTTAATAGCTTTAGTTGCTTTAGTAGCTTTATAGCGAAGCATTTCTACAAAACTGATATATGCCTCTTTGAGTAACAGCATTAAAAGATGTTTTCGAACTTGCTCGTTGCAGCGATGTTGCGACCTTCGGAAACAAAATCATTTGTTACTGCTGATATTGAGTACTGTAATGATTTTTTTCTACTCTCACAGAGTTGATTATATTTTAAAACTGGAATGTAAATGTACGTAGGCATGCACCGTTCGCCACGTATGTTTGGCGTGTGTTTTTTATGAATGAATAGCATTTGAATGCCAAGTAAAATCTGCTCGAAAGGGAAATAGGGATATACATAAAAAGAAACAGTCTCCGCAAATTGTTCCTGTAGAATGGTCGACGTTTAGATAAAAAGAAAAAAAAAAAAACGATTAAAATTCATCACACGTAGTTTTTATGGAACAGAGCGAACAATTTGAAAAAAAAAATTAAATCGCTTTGTGATTTAATCTATTGGGGCTTTGTTTACGATGAGAAACTCCTGTGAACCTGTCGATTAATGATTGTGCTATGGGAAATGAGAAATGTGAAATAAACCGGACGTTTATTGAGCAAAAAAATGTTTACATATTTTAAAGGTCCGAACGAACAGTTTCACCAACGACGTTCCGCCTTGTGTTCGTCGGAAATAATAGTACCGAAATATGAAAAGATTAATTTTTAATCATGTGTATTTCTGCCGCCTTTTCCTCTGCCTCTCTTTCTCTGTCAATTATGAGTTTTCCATGTCAACGTACGCTCCATTCCTGCCACCACTGATTCATAGTCCATGTGCCGTCTGTTCAGCGTTTCACTCCATAGATGGCGGTTTTCTAGAGGTCTGTTAATTAATATTGAAATTTTAATTATTTTATCATAAACGCTAATACGATCCCGACTTGTTTTACGGTCTGATTAAGCAGGGGACTAACCCATCTCAGCGAAAGGATGCATGCATGAGGTGGATGTTTTCGTTGTTGGGTTGTTGTTGGCGGTGATGTCGAAATAATGCTTTCTAACAAACCCTCGTCGGATGTGACGTGAGCTTTTTCCACCGGCGGACCGAGCGACATATTGAAACCGAGTCTACTCGGTGAATGATTAATACATGTGCCTCCGGATCAGTAACAATGTGACGTTTATTATACCGTTGATGTGGATAACGGTGAGATTGCTTCGAGGATAAGCATACGTTTTCGGTGGATTATGGGGGCGTTATACGGTGGGTGACTAGCTGTGATAGCATACTGGAGAGATTTTGTTTCAAATGTGTTATGGTAAACATTTTTGAAGGATGTTTTAGTCAAACAGTTTAGTGAGTTTGGTGTTTAGAATAAGAGAGAATATTTTGCAAGTTGATCACGTGTTAAAGTCGTGTTAATGCGTCGCTTCATATATTTTATTTAACTATGCTATTTGTCAGTTTGGTGTGCCAAAAGCAATCTTCTTTCAATAATGTCATGTAACTTCTTCAACGAGAACATCAAGCAACACCAGTGCTCCTGGAACGGCATTTGGCACTGATATTTTGAACATTGTAATTCGACATAGTTTCATTCAATTTTACCGATTTGTTTCACTTTGTTCGACATGACGAAACTGTCTACAACCTACCTCTTACCGTTTGCAACAAACGAGAACAAAAAAAAAAAAGACAAGACTAAATGAATTTCCAGAATATAATATTTTATTGTAAAACGGCTCTAACAACAAAATTTTTAATAAACTTCGGGCAAATTTAAAAACAAGTCGTCTGCCTTTCTTTTTAGACTAAGAAAAGCCGTTCATTACAATAAGATGTATTTTTATTCAGTTTGGTTCCTTACCATTTTTTGGACTAGTTTTTTTTAAACAATATCAATTAGGCGGACACCTTTACTAGCAATTTAAAATGACTCCTGTTTTCTCCGTCAATAGTTTGAGGCTGGTTGGAGTAAACCTTTCTTTTCAGATAACCCCACAAAAAGAATGCACGTTGAGTTAACACAATGGAACAACTATTTTGAAGTAAACTGTCACTATTTCAGCGCGAGACAAACAAACGAGACCGTCAAAGACGACAAGACTAATACCGTTTTCGTTTTTGAACCTAGACGCGGGCTACTCTGACTCCGAGTAAAACGAACACGTGGTACGCGCCCTAAACAACAACTCATGAAAGAAAGAAAAAATAAACAAACTCGGCTGGATGCGTGGTGCGACCCGAGAAAATTTTCAGAGCGAAACTACGCGATTGGAGTCCGACCTAGAGCGGCCTCAGGTTGCTAAAACAAACATATCAAACGTTGTTTGGGCGACTCTGGGTCAGTTTTCGGGCTGCTCTAATCAATAAACGAAAACGGTATAAGTGAGTTCCCAGAATACAATATTTTATTGTAAACATGTCTCTAACAACAAAAATTTGAATAAACTTCATTTCCGTAGTTTTCCCTTGAAGAAGGCAACCAAAAACGGCCGAAACTTCGGGCAAATTTAAAAACAAATCGTCTGCCTTACTTTTTAGACTGAGAAAAGCCGTTCATTACAATAAAATAACCCATAACCGGTCGTTAAAGCACTTACACGTAAAAATTCATCACTTATAGAAATCGATTGATTTTTCTCAAAGTTATTCAGTGTTTATATACCGACATAAAAGATGGAGCACCCTGTATATAGATTCGTTGCAGGAACAAATCATCAGTTGAAGCTCAATTTGCGTAATATCTGGACGGACAACATTATTTTTAAGACAGTCTGTTCTGGTAATGTTCTAACAGTGGATCGTTTTGAAAGCTTTCAATTGTTAATCATTTTGTTACAATGAATAGAGATGGAAACCAAATATTGGAAAGAAATTTTCGTTGAAATCATACCAGGTTCGGCTCGAAAATTGAGAGACCACTGAATTCAGCTGAATCTATCGCGTACAGTGCTCTCAAACGTTTCCGGAGAACGTCCGTATGGCCGTAAACTACAATTTCAATAAAAGCAGATTCCCGCGACACGCCATAAATTTGCAAGCGATTTGCAGCTGCGGAAAAAAGACTCAAGTGTTCTTTCAAAAATGAGTCTGAAAACCTCGAAGCAAGAAAAAGTACATTAAAATCCCATTAATAAAAACACCGCTGAGACTGGTTTTAGTAGTACAGTGAAACGAAAAGAACCTTAACGCGCTCAACTTTGCGTGATCGAGATGCAATGGATAATTGTTAAGCGAAAACTGAAGAAGATTGAAAACGTGACTTGAAATTTCTGAAGTGCAATAAAATTTTTTCGTGGTTTGTGTTAAACAGCTGGATGGCATAACATTCCGATATAAACTGTTGCATACGAGCCGAAGACGAAGACTGTAATCCAGAGTTTGAGTGTTTTCGCTTTGTGACAGACACTGAGTTCCGTTCGAAAACCCAATCGAACTCTTAAAAAAAATTAATGATTACCCTTGACGTAAATCACAGTATGCCGTATTTTTGAAAGCGAAGACTTGATATCACATCAACTAGCATTTAAATCTGAAGTTTCTGACCACTTTGTTGTTAAAGTCAGTTAAATTTGCTATGAAATTCCAGACATAACATTTTTTTGGTGTAAATTTAGATCGATGGCGACGCTTCCTTAATGTGCATCGATCGAGACATAAATTTACATGATTTTTTCGTATTGTGCTTAGAACTAGTTCCCAATATGTACTTTGTCCATTTTTGCTAGCTTAAAACACAACGGAAACAGCACTACGTTTCACATTTAAAAGAGTAACATATAAATTCACTGACACTTTAGACACATTGAGTCTGACTCAATGTAATCAAAGCGACGAGGAGTAGTCGAATGCAATTTTGTGTGCAACGTGAAAATGTTTGTTGAAGTAATACTGCAAATTCGGAAAGATTATTTTTTGGCATACACGGGCAAAATTCCGATTCCTGAAATGAGTAAAACGAGTTAGGATTTGGGGAAAATAATATATTTTCATGTTATGAAAATAATATATTGTTCATGTTATTATCACCATGATTAAAATTTCTCGGATCATGATCCATTCTGACTGATTTCGATGAAATTTAAACGTAACGCACTTGAAATTGTTGGGTATAACTTCAGGCGTGTTTCTGCAACGATGGTCATTTTTGCAATATAAATTCAGTGAAAAGCACGACGAACTACTTTTAAAATGAAATTATTCTGTTTTTGAAAAACGACGACGCAAGAGATAACGGGTTTACTTGCGTTCATTACTTCAGTTTTGATTTTGTGTTTCAGAATTTAAACACTTAAACGAACTGCATGAAAAAACACGAGTGAATCAAACCTCTTAAAAACGAAACTCTATGTCGAATTCATGCAAAAAAATCGTCCTATTTATAATATTTAGTTGAATCAATACAGCTTGTGTTGTTATATCTATGAAACAAATTAATCAAAGTGGTTTAACAAAATATTTTTCTGATTTTCGTTCGATGGTGTTCCAAATTCACAATCGAAATAAACGCTAGCTTTCTGAAAATTATTCTAGCAACAACGATCACATCAAATATGTAAGAATACATTCAAACAAAATTAAACATTGATGTTTGTCAAATGAAAAACGTAGCCGTGCTTAATCTCTTATGATGTCAATTTTCGGTTCATTATCTTCATTTTTATGTTATGTTTAATTCTCTATCAGCCGGTGGATAAAACAACACGATTATTAAATGAACATGCTTCAGGATCAAGTAAACATTGTCAGTAGGTCTTGCTTTTCAATGTCTGCTTTCTGCTTTACCGTTAATCTATTAATCTATCACATCATTTGAGGCAGAGGGTTCAAAGTCATATCCGGGTAGAAAATTAGAATTACGAGCTTTGACAGAAATGCATTCTTCAAGTAACGCATTTTCGAACCATGATTAATTTTCATGGGAGAAGAGTTATTGCTGATAATTTCATGATAAGTTAAAATGATTGGTTTCATGATTTTCTAATCATGACAGCAGTAACGGATTTCTTTCCGTGTACTCTTTATTATACGGAGCCGGATGTTAATTAAAAAAATACAAAACTAACCGCGTAATCTTATTCTGTCATAATTTAGAACGCTTATAACTTAGTCATTTGTTGATGGATTTATATGATTTAATAACCAATCAATTCGGAAACATTTAGCTTAAACAAGTATTGCAACGTCGTTTTAATATTTCAATAGTACACAATTTTTTTTTTCCATAAATACGTTTATTTCATAGGCAATATACATAAGTTTTTCTTCGCCGTGGCATCCACAATACATAGTAGTTTAAACCTAATACATTTCGAATATCATATTAGTATGTTGGTACTCATTAGTTAATCTAAACACTGTTTTTATCAAGCGAGTTGCTATTTTAATTACATTAAATAAAATACATTTATTTTGTACATGATCTTATAACTATTTCAGGATTGTTTGTATCAGTTCACCACTTATATTCAATATCCTATAGTTGGCTATTGGTTGAACTCATGGAAGAGAAAACAGTTTAACATAAAATAAAATTTAAATTGGAACTCCAATGGATTTAATGAAATGATAAAGAAGTTTCATGTATGGAAGGTCACGACAAGCAAGAATGTCGCGAACTGGGACATTGGATAGTCTACCTTGGGTACGCAAGGAATTTATTAGTTGAGATCTGACATCACGAAACTCCACGCATGTCCAAACAACATGGTCAATATCGCGGTAACCTTCGCCGCAAGCACAATGATTAGTCTCGGAAAGTCCAATTCGAAGGAGATGTGCATCTAACGTGTAGTGATTGGACATGAGTCTGGACATCACACGAATGAAATCTCTACTCACATCCAGTCCCCTGAACCATGCCTTTGTCGATATTTTAGGAATAATTGAGTGCATCCACCGACCCAGATCATCTTTATCCCAAGAAGCTTGCCAGCTGGCAAGTGTTCTTTGGCGAGACGCGCTATAGAATTCGTTGAAAGCAATCGGTCTCTCATAAATTTCACCCTCAATAGCACCACGTTTGGCTAAAATATCGGCTCTTTCATTGCCTGGAATGGAGCAATGAGCCGGAACCCAAACTATTGTGATTAGATAATTATTATTCAATATGTCGTTCAGACACTGTTTTATTTTACCCAAGAAAAACGGTTCATTTTTGCCAGCAGCGTTTGAGCGAATGGCTTCAATTGCACTCAGACTATCTGTGAAGAGGAAATAATGGTTTGGAGATAATGTGACGATTACATTCAAGCTATAATGAACTGCTGCTAACTCTGCTATATAAACAGATGCAGGTTCTTGAAGCTTGAATGAGGCCGAAACATTATTGTTGAACATACCAAACCCTGTCGCTTCTTCCATTCGCGATCCGTCCGTGTAAAACATTTTCTCAGAGTTAATATGCCTGAACTTACTTGAAAATATTTTTGGGATTTCCATAGAGCGTAGGTGGTCCGGGATTCCACGCACTTCGCGCTGCATGGATGTGTCGAAAAATAAAGTTGAGTCAGGTACATTTAGGAGGCTGACACGGATAGGAATATATCTTGAAGGGTTGATTTCCTGTGACATATGGTTAAAATATACTGTCATGAATTTTGTTTGAGATCGAAGCTCGACTAGTCGTTCGAAATTATTAATTACCATGGGATTCAGCACATCACATCTTATTAGCAGGCGTGATGAAAGCTCCCAAAATCGATCTTTTAATGGAAGAACTCCCGCCAGAACTTCAAGACTCATTGTATGTGTCGAATGCATGCAGCCTAAAGCAATTCGCAAACAACGGTACTGAATTCGCTCAAGTTTGATAATATGAGAATTTGCAGCGGAACGAAAACAAACGCATCCATATTCCATCACTGAAAGTATCGTTGTCTGATACAATTTTATTAGATCTTGCGGATGAGCACCCCACCAAGACCCTGTTATTGTTCGAAGAAAATTTACTCTTTGTTGGCATTTCGTTATCAGATACCTAATGTGTCCTCCCCACGTGCATTTGGAATCAAACCACACCCCGAGGTATTTGAAAGTCAAAACCTGTTCGATTATTCTTCCCATCATATGAAGCTGAAGTTGCGCGGGATCATGCTTTTTTGAAAAGACGACCAGCTCTGTTTTCTCCGCAGAGAATTCGATACCAAGATGAACAGCCCAAACGGACAATTTATCTAAGGTATCTTGCAATGGTTTTCGCAGATCAATAGCTTTGGATCCAGTAACTGAAACCACGCCATCATCTGCCAATTGTCTTAGTGTACATGGGGTTACTAGACAGCTGTCAATGTCATTCACGTAAAAATTATAGAGGAGCGGACTGAGGCATGAGCCTTGCGGGAGACCCATGTAGCTAATTCTGATTGTTGCCAAATCGCCATGTGAAAAATGCATGCGTTTCTCTGACAAAAGGTTGTGCAAATAATTATTTATAACCGCTGGGAGTCCATGTTGGTGGAGCTTGTCTGAAAGAACATCAATGGAAACTGAATCAAATGCTCCTTTAATGTCTAAAAATACAGATGCCATTTGTTGCTTTTGAGCGAAGGCAATTTGGATGTCAGACGAAAGTAATGCAAGGCAATCATTCGTCCCTTTATTTCTACGGAAGCCAAACTGAGTATCTGACAACAAACCGTTCGTCTCGACCCAAGTGTCGAGACGTCGTAGAATAATTTTTTCGAACAATTTTCTGATGCAGGACAACATCGCAATGGGTCTATATGAGTTGTGATTGGAAGCTGGTTTCCCCGGCTTTTGAATGGCGATAACTTTCACTTGTCTCCAGTCAGGTGGAACAATATTTTGCTCAAGAAACTTGTTGAACAATTCCAACAAACGTCTTTTTGCGAGGTCGGGCAGATTCTTCACCAAGTTGAATTTAATTCTGTCCAATCCAGGAGCGTTATTGTTACAAGACATGAGTGCTATGGAAAATTCCATCATTGAAAAGGGGCTATCAATGGAATCATCATTTGAAGAAGACTCCCTAACAATGCTATGCGTAGGAACGGAATCTGGACAAACTTTCCTCGCAAAATCAAATATCCATCGATTCGAGTACTCCTCACTCTCATTTCCTACGTTACGATTCCTCATTCGTCTGGCCGTATTCCAAAGAGTGCTCATTGAGGTTTCTCTTGACAAACCTTCCACAAAATGTCTCCAATAGCTGCATTTCTTAACCCGAAGTATGTTCTTGTACTTGGTTTCTAAAACCAAGAATTTTTCAAAATTCTGAGGAGTTCCTCCTCCTCGTTTTAAAAACGTCTTGAAAGCATTTTGTTTCGCGTGTTTAGCATCTGAGCACTCTTTGTCCCACCAAGGATTTGGAGGTCTTCTGTTAGACGATGGACCAAGAAATCGTTTGGTTTGGGCTTGTTCTGCGGCCTCCAGAATCGAACAAACGAGGAAGTCATATTCTTCAAGTGGGGGAAGCTCTTCCATTGAAGTTAAGACACTTGAAATATTACTTTGGTATTTAATCCAGTCAATATTTTTTGTCAAATCATATGGAATATTAACTGAATTAGCAATGCCTTTGTTACTGCTAATTGAGATGATGATTGGTAAATGATCGCTACCATGTAAATCAGGAAATACTTTCCAGGTGCAATCTAGTCGAATTGAAGTCGAACAAAGAGATAAATCTAATGCACTTGGACGTGCAGGAGGTCTTGGGATCCGTGTCATGCTACCCATATTTAGTACCGTCATGCTAAAATTGTCGCAAATATTATATATTAGAGATGATCTGCTATCATTGTAAACGGAACCCCACATCATTCCGTGCGAATTGAAATCTCCTAAAATCAAACGTGGAGCAGGAAGGGCTTCGACAATTTCATTAAGCTGTCGTTGTCCAACTTGAGCTCTTGGAGGAATATATACCGAAGCAATGCAAATGTCCTTTCCTTTAATGTTTATTTGACAAGCAACAACTTCTATACTAGAAGTCGAAGGAATGTTTAATCTATAAAAGGAATAACATTTCTTAATTCCTAAAAGCACTCCACCATACGGGGAGTCTCTGTCGAGACGTATAATGTTAAAGTCATTAAAATTTAAGGCTATGTTTGATGTAAGCCATGTTTCGCACAAAGCAAATACATCACATTTTTGACTATGCAACAAAACTTTAAATGAATCAAGTTTTGGCATGATGCTTCGACAATTCCACTGCAGGACAGTGATTGAATCATTTGCGGCGGATGATAAATTATCCATCAAATGATACAAAACCTGAAAGAGCTGGCCATTGAGCTGATAACTGTTTCAAAAAAGTTCTAGCTATTGGAAGGAATGCTGTTATGATGGTCTTTAGAGGTTCAGAAATATTGAATGCAGCGAAAATCCATTCTACAATTTCCGAAAATTTCAGTAATCCTGTTGGTGAATGTGAAATGGAGCCCACTGGATTATTGTCTTTTCTTGAGCTAGTTCCTGGATTGGTTTGTGAATTTGACAAACCAGGAGGCACAGTTTTTGGTTTTAAATTTGGCTTTTTAGCTTTAACACGGGGATCTTTTTTTGAAGGTATAATTTTAGGTGTCTTTTTTGGTATTTTGTGGTTTGTTAATCTCCTCTTAACAGACCCTTGAGGAGTGACAAACGAGGTATCTTCACTATTTCCGTCAGAGTCAGATTCCTCTGGCTCCGCAAGATTTGAAAAACCGTTTTCGGTTTCCAAAGGGGAGACATGTATGACCGTTTTGAGCATTTCTGCATATGTGCGCTTAGACCGTGCTTTTAAAGAAAGCTTCATTTTGTCTTTACGCAGCTTAAATGCAGCGCACACTGAAAGATCATCATGAGGGCTTTCCCCACAATAAACACATTTTTCAACATCTTTATCGCAAAAATTATCCTTATGAGGCCCTTGACATTTGATACATTTGGACTTATTACTACAGTAAGTAGCTGTATGTCCGAATTTTTTACAGTTCGTGCAATTCATAACATGCGGTACGAAAAGCCGAACAGGAAGACGAATTTTATCGATATAGACATGGCTAGGCAATGCAGATCCGGCAAATGTTACGCGAAACGAATCTGAGGGACGATAAGACTTTTTTCCATCGACAATAGATGCTGAGTACAATTGTTTGCACTCGAGTATCTTAACTCCCTCAAGCATGGAGTTTTTAAAACGGCCAACTCCATTTTTAAGTAAATCATCTGCTGTCAGACTTGCTTCAGTCACAACACCGTCAATTTCTACCTCCTTCGATGGAATGTAAACTCGATATTCAATAGCAAATAATTTACAGGTTACAATATCGTTTGCCTGTTTCAAGTCGTTAACTACAACTCGAATTTTATCTCTATTAACCTTACAGATTTCTTTAACTTCAGAGAAATGTGATGTCAAATCCTTTGTAATTTGCATCAAGTTTAAAATCTTTTCTTTTTTTCGAAGATAGACTATCCATGGCCCAGTGGTACCCTGTGGATAATGTTTAGCCCTCGGAGTATTTAAACTTTTACTAGTATCCGGAATCGGATTCGGATGATCTTCCATGAGATCATCCATTACATTAAATTTTTTTTGTAAATTAATAATACCAAAATAAAAACTTATGTTTAGTAAAATTTCAGATATAAGAAATAAAAAATAAATTAAATTAAATCTACCTTGTAGCTGATGTCTCTGTTCCTTTATCGTGAAGAACGACGTGAAGCTCTTCCAACGATTTCCAATTGGCAGTCTTTTGCTGTTTCCAATTGGCAGTCTTCTGTCGTTTACTGCTATCTCAGTTGCTCTGCCGTCGTTGTGAACACCACTGCACTTGCTGTACCTGACCCCAGGTACAGTGCTTTTGCTCTTGGTGGCGATCAAATGCGATGCTTGCAGTGTAGCACCTCGCGATATATGCCGTCTCTTTTGATCCTACGCAGCGTACAAATTCTGGTACCTGGTAGATCAGCACTGGGTTGCTTTAGCACCTCTGTGCCTTTGCACCCCTTCGTCTTCGCACCTTTATGCGATGGCACCTCTGTGACTCGTCACTTCTATGCTCTCGCACCTCTGTGTCTCTACACCTCTGTGCGTATGAACGGGATGGCCTTCGTTGCTAGCTTTCCAGTCGGGAAACGCCCCGAATATTGCGTTTGCTATGGGCAGTTTAACTACCTGAAGCTTAGAATTGTCTCGGTAGCAGCCGTTAACTCACGAGCCAGTACAATCGAAACACAACCTCTTCGCTTGAATGGTTTTTACTGAATGATAATCAGATACTATGTAGTACACAATTATTAGGTGTACAACATTGCTTCCGCCGTTTTTTCCAAAATTTAAAGCTTTATTGCGAAAAAGTGCTTACCGATGTATTATTCAAAGTATTGTCCGTCGCTAGCGACAACTTTCTCCCATCTTTCCGTAAATTTTCGGATCCCGGCTCGAAAAAAGGAGTCCTTTTTTGACGCTATCCAAGAAGCAATCCATTTTTCCAACCTTTCGAAGGATTGAAAATGTTGATCTGCCAGGCCATCGAACGGAATAGGTGGAAGTCAGGTGGGGCAAGACTTCCCATTTCAGCGTTTCCAGGTATTTTTTGACCACTTTTGCAGCGTGAGGCCGAGCTTTGTCGTGTTGGAGGATGACTTTGCCATGTCGCTCTTGATACTGTGGCCGCTTTTCTTTTAGCGCGCGACTAAGGCGCATCAGTTGCGTTCGGTAGCGATCTCCCGTGATGGTGTCACCCGGTTTTAAGAGCACGTAGTAAATTGTTATTCATCTTTAAAGGTTTTTTCTCTTCCACCATCATGTTTGTCTTCGACATCGAAATCACCATTTTTAAAACGTTGAAACCACTCCCGACACGTTCTTTTACTCAGAGCAGCATCACCGTAAGTTTCTGAAAGCATTCGATGCACTTCAGTTGCATTTTTTGTAACAGAAAAGTAAAACTTCCCGCAAATGGCTCTCGCCATTGGGCACATAAACAGACATTTTCGAGCGTAAATAATACGAAGACAAGAACAACTGTCACTGAAACGGCGATGATAACTCGTTTGGCACTGTACACACTCACTTTACCATCTATGTATTTTAACCAGCCTCAGCCGGCACAGCCACCTATCGGAAAACGGCGGAAGCAAAGTTGTACACCTGATAAAAAAACAATTTGTATCGACTTATGTTTTCACGAGCCAATCGCAGCATGCCATGATGATGTCATCCTTTTGATTTTTCTAACTCGGCCAATGGTTTTGATCGTTGCTTTACACGTCGCTTTTTATTCAGTAGAAATTTTTCTTTCGTCGGTATAGGGAGGCTTCACCGTTCTGCACAGTATGAACTTTCGTACACAACAGAAGCTATAAATATAGGCTCTGTCGCATTTTTTGCTCAGTCAATGCTTGCCTTCGCTTTGTTATCTGCTCGATTAATAATCAACTGCGCGGTTATCAGTATTCGGTATCGATCTGACTTGCTCTCGGAGCGGTTCGATAATGTTGTAGAGAAAGTTTCTTGTACGCATCAGCAAGTAGGCATCCCAATGTCAATGTCAATGTCATCGTGATCGGTCGTGTCTCATACACAACTCTTGTGTTTTTTTTACTGGATATCTCTCAAATCGTGTGAAAACATACAATGTTTTAAGCTTAAATTGTCGCCTAAATGGCTAACAAATATTTGCTTGTAAGTATGTCCGTGTCATAAACAGAACATAATCAGCTATCTAACATAGTTGGTCATGTCCACCACGAAATTACGTTTCTTATGCTTAATATTTTACAATTGTCAGTCAGGGCCATCTGAAAATGACAAATCTAGCAGTTGCAGTTCACGTTCTATGGTGTGGAAATGCAATCCGGGCGTTCCAGATTCCCGTCTCATTCCCATTCCGCCGAATTGCCGTGCCGTGATCAGAAGAACAAATGTGAAACCTTATCCGATCCGATCAGCAATAAACTATAAAATGCATCGTCCAGCAGTCCTTGTCAGCCGTTCCATTAGAGCCGACCGGCGCTTGGCAGAAGAAGAAGAAGAGATCTCCTCTACGGGACGGAACGGAACGGAACGGAAGGCAACGTTCGGTCCCTGCTGCATAGCCAGCCGTCATGCAATGCGACTTCGGCAAGATTATCACTGTCAGCCTGGATGCGACCAATATGGGGTTGCCCCTCCGTGGTCTCGTTCTATTTCCGACTGACCGCGCTCGGTGAAAGTCATGACGACAGATCTCTCGGTGTGGTTTGCCAATCCGATAGTGAGAATGGATGGGAATCCTTTGCGGACCCCAGGTCCTGACGGTGGGCCGGTTGGGGGCAAAATCGATAGTGGATAAAAAATGGCTAATAATACTGACAGCGATTGAGACGAAGTGGGGCCGATATCGGATCCAATGGAAGCCGGGTTTTGCTTTTATTTGTGTTTTTTTCCCTCCTAGCAGAATCCTCTACTTTCAATCGGACTGATTGTTTGACATAGAGTTTTCTCCCGTGGGCTGTTGGATGATTTTCCTTAAGTATTATTTTATGCATTACCAAAGAAGAGCAAACAACAGCTGAAACCGGCTGCGATTGTATTGATAAAATGCCTAACCGAGTGGAACGTTACAGATGTACAAAATGATGGAAATTTTTATTCTTAGAATCAAAAGTCCGATATCTAGTATTGATAAACGGAGAAGAAACGGAACGGCCAAATTGGGATATCGGAAAACAAAAACTATTTTTCCGACTCGAGTCAGTAACTCAAGCATTTTCGGAAATTTTTTTTTTTTTTTTTTTGTTTCGATTATAGAGACTTTAGCATCTTAGGTCATTCGCCTCTTCGGACCAGAAAAACTTTCTGACCCTATGTGCGGGGTTGGGAATCGAACCCAGGCGGGCTGCGTTAAAGGCATCGACTATCCCATCACGCTATACCCGTCCCCTTTTCGGAAATTGATTTTTCTTTATCTAGTCAAATGAAAGTACTATCTTTTCGACTCGCAGATGAAAGGAAATAATACCAGTTTCGGATTTTTTTTTTTCAGAATTGCTGTCGATTCTTTACGGAACCAGAGAAGACGTTACGCTTGCAAGTACACGAAACAGCTTCATTCAACTTTAACATAACGTGAATATGGGAAAAGTTTTACGTTCGCCTTGAAGCAGTGCCGCTGCTTGCTTGCTTGCTACAACACTAAACTAACAAAATCGGTGTAATCGACAATGCACTTTACATTATTGGTTCTTTTGCTGACTCCGATCATTTTCTTCTATCGTTACCACGATAGTTTTACTCCCGGCAACTTTTAGTCTTCCTTCTTCTTGGGTCAGGGGGAGGAGAATGAAAAAAAAAATACGAACCTACATGACTACGTAATCGAAGCAGAAATTTATATCTTCTCGTCTCGACACCTATTACAGTGTCTCTTTGCAAGAAACTCCCACTTCACCATTTTACTGCACGTTTTTGCACAGGGTTGTGTAAAACTGTCGAAGGATGCAGGCGAAAAAAAATATCTTGGAACGGTTCCAATAATCAACCATAAATTTTGCCTGCCAGTCGTTTCCTTGCCTCTCTGCCCTGGTCACAATGCAGACACTGTAGCGGAATGTTTCCCGGGGAAAGCTTTTACAAACCACTTTCCACTGGGACGATTAGGCTACTTTTCACAAACATTTTCAAATGATACTGGTGGATTTTCCAATGCAGTGATACTGTTTCGGAATCATATGCATATAATTCCAGTCACCAGGCTGTGAAATATGTTATTTTTCGATAGGTGGAGAGACTGAAAATTGTTCAAAAATGTTCAAAAATAAGAGGCGTACGAAGTTTACAGTTATAAAAAATCTATCTGTGCGGTTTGATCATAATTGAATTCTGATCATGATAATTAAATTTTTGAAAGCATGATAATATGAAAGTTATTGTTATTATATTATTTTATAAAATATAATGCATTGAAATATTTGGTGAATGTTTTAAGGAGTCGCAAATTATTTAAAAAGCCAACAGTCTTCACTAACTAGCAGATTACCCAATGGATGAAAAATTGTTGTTAAGAACAGTATTGGCCCACTTAGGCAAAACTATGCGTCATTCCCGCGCATCGCAATCTGCCGAAAATTAGATTCACAATGATTTTGTGATATTATAGCATATAAAGAAAAGTTCAAAATAAGCAAATCCAAATAAAATTACCTAATAGTAAAAAATTAGCATGATAAGCATTATCCGTGCTCTTTTTCAAGCAAATCAACCATTATTAATTGGACTGTTGTTCAAACTTGTAGAGGTGCTTTTTTAAATATGTTCGTACTTGGTTGGGAGTCTGCTCTCTGTGGTATGGATTTATTTATTTATTCTTCAAACAAATATAGACTACAAACCAGTGCGGTAAAATTTCATTTTCAATCGAATAATCTAAGATGAAAATGAAATTTATGGCCGCTGACCGTCAGCATATCCCTACTAATTCATTTGACTTTTGCTGCCATTTTCAAGTGAAGCTCCCGGAATTCATGGTCAGTAGAATAATCGTAGCTAGTCATTTGAAGTTTTGCTTGCTCAGTTTCAAGTGCCAAGTAGTATAGCTGCTTCATTGTCTTCGCTCTTGGTAGTAAGCAGATTCGAACGAATAGAATTATAAATGGAGTAAAGTATTAACAATGAAAACTGAAGGAGGAAACAATTTTTTTATGTGTATTCTGTGATTTCAGTTATCTGATTAGTATTTCATCTATTATCTTGAACCAATTCGAATGTTTACATGAACCTCATTTGAAGGCCGCTCTCAGACTATTGAAAGAGATATTTTGTTACTTAGAGAGATCAACTGACGGTAATTAAACTGAGCCTCGATTGAAGAGAAACGAGTGATGAACTGAATGCTGCCCGTTCGGGCCGTCAGCAAACATTGTGTGTGTCAGAGAGTGAAGCTTACTGCAGTGGAGAGATCGTCAATGTGTTCCACATTCAGTTTCAATTGAATTGAATGAAGTTTTACTGCACTGCTACAAACAAGAAAAAAAGTTACAATGGTTTCTTATATGCTATACATTATTTCTACGATTTGGTTTAAATTTTTCTTCTATTCGTTTCCTGGACATAGTTAGATCGATTTTTTGGCAGGTTTCCTTATAAAAGTGCATCATTTGATTAACAGGATTATTTTTGGCATAATTTGTTTTATTTTTTTTCCAAGAATATTTGACGATTTCTAGGAGCAAAAAATTTTAGTTGTGACGACTAGGAGCATAAAATTTTAGTTGTGAAAGCAATGATTCAGATTGTACTCGTTGAGAAATAATGTCGTTGATAAAATAAAGCATTGTAGATTTGCGGCGTTCTTCGAGTGTTTGTAAGTTTATGAGCATACAACGCGCTTTATATGATGGAAGAGGAAATGTAGTCCAGTTTAGTCTACGAAGCGCATACAGTAGAAATTGTTTTTGAACAGATTCGATGCATTCTACGTGTACGGAGGTACATGGGTTCCATACTATGCTGCAGTATTAAAAAATTGGCCTGACGTAAGTTGTATATAATAATTTTATTGTGTAAGGGTCCTGAAAATTATGACTGAAACGTTTAATGGAGCCTAACATACTATTTGCTTTATTGACAATTGTATTATAATGCTCCACGAAAGTAAGTCTTGAGTCTAAAATTACGCCTAGGTCTCTAATAATTTTGCATTTTTCTACAGGTTGGTTTCCTAAATATATGTTAATAGAAGGAGACATGATTTTTCTACTAAACGTTACTGAACTACTTTTCTTAACGTTTAGTTGGAGTAAGCTTTTATTGCATCAAATATTGGAATACTTCAGCATCTACAGCATTTTTTATTTCCATAAAGAGCTTCATGTCGTCATGTACTTTTAGATGTTTGAGTACGAAGGAAATGTAGTTTACGCACAAGATAAAAAGAAGAGGGCCTAAATGTGAACCTTGGGGAACATCTGAAGTGACATTTATTGATTTATAGTATGTGTTTTGATAGCGTACAATTTGTTTACGTCTTGTGAGATATGATTCAAACCATTCCAAAAGTTTTTGTCCAATGCCATATTTTTTTAATTTTGAATAGTAATAATGGTATGTCAATTCTGTCGAAAGCTTTGCTGAAGTCAGTATAGAGAGTTTCTACATAATTTCCATTGTCCATAGCTTCCAATTGGAAGATGAAAATAAGTGATTCAAGATGGCTTTCCTGTAGGACGTCCGGTGTATTGTTGGAGGACTGAGACGGCATATCCTAAAATATCTGTTATTTGATCTAAAATATCTTCAAATTAAACTTTGCTCTAACCAAACCGACAAAGTTTTTTTTGTTTAAAATAAATTTCATTCGGTCTTATTTTCACATTCACGTTCACGTCGACTCATCGGTGCATTAGCAGTTTATGATGAACGGTAAGCGGACTTAAAATCAATGGCATTTGGAAGTAACGAAGCCATTTTTGAAGCGATGTAGTAAAATGCATGTTTCATTATTAATTTTTTATTTTCTTAGTTTAGTTTAGTAATACAAAAACCTGAAGTCGGACCCGAATAAAATTAAATAGCGCCCTGCGGGATCACAATACTATTCACTTGAATCTACCTTACCTCACCTAACAGCTATAGTCCTGGGGTGTCCTCTGCTGTATCAAGCATACGTCTCCACATAACTCGGTCCCTGGCTGCACGTCGCCAGCCACTAAAGGCACGGATGCTTCTGAGATCACCCTCCACTTGATCGATCCACCTTGCTCGCTGCGCTCCTCTTCTTCTTGTACCAGTCGGATTAGATTCTAGAACCATTTTCACTGGGCTGTCGTCCGACATCCTTATGACATGCCTAGCCCATCGTAGACGTCCGATTTTAGCTGTCCGTACGATGGGTGGTTCTCCTAGCAGCTGTTGCAATTCGTGATTCATACGCCGTCTCCACGTTCCGTCTTTCATCTGCACTCCGCCATAGATGGTCCTCAGCACCTTTCTTTCGAAAACACTGAGGGCGCGTTGGTCCTCTACCAACAAAGTCCAGGTCTCGTGGCCATAGAGATCAACCGGTCTAATGAGCGTTTTGTAGATGGTCGATTTCGTGCGGTGGCGTACTTTTCTCGATCGGAAGGTTTTTCTGAGTCCAAAGTACGCACGATTCCCTGCCCAAATACGTGTCTGAATTTCGCTGCTGGTGTCATTATCGGCGGTCACCAGTGAGCCCAAATACACACTTATCAACCACCTCGATATAGTCACCGTCTATCAATATTCGTGGTGGGAGGCGTAGTGTTTCTTCTCTAGAGCCTCTTCCTCTCATGTATTTTGTTTTTGACGCATTCATGGCCAGTCCGATACGACTAGCTTCAGCTTTCAGTCCGATGTAGGTTTCCGTCATCTTCTCAAGGTTACGTGTCACAATATCAAGATCGTCAGCGAATCCAAAAAGTTATACGGACTTTCGGAAGATCGTGCCACTCGTGTCGATCCTCGCTCTTCGAATCACACCTTCCAAAGCAATATTGAACAAGATACAAGAGAGTCCATCACCTTGCCGTAGCCCTCTCCAAAATTCTTTGTGGAATTCTGCTACAAACACTACTTTTCAGTTTTAAAATCATCCCCGTGGGACGGAACAGTGACCGTTTATACATTTCGAAAACTAATTACGGCTCGGTAAAGCAAAATTTACAAAATTCTAAGAATACGTAGTTATAATAAATTTGATTTCGAAAATTTAAGTGTTTTTGGTTTTCGATAATCGGTCTAGTTTTTGAATAATTGATCAAAAACGCGATTTTCGCATTCAGTTACTTTTCACCTTAAGGGCTGAGGCCAGTAGGTCGCGTATAACCACGTGGCTCGCTTTGCGTACTACACTTCCCTCCATGCTCTCTCGCAAATGTGCAAAATGACTCTCGATGTGGCCAAGAAAGTTTTGATATCTTCGGTTACAAGTTTGACTACATCACATAAAATCCAATAAAACTACCGCTTGTTTGGCAGCCTTGATGAGCCGATTTTATTTCTCTCTCATGTTTCGTTACGTTACTAGGAAACAAGAGCAGAAAAAAATAGTGCACCTATAGAAATCGACTTACCTTCACAAAAATAACATTATCTTAATTTTTATCGCGACAACACCTATGTTTTTATGCACTAATCGTATCCAAATTAGGATAATATAATTGTGTAAGTGTAAGACAGTGTAAGGATAGATTTTTGATCCACGCTTTTGAAGGCGAGATGTTCAATGAACAAGTTGAAAGACGTTTCGGCATTTTCAGTTAAAGTTAATGAATCATTCTGAAATTTTCACAGCATAATCTAAACTTATTTTCTAAGAGATTGTCAGTTGAGTTTTTTGATACTCGACGCCGTTTCTGAGAAAATCAGATTTGAAGCGTGAAAATAGCCCTCCAAAGCGTCCTAAAACACACTGGCCTCAGCCCTTAAGATCTTTCATTTGAATCTTAGATGGAGGAAATCGGTTCAGTCATCTACTAGCAAAATGAGTGACATTATTTTAATATCGTTACACATATCATCATCTAGTTCCAGAACTAGTAGTAGAATAAAAAAAGTTTTTATAAATCGGTTGAGTAAAATTTTTTGTCACACACACATTTGCTGATCTCGACGAACTGATTCGAATGGTATATGAATGTTAGAAGTTATGTTCTTTCAGCAATTATTGCTGTAAGCAGTTTAAATCAATATAAATATGAAATTGTTTTGTACTCGTAAATACTGCCATCTTTCTAATACATATGTCATATTCGAACGATTATGTTGCCAAAAAAGAACCGTGCTTAAATCGTGTTTCACTTTGTTCGCAAGCATTGCTTCACCATACAGCGCCCGAATCTCCCACTGCTGGAATAGGAAAAAAAGGCGGTAACATAAAAATATCAATAGTTTCTGTTAAAAATGGACGGATTTCAACAATTTATGGCTTGTTGGATAGCTGTAACCGTGTAAAATCTAAGTATCAATGTTTTGTTAACAAGAAAAAATTTCAAAAAATTGAAAATATTGACATGAAGCGTGAACATCCTATCTCAAAAGCATTCAACAGTGTTAGTTGGATTTTGGTTCCGCATGGGTACCGGTTTTGTGCTAAGTACACACAACTAATTTCACTTTTTACGCTTCGCCTCCGGCTCATCAGTGCGTCAGCAGTTTATGTTTATGAACTACCAACGCCATCTAACGGTTCAACATAAACCGCTGTTTTGCAAATAGCATTAATTTTACGTCTGCTCAGCGGTTTATGTTGAACCGTTAGGTGGCGTTAGCAGTTATGATGAGCCGAAGGCGAAGCGTAAAAAATGGAATTTGTTATGTGTACTTGCCACAAAACTGGTACTCATGCGGTACCAAAATCCAATTAACTACACGGAAAGACCGAAATCAGCATGTTGGCGAAAAAATTAGTTGATTTTCTGATCTTAGTTAGTTATTTTTTGGGACAACTAAAAAATTTCTTACTTTTGCTAATTTAGACTTTTTAATTCTCATTCCCTTAATAATAATAAAATATTTGTTGAAATGGCTATATTTTTAGTTGAATTCACCAATTAAACGTGCTGTCATTTCTTAGCTAAGGCACACTTCATTACCATTCAACTAATGTTTTAGTTAAATTAGAAAAATAAATCGTTTTTTTTAACCAACATAAACGGTTGAACTGGCTTTTGCAATTTGCAGCTATATGGCGCACTGTCACTGAAAAAACGTTAACACCGTAATGACAACTAGTCACTAGATAGCGCACTATTACCGAAAAAAAATCAGTCGCGATTGTCTTTTCTATATTGGCAGATAACAAAATATAAACTTATTTTTGAATTTTTTTTCTGAACCGCTGTTTTCTTCATTCGACTTCGCGATATCGAGATTCACTGAGTTCTTTCAGCACTTGGATAACAAAAACCGGATACAAGGTTGGAATATACAAAATATATATACATAATTTGACATATTCAATGAGAGTGCAATATTTGAAACTCACTTCACTGTTCCGCGTAAAACCATTACTACGCACAAATGCGCACAAATTCTGAATAAATACACTTTCCACTAAGAGTTTACGTCATTTTTACATATCGGTTTAGAAATTTATATATGGATATATCGTAACACATGCGAAAAACATCAAAACAATTTGCAAGCAGTTTCCACAAGACTGTCCTTTTTAGCTTTTTAATGGATTGTTTTGCTTTGACACTTCTCATGAGTTTTTGGCTAATAAACTTGTTAATGAAACCAATTTCATTTTTGTTTTCTTTGTGCTGTCCTTCAGCAATGATGGTGATAGATAAATAGAAACAAATTTTCTGATTTTAATATCAAAATTAGTTGTCAATGAGAATTTCGTGTTGGATTGAAATATTGCTGGTTTGTGTACGGGATATTCGCCAACTAAACATATTCTCTAAAAATAAGAGTTTTTTTTCAGCAAAGTCAATTGTTAATTCTAACTAATTTAATAGTTATTTTCGTGTTGTTAAAATTAACTAATTCAAAAACAGTAATACGAATTAGGCACAGAGCAAATTTCAGTCGTTCCGTGTACGATCTGTTGACGGTTACAACGTCGTCATTTAGTTTCATTTTCTGTCGCCACGTTAGTAAAAACATGGCCCTTCTGTGCAATAAGTGTGCTGCAAATAGCATTAACTTGACGTCTGCTAAGCGGTTTATATTGAACCGTTAGGTGGCGTTGGCAGTTCAACATGAGCTGCCGACACACTGGTGGGCCGAAGGCGAAACATAAAAAGTGATTCAATATCATTCAGACTGATGAGGAGACTTTTCATTTACGACTAGTTCAATCAAAATCCATCCAGTTATCGCACATACCTCTTTGCTAACCACGCACATACAACCATTCACGGACGTTTGCTCAGTTGAATCGATTGGTAAGTGAGACTCGAATTTTTTAAAAGTTTTTGCAAATTCTATATATGTTTTATTTTTATAATCGCTTATTATTATTTTTACGCTTATTGTCTATTACATCACTTATTTGTATCTCCAGAACCAAAAGGCCATTTGATCTTCGAACAGGACCCAGGCCTTCAAATGAGAGAAATCTTGTTGAAATCGGTGTTGCCATCTCCGAGAAAATTGTTCGAACAGTAAAATCGCTGAAATGTGCACAAACAGATATGTTTCGATCTCGTCGAGCTGAGTCGAATGGGATGTCACACTAGGGATATTCGAGGCTTCGATCGGACTTCCAATAATTCTTTATCTTTTCGTATGAATGAATTTTATAGAAAATATACTAAAATGTCGAATGACAGAAGGTCGAATGACAAAAAGTCGATGAACAAAAGGTCGAAACACCAAAAGGTCGGAAGAACAAAAGGCCGAATGCGTTAAATGGTTTTATGCTTTAGCAATTAAAGATTGACACTGCTCATTTCAACAAATAATTATGAAGTGCAATTACGTAAAGTGATAGTGATTACCAACAACAATTTAAAATTTGGGAATCAAAACTTTGCATCATTTTGCTACATTATTATCGACTTTTAGAGCCGCATACTTTGCCTCACTTTACCCTGGCGATTGATTTAGTTTAACAGTTGATATTCGGTGGATATATGTCATTCAACACGCCCAGAATTCAACCTTACATTGTATTCGACTTATTGTTGTATTCTATCTTCTATTATATTCGACTTTTTGTCCCTTTCGACGTTTTGTTGTATTCGACGTTTTGGTATCTCGACTATCTGGTAATTCGACTTTTTGTTATATTCGAACTTCTGTCGCAGTCGACGTTTTGTGACTTTCGATATTTTGTCATTCGACTTTTTGTCTTTCGACGTTTTAGTATAAAACCATTTTATAAAATGTTTCTATTCTCAATCAATCATATCCAGCCTTTCTCGCACGTACGTAAAATTGCATGTTTCAGCACGTAAATTTAAATCGTGAATGCATGAATCAACTGTAAAAATAAACCATTTTTAAGCTCCAATTTGTCGGTCTTCGAAGACATGAATTTGCACGACTTTTTTTTAAGCACGTAAACAGCATGAAAAAATCATGAAAATTCACCTCTCGGGAGATGCACATAAAAAAGTATCTCAATCGATCTATATTTACAACCCAAAATATGTATAAATATAAAAAAATGAATTTAAAATCAAAGCTGACAAATAATCAGATTCAGAGCTTAAAATTGTCACGCATTCTTAACGAAACAAACCATTCGAGCAGTCTCATTTTCAATGTTTTACTGTCCCATTCGTAAATGACCGACACCAGAACAAACGAAGAGAGACGAAGCATTTCCGTTTCTCATCGAAAAAATGAGAGAGCATAATTGCAGCGTCACTCTTTCCTCTATGACAAGACGAAACCAAACTAACGTCTTCAGGGAGCAACAGCAGAATTTCAATTCTCATTCTTTCATCGATGTATTGAAAATATGTGACGCTTGGCTATAAAAAGTGACTAAAATATGGCAAATCGAAGTAATTACATCCCAGAACTTCTTTGGAAATCAAAACTACTACAATTTCGAGCATCAACAGGTTAAAGTCATTGTGAACTCTTTTCTGTCGTTTTCAATTCTCACAGCTTTGGTTGAATATCGACACTGCATACAAGGGGATTTTCACTGAGAACTGCAAATGACTGAAAGTGCAAATGAAAGAAAAAACACAATCTTGAAACTACTGTCCCGCTTATGTCATTGACTGGACATGGATTTCGTTCTCATAGTTTGCAAGCGAAGCTGAGAGTGACAGTAATTTCTTGTCATTTCGTCTATTCTTCAGTCAATGAAATTGAACTTTTTTAGCTATGATCAGATTGAAATGTTAATTGATGTGACATCAAATTCTGACTCATAAAATGCGGCATGCTTTGATTGGCGTCATTTGCAATTTTCAATTACATGGAAAAATACTCTTTTGCGTTACTAATTGAGCCACCCCGAGCAAACTTGTTTCAATCCAACTAGTGGGTTAATGATCATTTTAAGCTAAGTTTAGGAGTCTTACTGACCAGTTGTCGAATGTTCGAGCCCCGATCTGGAAGGATTCGTATGGTCAGTAGGATCGTAGCACCAGCCATGGTTTCCGTACACTCTGAATCGGCTGCGAAGTCTGTTGAAACGGAAGGTCAAATTTCACTACAGGAATGTAATACCAAGGCTTTGCTTTTTTAAGAGTTCAAAGGACACAGTCAAATGGTAAATAACACGCGACCTTACGGACCGTTTCTGAAAAGTTAATTTTCACAATGATTGCACAGCTTTTATTTAAGAGAATGACTAAAAACATGTGTCCTTTTGTATTCGAATAAATGATGGAGCATCAGGGTCATTTCACCGAATGGGCCACTTCGCCGAATGTCATTTCGCCGAAAGAGTCATTTCGCCGATTTCTGCAATTGTCTTAATATTATAATTGGAATTGATTTAAAATAACCACAAATGAATGATAATACGTTAACGTCTGTTTTATTGACCTACAATTGTACTTCTTGAATAAAGATTGTACTCCGGAATAACGATTGATTCATGAAGCTCAGAATGAAGTTTGCAAGGAAACTTGTTGACTATTAGCCACTAAGCATCAAAGCAATTGCATCCAAGCAAATGTATGTGGTATTTTTTCGTTTACTAAGTGAAAAATATCTACTACGGCTTCGCCACATCGATTTGAATCGTGTGCTGTCCGACCTCGCTACCGCTCGTTCGGACCTAACTAAAGCAAAGAAACCGAGGCGATTACAGGTTTGTATGCAAGAGGCCTCCGCTTCCGACGGCCAACTTAGCCGTCGTCGCCTTATACAAGAGGCATAATAACACAAAAAATAATAATATGATGTATTTGAAATGACCCTTTCGGCGAAATGACCCTTTCGGCGAAATGACTCTTTCGGCGAAATGACCTATTCGGTGAAACGAATTTTTGCGAAATGGCATTCGGCGAAGCGACTTTTGGCGAAATCACTTTCGGCGAACTGACCCGCTCCCATTACCGTGTACACAACTGAGACAAGTTTAATACCAATTGCAAAAGTCGTTAATGGGATGTGGCACAATTTGACAATTTGATTTCATGGTTTTATTTGTGGAAAGATGATAAATCCAATTTAAATACAAATGCATTTTCACAGCTCCGTTCCATTTGTTAATTTTTTTCACTAGAATTTTCGTTTTCCTGTGACAGCATTCATCTGTCAATAGATCTTCCAGTAAGAATCTTCCGTAGTTGTGTAGCACCAGCGAATTTCCTTCGTCGGATTCAACGTTTCGACTTTTTCTATATGTTTAAAGAATGGCAGCAGATACCATCATTGCAATTTAACTTTTTGCTTTTCACTGCTACATACTTTTAACAGTAATACGGTGGCTGTGATATGTTCGACAAGGATGCAGTTAGGATAGGGTATGACGTCTATTCGGAGCCAAAAGTAACAAACTTGAACGCTCTTTCGCTTATGTTGAATTCATTGCCAAAACATTTTACAAGCAATATGTTTAATATTCCCAAAATTTGGACACACCCTGGGAGGGAAACATAGAGCCATTTTTTTCGGATGGAAAAAAAACCATGCATGATTGGTTTCATCCTAGCAATATACGCTAGACAGATGTAGCCAGTTCTGCAGAAGCAGCAGGAGCAACAGCAGCGTCAGCAGCCCGAAGAATCCCGGATCCCGTTACGGATCGGTGGCAGAGTTCAAAAAAGCACTTTGCTCGACACGTCCTTGCTGGTACCCACCGCAAGAAGAAAGCCACCCACCACCCCGGCAACTTCAAGACAATCGGATGCATTTTCAAACAAGGCAAACCCGCAGGAATACTGAGCATCCCGCTGCTTAAAGCGTAATGATTCGCACCCGGAACGATTCGGTCTAATGGAGGGAAAGCCTTCCGAGTGATTTGGTGGTTTGCGGGAGCAGAGTCGTAATCAGCCAACAGCGGGGATTTGTCCCTACCTGAATCTGTCCCTGTCTCGCATAGGCTAGGCATATCGGTATTCCTGGCCGACGACGGGAACATACTATTCCCGTTCTTGGTGCTCGGTGCTTGGTTTCGATAAAAGCTTCTCGGCAGGTTCCCGTTCAAGCATGCCAATAAGTGGCAGCCTTTGGCCTTGGAAATGCATCACCATGGTGCAATAACGTCGTGGTAACGACGACGTTTGCTAGCGAATTGGAATTGTGGCCAGCACAGCATCTGAATGCAGAGGTCCTCGAAGTGTGCCATCCCATGGAACTCGCATGCACAGAAAAGTTCCGTCGGGGGACGGCGAGTTCGGGAAACTAGCGGCACACTTTAACACGCGCCCCGAGTATCTAAAAGCGCGATCTGTACTCTCGAGAAACAACCGTATTCAATGAAAATGTAATTTGAAGTTTAGAGAACTATGTTTTCTCGGGTCGGAAAGTTTTTTTTCCCCTGCGCCGGTGGTCGTTGGTAGGACTAGTACGGAGGGACATGGCTGCAGAATCGTTCCAATTGCCCTATTTTGTGTGCCAACTTCTCAGTTGGTATCTGACAGATACTGAAATGTTGTTAAGTAGTTTTATATGGACCAAACGACGTTGAAGGCAAAGTTAGCGAAATTGAAAATGGGTTCTTTTCTCGAGGGCGGTTGTGGTTCGACTGATATGCAAACGAGAAAAGCTTTAATTGATTCAATCGGGTTTGCTTTTGGACAATCTGTCGACTGAATAGAGGCGGAGACAGGTTTTAGCTGCGCCAAGATCGTCAAGGCATCAACAATTTGTCTTCAGTTCGACTGCCCTGGAGGACAATTGCAAGTTCTATTTTTTTAAGTTTATGCGACCTCCAGCTCCGTAAATATCGAACGTTGTGATCAAAAACTACAAAACGGAACTCACTTGGATTTTTCAGAGATGAAAAAGTTCCGGTTTTCATAAATTTAAATTCAAACAAACAAAATTCTCATAAATCAAATGATTGTTAAGTATGATTCAGATCCGACTTCCGGTTCCGGATTAATGACTGGTAAACAATAAACATCTTCAAAACTTTGCGTAAATCTGTCTTTTAGTGGATTGCAAAACGATCCGATCTCGGCTGCAATATTTCCCAGTTTCCGGTTTTGAAAGTACCGGAGATAGCTGGCAAACTCACTATAATTTAGACCTTTGGTTCCGGACTCAGGTTCTACAACGCAGGAGAAAGCAAATTTATTCATTTTTATCTGAATCTGAAGGGTGAATCTAACATTGACAGCAAATGGAGAAAAACATCAGCGAATGTTTCGACTTGGTTTCAATTCCAATTTAGAAATTATCGTATATTCCCAGATCCATTTTCGATAAATCGATGAACTGTTGGTTTTTCTTTGAAAAGTATACAATTTTTTCACTTTTTCACTCCGTTTAGATTAGTTCACTTCTATGCACATCTATCTATTCCACACAGAGAGCATTATGAAGTTACGCCCTCGCGCATTTTTCGTGAAATTGGCTGGTTCCCGCGATAAAGACAACTCTGCGTGTAATTTTATTGTCTCATTTACTGTTTCCAGTAGTAAAAAGTTCGGAAACCATTAAAAACAACGAAAATAGATAGTTTCGCCCTTCCCTTCTATCAATTAAAGTATCACTCTGTTTGTTGGCATGGCAAACGGAGGGCGAAACTTACGTAAACAAATGGAATGACAGTTTCATCCTTTATAGTTTTTTGTATTACTAACATAAGATTGAGGTTTTTGTAGAATCCGAATTTTTTAGGTAAAATCGTATGATTTTGAAGCATTATTCGTAGGAGACAGAAACTCGATTTGTTTGCTTTTTTAATATTCGCCCTACTTTGAAAAACAGCTGATTTGAACTATTGAATGCAATAGTCGGATAAAGCAACTTTTACCATTTTCGTTTATTGATCAGAGCAGCCCGAGAAGAGACCCGGAGTCGCACAAACAACTTTTGATATGTTTGTTTCAGCAACCCGGGGGCGATCTAGATCGGACTCCAATCGCGTAGTTTCGCTCTGAAATTTTTTTCGGGTCGCACCACACATCCATGCAAGTAGTAGTCGTTTAGGGCGCGTACCACGTGCTCGTTTTACTCGGAGTCAGAGTCGCCCGTGTACAGGTTCAAAAACGAAAACGATATTAGTTCGGTAAACTCGGTTAAGTATTTTGGAACGCAGAATCCCTACTATATAAATTTATCATTCCGGTTGGTTCAGGTCCAGAGCTCAGTTTCAGTTCCAGTACCAATAATTCAATCTAGTATTGCGTAATTCAGTAATTGCGGGACGTTCGCAGAGGCAGTTTCAAAGAAGATCGATTGCGTCATCCTGCTGCTAGCCATTTGCATTGGAGCAAAACACAACGAAAAGTTGACAAAAATGGGGAACATTATGCAAAATCAGCCCTTTTAATGGCTCCAAATGTTATCTAAAGAATTATAAAGATTGCTTCTTTGCATATCGAAAAATTAAAACCATCTGTGTAGTGCAAATCTAGGATAATTTGATAAGCTTTGTGCAGTTTTTGCAGAGCAAAATTCGCAAGGGTGTTTCATATCATAGAGAATTACACAATTTGGTCCTTCTGAATGCCAAAAATCAATCCCGTACAAATTTTTTTGACTCTCATTTGTTTCGCGTAAATTAATTGTGTGGTAGAAAATATTTGTCGCCAACAGGTCAATCTTCAGTAGAAGTGCAGCAGTAAAAGTTGCGAAATTCACATAATCAACCAATACGAACGATTATCATTTTTATTCGTATTCACGTCCTCCAGTTATGTCTGTGACATTAATCATCCGCCTTTTTTGTCCGGTTTTGGCATTCAAAGTTTTTTATCCGCGCTCGGCTTTTGCAGTTAATGTTTTTATCGTTTTTCGCATTCCAAAATAATTAAACGGAGTTTTCAAGGTGTGTTTTTAGTTTTTATTAATTTCTTTCGATAGATTTTATAATTATTGAAAAAATGAATTTTTCTTCAGTGCATATTTTTTTGAGTATCCAATTAATTTCTTACAACTTCTTTACAGACACCGTTTCTTGTACAATTTACAGACTACGAATCACAAGTTTGAAGAAAATGCATGAAAAAATACTTCCAACTCTTTAAAAAACCCTTGAGTCGAAATGGTCTCTCCATTAGAGCTAAAAAATGGTCACGCCTTGTCAATGAAATAATGCAATCCAACCGCCTTATAATCGTTGTTTTACTGTCTGGTTCGTAAATGATCGCATCCAAAACAAACGAAACGAGACGAAAATTTTCTTGAAACAAAATAGTATCAATGCCACCTTCACTCGTTCCCCTCTGACAAGATGAAATCAAAATACTGTCTGCCGAGTGAATCATTCGAATTTTAATTCTCATTATTTCATAGATATAGAGAAAAACTGTTACTGTTGGGCTATAAAGAGTGTCTAAAATATGAAAAAATCGAAATAATTACACCCCGGAACCTCTTTGAAAACCAAAACTACTATTGATACGAGAACCAACCGGTAGAAATCATTGTTTGTCGTTTTCTGCCATTATCGATTCTCGAAGCTTCGATTGAATACCGAATACTGCATAGTATACGATTTTCACTGAAAACCGAAAATGTCTGGAAGGGTAAATGAAAGAACGAACACAATTTTGAAACTACTATTTCGCTTATGTCGTTAACTGGACATGGATCTCGTTCACATAATTTGCAAGCGGAGCTGAGAGTGACATTTATTTCTCGTCATTTTCGTTTATTCTGAGACAGTGAAAATGACTTTTATTAGCTCTGCTGCTCATTCATGTCAAACGAATGGTTTGCCATAATGAAAAGTGTGTAAAGATTCTGTTTCTTAACGGTTTTTGTTTCGCCGGTTTAAGTGACGTTGTACAATATTGAACACACTTTACCCTATAACTCCGGAACTGGAAGTCGGATCCGGATGAAATTTAGGAATTCCGAACTGAACCGTGAGACCATTCCATTTGACTAATTTTTACTAGTCGGTTTTTCAAGTGATTGCATATCCTTTCTATATGAGAAAGGCAAAAAAAACTACAACTGCAACAACCATAACAACTACAACAACTACAACGTCTACAAAAACTACATTAACTACATTAACTACAACAACTACAACAACTACAACAACTACAACAACTACAAAAACTACAACAACTATAACAACTACAACAACTACAACAACTACAACAACTACAACAACTACAAAAACTACAACAACTACAACAACTACAACAACTACAACAACTACAACAACTACAACAACTACAACAACTACAACAACTACAACAACTACAACAACTACAACAACTACAACAACTACAACAACTACAACAACTACAACAACTACAACAACTACAACAACTACAACAACTACAACAACTACAACAACTACAACAACTACAACAACTACAACAACTACAACAACTACAACAACTACAACAACTACAACAACTACAACAACTACAACAACTACAACAACTACAACAACTACAACAACTACAACAACTACAACAACTACAACAACTACAACAACTACAACAACTACAACAACTACAACAACTACAACAACTGCAACAACTACAACATCTACAACATCTACAACAACTACAACAACTACAACAACTACAACAACTACAACAACTACAACAACTACAACAACTACAACAACTACAACGACTACAACAACTACAACAACTACAATAATTATAACAACTACAACTACATTAACTAAGATTACAAGGATTTCTGAATTTACGCGGATTACCGAAGTTACCTGGATTTCCGAAGTTATGCAGTTTCCTTGTTTTACCTAGAAATGCATGAAACATCGAAATCTGGTGTTCTCCCGAAATATTTTTAAAGTCAACTCTCTGATACTTTTTTTAGATTACTCCAGATCTCGACGTTTCATTAATTTCTAAGACTTTTTGCATCAAAAATAATTTGGATTTCGGAAATCTGAAATTTTTTCTAAGACCCAAAGTCGATTTTTTCAATTTTTTTTCGAGATTTCACTAGGTTTGGACGTTTTATGCATTTTCAAGACGTTTGGTTTCAAAAAAACAAAAATTTTTTTCATCAACTTGGCGGTTTTTTTCTACGCAGATTTTCGAAGTTACTCGTTCTAAAATTCTAAACGAAATGTCAAAAAGCCTTTTTTTCCCCAGCATTTTTATTTTGTGACTACATCATATCTCAATATTTTATTCTAAAATCTCTAAATTTGTTGAAGTCGATTTTATTTAAATTTTTTTTTTTTGAGCTTGCACCATATCTGGACGTTTTATGTATTTCTGAGATATTGTATTACAGCTACTAAACCTATTACGACTTCTAAGGCTACTAGGGCTACTAGGGCTACTAGGGCTACTAGGGCTACTAGGGCTACTAGGGCTACTAGGGCTACTAGGGCTACTAGGGCTACTAGGGCTACTAGGGCTACTAGGGCTACTAGGGCTACTAGGGCTACTCTAGGAGTTTTAGGGCTACTCTAGGAGTTTTAGGGCTACTAGGGCTACTCTAGGAGTTTTAGGGCTACTTTAGGGCTACTCTAGGAGTTTTTATGCTACTTTAGGGCTACTCTTGTGTTACTAGGGCTACTCTAGAGCTATTAATTCTACTCTACTTCCAAGTCTAGGATTGGCCATTGAATTCTTTTTCAGTGACTAGCTGCGGTCCGTCAGTTGGAAGTATGCTTGTCTCCACCCGAGAGTCCGGGGTTTGCCTTATTTTACTTCGATACTTTCCAATGCCATTGCCTACGGTTTTCTGATCAAAGCGTTTAGATTTTGTAAATTTCGAAACTCTTTTCTGATCTGAGAAGCTGCAGGTTCAAATCGATGTAGTCAAAATTAAAAATAACGTACTTTGGGTTTAGTTTCTGTCTAATATTAACGGAAATACTGGTAAATTCATGAACATTTTTGTTAAGCCAACAATTTGTTGAAAAATCGGGTTAACAACAGCTATGTTATGTTCGATCAGTGCAGATATACTTTTATAAATAGCCTTGAAAAATAAACTATCGTTGAAATCGAATCAGGCACTTTGTGGAATTGAAGCAAACGATATCGAGACTCAATAAATTGATTATCCAACCAGCTCGAGTATAATTTTCATTAACTTGTTTTTCTCGAGTTTGCATTCCACGGCTCCAACTTTCTGCTGCGATACAAAGTCGGCAAAAGTTGGCTTTTGATTTTGCGGACGAACGGAGGAAAAAAAATCCCGGCATATCCTGGCTACATATTCAAGTGCCTCGTCGACTGTTTCGTTGAACTCCTCTCGAGGTATCAATAAGCAAATTAGGAAAAGTTTTCCGATAATTTTCCTGCCTATTTTTGCCACACTACCGATAGTTTCTCCGAGAAAACAGTGAGCTCTTGAGTTTGAAGAGCACGAATGATTTGGACCAGCTCCAAGTGATACTTTTCCTTCCCATTTTTCTCCCTCAAAAAGTACGTTGCAACCAGTAAAGGGGCACTTGTAATTTTCCATCATTTGTAACACTGACTGAAAGTGGAGACTCTCTTAAATAAAATACCCGCCGGGATGTAGTAAGGTTAAAAAACGATGTTTTCTCTGGTGGTTGCGTCAGAGGCGTGGAAACTTTGAAGGGTGAGACAACCACTTGAGTAATGGTGGCGAATAAAAGAACTTAATTAAAACTACAAAAATGCCAGGAAAAAAAAACTAGGATCCATGCCGGGTAGGAATGTTTTGAAAGATAGGCGGCAAAAAGGAGCCAAGTGGTCTGAGAAATGAGCTCACTTATGAAATCTTTGCCGTAGATGGGTTTGGGGGAAGTGTTTTGCCGGAAAGTTTTTTTTGTGCCGCAGAGCTGCGCTGTTTTCGTCTCTTATTACTCGCTCGATGGGTAGGAATAATCAGTTCTCGGAAACATGATGCGGCGCTCGAAATGCCGATCCTTCGGTATGCCTAACGGATCTACCCGCAAAGTCGGATGATCACATTAGAATATGGATGGTTCACTTTGCAGGCAAGAGATAATAAATTGTCTGAATGCAGTCTGCCGCTAATGGGTGTAGTTTTTTTTTGTTGGTGGAAAAAGTTGGCTGCTATGAAAGCAGTGTGCCAGAAGGGTAATCACAAGCGATTATGGCACTCCAGAGCACTGTTGTTGAGCACGGAAACTATGCTCTTATTAACGTTTGCTGTTTTTCGTTAGTTTTTGTTTTGACTATGGAGATTTTAGGCTGAGGGCCATTTTCTTACCAGGTCAGTGAAATTTTCTCACCAAACGTGCGGAAGTCGGGAATGGCGATCGTCTTATCCAGTGCGCCTCTGACGGTGTTACTGAGTATGCCTTGTTGAATGCAAAATCTTATCACGCTTATGAGTGTCGGTGGACATTTATTGGTTTCAACATATCATGAATCTATAAATTTAATGATAATGAATTTTTTATTGATTTTTTCACTATTTCAAATTTATATTTGAAAATGATTGGAGAAACGTCGTTTGGCTCAGACGTTTGGAGCAAATCAATGTGTCCGATTCTAAAAACTATCTTCAAACGATTTTAATTAGATCCGTGCGCCACAACACTTCATCGCCGTCCGCAAATCTTGCTCTGTTCATTTTCCTGATTTTTTCCGCACAGGCAGGATGGTTTCAGAGTTTTGGAAAATATTTTGTCCTATGCCGCATGTGACACAGTATGCACTTTAACCGATGCATGCACTGTATTGTGCACATGTTTCGCTCTACTTAATCGAGTTGCCTTCTGAAAACACATTTCCACATATACGACTGTAGCTTATGTCGTTTTCGTTTTTAAATTGCACTACACTGGTGTAGCGAAAGCTGCACTGAAACCGTTCGTTTTTACCAATTGCACCACACCAGTGCTACACTTTTTCTGCACCGATACCACTGGTGTAGCACTCATCAAAAGTTTGGTGTAGCTCTGTGCAATGGAATCGTTTATTGTAGTCAATGGTTACTGTTTATGTTTTCGTCATTTTTGTTCGTTTATTCATGCCTCAGTGTAGCACTGCACCGGTGTAGTGCAAATTAAAAACGAAAACGCCATTAGTTGTTCGAGAATCTCCACTGTGAGGTTGTCAGTTCGAGTCTGGCCTTTTTTTTTCTAAATTTTCGTTATACCACGGTTTAATAAATAACTCTTTTGAATTTTTTGGTTGCAGTGATGAAAAACAAAAACTTAGTTTAGAACAGCTTCTAGCGCGAAAGAAGTTCAGGGGTTTTTTGACTTCGCATCACTAACGTGGAGCAGTAAGGAATCCGACATGTAGAAAATCGGATGAAAAAGTAATTTCATCCGAAATACTTATTTCAACTTGTGATGTTACCAAAAAGCTTGGTGTTTCGCATAGTTATATTCAGAAGGGCAGAGTAAGAGATAAATTAGGTGCACACAAGTTTCAATTGTTTCTAAAATATGATGAACGGCGGCAGATTGTAGACGAGACCCGTGTTAGGAATCTCTACACGGTGATATTGGTGCAGGCTATCTGCACCTGTGAAAAGTGAAGTGATTTTTTTTCAGAACAGGCTTCATCAATGGTGATATTTACAAGTCCGATTGTCTCCGAAACGTATTTTACCGTTTTTGTTGTCGTCCGATGCAAAAGCATTATTTTGGATGGATTTAGCTTCATGACAGTATGCTAAAATCATGCTGGAATGCGTCTAATAGGGTACGTTTTGTTCCCAAAGTCATGAATCAAACAATCTTCGTGTACTTTAAAGCAGCAAGAAAAACGATTTTTTCAGATACTTTGAAACTTTTGGTTACTTGGGTTTTCGATCTAATATTGGGACTTCGTTCAATAAACTAATTGCAGGTAAAGGAATTCTAAGTGGTTGACAAACAGTCAAATGTAAGATAAGTTATATAAAATCAATAATTAGTCCCTTTTAACCTTTTTTAATCCACCTAGAGGCATCATTACCTTTCTCATATTACTTATGCTCTGACAAGATTTTTTTCTGACAAGATTTTTTTTTTCATACGAATAAAATCAAAAACTTTCTTTGGTAAAAACTACCATCACCTTCTAGATTGGTAAACAGTTATGTCAAGTTAATATAGATTCAACTGTGGCAAACCTGCACGCTATTTAAAATTGAACAAAGCACGCTGTGTGCTGGGCGGATTCGTTTTCTTCTTTTTTTGTACCAGCACGTACCGATGCGTACCGATTTTGCATAGCTTTGTATGACAGTTTGACAGTTTTTTTTACTCGTTGCCCTATAATTTCGGAATTTGTGAAAATCGGTCCGTTTTTGGAGCTTTTCTTCACTATTACCGGTGCGTTTGGAAGCAGAAATCGGGCACTAGTAGTCGCAAAGTAGATTTTTATATCCACCAACTAACAAGATCTGCCAACTGATGATAGAGATGATAGAGATTAACAGTAAATTTTATAAAAATGTGCACCTCGTTTCGTCCTCGCTTGTAGAAAAATGCTCATGCAATTGAAAATGTTTACTAATCTCACTGTAATACCGGGACCGGAAGTCGGCTCTGGATCAACTCTTCGGAGACTTTGTAAAGAATTCTAAGACCTTTTATTTGCATCTTAGTTTGTGAAAATCGGTTAAGAATGTGGAATTTTCATAGATCTTGAAAAATCACCATAGAGGGGGTGGCTGGCTCGACGTTTCATGCAATTATAAGATTTTTGGCATCAAATAAAATTTTCGGTTTCGGAAATTTCATGTACTCCCCCCTATGGTGCTATTTCAAGATCGAAAATTTTCAAACTTTAACCGCTGGGCAGCACCCCTTACCCATGTAATATTTAGCTCAAATTTAGCATGAGGACTTTTTTCGAGGTGCTTAAACTTTTGAACAATAGCGCTTTACGAAATTAGACGTGATCCCAAAATATTTGGCCATTTGGTATTCGAATTCGAACAATGGCCTAACAAAAGCTTTCAAACGGGCCTAAGCTTGTTAAAATCTGTTTGGTCATCTCTGAGAAACTTGCGCGGTAAATATACAACGCACTTTGTCGGTTACGTCACTTATGCAATCATATCTCCGGAACCAAAAGTCACAGCCATTTAATCTTTGAACTCGAGCAATGGCCCGACAATAGCTTTCAAACGAGCATAAGTTTAGTAAAATCGGTATCTTCGAAAATGGCACACACACATACACACAGACATTTTCCGATCTCGTCGAACTGAGTCGAATGGGTCTCCGAGGCACCGTTCAAAAGTCGGTTTATCCAGCAGTTCTAATACCTTTTTATAGAGAAAGGCAAAAACAAGACAAGACAAGCAACTCAATGCGCTATTTGTGCGTCTGATCCTATCTAATTGAATCGGAAACTCAGTAATACCAAATAATTTATGCAAATAAATAAAATTAGTATTAGTAAGTAAACAGGAATGTGAAAGAGGCACCGGTTACGACAGCACAAGCTCTTACGGATGGTATGAAGCGAAAGTGTCCAGGCTTTTCCCGAACAACCATCAAAAAGTTATATCGAGTATGCAAAATGAGCAAGCGAGTGTAGAATTGAAGATTTGTGTTGCTTTTATATCGAGCTCACTCGATTTTATCTCGTTAAATTTAATGCTCCAGAATAAGTAAATAAATAGTACATTCACAGTAGCTCGTTTTATCAAAATGTCACCTATAAATGGCTTGATCCAAGCAGTATTGGGAAAAAAAATCAAAATTTCGAAAATCGCGACTAAAATTTTTCACTGATTTTTTGTAAACGAGGTTCTCACTGAAACTAATCTCACAAGGCAAATAATCAGTTGTGGAAAGTTCACTAGTGAACGGTTCAAATTGAGCTGCCGAGTTTTGCATTAAGCTGTTCAATTTGAACTGCTATGCACTGATGAGTCTAAGACGAAACGTAAACAAAACGCATTTTTTAGTTTGACAGAAAATACATGAAACGAAAGAATTAAAAATTGGCTAAATGGTTTTTAGCAGTATGTAATTGTGATAATGATACGATTTATTGGAAATGAAATTAATCAAGATTTCATTGATAAAAATACAGTTTTGATGGTTATTACTGATGACAAACTTAACTCGTTTTTGACAGAGAAAGGTCTCATTGTACTGCTCTATAATACAAGGATAAATTTTTTAAATATTACCATTTAATTCTGTTATAAGTTATACTTATAACAGAATTAAATGGTAATATTTAAAAAATTTATCCTTGTAAAATCATTCTGTTCAAACACTCAAACGAAAAGTTAATGCTCTATAATACCAATCCGTACCGCAAATCATTCAATTTCATCGTTGCTTTTATGCATGAATGTATTGGTGCGTCTTTTTCCATAGTTTGATGGAAACTAGAACTTGTCTGACATGATCAGCTGTTATTCAAACACATGCAGGTAGATTGTCATGAAATTTGGTATTGGGCCTTCTAGAGGCTTGTTCTCAACAAAAATATACACGGCTCGAAACTATTCACGTCTTTTCTGTGAGAGGCTCGGAACTTTTCATTCCATTTAGTAAAGGTCCCGAGTTATCACACGTCGCCATTCGGTTACACATGTGCACTAAATTTTTAAAATGGCGAAGTAGCATTAAAAACCACTCTTGTCTAAAAGTTGCATGGTCAAACGACTCGCTGAATGGAAACAGGGAAAAAGCCACTTGATCGGCCTTCGAAATCGCCTAACGAAAACGTTTGGGATAGCACATCAGGCAGATTCTTCGTGGAAAATGTGATTACACCTTGAAGCAGCTCTCTCGGCAAATTCAACTCATTTGGAAGGCACTTCTCTTCGAATACGCCGAAAATTTGGTGGAAAGTATGCCTCGGAGATGCCAAGCAACAATTGATGCTGGTGAACTCACTGTTCAACTGGAAGCTTAACGCGGGTGGGTAATGTCAGAGACATAACTGGATGTAGTGAATACGAAAACAACTGACGTGTTCCTTAACACTTCCGAATATCAATTAGTTGACCAATTGTATGAATTATGCAAGCATTTCCCTTTTTCACATTTTTCGCAAAAACAAAGAAGGCTTCACTTGATCTCGATTACTGTGAATTTTACTCAGCGAAAAGTGCACAAATCTATTCAAACTGTTCTAGATTTGCACTAAACTGAGGATTTTTACCTTCGATTTGCGAATAATAAATCCTAATAGTTCTTTAGAAAACTTTTAGAGCCAATAGAACGGCTGATTTTGTGTGATGCCCTCCATTGTTTTTTCATCAATGCAAACGACTAGTAGCTGTGACGTAATCGCTCTTGTCGGAATCGAAACTAGCTTTGCAAACGACACACAATACATCTGCTCGCAGTGGCGATAGAATCCAAACTTATCCAATTTTTGTTATCATTTTACGTGATTTCGTTTGTATCTTTTTCACTAATGGGCGGTCCTAACGGCTATAAAAATAGCAGCATACAGAATTTTAATGTCGATTATTTCATTTCGGATTTGCACTTCATTGGAGGTCTGTCTGTCTAGTGTTCGGATGGGGAAGAACTACAATCTTGATAGCAGCTAAATTGCAGCTTCAAAACTATGAAATTAATTTCAATTTACATTTTCGTTTTCTTCTTCCTTTTTCTATCCGAAACAAATAGCGCAAAAACTGTTCGTAGTTACTTGTATAGCTAATAGGTTTTAATTTGCATGTATGATATTCGGATACCCAATATTACTGTCATGCCTACGCAATCCAACAGTACTATTAGCCTAAGTATATACAAGTATTTCCATCAGTTTCTCTAATTTATAAACAATCGCATGTGTAGTTTTAGTTACTGTTTCTTAGATTCAATAAAACGCAATCAAGTGGACTGTATAAAAAAATTTATTCGTTGCAAGTTTATACTGCGCACTTATCTTAAAAAATGGGTGCCAACATGACACAAAAAAACTACCTGTCAAATACTGAACCAGGGATAATACACTGTAAAGAAATAGTTTGTTTCGTTTGTTTTGTTACACTAAACATCCTCCCCCTGTTGAGTAAGTCTCAAAACTTTAGCTAATCATTGTCTTCTATTGGTAAGATGGCTATTTTGGTTGTCGGTCTCACGTAGTTCCCTCGACTGGTTCGAACCTTTACTACTCTGATGATTCCGTCATTTCCTGGGTAGACTTCAATAACTCGGCCTAGTTGCCAGGTCATCGGTGGTGCATCGTCCTCCTTCAGGATTACAAGCAAGTCGTTTCGAATTGCAGTGGGTGTTTTATTCCATTTTCCTCTATTTTGAAGTGTCGTGATATATTCATTAGACCAACGTCGCCAAAAACACTGTTTGTATTTTTGAACTAATTGGTATCTCGATAGTCGGTTTTCTGTCAGCTCTGTATAAAAGGGCTCTGCGATTGCTGTCAACTCTCGCCCAATCAGAAAATGTGCGGGACTCAATGCGTTATAATCTAATGGGTCATCTGATTGCGGACAGAGTGGCCGCGAATTTAGGATTGCCTCAATTTGCACAAGAAGAGTGCTCATCTCTTCGTAGGTTAAATGAGCTTCCTTCAATACACGATATAGATGATATTTTGCGCTTTTAACGCCTGCTTCCCAAAGACCTCCCTGATGTGGTGCCCTTGGAGGTATAAAATGCCAAGAGATACCTCGTACTTGGCAAAATGAATCAATTTTCATTTTCAGAGACTGTGACGAAAGAAGCTGACGAAGTTCCTTCAGCTGGCGTTCAGCGCCAACAAAGTTTTTGCCATTGTCCGAAAATATCTCAGAAACGTTTCCTCGTCTGCCAACAAATCTATGTAGAGCTCCTAAAAACGTATCAGTTGATAATGAAGACACTAATTCAAGATTCAATGCCTTTGTAGTCATGCAGACAAAAAGTGCTATGTATCCCTTTAATGGTGCCTTGGATCGTCCTTGCTTTAAAAACATGGGACCGGCGTAGTCCACCCCAGTTCTCATAAATGGTAGAGCGGGTGTTACACGGCAACTCGGCAAATCACCCATAAACTGTTGAACACTCCTTGGATTTACACGAAAGCACCGAACACACCTCTTCAATATGCGAGAAATACATCGTTTAGCCTTCACTGGCCAATATTTCTGCCTTAATATTGCCAGTAACCCGTTCAATCCAACATGCAAGTTTTCACGGTGCAAGGTAATGATCAGTAATTCTGTCAAATGATGCCTTTCGGGTAGAATCAGAGGATGTTTCTGATCAATTGATAAGTTAGAAAATCGTAATCGACCACCAACTTTCAAAAGCCTCAAATCTTTATCAAATATTGGATTGATGTTTCGTAATGTTCCGCTAACTGGTAAGCCTTTAAGTATACAGTTGATTTCGTCTTTAAACTCCGTTAGTTGAACTGCCCTCATTAAAGATAACTGTGACTCACGAAACTCCTTTATAGTTAAACCACCACCTCGTCGCTGATCTGCTGGTCGTCTACAGTTGTGGACAAATCTGGCAACATATGCAAATACTCGTTCTAGCTTACGAAAATCACTGTATCTAGAAATTACACTCGTTAAGTCATTTTCTGAAACGGCTGTTGCCACCATCAACGTAGATGATCCCATTTTGAGAAGTTCGCCTGATTCAACTTCCATTGGAACTTCATGATTGTAATATGACGGTTTTGTATCGCAAGTGTGCAGAAAGTTTGGGCCCCTCCAACATAAGTCTGTAGAAGTTAATGTCGCCGGATAAATCCCACGCGAGATAAGATCGGCTGGGTTCATAGTAGTCGGCACATAGTTCCATTTATATGTACATGTTAATTGTCGAATGTTGGAAATCCGGTTGCGCACAAAAATTGGTGATTCAGGCTTCAGATTTGCAATCCATGACAATACAATTTTTGAATCCGACCAAAGCACTGTATCACTTATGGTCACGTCTATTGCAGGCATTACCTTCGTCACTTGCTCGGCTAGAAGGTTTGCTGCGCAAAGCTCCAAGCGAGGTATTGTCATTTCAGTTGGATCCGATTCTCCCTTTTGTTTTCGCTTTAATTCCTTCAAGGGCGCAACCCTTGATTTGCCACACAATAATCTCAATTCAGCAGATCCATCCTTTCTCACACTTCTCAAATATATACAACTACCGTATGCCTTCATGGATGCATCCGCAAACCCATGAATTTCATGTTGTGCTGTGCCACTCACTGTGACGTTTCTCGGAATCTTCAATTCACTAATAGCACACAGCTCCGACCTGAATTTTCTCCACACGTTCAACGGTTCACCAGAGACGATGTCATCCCAATTGATTTCCTCCTTCCAAAGTTGCTGCATTACGAGTTTTCCTATCACCACAACTGGTGCTAGTAATCCGAGAGGATCGAACAATCGTGCGATTTCCGACATTATTTGACGTTTTGTGAAAGATTTAAAGGAATCATCCATAGGCTTCGCACGAAATACTAACACGTCATCAACTGGATTCCATAACAATCCGAGTGTTTTGATGACACCATTCACATCATGGTTTTCAAAATCAAGTTGTTTCTCACAAAATTCAACGGGAATCTCATCCAAGATAGCAGCATTGTTGGCGCACCACTTTCGTAGCTCAAAACCTCCTCGCATTAACATTTCAGTTAAGTCACGTTGTAGCTTCTTCGCCTCTTCCAGATCATCCGATCCTGTCAGTACGTCGTCTACATAGAAACTTTTCAATGCCTTGCTACTAGCTTCGGGATAATTCATCTGTTCGTCAATCGCCAGTTGGCTCAGGGATCTGGTGGCCAAGAACGGGGCTGCCGATGTTCCATATGTGACAGTTTGTAATTCAATTGTTCTTAATGGTTCAGTTCTATCGTCTCTCCACAGATTTTTCTGATACTTGCAATCGTCTTTGTGGACCTGAACTTGGCGATACATTTTTGACACATCGGCAGTAAAGACATATTTGGGAATACGAAATCTCAAAACAATATCAAACAACGTGGGTTGCACTGTGGGTCCTGTCATCATAACATCATTCAGCGACAGATTTGTAGAGCTCATTGATGATGCATCGAATACTACCCTTAGTTTTGTCGTGGAACTTTCTGGCTTAAGCACACAATGATGCGGTAGGAAATATCCCTTGCTTTCGTCGTCACATTTTTCATCAATAATTCGAGCACGACCCAGAGCGATGTATTCGTCAATGAATGCCTTATACTGCTGTTTCATTATTGGATTCCTATCAAATCTGCGTTCTAACTGCGTGAATCTCTTTTCTGCTACTGCTTTGGAATCTCCAAGTTCGCCGATACTCTCTCGAAACGGTAGTCGTACGGTGTAGCGACCACTTTCGCTGCGTTGATGTGTTTGAATGAAATGTCGCTCACACTCTTCATCCTCTCCTTGATCCAACCCAGAATGACTCTGTTCATCAATCAACCAAAACCGCTTCAACATTTCAGTCAATTCTTGTTCAGACGACTCCTTGGACACTGCATGACACATACGAACAGTGGAAATCAGCTTCGAATCAGCTACGCGCCCCGATACTAGCCATCCTAATGAACTGTCTTGTAGCACCGGCAGGTCCACAGAAATGTTAATCTTATCCTGGTACAATAAATCGTAAAACATTTCAGCACCTATTAACAGATCGATACGGCTCGGTTCATGGAAATATGGATCTGCCAACGCCAAGTTATGCGGTATTGGCCAGTTTTGAATCTCCACTCTAGCAGTAGGCAATGTTCCAGTAACTTTTAGAACAATCAAGTAATCCAGGCAGAAAGACCAATGTTTCTTATGCCGTTTTTCATTGAGAAACACTGGTGGCGTGGATTGCTCTGGTTTTGCACTTTCGAGCAGAAATGGCAATGAAATACCGTCAAAATATTGCATTTCTGCTCGAAAGTGCAAAATCAGAGTAATCCACGCCACCAGTGTTTCTCAATGAAAAACGGCATTAGATTCAATAAAACGCAATCAAGTGGACTGTATAAAAAAATTTATTCGTTGCAAGTAAAAAACACGTCATCACGCGTCGGTTGATTTGCACTTGTTTCTTCTTCTGAGAAAGTTTATACTGCGCACTTATCTTAAAAAATGGGTGCAAACATGACACAAAAAAACTACCTGTCAAATACTGAACCAGGGATAATACACTGTAAAGAAATAGTTTGTTTCGTTTGTTTTGTTATACTAAACAGTTACCTACACAGAAAAAATAATGAATTTTGCAGGTGACAGAATTCTACAAACGATATAATTCACAACTACTAAATTTTTAAAATGACGCAAGATTCCATTCGCACAGAATTTTACATGCTCCGAATGTAATTCGCACTCGGCTACCGGGTGCCGCTGTATGGATTTATATTTATCAATTATTAAATGAACAGATATGAGCTCACCAGTTGAGTAACCGATGTGCTTGTGATCTGATGTTTCTCGGTTCAAGTCGCGCTGCTGCTATAGATTTTTTGTTTTTTGTTTTTTATTGCCTTTCTCATATAGAAAGGCTATGCAATCACTGTGAAAATCGACTTTTTAACCGAGGCCCGGAGGGCCGAATGTCATATACCATTCGAATCAGCTCGACGAACTGAGCAAATATCTGTGTGTGTTCGTCCGTCCGTGTGTGTGTGTATGTAACAAAAATCTGCACTCACTTTTCTCAGAGATGGCTAAACCGATTTTCACAAACAAAGATTCAAATGACAGGTCTTATAGTCTTATAGCCTGCTATTGAATTTCATTCCGATCCGACTTGCGGTTCCGAAGATATAGGATGATGTGTACCAAAAAAATGAAAAAAATATGCACTCACTTTTTTCAAAGATGGCTGAACCGATTTTCACAAACTTATAGGTTCAAAAGAAAAGTCTTACAGTTTAATACGGAATTCCTTAATTTGTTGTGGATACTACTTTCGGTTCCGCAACTAATGGTTAAACAGAATTTATAGAGTTTAAACAGTTGTTTTTGCGAATTTCACGGTTATATTTATGATGTAATGAGTAATATGAGAAAGGTATCATTACACCACTAGGTGGATTAAAGTAGGTTTTTCATTCGAATTCAAGACATGTTATTTTCAAATCACTCAATTTTCCATATTCTTGAATATAAATTTGTATGAATTACGACGCTCCATTTATGTGCATCTTATAAGATGTAAAATCACAAGATTTTTTCGAACTGTGTAGTTACATTCAATAAATTCAACCACCTTTACACTTTTAGCACTTAGTTAGGAATAAATTTTGTTACTACAGGGTGATTTTTTAAGAGCTTGAGAACTTTTTTAAACAATAAAACGCATAAAATTTGCAAAATCTCATCGGTTCTTTATTTTAAACGTTAGATTGGTACATGACATTTACTTTTTGAAGATAATTTCATTTAAATGTTGACCGCGGCTGCGTCTTAGGTGGTCCATTCGGAAAGTCCAATTTTGGGCAACTTTTTCGAGCATTTCGGCCGGAATAGCCCGAATTTCTTCGGAAATGTTGTCTTCCAAAGCTGGAATAGTTACTGGCTTATTTCTGTAGACTTTAGACTTGACGTAGCCCCACAAAAAATAGTCTAAAGGCGTCAAATCGCATGATCTTGGTGGCCAACTTACCGGTCCATTTCTTGAGATGAATTGTTCTCCGAAGTTTTCCCTCAAAATGGCCATAGAATCGCGAGCTGTGTGGCATGTAGCGCCATCTTGTTGAAACCACATGTCAACCAAGTTCAGTTCTTCCATTTTTGGCAACAAAAAGTTTGTTAGCATCGAACGATAGCGATCGCCATTCACTGTAACGTTGCGTCCAACAGCATCTTTGAAAAAATACGGTCCAATGATTCCACCAGCGTACAAACCACACCAAACAGTGCATTTTTCGGGATGCATGGGCAGTTCTTGAACGGCTTCTGGTTGCTCTTCACTCCAAATGCGGCAATTTTGCTTATTTACGTAGCCATTCAACCAGAAATGAGCCTCATCGCTGAACAAAATTTGTCGATAAAAAAGCGGACTTTCCGAATGGACCACCTAAGACGCAGCCGCGGTCAACATTTAAATGAAATTATCTTCAAAAAGTAAATGTCATGTACCAATCTAACGTTTAAAATAAAGAACCGATGAGATTTTGCAAATTTTATGCGTTTTATTGTTTAAAAAAGTTCTCAAGCTCTTAAAAAATCACCCTGTACAAACTGCACTGTTAGTTCACGTACTGCTTTATGCTACAGGCGACAGTTTGGCACGCGGTTATGTCGTCTGACGTTTTCGACTGACATCTATGTTCTCTTCCGTTGACAGCGGTGACTGGTGTTGAACTTCACCACCTCGGCACGAATCAGCCCTGCGGTTTCGTAACATCTAGAACTTACAAAAAAGTAATGCATGTAACAGTTCGGCTGAAAAGTTCGTATCGTTTAATAGAAACACACTTTTTTGCCAAAATTCGTTTTTATTATTCAACATAATTGCCATCAGAGGCGATACAGCGATTATAGCGATCTTCGAACTTTTCGATACCATTTTTGTAGTACGATTTGTCGTTTGCCTCAAAATAGGCCTCAGTTTCAGCGATTACCTCTTCATTTTTGTTAATTTTTTTACCAGCGAGCATTCTCTTGAGGTCTGAGAACAGGAAAAAGTCACTGGGGGCCAAATCTGGAGAATACGGTGGATTTTTGGGAATTTTGGGTTTACATCGACTTGTGACACGGTGCATTGTCTTGATGAAACAAAACTTTTTTCTTCTTCAAATGAGGCCGTTTTTTTGAAATTTCGTCCTTCAAACGCTCTAATAACGCTATATAATAGTCACTGTTGAAGGTTTTTCCCTTTTCAAGGTAGTCGATGAAAATTATACCATGCGAATCCCAAAATGCAGACGCCATAACCTTACCGGCCGATTGTTGAGTCTTTCCACGCTTTGTGTTCGGTTCATCGCGTGCAGTCCACTCAGCTGACTGTCGATTGGACTCCGGAGTTAAGTGATGGAGCCATGTTTCGTCCACTGTTATATATCGACGAAAAAAATCGGTTTTATTTCGATATAACAGCTCCAAACACTGCTCAGAATCATCAATTCGTTGTTGTTTTTGATCGATTGTTAGCTCACGCGGCACCCATTTAGCACAAAGCTTTCTCATATCCAAATATTCGTGAATAATAAGTCCAACACGTTCCTTTTTTTTTTTTTTTTTTTTTTTTGTTTCAATTATAGAGGCTTTAACATTAATGTCATTCGCCTCTTCGGGCCAGAAAAACTTTCTGACCCTATGTGCGGGGATGGGAATCGAACCCAAGAGGGCGGCGTGAAAGGCATCGACTTACCCATCACGCTATACCCGTACCCCACACGTTCCTTTGATATCTTTAGGGTGTCAGCTATCTCGATCAACTTCACTTTACGGTCATTGAAAATCATTTTGTGGATTTTTTTCACGTTTTCATCGGTAACAGCCTCTTTTGGACGCCCACTGCGTTCATCGTCTTCGGTTCTCATATGACCAGTACGAAATTTTGCAAACCACTTACGAATTGTTGCTTCGTCCGGTGCAGAGTCTGGATAACACTCATCAAGCCATTTTTTTGTATCGGCGGCACTTTTTTTCATCAAAGAGTAGTGTTTTATCAACACACGAAATTCCTTTTTTTTCCATTTTTTCACAATAACAAAAGTAGCTTCACTCAAAATGCAATATCTCACAAACTAATAATCAGACAGCTGTCAAATTTATACACGTATCTTTTGAAGGTTGGTACTAACTGAAAATGGTATGGATTTAATTCTAGTGGCGCCCTCTCATAGAAACGATACGAACTTTTCAGCCGATCTGTTAATACTTCGTAACGCCTTCAATTTACAAAAAAGTAACGCTTCGTAACGCCTATGATTCACAAAAAAGTAGCGCTCCGTAAGGCCCATGACTTACAAAACAGTAACGTTTGTAACACTTTGTAACGCCTGTAACTTACTAAAAAGTAACGATTTGTAGCGCCTATAATTTACAATATGTAACACATATAATGCTTCGTAACACCTATAATTTACAAAAAAGTAACGCTTGTAACGCTTCGTACCGCTTACAACTTTCGAAAAAAGTAACGCTTGTTACGCTTCGTAACGTCTATTACTTACAAAAAAGTAACGCATTTAACACTTTGTAACGCCTATGATTCACAAAATAGTGCAAAAGCAAGTAACATTTTGTAATGTTTATAACTTACTGAAAAGCAACGCATGTAACGCGTTGACAAGTAATGAATGTAACGCTTCGTAACACATAACTTACAAAAAAAGTAACGCATGTTACGCTTCGTTACACTTATAACTTACAAAAGAGCGACGTATATAACACTTCGTAACACCTATAACTTCATTGAAAGTAACGCATCGTAACTCATTTACCGTAAGAATCCCGTAGCCCTTATAACGATTTTTAACATTCATAATTTCCACAAAATAACTCATATGATTTGTAACTAAACGTAACGCTTCCCATCTATCGAAACGTTTCGTTATATGGAATATTTTTCCATATTGGGGACGGGTATAGCGTGAAGGGTAAGTTTTTCACGCAACCCGCCTGGGTTCGATTCTCAACCTCGTACATCGAGTGAGAAAGTTTTTCTACTGAACTACTACTTTATGTATGTTATGTATTATTATTATTGTCATTTTATTATCATTGTCATCCGGTTTCATCCTCCAATTTTATGTGGTTTTGACTCTGTTCTGTTTCGTAGGGCCTGCCGCTGCATTCATTATCGGCTTTGGAGTTTTGACCATCACGTAACTCTCGAAACCTTTATTTCACGGTGTAATATACAGGATCAACAACCCCATAGTATTTCTCTAACTTTCTTTTCGTTTCTGTTCCTTATTTGAGAGCCAGAGCCCCTCGGGCTCCCCTCTGGATACGTGACTGCTTAAAAGAAATAGTAATCTGTAGAAATGTGTAATAATTAACTTTTGAATATGTCGGTCTCAGAAAACTTAAATTTACACGATTTTCAAAAGCGTTTGTTTTTATATTTGAGTAAACGATTTTCTACGAAATGATTTTGTAAAAAAAGTTTTCGCTATTTGGAATTTAAATCATCGAAGGAGTTGCGTAAATCGAATACTTCGTAGATGGGTCTGCTTCAAAGACTAAGCTCAAGATTATAAATCTTCCTATGGTTATGCTTTGCTCGAAAAGCAAACTTAGATCAAAATTCTCCTACATTGAGTAACTAGTTCCATGCTCTTTTCAGCCTACAATTCATGAGTTTGTGTTGTAATCAGCCTCATAATTTTTACTTCTGCTCTAGGACAAAATATAATAACTATAATATGAAGAATTTGGAGTTCTTATGTTCTACCGAAGCATAAATTCGAATCGAGCGCTCCATTTCCAACCCAACGCATTTAACTCAAAGAGAGAGAGAGAGAGAGAGTAGATCTCAGTCTAGCTAACGGGCTGAAATGATGGAATGAGTTGGTCTACGTATATTCTTTATACATAAAAGCTAACTGGAAATCTTACATTGGAATTTTTCTGCTACATCTTCTTTTTCTCGGGTTTCCTCGGCGTTTTTAACTGCTCGCTGCCGCCGAAGAAGAAATTTGCAACAATACTAAGTTATTCGGAATATCGAAAAATGTAGAATGGATGAAGCGAAATGCACTCGGGACTCGTGCATTCTTTTGTTCATCCTTTCTCGTTCCCTCATCTCTGGTGGTGGTGGTGGTGGTGGATCCACATGCATCAAAGGCGGCCAAGGCGTGCAGTCAAACTACGATCGTAGTTTGCCTGGCGCCAAAGGGAAAAATTTGAACAAGTTTAACCCCAATCCGGCCAGCAGCGGCAACAAGAGATGAAGCCATTCGAAAGCGATTCGAGCAAATATTCATAAACTAGGTTTTTAAAAAAGTTAACTTTTTTTCTTCCTCGAGAATCGATGCAGCAGCCGAGCTTCCCGTGTTCTTAACGTTCCCGTGGAACGCCTGGATTCCGAATCGAGAGCAAATCGCAGCATTAAACTGGAAACGATGCTGCACAGTAGCTAGCAGATTGCTGGAGGTGCCTATGCTGACGAGGGATGCGAGTGGAATGTGCTACCTTCGTGCTACATTTTCGCTAGATTTTACGTCACACGTATGGAAGAGAATGGAAACCGGCGCAAGCTTTTGCAAGAGGATGTTGCAGTGATTTGAATTTGAATATTTTATCGGATGATCTGCTAGATACAATCATGCGAAGCGAGCACCGGAAGCTCGTATCCGAAAGAGGTAAGTGTAACGGGAAGCAATTTTAAGGGAAAATATTGGATTTAGTACTTAGTGCACAAGAGAGAAAATTACGTACTTCACGAAACTGGAGCTTGTTCGTTGCAGGTATAAAAAAAAACATGTATTTAGTTTTGTGAATGAATTGCTGGTATTCAGTTTATGATTGAAATTTCGTAAACAAGCATAATCGGAAGATTACATGATTAATCGTTTGATTGATTTACCACACGCTAAATGATTAGGAAACCATTTGCCTAATGTCATCCGGTTGCAATTATCGATGATAAATTTTGACTGACTCATTGATCTCTGTGATATTCGTGGTTATATTTTCTTTTATTTGGTCATGATTTCTAATGGATGCACCAATCCAATCAATTTTCGTTAGCCGGATCCATCATTTTCCGAACGAAAAACCGAAACAGTGTCGCAGTAAACCGATTCTATCAAATATCCGTTCCCGCGGAGGAGAAATCCGCCCTGCCATGTACTGCCGCAAATCACGAAATGTACATTGAACAGTGATCCTACCACGTATTGTTGGTGCCATTTTATAGCCCAGGCATCAACGTAGTGAAATTGTTCTTTGCAATAAATCTTTGCCATTTCGCAAGGATTCCCATTAACCGTTTAGTAAGATGGAAACGATGAAGCGCTTAGATTGTGATATCAAGAATAGCAGAGTGGCAACAATCGAGAGCATCAGGTTTCTTCACTCCTATGTTGTAAACTGTCGGCTGGGATGTGTTCCCTCAGTTCATGATAGAAACCATTTAAAGCTGTAATCAATCATTTGTGGCAAGCTGACTAACCATCGCGCTGGGAAGCGTACAGAACGATTAGTGAAACCGGGGGAAAACGCGACAGTCAATCGATTCATGCAGTGAAACATATACAGAATGTAACGATAACCTGATAGCTAATTTTTCCAAAATTTGCTTAAAATCCAAAAATTAGATTTTAGTGATGGGCGTGCGAGAAATTTCCTTTATATTCGAAGGTATTTTTTTATGTCAGTATTACTTGATTTAATCAAAATGGAGAATTTGAATCACCAAATTTTTATTCCTTACCTTTCTTACAAGATTAGTGATTAGAAATTCATTTTATTTTAACTGTTTCTAATTAGGATGGCTAGCAATATCGACAGTGAATCAGTTTAATTGATTTGTACGTATTTTGCTGCGTTAATTTAAATTAAGGCTTGAAATTATTTACACACTTCACCCTATAATTCCTGGATGATGAATCAGGGTAAAATTTCGTAGTAACCTATGGGCAGGGCCGGTGAAACATATTACACCCAGGTGGGTAATGTTTTAATACTACGGAGAACGACCCACTATTTCGAAGTATTTCTCTATTCTAATGGAAATGATTTTTATCCCTAAAAGTGCAGACGTTTTTTTAAAATAAAATATTGATTCTATAAAATTTTTCATGAAACGCGTAAATTAGAAGTTTGAAGAGTTTTCGGTTCTAAGTTTTAAAACAAAATTTCGCATCTAAGGTTTAACCTTGTTTAAAAATCACTGCCAATATTTGTTTTCAATTCAAAGTGCCAACCTGCAAAGAACATTTAACATCAATAGCACCACGAGCACTGAATCTATCGATATATAAGTGACGTTACTAATTCATTTATGAAAAATGGAAATAACGAATTCCGTGTGTTGCTAAAACATTGCTTTTTAAAGGGCCGCGCAAACGCGCAAGCCCAGCTATAGCTTGAGAAGTGTTTTCCCCACTAAGATCCATTAAAAATAAAGGTTTGTGGTATTCTGATTTTGAACGTGGCTAAATGAAGCAGTCAACCGGAAAAAATTAAGCAAGTTTGGATAATCGTGATGTATGAACGCAAAATCAAAGTTCGTGAGATTAGATATGCAGAGATCGTTAGTACATGAACTGAAAGTTCTTTTACGATCTTGTACGGAAATCTGAGCATAAAACAATCGTCACCAAACGGATCTCGAACACGGCCGCTCATAATCAACAAAAGTCTGCTGCAATAAAATGGAATGCGTTGGTATGGAACAGAGGATGAAACATGGATCCACTATTTTTATCCGGAGTCATACCAGCATTCAGACTGGGAAAGCCATCTGAAAACGTACTAACTACTAACTGAAGTTTCGATCGCCAATTATCTGAAATATGATATAGATTCATCTACTCCAATCGAAGTGTAAAAATATTTTTAATGCAATTTTTGAAATGATATGGAAAATAAAATAAAAATGATTGAGATATAGATGGTCAAAACCTGAACACTGTTTGTACGGTTCTCAGTATTTTGAATTTGCACACCGGTATAGAAAGCAAAAATGTAGTCATCCGCCCGATTCTCTCGATCCCCGTCCCTGTCTACCATCTTTATTGGAACTAACAAGATCTTTTTTTGTCATTAACTTGTTCGTTCTCCTTTCCCCCGTCTCTACACATCTCGATGACAACTAATTAGATATCTGTCGAACATGCTGTTCCCACATCCCCTTTTACCTCGTTTTCCACAATATTTACTTCTCTTTCATTATCTTCAGTAACATCACCATCACCGACAACGGAGAACCGCTCCAGTCGATGACCAGGCTGCGGGCCACCCGCCGAGTCTTCGTAGCCTGATGATTTTTCCCGCGGACTCACACGGACTGATTGATAAGGCCAATATAGATATTTACCAACGCCATCTGGAAGACTCTCATGCTATATTCAATTCACCGGCCACTAGTGATCCAGAAATTTGAATTTTCGAGAATCCGTGACCTCGATACGATATTTCCTAATGATACTATTCTAGTTTGAAGTTATGTCGTTTTCGGTTTTAAATTGCACTACACCGGTGTAGCAAGAGCTGCACTGAAACCGTTCGTTTTTGCCAATTGCACTATACCAGTGCTACACTTTTTCTGCGCCGATACCACTGGTGTAGCACTCATCAAAAGTTTGGTGTAGCTCTGTGCAATGGAATTGTTTATTGTAGTCAATGGTCACTGTTTATGTTTTCGTCATTTTTGTTCGTTTATTAATGCCTCAGTGTAGCACCGGTGCAGTGCAAATTAGAAAAGAAAACGCCATCTGTCGTTAATTAAGATTAGGAAAGACCCTTGGCATCTTAGAGCTTAAGCAGTGTGCCTTAAAATTATATTATATTATTGAATAAAAAAACGTAGTCCTGCGTCAAAAAATTTTGAGTGATTTTCTTCATGTGAAGATATAGAAGGTGAGATGTGACAAGGTTCATTTCATCATGCAGAAATCTTTTAGTAACTTAACTTTCACTTTTCACAAGAGGAATCGACCTTAAATACCTGCCGGAAAATTCCGATGAAGGTCTTCTTCCGGCAAAGCTACCAAAAGATGTTACTTTTTACTTGCCACTGCATTCTTCTTTTGCCGGTTCGGAATATAAAGAGTAAAAGACCTTTATCGGTATTTTCCGCTATCTCACAGACCCGAGTGATTCGCATTGATGAGATGCTTAAGCTCGGCTCCTTTGCTGGAAGGAAAAAGTTAAGTTACTAAAAGATTTCTGCCTGCTGAAATGACCCTTGTCACGTCTCACCTTTCTGCGGTATATCTTCACACCCTTGCTCTACCTTGAGAACTAGCATTCTATAATTTTGATTTTATTTATTATTCCGAATTACAATAAAAATATTCTTATTATTATGAATAATGCTAATATTTCCTTTATTTTTTGTTCGAAATTTCAGGTGGGTAATTACCCACCTTTGGAATTTTCGGGTGGGTAGTGCTACCCACCGTACCCACCTCTTTCACCGGCCCTGCCTATGAGGCTATAGGACCTTGAGTTTTCGAAAACCAGTTAAATTGTCTTGGATACATCGAAGTTTATTCCGTTGTTTTTAGAAATTATGCCTATTAATTTCGGTACTTTCGGAACCGGGAAACGGTATAATCAAAGCTGATATCTTCAGTTACCAACCTATCCAATGCATTGAATTCAGCACAGTTTCGTAGAGTTTGTATCGTCACCCTCGATGACGGTTTGAGTTATTTGCATTTAAAATGTCTCACGCTTCACTATACGGGGCCAGGTGTAAATAATTTTTTGCATATTAATCCATGCATATCAATTTCTTCTATATCCTATATCCATCACTACTTTAGGTTGAAATCGGCTGTTACGATTTAAAAAAGGCGGGTTGGTAATGTCAGAGACATAACATAACTGGATGTCGTCAGTTCGTGCTCGCATCTCACCCAACACAGTCGAAAATCGTTTGCAAAAGAAACAAAAACAATACAGTGTAGTGAACAATAGAGTGTACGGAATGGTCAAATACGATTCAACAAAGCCTGAAACTTGGCCTGCAAGACCGAATTCAATTTGTATAGATTTCAAGCGTTGCAAAGTTTGCTGGTCTAACTGAAATTGAATGAAATTGAAATCTTACTTAAAGAACGAATGCATCTAGACGCTAATATTGTAAGTGAGATTCAATTCAATTCGCTTCGGTTAACAACGAGGTGCACAGCTTTGAGTGTGACAACATTAAATACAAAATTCCTGTGCACATGGTGGACAATGCCATACAAGTACGCGTGCATGACCTTCCCCCGCAGGCCACGATCAGTCCGTTCGGGGAATTATGTCGCAGTACGGTGAAGTTCTTTCCATCGAAAGAGAAGTATGGCGGATTTTTTTCCCCGGCATCCGGAATGGCGTGCGTGGGACACATCCGTGTAAAAAGCTGATTACCTATGAAAACCAGCTGGTTACATGTCAGTTTTGTGAACAACCTGCACACTACGGTAAACCTTGCACTGAAACTGCGAAAAGAACATCTTCAACCAAAGACAAGGTCAACCGTTCAACAACGTAGTGAGCGTAGTACTCCTGTTTTACCATCAAACCAACCAACAACAGCAACCAATGTACAACAATGCGCTCCTACAGCAACTAGCAACGAGTTCAAGACTGCGAACAACAAGGAAAACGAAAAGAAGACGGAAATCAACAACAAAACCACCGATGTGGCAATGGAGGACGAGACGAGCCACGAACAAAGTGTCCCTAAATCCTCGCAGGAGGGAAATGGAAGCTCTTCTCCTCCTAGAAAAAGAGTGACAACGAGATCCACTTCAAAAAATTGTTTATTTAAAAATTCGGCTAATTCGGCCACGTAAAGCTTGTACGCAAATAGGCCTGAATAAAAATATCTTTTAAATAAAAAAAACTGGATGTCGTGAATACGAAAACAACTGACATATTTCTTAACACTTCCGAATATCAATTATACCGTTTTCGTTTTTGAACCCAGACGCGGGCTACCCTGACTCCGAGTAAAACGAACACGTGGTACGCGCCCTAAACAACAACTCATAAAAAAAAGATAAAATAAACAAACTCGCCTGGATGCGTGGTGCGACCCGAGAAAATTTTCAGAGCGAAACTACGCGATTGGAGTCCGATCTAGAGCGACCTCAGGTTGCTAAAACAAACATATCAAACGTTGTTTGGGCGACTCTGGGTCAGCTTTCGGGCTGCTCTGATCAATAAACGAAAACGGTATTAGTTGACCAATTGTATGAATTATGCAAGCATTCCCCTTTTTCAAATTTTTCGCAAAATCAAAGAAGGCTTCACTTGATCTCGATTACTGTGAATTTCACACAGCGAAAAGTGCACAAATCTAATCAAACAGTTCTAGATTTGCACTAAACTGAGGATATTTACCTTCGATTTGCGAGCAAGAAATCCTAATAGTTCTTTAGAAAACATTTATTGCCATTAGAACGGCTGATTTTGTGTGATGCTCTCCACCGTTGTCCGTTTTTCGTTGTTTTTTCAACAATGCAAACAATTGGCAGCTGTGACGTAATCGTTCTTGTCGGAAGCGAATATTGCTTTGCAAACGACACACAATACATCTGCTCGCAGTGGCGATAGAATCCAAACTGATCTAATTTTTGTTAAGAGGTTTCTTTTTACGTGATTTCGTTTGTAGCTTTTTCACTAATGGGCGGTCCTAACGGCTATAAAACTAGTAGTACACAGAATTTTTTTGGATTTGCATTTCATGGAAAGAAACTATCAGGATGCTGTACGGGATTCATTCCTGCCTTACAAAAGGACCAAATTGTGGAACTCACTACGATATTAGACACTGTTCGGAACAATTTTCTCGAACGATTTGTTGTACAGCAGCTGATATTTTCGATTCTATTGGTAGTTAGATTATATAAAACCTTTCACAGATCACTGAGCTATTAGCTTTCAAATAAGAGAAAGCAAACCTTGACTCTTCTACTGACTTGAATTCTGGCCTAGTTTCAGAACATGGACCTGGCTTCTTGAGCGAAAATCGGGATCCGAATTCTAGGTCTGCATTTTGACCTGAGTTATAGACCTGAACTCTTGATAGAAATACATAGGTTTTCGTGTGTTTTGGACATACGTTCTGATCCCAGGTCTAGATTCTAGGTCTGAATTCCTGACAGACATTTTAGATCTGAACCTGAATTTTGAACCGAGAAACAGAATTCTGGGTCTGAATTCCGAACACGAATCTGAAATCTGGATCTGACCTCCGGATTCTGAACAAGATTTTGGATTCGAGCTCTGAAAAACATTCTGACCATCTGGATTCTAAACGTGGACCTGAGTTTTTTTTCTGTACTTTGTATGAATTCAGTTTGGAATATAAACATGATATGAATTTCTAAAGAATCATTGAAACCAGTGTTGGTGATTGCCGAAAATTTGACAGAAGCTGCTATACCTTATGATCAAAAAAGAACCGGAATTTTATTAAAAAACGTGATTAATCCACCTAGCAGTGAGATGATAGCTTTTTTTATCAATCCGCATGTGTTTTTTGCATTGATATTCTTAGGTGTTTTAGTTCTCATGACATTATTTTCATTGTTGTCATTTTGAACGGCAAATTGAGATATTAATCACTCATTACCCTTTAATGTCGAAACTACAAATCGTATCGAATTTCAATCTTAACGTGTGACAATCGATTGAACATTCCATGAGATGTCGAAGTAAGTTCCACTTTAGAGTTTTTCGTCATCATTTATGGTACTTCCAGAGCCGGTATTCAGGAACTAGCATAACCCAAAATGATTTGAATGTCCATAAATTAATACGCCAAACAATTTACATGTTCTATATCGGTATGAATTTTAAAAACTCATCATCTGTAATTCCAGAATCGGATAAAATTCACCAATTTTGTATGGGACCTTAAGTCCTTTAATTTGAATTTTTATTTTGAAGCTCAATTTGGCCTTTTTGAGAAAATGATTAAGCTTTGAGAAACGATTCGATACTGGAACCGGAATTCTAAAATCGGTGTAGCCGAAATCAGTTAAATTCACCTGAGGAGTGTGTAGACATCTTTGAGAAATTGTAGTGCGAATAAAAATTTGGGTTGGTACATTCCGAATTAAAAAACGAATACCGCTTAAACTGAAATAAATTTATTTAGTAATCGACTATCCAAATCTGCAAACCCGATAAACCTGATTAATTTATGTGAAATGGACATTTTTATACTAATCACCCTGTATCTCCTAAACCAGAAGTCGGATCTGACTAAAAAGTAAGATGTTTCATAGGATTTTAAGACCTCTCATTTGTATCATAAATGATTCTTAGATTTCATTTGAATCTTAGATCGGTTCAGCCATCTACGAGAAAAATGAATTGCATTATTTTAATTTCGTTTCACATATCATTCTGTGGTTGCGCAATCAGAAGTCGGATCCAAACGTAATTCAAGAACCTTGTTCGGGAGTATACTACTTTTCATATGAATCTGAGTTTGTAGAAAACGGTTTAGCCATCGCCGAGAAAATTGAGTGAAATTATTTGTCACACACGCATTTGCTGATCTCGACGAACTGAGTCGAATGGTATATGGGAGTAATGTTCTTCCAGCATTTATTACTGTAAGTAGTTTAAATCAATATAATTATGATATTACTTTCAACTTGAAAATGCTGCCATCATCTAGTTTACATATCATACTCGAACGATTATGTTGCCAAAAACGAACCGTGCTAAAATCGGTCCAAGGCAAATTGTCATGAAAAAGGATGCTGTACACAGTCTTTTTGGTACTTAGAAACAATTGTATGTAGCAGTATAAAAAAATCGTGTTTCACGTTGCTCCCAAACATTGCTTTGTCATACAGCGCTCAAAACTCCTATTGCTGGATTAGAGGGAAAAGTCGCTTATACAAAAATGTCGATATCTCCGTTGAAAATGGACGGATTTTAACAATCTATGGCTTGTTGGATAGCTATTACCGTGCGGAATCTAAGTCTGGAAACATATTTTGTTTTCAAGGTGACAGATACTGTCAAAAAACTAAAATTTTGACATAAAACTTCGTATAACTCAAAAAGTAAACATCCGATCTCAAAACGATTCAATAGCGTTCTGGGTGACGGGGAGACCTTTCATTTGCGACTAGTTTGATCAAAATCGGTCCAGCCATCTCTGAGATCTCGACCTCTTAGTTGACAACACACATACAGACACACACACAGACATTTGCTCAGTTCGTCGAGCTGAATCGATTGGTATATGACATTCGGCCCTCCGGGCCTCGGAAAATTTTTGGAAAGTTTGAGCGAATTCTATACCTATTTTTTATATATATAAAAAAAGGTAAAATGCAAAATTTCAATTTTTAATAAATAAATAAATTAATAAATAACGATTGATCCAATTTTCCATACAAGTTTTATAGGCCGCCGAAGGTATGGCCTTTAGTTCACGCAGCGAATTCTCTTTTATGGTCTCTATTGTCTTAAAACGCGTTCCCCGCAATGGTAATTTGAGTCTGGGGAAGAGGAAAAAGTCACACGGGGCCATATCTGGAGAGTACGGTGCTTGGTTGATGGTATTGGTTGAGTTATTGGCCAAAAACTGCGACACAACCAACACAACAACACGACGCTGTTTTTGAATGAAATTCAGCTTTTTTGGCACCAGCCGAGAAGCGACGCATTTCAAACCCAAAACATCAGTTAAAATGTGTTCAGCTGATCCATAAGAGATGCTCAACAACACAGCAATCTCTCTAATCGGTACAGAACGATTTTGCAACACGATTTGCTTCGCCGATTCAATGTTTTCTTCAGTAACAGATGTTGTTGGGCGGCCAAGGATCTCATCATGATCCAAGCTTGTACGACCACCTTTGAAGCGTTTATACCAATCGTATGCCTGTGTTTTTCCTAGACACGATTATCCAAAGGCCTTTTCTAACATTTTCAACGCTTCGAAACACTTAAATCCATTTGCAACACAAAATTTGATGCACGCACGTTGTTCTAAAGTTTCATCCATTATAAAAATCGCCACACGAAAATTTTTCAACTTCTTTGTATAGACACCAAACAAAACCTAATCGTACGATATGCGTCAAAATTTGACAGAATGTGTATAAAAGTGTTGCCAACGTTGAGAGAATTAAAGTTTACCGATTGGAGGTATTGCTATCTATATTGTATACAACATTTTCAATCCGGTAGAAATGCTAAAAGAACTCGAGTCTCTCAATGCATGAACCGTAAGAGATTTTTTTTACATTTCTTCGCTCCACTTCATACTCTGAGTATTTCACACCCTTAAAAAAAATTACAGTCTGATAATGATCGTTGCTGTGTGGAATTTTCCAAGAGAGAATCGCAAGATGACAATTATCGTAGAAAATCGAATCGATGATTCCACTTGATGATTCTCATACTAGGTTGCAATATTTCAAAACCCTTGTGTGGAGCATTCACATACATTTTCATAGACACAACTTATACAAATGTTATATACACATAGTTAGAACAAGCGGCAATAGTAAAATGATTCTATCGCAATTAACAACTGCCTGTATAGAATCGGATCGCGAAACGAGAATAAGTGACCGTTAGTTGCTTCAGAGAGGATCTCCACAGTAACGTGCTAACCTTTGATTCTCAGAAATGTCATCGAGAGAAATTCGCTCTCGCACTGATGTCGATTCTATGTTAAATGAGCCATGCTGGGTTTTTGTTGTTGCGATGATATCTGTCTCTATTTAATGGCACTGATTCAATCGTGTGAAGAGTTGCCAGTGAGCGTTCTTTGATACGATAAAAGCCATCCTTGATTGAAACTATTTACACTCATTTATTCATTCATTCACTAATCACATTATTTTTGCAACTGATAGATTGTAATGGAATTTTTTTTCGCATGCCTATATAAATTTGTCTTCAATACATTTTACTCGGGGCCTTTCACAGAAAGATTAAGTATCAAAGCCCACTATTTGCGACTCATTGCTCACCTGTTAACAATTTTGAGTTTACTACCCACTGAAGATGAGCTAATGCCCACTAGTGGGCTGTATGGACCAGTTTGAAAATCACTGGCCCTTATCACCGGTATCACTATACGGTGAAAACCAAGTGAAGTGAATGTAGGTCCTTATTACGGAAGTCGCTTCTGAGACAAAAGTAATTACTTGAATGAACTTGATGTCATTATGAACATCACGCCATCAACATTTTGTTGAAAAAATTAGTTTTTTCCACCACAGTGATCACTTCACTATGCGTGATACCGGTAAAAGGTAATAAGGGCCAGTGGCATGGCTTTGGGGCAACTAAAATTTCCCAGTGGCCCTTATTACCGTTCTCACTTCCATTTTCACATTCACTTCACTTACATGTCACTTTACTTGATTTTCCCTATTACCAGTATCACGCATAGTGAGGTGATCACTGTAGTGGAAAAAACTCATTTTTTCAACGAAATATTGATGGCGTGATGTTCATAATGAACTCAAGTTCATCCAAATAATTACTTTTGTCTTTGAATCGACTTCCGTACTAAGGACCTAAATTCACTTCACTCGATTTTCACCGTGAAGTGATACCGATAATAAGGGTTACAATCACTTCACTTGGTTTTCACCGTGTAGTGATACCGGTAATAAGGGCCAGTATGAATTTCCAAGTTGTATTTCGCATAGCAAGTATATGTGGAACACGTATAATAATAAACGAATAACCGAATTAGCTTTGATCTACTGAAGAAGCATCACTTCCAAAAAAAAAAAAAACAGAAGCATAAAGGAACTAATCCAAAATTCGCTGAAACAAATTACGAAAACTTCTCCGATTGTCAAGCTCCGCATTTCCGACGGCTTTGATGTTCCCACACATGCATGCATAATGCCCGGCTAACCACCAGCCAACGGTGTAATCTTATTAGCCGAGCAGCAAATTCCCTTTGAGATGGCGGTGAACAAATTTGCCAACCCTTTTTGCATTCATCTCTACCGTACTGTGTGTTTACAAATGCACTTGCTGGCTATGCGGTGAACCAACCCAAACCGAATCTGCTGCTGTTGTTGTTGTTGTTGTTATTTCGTTGTTGCCGCAGAAAGCTTATGTTTCACCATCTGTGTCCTCCAGAGGACGGCTGTGACGCCTTCGCTCAAGTTTTGTAGTTCAAGTTTAGCTGGCTGCAAACTCTTGGCTGCAGCGAAGTGTTCTTCGTGCTGTCTTGCACCATCGGAAGTATGTTGCAAGTTCTTCGGTAGGGTCCAGATTGGCAGGACGGTGGCAGTTCCTAGTAGTAGAAGCTGAAGTTAATTTGCTTTATAGACCAGAATCCACCCACCAGAATTGGCACAGCAATCGCGTAACACGCAGAAAAGGACGTCGAGCGTACATCATGTATTATTCAAATGATCCGAGAGTGAGCAGCCGGTTACCAATTTGTAAATATTTGCCCTACTAATTTGTGCCACTTACAAGAAGCTGCGCACAGAAAGCACCGTCACCATTATCCAATAATGGGGTCTGGTCGGTGTGGGATGAGCGCTGCCACCGGAGGCAGAAATTTTGTATATAGTTTTAGATATGGCCTTCGTTTCCCTTCTTTGGCGACGTCGTTGTCGTTTGGCAAATTGAAATGTCGAAACCCCCCCCAGGACACGACAGCTTTTCACTGGTGTTTCCGGGAAGCTCAACTTACTTTCGCTTCGCGACGTAACTGCGTGTGCTCAGTGCTCGCAGTTTATTGCCCGCTGGACGGGGTTGGTTGTTTTCGTTGTTGTCTTAGCTGGCGGAGGTGGTGGTGGTTTACTCTGTTGCTGGTTCGTTAATTATTATTCATGTGTGCTTGGGATAATTCATGCAAACATTCTCATTCCCCGGTGCTGGCTTCCCGTATATTTTCAAGGCGAATTGCGTTCTGTTTGCCAAGTTTTCCGGTGACGACGGTGTGCATATTAGGGGTTCGTTTGCCAAATATCTCCGAACCATGTACATATTGGAACACGTACACGTTGCCGATTAGTGGCTCTTCTCTTCGGTTTTCGATATAAAATGGCAACGTTTAGCATTTGAATATGTATTAGATGTGACCTGAAATAAGGGTACATATTAGATATCGATTCAATGGAAAATTTCCCTTAGCAGAACTAAATAAGCTGTTCAAGAAAGCCGATATGATTTGTATGATAACAGTACGAGATCAAATTTATTTTACGTTTCATCTATGACTCATCAGTGCGTAGGACTGATCGAATATTGAGCGAATTTAATTCCGCTTCTATGTTTTCCATTACCTTGCTTTTCCAGAAATCAAATTTTCTCATTTCAAGATTCATTTATTCGTACTCAAATGAGTGAAATTTTTATCTAACACCGCTCGTTAATTTCAGAACCGATTTTTCCATCAACGGTCTCGGAAAAAGTTTTCGAGTTTCTTGTGAAAGTTGTAATTGAATCCGCTGATCTAATATGTTACCGTAAATATATCTTTGCCAGAAATCAAAAAGTTACAATTTGTCGCTCTTGGGGACTTGGTTCCAATTTAATTATATTGATTATAAGGATTTACATGTAAATATGTATGTATTTTTTCCATAAATACTTTTATTTCTGAAGACAGTTTACATAAGTTTTTCTTCACCGTAGCATCACTTTTACATAGAATTCTTATAATAATATAATTCTAATATAGTCACAACGATTTGAATTCAATAAAACATTTCCTCTTATTTTTGCCTTTCTCATATAGAAAGGCTATGCAATAGCTGTGAAAACCGACTTTACAACCGAGGCCCGGAGGGCCGAGTGTTATATAGCATTCGACTCAGTTCGTCGAGATCACAAAACATCTGTGTGTGTATATGTATGTATGTGTGTATGTGACAAATAATGTCACTCAATTTTCTCAGAGATGGCTGAACCGATTTTCACAAACTTAGATTCAAATGAAATGTCTTAAGGTGCCATATAAAATTCTTGAGTTTCATTTGGATCCGACTTCCGGTTCCGGAATTACAAGGAAATATGTGCAAACTTATTAAAAAATGCACACTCAATTTTCTCGGAAGTTTCTTAACCGTTTTTTACAAACTAAGAATCTAATAAAAGGCCTTGAAATTATTTAAAAAGTCGCCAAAAAATTGATCCGGCTCCGGTATTACAATGCGATTAGTGAAATATTTCAATCTCAGTATTTTTTCACAAGCGATAGCGAAACGTGGTGCACATCTTTATAAAACTTACTGCGAAATTCATCTAATTGGTTGCCGCTTCCGAAAGCACCGATAATAGTGAAGGAAATCTCCAAAAACGGAACTCACTTCGATTTCTCAGCAACGGTTAAGCCGATTTCCACGAATCATGGTTCAAATTAAAGCTCTCATTGTTTTTAAATATATTGTGCAATTTCATCAAGATCCGACTTCCGGTTCCCAAATTATAGTGTTGAAACACTCAAATCGTCATTCAAAATGACGATGCAAAACTAGTACGTGCGGCTTTGCTCCATTCGCAGCGTGCTTTGTTCAATTTCGTATAGCGTGAAGGGTTGCCACATTGAAATTTATAGTTTTATAGTAAAAAAGATGTAATATTCTTACTCTTTTATTCAATTTGTTATTATAAGATCATGATAACAAAGCTTTTTTTTTAAATAAAAGTACACTTTCTTGTATAAAACGTTTGTTCAATCACTTGAAAAATTGGCTCAGAGGGCTAAGTGTTCTATATCATTCGACACAGTTCAATGAGCTGAGTAATGTATGTATCTGTGCGTGTATGTGTGTGCGTATGTGTTAAATAATGTCACTCATAAATTATAAAATCTCGTAGTCCTATAGGTTGCTATTGAATTTCACACCGTTATTTAGAGCGACGATGCAAAAAACAGGTAAAATTCTTCTAGATTTGGTTTAAAACTGATTCAGTTTGTGGGTTATATTAGTTATTCACTAAACGAAACGACTTCGGCTACACTTGGTCCAAGGTCCCGGTTCTAGAAGTACCCGAAATAGTGGTCAAAAAGTTTATAATGAGACTCATTCAATTGTCTCAGAGATGATTTGATCGATTTCCATAAACAGGCTCAAATAAAAGTTCCTTTAGTCTCATAGGTTGCTGTTTAATTTCATCCGAATCCGACTTCCGATTCCAGAACTATAGGGTAAAGTGTGTTTTATCATTAAGTGCGACGATGCAAAATAAAGAAAAATTATTATTAGATTGACATAATTGATTACAAATTGAAAAAATTATGTTAGTTCATACCCAAAGAAAATTTCTTATTTAATTCAAAATTGAAAAAAAATTCATCACAGAATCTTCTATTAATGTTTTTGAAAATAAAAGTAATATGAGAAAGGCATCATTACACCACTAGGTGGAATAAGAAAGGTTTTTTTTATATATCATATTAGGCATTTCGTCATTTTTAAATCTACTCAAGAATATTATTTGAACCAAACGATTAACTGCTATGAATTATTAAATAAGGTGTTATTTTTATACATTTTGTTTGATAATTCCATAAACTATTTCGAGTTTGTTTGTGTTACTACATCATTTCTGTTCAAATTTAGCTGTTGGTTAAACTAACGGACCCAGTTGGAGTAAGAACTAAGCCTTAAAAGTATCAATTGTTAAATTGAAACTCCAATTGTCTTTATGAAATTATAAAGAAGTTTCATGTAAGGAAGGTCACGACAAGCAAGAATGTCTCGAACTGGAACATTGGATAGTCTACCTTGGGTACGTAAGGAATTTATTAGTTGAGATCTGACCTCACGATACTCCACGAATGTCCAAACGACATGATCAATATCGCGATAACCTTCGCCACAAGCACAATGATTAGTCTCGGAAAGTCCAATTCGAAGGAGATGTGCATCTAAGGTGTAGTGATTGGACATAAGTCTGGACATCAAACGAATGAAGTCCCTACTCACATCCAGCCCCTTGAACCATGCTTTTGTCGATATTTTAGGAATAATTGAGTGCATCCACCGACCTAGATCATCTCTATCCCAAGAAGCTTGCCAGCTGGCAAGTGTTCTTTGGCGAGACTTGGCGCTATAGAATTCGTTGAAAGCATTCGGTCGCTCATAAATTTCACCGTCAATAGCACCACGTTTAGCTAAAATATCGACTCTTTCATTGCCTGGAATGGGGCAATGAGCCGGGACCCAGACTATTGTGATTTGATAATTATTATTCAAAATGTCGTTTAGGCACTGTTTTATTTTACCCAAGAAAAACGATTCATTCATGCCAGCCATGTTTGAGCGGAAGGCTTCAATTTCACTCAGATTATCTGTGAAGAGAAAACAATGGTTTGGAGATAATGTGACGATTACACTCAAACTATAATGAACTGCTGCTAACTCTGCAATATAAACAGATGCAGGTTCTTGAAGCCTAAATGAGGCCGAAATATTATTGTTGAACATACCAAACCCTGTCGCTTCTTCAATTCGCGATCCGTCCGTGAAAAACATTTTCTCAGAGTCAATATGACTGAACTTACTTGAAAATATTTTTGGGATTTCCGTCGAGCGTAGATGATCCGGGATTCCAAGCACTTCGCGCTGCATGGATGTATCGAAAAATAAAGTTGAGTCAGGGACATAATAGAAACATTTTGCATATATTAGATATGATAATATGGGGGTGGATGCAGCAAGTGCCTTTAAATAGAGGGGTGTAACGTTTGCAACGGCATAACTCTGAAAGTACTGAATGGATTGCTATCGAACTTGGCACATGCACTTCTATCTCGTTAGAGATAGTCATAAGCGTATTTTAATAGGAGAAGGAGCGTAGCAAGTGTCATTAACAAGGAGGGGTCATAAAAAAATTCAACTAGAACTGCTGCACGAACTGCTATAAAACTTGGCACAGGTATTTACTGTTCAGAAATAGTCATAAAGGAATTTATTGCGAAAGCGTAGCAAGTATCATTAACAGGGGGGTCATGAAAAAATTCATAAAATTTGACACGAGTCGATAATTTTTGAAGACCACTCAAACATTTTCCATACCTGAGATATGACATATATGGGGGGGTGGATATAGTAATTGCCTTTAAAAAGGGGGAATAACGGCATAACTCCGGAACTGCTGAACGGATTGTTATCAAATTTGGCACAGATATTTCTTGCTCTTCAGAGATGATCATAAGGACAATTTAAGGGGGGAGAATGTGTAATAAGTGTCCTTAACATGCTTCCCCCCATGTTAATGGGTTAATCATGATTTTTTTATAATTTGAAGAGAATCGACGTTTTGACTTGAAAATAAATTTTCATCTCCTATTTTTTATAAAATAATAGAATGGCAAGAAATTCAAGGTAGTAGTAGACAGTATTGCTGTTTTTAATTTAATTACATCCCAATTTTCTTTAAATAATTTCAAAATCTTCCATCGCCACCAAGTTTGGCATATGTACCAAATGTGGGAATCGATACATTTTGAAGAGCACAGATGATTTCTACTCTACTCAGAGGTGGTCATAAGAGTAATCATGGAGGAGAGCTGTAGTTTGTTCACTAAAAAAGAAGGAGTTTAATATAAAATTTATTCGACGAGAAACGACGCTTCTAGACAAACAGATTATTTCTAGGGAAAAGGGAATGTACAGACCTGATTTGACGAGAATACCATGAAAAATTAAGCCAGATGCATATACGAGGTATAGTTTAATCGGGTTGACGTCTAAGTTGTGTTTCACAGGGCAGGACAATTTCGAGATTTTGTTTAAGGTCTTACCAAGGGGAGGACGCTTAGAACAATGTGCCAATCACACATCAACACAATGCGGTGGTGCATTTATCAATATTGGCACTTTCGTTTTCATACAGTTGCACAGTTGCGGCACACTAAGGGCTTAGTTTTGACAAGTAGCTAAGGCACAGAGTGGCACACTTAGGCTCCCGGTGTATCACGTGTTTTTTTAGAGGCACAATATAGTTTGTGTTAAGCGACTCTCCCCTTGGGCCTTACCTTCCCAAAACATTTCCGAGCAACGCCGGGGTAATTCAGCTAGTAATATATATAAACAAAAAAATACAATCTTCGTAATACGTAAAAAAAATAAAAAATCTAAAAAAAATGAACTAACTAACTAAATATTTACTTACAAAGCGGACTTTATGAGCTGAGCTGAGCTGAAGTAGATCGCCCGTAGTTGTACTTCGTGATTGACCGAATGAGTGGAAATGTACAATGAACCAAGAAAATGAAGCTTGAGAGAAGCAAATCATTTTCACTGTACATACCCACTCACTCCTAACTTTTTATTAAACGATCAATAACGACGCTTGCTACGACCAAAGGCTGTGCTACTTAGGGAAAGGAAGGAATGTTAGTCCGATACTCGTTGTTTCTAGAGACCGCGGGTACCACTGTATCTCCACGAGCATCACGGGATAGGAGATTTGTTAGTAGGGAGGGAAAGAGATCCGGATATGTTTTGGTAAACAATATGATCTCAACAAAACCTGATTTTCGATTCTCAGGAGAAATATAAGTAAGCAAAATATAAAATATCTCCAAGGAACGATCTCACCAGTATTCCTTGTCTCCTGCTCGATTTGCTGTCAGCAACGCGAGATGAAACACGACCACCGAAAGAATAAAATAAAAGCACCGACAACACCGACAATGACACGCATACGGCGCTTCGATCGATTAACAGGTTATCATCGTTGAATTTTGGGGCGGTAAATTCTCAGTTCTCGCCGTTTGAGCATCTTTAGTTACGCGGATCAATATTATTCAATAAATAGAACTCTGACTACTAGAAACACACTTGCTACACTTGCACTATCACTCAAAATAACTATTTCAACCTAATTTTTAACCATACGTATCAAACAACACATTGAAATTGTACTTTTTTGAGAGCAGCGCCAGGACACCGTATCGGTCTCCCAGTGATGCCAACTCTCCTCATGAAAAATATCATGAAGCTTGCTTACAAAGCGGACTTTATGTGTGAAATACATAACTTTTTTTAACTCTACCAATGTCGTCGCGCGCTTGATTTCTCTTGGCATCGAAATGAAAAAACTTATTCCCCTGTACAATAATGAGTTTTGCGATCTGGATAACAAAAAGCTTGGTGTTCTAGCATCAGATGCGTTTCTAGTATTGTACCTATGCAAATCAGTTCCTCTTTCAATTCGATCACACAAATATCGAGGCAGCGTGCCATTTAATATCTTGAAAATAAATACCATGGTTAAGTAGTAAACTCTCTGTTTCACTGAAAGTCATTGTAATGCGTTCAGTAGAAAATCTGGGGAGGTATATCTACTACATTTTAGAATTAATCGCATGATTTTATTTTGCAGTCGCTGTAATCTCAAGATTTGTGTGTTATTAGCAAGAAACAGAATGGATGGGCAAAAGTCAATGTGTGGTGAAATGACTGTTTTATACAGTAGAATCTTACTACGGATCGTTAGGTCATTTCTCAAACGACACAATATACCGTACTTTTTGACAATCTTCTTGATGACGTTATTGATATGAGATTTGAATGTTATCTTTTCATCAATTATGACTCCAAGATACTTCTTGTTTCTAACGCGATCAATAGTTTCACCATCAATTTCCACATTGGCGTCATTACCAGTGCTAACAGAAGAAATAACCATATATTTAGTTTTCGCGACGTTTAGTTTTAGTTGCTTAAATTTTAACCATCGAACCAGCGAACTTAGATCCTCGTTTAAATGTGCAACAGCTTCATTGAAATCTTTAGCCGTAATGAACAGAATAGTATCATCAGCAAACAAATTTATATCACAGAAACGTAAGACTCGCTTCATATCATTAATATACATAATAAATAAAATAGGACCTAACACACTTCCCTGAGGCACACCAAGTGAATTGCCGAGGGAACTGGACACTACATCGTTAAAAACAGTCTTTTGAGATCTACCACATAAATAGTTTTCAAACCATTCATGTGCCATTCCCCCGATGCCAAAACGCCGTAAGGTCTGCAACAATGAAGGTCTTGAAATTGTTTCAAAGGCTCTCTTCAGATCCAAGAACACAGCAAACATACTCTCTTTGGCTTCGATTTTCTCCTTCCATTTTGCCAATACTAGGTTCAAAGCGATTTCACAAGAGTGACCCTTACGATATCCCGATTGTTCCGGTATTAGCAAACTGTTAGAGTTCAAATAGTTAATCAGCTGATCTTTAACAACAAGTTCCAGAATTTTTTCCAGCGTGTGCAACATGTTAATGGGACGGTACTCCTCGGCCTTATCCGTTCCAGCAACCTTGGGGATAGGAACTACCAGAGATTCTTTCCACACTTTTGGCACGTGCCCCGTGTACAACGATTCATTTACCAAATCCAGTAGATCGTGTCCGATAACATGAAAGCAATCCTGTATCACTTTTGAGTTTACATTGTCAATACCAGTCGATTTTCCCAAATTAAAACAAATATTTTTCAATTGTTCAAAAGTGATTGGTTGAAATTCATCAAGTCTACAATAGTTATTCACCGGCTGTGTTACTTAACTGTTGAACTTTTCAGATATAATTTGTTCTGTGTGTTCTTCTATACCGTCAAAAGTTATGCTTTTCGATGTACTATGTGTAGGCTTGATAAGCTGTTTGAGAATTTTCCATAACTCTCTACTGTTTTGTTGATTTTGATCGATTCTCCTCTGTATGTATTCATATCTAGTCTACTTCAGGGCCCGTGAATAAATAAAGGGTGATTTTTTAAGAGCTTGAGAACTTTTTTAAACAATAAAACGCATAAAATTTGCAAAATCTCATCGGTTCTTTATTTTAAACGTTAGATTGGTACATGACATTTACTTTTTGAAGATAATTTCATTTAAATGTTGACCGCGGCTGCGTCTTAGGTGGTCCATTCGGAAAGTCCAATTTTGGGCAACTTTTTCGAGCATTTCGGCCGGAATAGCCCGAATTTCTTCGGAAATGTTGTCTTCCAAAGCTGGAATAGTTACTGGCTTATTTCTGTAGACTTTAGACTTGACGTAGCCCCACAAAAAATAGTCTAAAGGCGTCAAATCGCATGATCTTGGTGGCCAACTTACCGGTCCATTTCTTGAGATGAATTGTTCTCCGAAGTTTTCCCTCAAAATGGCCATAGAATCGCGAGCTGTGTGGCATGTAGCGCCATCTTGTTGAAACCACATGTCAACCAAGTTCAGTTCTTCCATTTTTGGCAACAAAAAGTTTGTTAGCATCGAACGATAGCGATCGTCATTCACTGTAACGTTGCGTCCAACAGCATCTTTGAAAAAATACGGTCCAATGATTCCACCAGCGTACAAACCACACCAAACAGTGCATTTTTCGGGATGCATGGGCAGTTCTTGAACGGCTTCTGGTTGCTCTTCACTCCAAATGCGGCAATTTTGCTTATTTACGTAGCCATTCAACCAGAAATGAGCCTCATCGCTGAACAAAATTTGTCGATAAAAAAGCGGATTTTCCGAATGGACCACCTAAGACGCAGCCGCGGTCAACATTTAAATGAAATTATCTTCAAAAAGTAAATGTCATGTACCAATCTAACGTTTAAAATAAAGAACCGATGAGATTTTGCAAATTTTATGCGTTTTGTTGTTTAAAAAAGTTCTCAAGCTCTTAAAAAATCACCCTATATTTCGTGCTTGTGTATATCTACTCCAGTGACTATCATTGTTAGTTCAACAGAATCTCTTGTACTGTTTATCCCTCTCCCGTTTTAACCGTAAGAGGTCTAGTGAGTACCAACTACTCGAGCTGTTCAAACTAACATACTTTTCAGTTACTAATTCATTAGTACACTTTTTCAGTATGTCAGCAAGAATAGATGCCCTGTGATCCAAATTTCCAGTCAACTGTGTACAACCCAAGTTTCTTGGTACAAGTCGAGATAGGGTTTGCTTTGAATAGTTTTTCCAACACATGATTTTCACCGCATTTTCCTCATTTCTAGGGCTATTCGTTACGGAAATTGCAATTGTCTTATGATCTGAAATCTTGCAATCGGATTCCACATTTGAATAAACACGTTCCTATAAACGTATCTCGAAATTCTTGTAAATTCATTCACAGTTTGCTTCAAATTGAAGAATTCTGCTAACTGTTTCAATTGATTCGAACCTTGATCACTGTGCCAATCAATGTTGAAATCTCCAGCAATAATATTTAATTTACCTAAATCAACAAAATTCTCCCACCAGTTTTCTAAAATTTCCAGAAACTGGCGGTCGCTTGAACTTTGAGAGTGTTATACAACTCAATAATTTCCCATCTGCATGCCTCGTTCAACTGATATACTCAAGAACCAATTATTTCCAACTGCTTCGTTTGATTGAATGCTGAATTTAATTGATTCTCTGGCGTAAATTGCAACTCCACCCGTGTGCCTAGAATGGGACAAACAAAAAGCAACAGTGTAACCCGGAACACCGAACTGATCGAAAGCGTCAGAATCAACTATATGTGTTTCTGAGAGCAAAACTAATGAAGGATGTCTATCCTCTATAAGATGACGCAATCCGACATAATTAGAAGACAAACCGGCTATGTTCAAATACAAAATATCTGAATGCCTCTCATCGATTAGTTGCTATTCCATTGATATAATGTTGTTCTTTTTCGTTTCAAGCAATCTCAGATATACAGGACACTGCTTACTAAATGCTGGATGGTGAATGTCTAAATTCAATTTTCTTTCTTTGTTCATTTTCAGACAATCAACGCATATGAATTCAGTTGAAGAACACTCAGATGTTCTATGTGCGGAATTACATTTGGAACAATTTTCACTGTTTAAACATTCGGTGCTCTTGTGACCAAACTCACCACACTTGAAACATCGCAATACGTTGAACGAATCGAAAACCGAACACCTATCCCAGCCGACGCAAACCTTGCCGGCGTCCATCAAACTAGAATAAGTATTTTTATCAACCTCAATTATAACACTATATTTGTTATATTTGAAGTCAGCAACAACTTTTACATCTTCGATCGAAATTTCCTGATTCTGACTTTTCAAAAGGTCAATAAATACATCAGAGGAATATCGATCACTCATCCCCACTATTTTCAGTTTTGGTTTCCCGGGCTTGGGTATAACAGCATTGTGATATTAGGTTCCTAAATTGTTTCCAATGTTTTCTTTCACTGATTGAATGTCCTCTCCTGCTGCGCACTCCACAATAATCGAGCCATCTTTACCATTTTTAAAATGGCTAATTTTATGTGTTCTTGGATCTCACCTACCCTTCAAAAACTTTCTCGTGTCACCACTCGTTTGCGAAGACTCGACAGGTTTGATCATAATAACCGAGCGAGTCTTACGATTTCTATTGCTTTTCGTTCTTTTTCTAGAAAATTTCACAGATAGAACGTCCGCGTATGACTTTTTGTTATTTCTATCAATTAACAATATTCTTATCAAGCGGTTCATCATCAGTATTTGAAATAACTTTTCTCTTTCGTCTGGGATTTTCATCCGACTCCGAATGAGTCTTCCTACTTGCAACAATTTTCTTTCTATTCATTACAACCAAATCATTATTATTTTGCTGAAATTTTAGCAGCACCCTCTCGGATTTTAAAGAAACTTTCTGGTCATGTAGACATAGGAGGATTGAGAGGTAAACTTAGCCTTCGCTAGAAAATATAATTATTTTTCATAAATCTAAAACTTTTTGTTCCAATTTCTGTAACTTTTCCCATTCATATTAAAGCAACTACAACGCTAAAGGCCCAGCACAGATCGGCTTAAATTTGTTGATGCAAATGTGATGTTAGCCCGTTTACTGCGGGTATGGTAATTGATCCGAAGAGTGATCCTAACCCGTCATAACTCGGCTCAACACCGACACACCGGCTCGGCTAACCGGGCAATAAATAATACTCACCCCGGACCGAACGGCGTTGCCGGAGCCGATAACGATAATGGCTTTAGCAGCTAATAATCACACGGTGCAGTGATGATGGCGTTGGGCAAAAATACATCAACTAACTATTTTATCTACACACTCTGCGGGTTACTTAGCGGTTGCAACATCATCGTAGGCTTGTAGGGACGATCCGGGATGGGGTTGCATCATCTCGGTGCATTCAATGTACCGACTGGTGGCTAACAACAGACCCATCGTTAGCCGCGCTAAATTTACATCCATTTCACAACCATTTTATGGGCCTTTGTCCTGCTTTAAGCATAACATTTTGAACAGTACGAAAGGTTTCCCGAAACAGACGCAGGCTGGACTGTTGTGTATATTTCTGGATCAAAATCGGACCGTCACCGGGTGCAGTTTCGTTTCGAAACGGGTTTGATTTACCAAACAACCTGCCGTAAGTTTATCTAACGAACTGGGGTATTTCCGTGTGTTGTGTTTCTACTTTTGTACTAATCTAATAAACAGATCCGAATTTTCAATATAGTAGTAAAACAGTTTAAATGTACCCCAGAGGACGGTTACTGAACAACTTACTTCTAGTTGGACTGGATTATCCGTACTGGGACAAAACCCGTTGTTGAACCGCGTATATTTGGCTTAACTTTCACATGAATCCAAAATTATCTTTCCTAAAAGCCTGAATAAATATGCCACTCCACAGTGGCGGTATCGTTCCGTAACCATGGGTGTAGGAATGGTGCACTAATGACGAATGTCATTTGTGTTGATAGAATTATGAACGGGAAATATTATGTCGTTGGACTGACTTCTCCGCAATGGAAACGCAGTCCGCAGTTGAATGTTGCTCTTCTCGGAAGTTCCGGATCCGACAGAAGCCAGCTAAAACAAACCGCAAAATGCTGCAACAACAAAAAATAGTAAGTCGCTTATCGTCGATAGTCGTACCCACGGCGTTCATTTCCATTCGATGGTAGGAACTTTCTCGAGACCGTGTTCGCGAAACGATGTGTTTTTGTTGGGTTCCCACTCGAATGATAATCACTACTTTGCATAAATATGCAACAGGTCTGATGATTCGCTTCGTTCTGCTTAGTTCACCTGTTCAAATAAACTGGCAAAGCTCAAAATGGCAAGTGCGTGCCGAAATAGTTCAGTTGCGAGTTTACCTGGGAAAGAGGACCTCAATGTAATCTCCACTTTCTGCCAGTGACTAGTTCAATTCATTGGTCATTTTTGTGTGGCAGAGGCTAGTAAGCTAAATGATGTTATTTTTGGAGCGAATTTAAACGAATATTTCGCACAGTATTTCTTCAACAATTTGTGTAATGTTCTTGCAGTTATGCAGTTATAATTAATTGCATTTAAAGACTGTTTTCAAATAAAATTCAACACTTTCTTTTATGTTTTTTTATTTCTTAGTCTTGAAATTGAATGAAACTAGTTTAAAGTTTAATGATCGCTTGTGCCAAAGTTTTAGATAGTTCTGCGACAAAAATGTATCAAGAAGCAAAAAATTATGAATGCGATCGTAGGAAACCCAGGTCGGTCCCACAGGAGGATCACGAAACAGTTGAAAATCGACAATTCCATCGTGTCCTGTGTGGTAGAACCATTCCAGGATACCCAGACGACCCAGTGGTCAGTTGGCAGCAGAGCAAAAGCGCAGAAATGCAAACCTGTGAACAGAAGGAAGCACTTACGAGCAGCTGATTCAAAGGCAACAACGAAAGGGTTTTTAACATCGAAGTGTTACTGGGGATGAAACATGGTTTTTTATGATAAATCCAAGAAGAAACAATACCACACCATGCCCGGTCAACTGTTGCCATCGACCTCAACATCAACACCAAAGCCAAATATTCATGGTTCGAATGTGTTCATCTGGTGGGAGCAAAAGGGTGTTGTGTATCATTAGCTGTTACAACCAGGCGATACAATAACGGGTATAGGTTGCAATTGATGCGTTCAAGCCGTGCATTACGAGAAGAACGGCAGGAATACAAGGCAAGATAAAGTTATTTTCCTGCATGACAACGCTTGGCCTCGTGTAGCAAAAGTCGAGAAAACGCTCAAGTGGGACATTCTATTTATTTATTTATTAAACAAAGTCCATCGGACTAATGTCTAAATGGACTAATAGAGTTGGAAAAGGCCCATCTGATTTGAAAAATGTATGTCTCATCTAAATATGAAGGCAAATTCACTGGATCTCTCCACGGTAAATTTCTTAATACCATACGAACAAATCGTTTATGCACTCGTTTAATTCTAAGGCTCCACGATACTTGATACGGATTCCAGATTACCGACGCGTTTTCGATAATTGAACGGACCAGTGAGCAATACAAAGCCTTAAGGGCTGAGGACAGTACCGTAAAGTGGTAGGTTTTTTGCTATTTTCCCGTTTCAAATTAATTTTTTTTTGGAAACGGTGCAAAATATAGAAAAACCCACCTGACAATGTCTTCGAAATTTATTTGAGAATATTCTGTGAAATTTTCAGAATGATTTATTGAGTTTAGCGGTCGTATTGTATTTTTTTTCTGACTAAAGAACTGCTGAAAATTGGAACGCTCGGAAATGCATACCTCTACTTGTTCATCGAATATCTCGGCTTTGAAGGCTTGTATTATAAATCTACCGTGACAAAGCCTAGATAATTTAGTTTAGATGCGATTAGTACATAAAAACATATATGTTATCGCGATAAAAATAAAGTCTTGTATTTTTCTGTGAAACAAAGTCAGTTTAAATCAAGGGGAGAGTCGCTTAACACAAACTATATTGTGCCTCTAAAAACACACGTGATATACTGTGAGTCTAAGTGTGCCATGCTGTGCCCCATGAAACAGCTACTTGTCAAAACTGAGCCCTTTGTGTGCCGCAACTGTGCAACTGTATGAACACAAAAGTGCCAATATTGATAAATGCACCAACGCATTGTGTTAATGTATGATTGGCACATTGTTCTAAGCATCCTCCCCTTGGTTTAAATACATCCGCCATTTTTTTCGCTTTGGTTTCCTGATAGCATTCTGAAAAAGGAGAGAGAAATAAAATTGGCCCGACAAGGTTGCCAAACACACAGACATTCAATCTTTGTGAAAGTTGAATATTTTTTCATTGTTTATTGGAATACATGTAATGTCCAACCCATACGATAGATTAATGTGATTGAACTTCTCATCAAAATAATAAAATGTATGCTGGCAACCCGGTACAGTTTGCTCATATACGAGAGAGTACAAGAGAAATACGATGCGCAAAGAGAATTGAGCGAGCCACGTGGTCGATTTAAAACTCAACGCGCGACCCTCTGTCCTCAGACCTTAAGGCAATGCGGGTCTTCAAAGTCCTTTTCAATCTTAGCGATTAAACCCAATTGACGTGTTGCTTTCGAAACGATTTGTGAACGATGAACATCGAACGTCAGTTTAGCATCCAACTGTACACCGAGAACACACACTTGATACACTCTAGAGATAATTGTATCATTAATGTTATAGTCAAATATGACTGGAGTTGAAAACCTATGAAATGTAATGACTTGGCACTTATGGTGAGTTTGTTTTTCCTGCACTAATCGGTGAACAAAGTAAGCAGACATTGTAGTAGCCGGTAATCACCTACACTACGAACAGTGATATACAGTTTTAAATCATCTGCGTTGACTAATTTACATTCAGCTCCGTTGAAGAACAATACGAATAACAAGGTCGCAAGTTACTACCTTGTGGGACACCTCGGATGAGGATGAGGTGCTGTGGTCTATTTTCACGCGTAATTTCCTATTGGAAAGATATGAGTCCAACCAAGATACGATTTGCGATGATAATCCAAGGCGAGATAATTTGCAAAGATGTATTTTATGATCCATTTTGTCAAAAGCAGCTTTGAGATCGGTATAGATAACATCCATTTGTGTTTTAGCTTCTTAGAATAACTCGAGAAAACACCGGCTAAGAAACTCGCAAATAGTTCACATGATTCTGGAATTGAAGCAGAAACCGTATTGTCTAAAAATACGTTTGAGGGATTGCATAACATTTTCGCTTTGAATTTACGAATCGAGCATAATCTAAAAATTGAACAGCCAGAAAGGTCCGGGATAGTACACATTTAGGCGATATTACTCGTAAGCAAGAAAAAAGATTTTATGCAATCTTCTCACACTACCGCGGAGAGAATCCGGTTTCGAACGGTTTAGGTGTTTTGGAATGCGAACTTTTTGCGATTGCTATGGACTGTAAGTGCTATCAGGAGATGGAAAATGTTCGGTTATATGACAAGCTGTGTTGTTTCACAAAGTTGTATGCAGGTAGTTTCTGTCAATGCACACTCGTTGCGTCGCTTCCATCCTGCATCCACCGTGAATAGCAGTGTGGCTATTTGAGCACAGTATAAAAATGTTCTCTTTGTCCTTCTCATATCCAATGATGTAGCCTTCAAACATTATAACATTAAATTGAGTCATCTACTTGATCTCAACCAACTCGCACATGCAGTCACTTTGAAATACGTATTTAGAGGCTCTGAGGATCGAACGTTTTACAGTGACGTCTCCTACACCACAGGGAACGTGAATTAGGAATCCGGCAATAAAGTATCCCAGATCATTTGTTTTTTTGACTAATTGGGACAATGAACGATTATCTCGCTTCTGACCACAGATAGAATCAGAATCTCTTCAGTAAATTTTTAGTTCTAGTGTAGACTTATAATTTACGATCATTTGATGCAGAATTAGTCGTGTGACTCAAAATTATGAAGATTTAATTAGACGGTTTCTTTGGAAAAGTGTATTAAAGTTCCAAGATATATTAGATGATTGATAAAATACTTATCATAGTATCTAGCGTTAGTGAGAATATGAAGTTCTAAGCATTTATAACTAGGAATGAGAACTGTTTCGAAGAGGTTCTTCGACACAGTTTGCGGACTACTTAGGAATATACAAATTAAACATATATTTTCTTGGTGGCTCCTCTAAGCCACTAAAGTACAGGGTCCGGCACTCGAAGTGTAACCAATTAAAAAGGTCATAAATTCAGTTTGGAAAATTACTTTTACTTAATTCAAAGTACAAAATGTGTAAAAATAATACAAAATTCAGAATCAATTCACTTTTGCTCGATATGACCACCTTTTGCCTTGACTTGATGACTTGAGAGAGCGAAGGAGTTGCTTCGTTTGGCCGAATGTGACTTGCAGGTATTTTGGCCCACTCGCGGACAATAACTTTTTTCAGCGCCTCGAGACTGGTGTATCTATTAGTTCGGGGTTTGCTCTCCAAAATGGCCCAAAGAGAATAATCCATTGGATTCGCATCTGGTGAATTCGAGAGCCATTGTGTGGACGTGATGAAGTTCGGAACGTTGTTTTTCAGCCATTCTTGGTTCACTCGAGCTTTGTGAGACGGTGCCGAGTCCTGCTGAAACGTCCATGGTCTGCCACCGAAATGTTTGTCTGCCCACGGCTTCAAAGCAACCTCCAGAATACTTTCCCGATAATATCTCGCATTTACCTTGACGCCAGGCTCGATGAAAACGATTGGGGAGCGCCCATCTGCGGTTACAGCGGCCCAAACCATTATCTGTTGCGGGTGCTGCCTCCTGGTGGCCAATCGATGACTCAAATTCTCGTATGAACGGTCGGTCAAGTAAACCCTATCGTTTTGAGCGTTTACGAATTGCTCAATTGGAAAAATTTTCTCGTCAGAAAATACAATGTTCGGAAATTGACCGCTTTCGGCCAAACGAAGCAACTCCTTCGCGCTCTCAAGTCATCAAGTCAAGGCAAAAGGTGGTCATTTCGAGCAAAAGTGAATTGATTCTGAATTTTGTATTATTTTTACACATTTTGTACTTTGAATTAAGTAAAAGTAATTTTCCAAACTGAATTTATGGCCTTTTTAATTGGTTACACTTCGAGTGCCGGACCCTGTATTATTAAGAATTTGCTCTAGGTTCTGAAATCTGAGACATTCAATGTTCGATGTTCGAACTTCGTAAACAATTTATTTTTCCATACTGTTGGATATAAAGTTATGGGTATTTTCAGAACGGGTTTGGCGAGTAGATTATTTTCGCCTTCCAGGTCCCCGATTTCTGGATGCACTGAAAATAATGGTCTAAAAACTTTGGAATGAACTTCGCGACGTCGTATGATTACAAATATATGTTTAATGGGATTTGTACCTGTTTTTGAGCATTTTTAATAAGACCTTTCATTTCAATCTTAGTTTGTGGAATTCGGTTGAGCCGTTTTAGAGAAAATTGAGTGCACACTTTTTCTCTAATTTTCACATATTACCATGTAACTCCGGAACCAGAAGTCGGATCCAAAATCGATAATACCTTTTATTTGAATCGGTTCAGCCACCCCCGAGAAAAGTGAGAGCACGTGCACGTTACACACACACACACACACACACACACACACACAGACACACACAGAGAGAGAGAGAGACAGACAGACACACACACTCAGAGAGACAGAGAGAGAGAAGAGAGAACCTCTCCTACAGAGACCTAGAGACCTACATATTGGAACAGTTTTGAACCTAGTTAAAAAGAATTTTTCCCTCTTTTGCTTCGTCGATGAACCCAGTAGTTGCGGAAGCGGAAGTCGGATCCAGATGAAATTAGGAAATTTTATTTGGGACCATAAGACTTTCGACTTGAACCACTTTGGCTAATTTTAACACTATTTTCGGTGGTTCTGGAATCGGATATCGGGAACGAGAATAGCCGAAGATAATTTGTTAACTTAACACTCATCACTCCGTAATTCCAGTACCGAAAATCGGATGAATTCGTGAACGTGGATTTCGTTTTCAAAATTTGCGAGCTGGACTGAAAGTAACGTCATTTTCGTCGGTTTAGAACAGAAGAAAATGCCATTTTTGCATGACAGCCTGCTAACAGAATTTCGCTCATATGACGATTGTAGAAAAGTAGCTTATAATGTTGCTCGAGGTTCTATTTATTTCTGTCCTCTTTTTTTCAATTTTAATAAAGATTAATTACAAAACGATGAACGATAAATATAAATGTAATTACTGAAAATTTAAAAAAGTCTTTGTAAGCACTAATATTAGCACAACCTTTATTGCTGAAGTGAAAAGAACAAACATACACACAAAAACGGGGTGCACTGCGGTACACCAGAAACAATTCAGGTCAATTGTTGGACGATTAATCGCATGGTCCCATTTGGGGCTGGCCGGAACAAAACGGATCGGCACAGCGCGGACGCAAGCCTACAGTATTCCAATGGCAATTATGGTTGAATATGGGATTTAGTCGGATTAAACACATCGTCTGAATATGTTAATTAAAATCTGAACGTGGCGAGTTGGAAAATTGATCCCCTCGTGCAGAATTTATATCGATTATGATTACACAAAAACGTCCATTACATATGCGGGTGTTTGGAAAATAATGTTTGCTTGTTCGGTATTGTTATTCAATCTGACTAGAATGAGTGCATCCTAGGATGAGATTCAATTAAAATTTGGCATATTTTACATTTTATTTACATGCTTCGGTAGGCAAATTGACTTTGGTGGTGAATGGTTTAACGGCTATTAATATTTAAAATATCAAATGACATATTTATGAGTTGAATCGAAAAACTGCACAATGTTTGTAAAAAAATATTTTGTCATAATTTAAAAGACGCATTTTTTTGAAAAATAAGTACTTGGCGCTGATGCTAAGAAATTCACCTAGGAAATTTTAGAACCAAAACCAACCAACAAACAGCGCAAATCATAGGTCTCTCACGGCATCCACATCACATAATCCCATAAAATTCACAGAAAATTGCTGCTCGCACTAATCATCTACTTCACCCAATCAGTTCTGGTTAGTGGGCAAACAGTCGGCACAACAATTGATTGAATCGATAAGCGATAATTGATTTATGTTTGGACACGTTGCCGGACCACTTTCCTATTCACGCACATAGGCTGATCACCATCTACAGCACAAATTGATGAACTGCAATGCAGATTGTGGTTGTGACGTCTGCAATGTGGCATCCATCTCGTCAGCTAGCTAGGCAGCATTTGCTTATCGTAATTACATTTGATGCCCACGCCAACCAACCAACCAACTAACCAACAGTTCAAACTGTTTCACCTCCGCAGCGGCCATTGTTCGGCTCACGACTGGTGCAAGTTCATCAATTCCGTCACGTGCTCGTCCGGATTATTTGTGTTTACCCGCCCGGTGAAACATTGAAGGCGGTGAAACTCAATTACAAACCGCAATCCGATCAGTAGGAGAAAATCATTTCAGATGAATTGGTATATTATTGAATGTAAAGCCTGTTTTCGAAACACGTAAGACGCTCCAAGATGGACACCAAAAGTGGGCAAATGAATTCAGTGAAATGATTCAATTCAAATGTTTAGAGAACAATGTATAATACTTTATTATTATTGCCATTAACAATTCAGAAAAAAATTGTGGCAATGCGTGAATGTTTCAAAATATAATATAATCATTCTTAATTCGGTGATTGAGTAACGGTGACCCTCGGCAATGATGTCTTCTACCTTTTCCCCTCACAAATCTGCTTGGAATTTTTAAAATTTCCTGTTAGTTTCCTGTAGCAAAATATTATTAGGAGTTCGAACTTATGTCCATTCGCATCACAAACAATGAAAAGGAAACTTGAATTGTAACACGAATTTTCAAAAGTGTACTTGCGTTAAAAAACTTCCAACAAGGGATTCGGAATTACCCTCGTCATCTTATAGTTTAAGCAGTCTAGCATAAAAAAATAACTGTTGCGAATGCAACTAGAAAAAAAGACAGTTTTCCGGTTTTTTGTGCGTGTATTCCATTTTACGCCATTGTGTTGAGCAAACGTTAAGGAACGTTAAAAAATTCCTGCCAATACAACACGAATTTCTATGGCAAATCTTTGTATACATATTTAAGCATTAATCAAACATAATCACTGTACATAGTATATAGTTCCTTCAGTAATATTGCATATAGTTCATCAGATATAATTAATTAGAAGTAAAAGAACTTACGTTTTAGTGTCCTTTTTCCTATTTAATATTAATGCTATCAGCCACGCTATAAGTAAGTTAGTTTAAGGTTAGGTTAAGTTAATGAATTCACTTTTTATTTTACCTTTCAGCAACATCAAATATAACTATACAGGGTCCGGCACTCGAAGTGTAACCAATTAAAAAGGCCATAAATTCAGTTTGGAAAATTACTTTTACTTAATTCAAAGTACAAAATGTGTAAAAATAATACAAAATTCAGAATCAATTCACTTTTGCTCGATATGACCACCTTTTGCCTTGACTTGATGACTTGAGAGAGCGAAGGAGTTGCTTCGTTTGGCCGAATGTGACTTGCAGGTATTTTGGCCCACTCGCGGACAATAACTTTTTTCAGCGCCTCGAGACTGGTGTATCTTTTAGTTCGGACTTTGCTCTCCAAAATGGCCCAAAGAGAATAATCCATTGGATTCGCATCTGGTGAATTCGAGAGCCATTGTGTGGACGTGATGAAGTTCGGAACGTTGTTTTTCAGCCATTCTTGGTTCACTCGAGCTTTGTGAGACGGTGCCGAGTCCTGCTGAAACGTCCATGGTCTGCCACCGAAATGTTTGTCTGCCCACGGCTTCAAAGCAACCTCCAGAATACTTTCCCGATAATATGTCGCATTTACCTTGACACCAGGCTCGATGAAAACGATTGGAGAGCGCCCATCTGCGGTTACAGCGGCCCAAACCATTATCTGTTGCGTGTGCTGCCTCCTGGTGGCCAATCGATGACTCAAATTCTCGTATGAACGGTCGGTCAAGTAAACCCTATCGTTTTGAGAGTTTACGAACTGCTCAATTGGAAAAATTTTCTCGTCAGAAAATACAATGTTCGGAGATTGACCGCTTTCGGCCAAACGAAGCAACTCCTTCGCTCTCTCAAGTCATCAAGTCAAGGCAAAAGGTGGTCATATCGAGCAAAAGTGAATTGATTCTGAATTTTGTATTATTTTTACACATTTTGTACTTTGAATTAAGTAAAAGTAATTTTCCAAACTGAATTTATGGCCTTTTTAATTGGTTACACTTCGAGTGCCGGACCCTGTATATATAATGATCCAAAATAACTATTGCATGTAACGGAGCTCACGTAGAATACACATTACTTATTAAGAGCTTAATAATATCTCAATATAAGTTCAATATATTCATAAAGAATTTTCGACACCTCTTTTAGCAATGACCAGCAATTTTTTTTGCCAAATGTCTTACCCGATATCAAATCTCGGTTAATTTTTCAAAAGGGCGTATAAGCAAGTGACAGTTTCTCTTTAATCACTCTCTCTTTCGATTATTGTGATGTGATTAAAAAGATTTTCTTTGATATCACTATTCTGTTTGAAAGTCGAATGTTTCGGGTATCGTTTCATGCATAGAGTTGAGTGATAAACGTGGAAACCGCTTGGTAATTAATAGAAGAGAAAGTAAACAAAGAGAAACTGTCACTTGCTTATACGCCCTTTTGAAATGACGTTTTAACGCCCAGCGGCTCACCAAAAGAGGGGAATTCGGTTGACAATATCACGGTGTTGGATGTAAGGGCGTCGCAACGAGGGGTTTGCGACAATAACATTGAACATAAAATAACCTGTTTTAATCCACCTAGTGGTGTAGTGATGCCTTTCTCATATTACCAATATTTTCAAAAATATCACTAGATGATTCTGTCACCAAATTTTTTTTTCAAACTTTTATAAAACTAGAAGGTTTTCTTGGGAATAAACTAACAGAACCATTTCAATTCGTAAACAGTTATGTCAATTTAGGAAGAATCACTGTGAAAACCGAGTTTTGAACCGAGGCTCATATACCATTCGAATTCGTCGAGTACGCAAAATGTCTGTATATTAATAAGAAATAGATGAATTTTTGACTCCAAGAAAAAAGAGACTGAACTAATTTGTACTCCCATATTTAATATTGGAAAAATAGACTTGTTGATTGATGTGTAAGTGTTTCTGTTGAATTTGTTCTCATATATATAGGACTGTAAAGTGAATGCTGTAGAGACAAAGTACAGCGAAGCATGGCTGGTTCCATTTAGTCAATTGGACTTTCTCTTCTGTGTTTTCATATGCAGGGTAGTTTATTTGGTAAAACAATTTCCGCGGTTAGGAGTTAGCTACGGCTTTAAGTTTCGTCTCTGCGGTAACATTTTTGCGGCTTTCATTACATAGTTGCGTTCACATGTCAATTTTCAAATATGTTAGGTGCTGATCATATTTCATATTGTATTATTTTTACTCTTTTAGCAGTGAAAACTAATTCCACTATATTAAACATTTTCCAATTTTTTGAATACTTATCATTATTGTAACTACTTTTACATGTTGGGTAAGTTGTTAACTGCAGCTGATGTACTTTGTTCTATAGGGGATACTGATGGTTTCGTTGAAGAAGATGCTTTATTGTTGTTGGTGGCTGTCACAGGTGTACTGGGGTTGCTTGGGGTTGGTGTGAAGGAAACACCGTTGTCCTTTGGTGAAGTTGTCTCCTTGTCCAGTTTATCCCATGGCTTACCGTAGTAAACAGCTTTTTGGCAATATTGACATGTGGCCATCTGATTGTCATAGGTTACAAGCGATTTGCACAGAATTCTTGTATCTTGACCGAAAATCACATAAGAAGGTATAGGCCTCTTCAAGTGTATGTGTAATAAAAGTACGCCATTTAGAATACCGGGGAAAAAATTCTTCCGCTTTTCTTTTTCCATAGAGAGAATCTCTCCGTATTGGGACATAGTTTTTCAAATATATGAATCGGTGACGCTTGAGGGAAGATCATGCACACGCACTTCTATAGCTCTTTATAAAACTGAATGTAAACAACATTAATTGTCCTATTGCATTGAAGTAAATGCACATGTTTAATGTCAAGATGCATTTGCTCCTCAAGCAAACCTTCAAGTTCTCGTATCGAAGGTCGAATTTTGCACTGTCTGAAGTCAACAACAATTGTATTCTTTCGTGTCGGCGGTAGCTTTTGTTCGTTTGGTTCACTCATTTCGAGGTCTATTGTTCACTACACAATACTGTACTTGGTTTCTTTCGTCCCGAACGTAAGCGGTTTTGTTTTATCGACTGACTTGGATGAGATGTAAAACCGAACTGTTTTTTTAAAGCTCTTATTAAAACCTACAGATTGATGGCTATCACATTCGTGCCTTTTGAAAAATGAAGAAGTTACAGCTAGAACAATTTACAGATGTATTCGAAATTTCAAGTTCTCGTTGAAAGATAATCATTTAAACAGTAGAATATTATTCTACAGGTTGAAGACAATAAATTTGTTCATGTTATCCTTTCTTTTAAAAGTAGCTGTTCTTGAGTAATAATTGTCGATATAGCAAGCAAATAAACAATTCATGGAAATATATAAAATGGTGTTATAATGAAATATCCAAGTATCTCAAGAACAGCTACTTTTAGAAGAAAGGATATCATGAACAAATTTATTGCCTTCAAACTGTAGAATAATATTCTACTGTTGAAATAATTATCTTTCAACGATAACTTGAAATTTCGAATATATCTGTAAATTGTTTTAGCTGTAACTTCTTCATTTTTCAAAAGACACGGATGGGATAGCCATCAATCTGTAGGTTTTAATTTATTTTTTTTTGGTTCATTTTGATATTATTGAGAAAAAAAATTTAAAATTTTATTCAGTGTATATTTTTTTAGAGTGCCCAATCGATTCCCTACAAATTCTTCCTAAACACCATTTTTGTACAATTAACGGTTTCCGAGTTACAACGATTTGAAAACGGCAATTTTGGTGAAATGCAAAAATACATACGCCCTTTTTAAAAATCACTCGTGAGTCAGATTGACCTCTCCATCGGTTCAAAACTTATGGTTTGCCATTCTGAAGCCATGTGCAAAGTTTCATCCAAATCGGCGAAGGTCGAGTTTGATGATCTGCTAAGCATTTCTGGAATTGCTCAGGTTCTAAAAGTCCAGAACCGAAAGAAAATGCAAAATATCACTGCGAAAACCAGCTTACAGAAAATTTTACACGAAGTTGCCTACATTATAGGATCCGGAGGATGCTCGAGAGAAGATATTATCGATTTTTTTACACCCAGGAGTTTACCATGAGATTCGTCTCTTACCATTCATCCGGAAACAAAACGGATCAACACTGTTTTGGATAGATCTAGCATCCTGCCACTATGTTCAAAATGTGTTGGAGTGCTACCGAGCCTAGGAGAGACAATTTTATTCTAAAAGATATGATTCCACTTAAGTCACCGGAACTTCGCCCTATTCTGTACAATGGAGAAGACGGAAATTCTTAAATATCCCAAGACTATGAAAACAAAACTGGAGTGAAAACGGAAGATGCGGGCATTCGGGATGGGATTTTCATGGAAATCTCGCAGCTGGTTAAACTAAGAATATGTTTAAACATAACAGCACTTTTGTCGGCCGATTCAAAACTGATTCCAAAAGATGGTATTCAACCAACCCATCCTATTCAAGCTTATTTTCATCATTGCAGTTTAATCCAAGATTTGATTCTCAATTCCGTAGTCACTGGAGTAAAAACGTTATGATAGTTTGTGGTTTCTACCGTCGCCATTATTGTTGATTGCCATTAAAATGTTGATTGTATGTGCCAACATTGATCTACCTCAGAAAGCAATTCCAGGCACACAAAATCACCTCTCTAGCTAGGACCGAAATAGATAGATCACAAAATCAGTAGTAGTATGCAGTGCTCCGGTGCCTACCAGAAGGACTCAGTAATAATTGCCCGACGCTCTGCAAAACTGACCACAAGAACACGGATATCGCATTCATGGCTGGTGGTGGTGGTGATGGTGATGGTGTTGAAATGGTTTTGCACTCGTGAGCTGGCCGAGGTCTGTCGATGTTACGATGAGTTACGGGAACGTATTTTATGCTGTATGTACCACTGACTGGATCAGCAAATTCCAACATGCTTGCGGCCGGGCTTGTTTGAATCCAGCTGAGGTATGCCGTTTGCATTTTCTGTTTAATATTCCTTCATCGGTACCGGCGTCGAACTCACAGTTGTGTATGTGTGTGTCTGTGTGTGTGTGCACTCGATAAGTTGGTTAAATTTTAAATAGATTACATTTGTGAGCTTTTGGGAAGGCTGGGATGGTTAGTTTGTTCGAGGAAGTTCGAAACAGTTTCATCTAGTGGTTCGAGATTTTAGTAGGTGCGGTTGGTTTTATTGAACGGAATGTTGATAGCTGATATTAATTTGAAATCATTGCCCGATCAAGCGGTCTCTCGCATACGTTCCGTAGAAGCAATTCCCCAAACTCAATGTTATTCGCAGATGATTTCGAATTAAGTTTTTCGACGAAAACGCTCGAGAAAGCACCTAACATAATTGTCTATTGAATAATCAGGAATCTTTACGACACCGCCATTAACCTTGACTTTCCACACCATCCATTAAATATTCGAAAGTCAAAAGAGGAATGTTATCGGAACAATGTGCCACAACCTACCCAGCCGCACCCGAGCGAATAAAAACACTAAAAATACTGTTTCTCCCATGATGAAGGCAATTAAGATCATTTACGGGTTCGTTTCGCCGGTTTTTTCCGTTTTAAATCTATCGATCCAAAATAAAAAGGATTAAAACACTCAACGTTCATTTTTTTCAGTTTAGTTTTATTTCCCGGCACGTTCGAAGCAACAGAACCTTCAGACCGTCGGGAGGTTTATCGTGCCCACGAACATTACTTAGAAAACGGGGAGCCGCGTTTGTGTTCCCCCGCAACCGGGGGGGGGGAGAAACCATAAAACATCCGGAAATTGGTCCGACAGTGAATGGCTTTTCAGCTACCCGGATCCTGTCCTGCAGCATGCACCACTCGCTGGTGGAATACCCGACCCGAAAGTGAAGGAAACCCTCCGTCAGATCCGATAAAAGCCAAGAAATAGGAACGTCGAAACGCAAATAAAACTCTCCGCGCTGTCCGTTGCCATTCCCGGTCCGAGGGCGTTTCCGGTCGGTGCTTCCGTAAGTAATGAGCAGTAAAGTATCAGGAGTTTTTAAGGGTTTCCGGTGTTATTTTTCACGTTGCAGCACGTTTCCAGCACAAAAAATCATTTTGTTTTCTGAACACATGAAATTCTAGTTGACGGCAGAGAGCTAACGGCTAGCCACGGTCATGTGTGAAAATATGCATTTGTTTGGTTTGTTACACTACACGGTGGGAAACAATAGATTAATCGCTTCGTTATCGTACGTTGTTCCGTAAATACAACGTCATCTCGTGGGGAATAGTTGGCGTGATTTCAACCCGGAAAATACCGACGTCTTCGCAGATAGGGTTAATATGGAAAACGGGTCATGCCAAGTAATCATTTGTCTTGTCGTGCTTATCTAAGTTTTGCTAACAGGAAATCTCCCTCCGCGAATATATAGATATTCACAGCTGGGTCCTGTTGCCGAAGCGGTTAAGGATAGATAAGCACGATTTTGGAATTGTTTGTTGAATTTTATGCACATCCGGACTTATTGTTTGCTTTAACAACCGGAGAGAGAAAGAGCTTTCACTACTTGCAATACGATTCTCAAAGGCTTTAATTTGTTTTAATTGAATTTATCGAGTTTATCGTTTTTCTTGTCCGGAATGGTCAGATGTACTTTTCTGCTAAGTAAACAAACAAAAATGAAGAAACAGTTCAAATAAAGGAATTAGTTTCGACAAACTAATTCGATCCGTTTTTTGGGATCAAAAACGCATTTATTTCATAATAAAACGTTCTGAACACCAATCAAAGTATCGTCCATCGCTAATTATCACTCAGGCAATTTTCAAAATCTATTTCAAAAACCTGTTTTAATCCACCTAGTGGTGTAATGATGCCTTTCTCATGTACATATAATATTGTGGTATTCTATTCAAAAATTTTCTCTTCGATTTTTGAAAGAAACCAAGTGATTGTTTATACATAACATACAGAATAAAACTGTGCTTTGATTGCGTAAGCCATCCTTAAGAGAACGAATTGGGTTCACTATTATATGCACTTCCGGCACCGGAACCCGAGAACCGGTATAATCGAAGTCGGTTCGTACGGCCACCAACTAACATGACACACAAACTCTTCTAGTACGCACCCTATAACTCCGGATTCGGAAGTCGGATCCGGATGAAATTCAGGAATTCCGTATGGGACCGAAAGACCTTTCATTTGAATCTAAGTTTGTGGAAATCGGTCAAACCATCGCTGAGAAAAGTGAGTGAGATCCATTTTGGTATATATGACCACTATTTCTGGTACTTCCGGAACCGGATACTAAGAACCAGGATAGCCGGAATCGGTTTGTTTAGTTGTCTACTGATAATGACTATCGATTTGTGTAGTTTTGAGACCAGTTTAGAAAAATTTTCACGTTTTTTGTTTCGCCGGTTTAAGTGACGGTGTACAATATTGAACACACTTTACCCTATAATTCCGGAACCGGAAGTCGGATCCGGATGAAATTCAGGAATTCCGTATGGGACCACGAGACCTTTCATTTGAATCCTAGTTTGTCAAAATCGGTTCAGCCATCTCCGAGAAAACCTAGTGAGATTATTTGACACATACACACACACACACACACACACACACACAAACACAAACACACACATACACACACACACACACACACACAGATATTGCTCAGCTCGATGAACTGAGTCGAATGGTATATGACACTTGGCCCTCCGGGCAAATTTTCACTAGTCGGTTTTTCAAGTAATTGCATAACCTTTCTATATGAGAAAGGCAAAACATGACTCGTCTTTTGAGGTGATTCAAGTTTGAACAATTTTTTATTTCTGCGAAATAGGTAAACCATTGACCTGCCAAATCGTGCTGTATCCGTCAGAACAACCAGTAATTAGAAGGAGCAATGTCAGAAGAATACTTTTCATTAATAGTAGTTTCAAATTGAAGCGTAGTACTGAAATTTTGTGAACCTCTCTTTACGTTTTTTGAAAGTGTTATTTTTATTAAGACGACACCGAATTGTATTGTTTGTTTTCAGATTACATCAATAATTCGTTCGTTTGTTGGTTTTCGCTGTTTTTTGGTCGGCCGATCTCAAGTGTTTTTGGCGCTATTAGACCACTACTAACGCCCTTCATTGCCTTTTCAAGCGAGTTCCGTTAGTTCTGATTTGCGAATATTGACCAAAACAAAGATGAATTCAAAACAAGGTGGAGAATGACATCATAATATAAACGACTTGGAGCCAGTGCGCGTCCTTTCCAGTCCCTTCCACATCAGCTAAAACTGCTAAAATTTGACTGGTTCGATCGATGTCATTCGTCTCGTGCCAAAAGGTGTGGATGCAGCTAATTTGAACTATATTTCGTTTAAAATAGATCTTGACCCAGTACTAAAGCAGCAAGCACATGGACGCAGCAAGTTGGCCTTCAGGACTAATGTTTAGAGAGTTCATGAATTTTTAAAACCATCTGATGCGAAATCCGTTTGTTTTCATTCGAAAGCAGCTTGCAACGTCAACGTTATAGCAAATGCTTCCAGTGGCAACTGTTTGAATGCACTGCGATCTACAGTGGACGATGGAAGCACTTGGGATCCCGTCAGAGGCGAGTGTTTAAACAATCCTGCCTAACCACCTACATTCAAGGAGGCATTCAAGGGTCTACTAGGAGATTAATAGTACCTATTAGCTCTCTTCGGACAGTACCAGCCTAGATGCCGTGTGGAATCCGGCGGAAAAAAATGAACCAAGAATAGATCAACTGGGTTCCCGCTTCCATGTCGTAAAAGGCGACAATTGCAGGAGTTTCTTTTTCCTTTCAGTTATCAGATATTTTCAATGTTTCACTTCTGATTACTTTATTTTTTTTATTTATTTATTTATTTGTCGTCAAACTATACTAGACCATTACATTGTATTGATTACATTTTAACACGTGTGATATTTTCTAAAATAAACATTCATGTGCATTATGTTCTAGGACCTAGGCCGTATTGAATTAAAATATTGTTTGAGCTGGGCTGTCGTCATTGTAAAGTCAATTGCTCCGCAATGCTTATTATAAGTTGACATCATTTTTTTTAATGGGCCAAATTTAGCATAGTTGATACGATAATGACTTATATAGAATATAGCTCGGTTTCGTAATTGTCGGGAAGGTATATAAAAATTAAGTTTAGACAGAAGTCCAGATGAATCAACCCGATGTGTAACGATGTTATGTATGAATGAAACCATTAATTGTTCTCGACGCTCTTCTAGTGTGTGGATGTCAATGAGCATGCAACGAGCTTTGTATGATGGTAGAGGAAATCTTGCCCAACCTAACTTACGGAGTGCAAATAATAGGAATTGATTTTGAACTGATTCTATACGTTCCTTGTGAGTGATTGAGAATGGGGACCAAACAATGCTACAATATTCAAGTATAGACCTTAAGTAGGAAATATATAATGTTTTAATCGTGTAAGGATCGCAAAAATTATAGCTGAAGCGTTTTATAAATGCAAGCATGTTATTAGCTTTGCCTATTATCGTATTATAGTGATCGATGAAAGTCAACTTTTTATCTAAAATTACTCCTAGATCTCTAATTCTAATACATCTTTCTACTGTTTGATCGCCTAGTTTAATTGTGATATCTGGTGTGTTTTGTTTCCTACTGAAAGCTATTACTTTACATTTATTGACGTTTAGTTTCAAAAGGCTTTTGTTACACCAGACATGGAACATTTGCACTTCATCTTGAAATACCACCTTTTCTACATCACTTTTTATTTCTAGGAAGAGCTTCATGTCATCGGCATAAATCAACACTTTTATGTGTTTTAAAATAAGAGATATATCGTTTACAAATAAAATAAATAAGAGAGGGCCTAGATGAGAACCTTGTGGAACTCCTGAGGTTACTAGGACATGGTTGGATATCCTCCCTTTAAATCGAACCATTTGCTGACGATCAGTCAGATACGACTCAAGCCATTTGAGTAGTTCAGGACCAGTTCCTATTTTTTGTAGTTTGAATAATAACATAGGTATATCAATGCGATCAAATGCTTTGCTGAAGTCAGTATAGAGAGCTTCTATGTAATTACCCTTATCCATAGCAGCCAGTGAGTAATTGACAAATTCGAGTAAATTTGTATTAGTTGAGCGACCCTTAAAAAATCCATGCTGCATATTAGTGATTCAATTTCTAACTTGATAAAACATTTTTTCATTGATTATCGCTTCAAAAAGTTTAGGAATGCAGGAGATAATTACAATTCCTCGATAATTACACACATCTGATTTTTTCCACTTTTGTAAATAGGAGTCCTTCCATATTTTAGGAAAAATACCGGTCATGAGTGATTTATTGAAAAGCCAAAACAAGGGTGTGGCTAGTTCTAACGATAGTTTTTTCATGAATATGGGAGGAATTCCATCAGGTCCGGGACCTTTAGAGATATCCAATTTATTGAGCGCTTGCATAATATCTTGGACACTAATGTGATGAATATTAATGTCATAAGCATGTTCAGGGAAGAAATTAAAATATTCACGGTCTCGATCCTCTTCGGAAACCGTAGTATAGTATATTCTCTTAAAAGGTACCTGATCATTAATAGTATCAAATAAAATCTTATAAAACATTTCCACAGAAATTTCAACATTAGACTCCCTGAAAATGGTTTGCCAATCAATGTTACTTAATTTTAACTTTTTGTTATCATAATTTGCCAAGTCATACTGAAAGACCTCGTCATACTCATATTCATCGGGTCTATTATACTCATGAACAAATATGGACAACTCAATTGCAGCGTGAAATCTTTCATTTTTCCATAAGGGGGTAAGGGATTCGGTAAGACAGAAGTTTTCTTGTGAATTTGTTAGTAAAAAATCTAAGTAACAGTTTTGCTGATTTTTAACGTAATTAATTTGGTTGAGTCCTAAGCATGCAACTTGATCAAAGATATATTTGAGGGTTTCATTCTCTCCTACCACTGGTAGTAGGATGCTCTCATTTTCTAAGTCTGGGTAAAAGTCAATGTCACGTTGATTGAAGTCACCATAAATGTGTACTTTCACTTCGGAAGGAAGGTTAGTTATGATTTCTTCAGCAATCTGGAAAAACTTTTCATATACTTCTTTACGGGTGTTGTTTGGGGGAAAATACACTGAGCAGAAAATATGTGTTTCCCCTGCCAGACGAGTTTTCACCCATACGTTCCCGAATTCTTTAATTTTTCTAGTGAATATGATCTCAGCATTAAATTTTGTAGAAATAGCAATTAGTACTCCACCACCCGATCTCTTATCAGACATTTGTAAATTGCGATCATCTCTGAACACATTGTAATTATTGCCGAAAACTTCTTCACTCCTAACACTTTCATCCCAGCTTGTTTCTGTAGCTAAGATTATTGCATAAGAACTACTTAATATTTTACTACAAATTTCAGCCATTTTCAACGCACTTTTCATTCTATTAAAATTCTGGCCATAAACTATGACCTCCAATGATGACTTATTAAATTGTGCAGCATTTGAATGATAAGCATTATAATCAATAGAGTTGTTGTCGTTTTCTTCTCCTAAGGGGTGTGTCAATGATGCCGAAAACAAGAGTGTCTGGCTGACGCACCTTTTGGAGTCATCGGGTTGCATCGTTGCGGCGATCGTCGTGAGTCATTCGCTGGATATGGATTCAATATCTCACCTCTTTGGAATTGAATGAGCCACGAATATTGCAATTCTCATTGTAATTACTATGATTTCTTAAATTGTTACTGCTGTTGTTTACAGTGTTGTTCATTTTCAAATTCTTGAATAACTTTTTTTGCTTTTTGTGACTTCAAGCTTTTGCAGCTTGTGTCTGCTGATGTAGTCTTCTAGATTCTCGCGCATCGTAGTCACTCCAGTCCGATTTCCATACTTTTTTAGCGCCAAGAAAGCGCCATCCAGAATTATCTACTTTGCATAATTCTGCCGCCAAACTGAGGCCTGAGGCATTGGACACTGGTATTTGCACAGGTTTCTTCGCTGCTACCAAATGTTTTGACAAAGACTTGATTTCGTCAAGAATGTCAATGGCCAATGTCGAACTTACGTTCATGGTGCAGCTGGCCGCAGTATCAAGAGATAGCTGGTTGATATGGTTTAGCTCGTTATTCATATCACGCAACTCAGATGATAATTCGGAAGTCAGTTTTTTAAGTCATTGTACACGTTTTCCTTCATTGCTGACGTTGCTGTATCGAACAATGAGGTGACATGGTTTTTAATGGCAACAACACTGCCGGTCAAGCTGCTATTTTTGTTTATTGAAATCAATTCATTTTTTATAGTCGTAAGCAATATTTTTTAGGAATCTATACCCTCATGAACTAAGCTTTACTTCTCTTGTTGCATGTTTGAATGGAGTTGACGTTCAAGAAGCTTTTGTTGTTCAATTAGTCTTTCGAGGTCCATTTTTGCGTTAACAAGCTCTTGACAGGACTCACAGCACGGCAGTATATAAGAGTTTACGTCAATAACTCTTCTATCCCTTCTCCGCAGTGAACCCCGCTGCATAGACACTCCAACACAGGTGGCGTGAAATTTTCGTGGACATCCAACACATGTCCACATAACCGAGTCGACGGTGGTATCCAAAGCACAAATTTCGCAGGTCATAGTGAATAATAAACAAAAAGCAATACTGTTTTAATTAAAAAGCAAATTAAATAAACTCGCGCACCGCGGCTCTTGGAGCAAATTAAAAACGCGTCCTAACTGGTTGACGACTGGTTTATAATTCCTAAATTTACTAAATTATCTTTTCCTACAACCTATCAATTTCCGTCTAGCTTCGGAGAAAAGTTTTATTTGGAATGTTTTCTTCTTTCATGTTATTGATTGTCTTTCAGGATTATAGATTGAATGATAAAAATCAACTATTGCGCAAATCCGTTGATATTACAAAGTTAACATATATTGGTTATCACGATGAGATAACATATATCGGTATATTGAATACATAGTAAAAAACCCTTCTTAATCCACCTAGTGGTGTGATAATGCCTTTCTCTTCTTTCATAACAGTCTCATGAAAATATGTTTCATACTTTTATTAAATAAATTTGAATACTAATTTTGACACCAATTGATTCAGATTGATTCGAGTAGTTCACAAAAGCATGCTTCAGTGTTTATGTCACACAGTCAGCATAATTTTTCCAAACTAGTGCTTGACATTTGCGTTGCCTATTTGTATGAGAACAGTGATGCTAATCTAAAAACCCTTCTTAATCCACCTAGTGGTGTGATAATGCCTTTCTCTTCTTTCATAACAGTCTCATGAAAATATGTTTCATACATTTATTAAATAATTTTAGACGCCAATTGATTCAGATTGATTCGAGTAGTTCACAAAAGCATGCTTCAGTGTTTATGTCACACAGTCAGCATCATTTTTCCAAACTAGTGCTTGACATTTGCGTTGCCTATTTGTATGAGAACAGTGATGCTATTCTAAAAAAAAATTGAGCGCGTTCAAATACAACGCTTTTTGTCGGTTACGTCACTTATACAATCATATCTCCGGAACCAAAACTCACAGCCATTTGATCTTCGAACTTGATCAATGGTCCGACAGTAGCTTTCAAACGAGCCCAAGTTTGTTAAAATCGGTTCAGCCATCTCTGAGAAAATAGAGCGTGTTCAAATAGCACGATTTTTGTCGGTTACGTCACTTATACAATCATATCTCCGGAACCAAAAGTCACAGCCATTTGATCTTCGAACTTGATCAATGGCCCGACAGTAGCTTTCAAACGAGCCCAAGTTTGTTAAAATCGGTTGAGCCATCTCTGAGAAAATTGAGCGCGTTCTTCGAAAAGTGCACACACATACACACACACATACATACACACACACACACACACACACACAGACATTTTCCGATCTCGTCGAGCTGAGTCGAATGGTATATAACACTATGGGTCTCCGAGGCTCCGTTCGAAAGTCGGTTTTTCCAGCAATTCTAATACCTTTCTATAGAGAAAGGCAAAAAGCCTTCTTAGTCCACTTAGTTAAATTTTCATATATCTTGAAAAATCACCATAGGGGGGAGTACATGAAATTTTCGAAATCGAAAAAAAATTTTTGATGCCAAAAGGCTTAGAATTGCATGAAACGTCGAGATTTAGTGTCATCTCGAAAAAAAATTTTTTTGAAAAAATCGACTTTTTGGGACTTGGGAAAAAATATGAAAATTTTTCTAAGTCCCAGAAAGTTGATTTTTTCAAAAAATTTTTTTTTTGAGATGACACTAAATTTCGATGTTTTATGCAGTTTTAAGAGTTTTGGCATCAAAAAAAATTTTCGATTTTGGAAATTTCATGTACTCCCCCCTATGGTGCTTTTTCAAGATCGATAATTGTCAAACCTTTACCACCGGGCAGCACCCCTTAAGCATGTCCGATTTAGGTCAAATTTTGCATGAAGGCTTTTTTCGAGGTGCTTAAACTTTTGAGCACTAGAACTTTACGAAAATAGAGTTGATCCCAAAATTTTGGCACCCTTATATATACAAGAGCGGTAAAAATCAACGTGTTTTGTCGGTTACGTCACTTATACCATCATATATCTGGAACCAAAAGTCACAACTTTTTGATCTTCGAACTTGATCAACGGCCCGACAGTAGCTTTCAAACGAGCCCAAGTTTGTTAAAATCGGATCAGCCATCTCTGAGAAAATTGAGCGCGTTCAAATACAACGCTTTTTGTCGGTTACGTCACTTATACAATCATATCTCCGGAACCAAAAGTCACAGCCATTTGATCTTCGAACTTGATCAATGGCCCGCCAGTAGCTTTCAAACGAGTCCAAGTTTGTTCAAATCGGTTCAGCCATCTCTGAGAAAATTGAGCGCGTTCAAATACAACGCTTTTTGTCGGTTACGTCACTTATACAATCATATCTCCGGAACCAAAAGTCACAGCCATTTGATCTTCGAACTTGATCAATGGCCCGCCAGTAGCTTTCAAACGAGTCCAAGTTTGTTCAAATCGGTTCAGCCATCTCTGAGAAAATTGAGCGCGTTCAAATACAACGCTTTTTGTCGGTTACGTCACTTATACAATCATATCTCCGGAACCAAAAGTCACAGCCATTTTATCTTCGAACTTGATCAATGCCCCGATAGTAGCTTTCAAACGAGCCCAAGTTTGTTAAAATCGGTTGAGCCATCTCTGAGAAAATTGAGCGCGTTCAAATATCTTCGAAAAGTGCACACACATACACACACACACATACACACACACACAGACATTTTCCGATCTCGTCGAGCTGAGTCGAATGGTATATAACACTATGGGTCTCCGAGGCTCCGTTCGAAAGTCGGTTTTTCCAGCAATTCTAATACCTTTCTATAGAGAAAGGCAAAAAGCCTTCTCAGTCCACTTAGTGGAATTTTCATATATCTTGAAAAATCACCATAGGGGGAGTACATGAAATTTTCGAAATCGAAAAAAAAAGTTTGATGCCAAAAGGCTTAGAATTGCATGCAGCATCCCTTACGCATGTCCGATTTAGCTCAAATTTAGCATGAAGGCTTTTTTCGAGGGGCTTAAACTTTTGAGCACTAGAGCTTAACAAAAATAGAGATGATCCCAAAATTTTGGCACCCTTATATATATATATATATATATATATATATATATATATATATATATATATATATATATATATATATATATATATATATATATATATATATATATATATATATATATATATATATATATATATATATATATATATATATATATATATATATATATATATATATATATATATATATATATATATATATATATATATATATATATATATATATATATATATATATATATATATATATATGTATATATATATATAGATATATATAAGCGGTAAAAATCAACGTGTTTTGTCGGTTACGTCACTTATACAATCATATCTCCGGAACCAAAAGTCTCAGCCATTTGATCTTCGAGCTTGATCAATGGCCCGACAGTAGCTTTCAAACGAGCCCAAGTTTGTTAAAATCGGTTCAGCCATCTGTGAGAAAATTGAGCGCGTTCAAATATCTTCTAAAAGTGCACATACACATACACACACACACACACACAGACATTTTCCGATCTCGTCGAACTGAGTCGAATGGTATATAACACTATGGGTCTCCGAGGCTCCGTTCGAAAGTCGGTTTTTCCAGCAATTCTAATATTTTTCTATAGAGAAAGGCAAAACATTTGATATTAATATTTCAAACAATAAATTTATATTTTTCTCGGTAGCCTGCTGACCAGATCAACCAATATAACCAATTAATAATTTTAATAAATAATTAAAATAATAAAGAGGAAATAATTAAGAACCAAGACGCGCGTGGAATCTGTTGACATTTATTTGATTATTTAAAATGTTTTATATCAACTGTTTAGAATATGTCAATGCATTGAATCAACTATTTTGTCTAAAACCTATGCACAGGTACTTCTTGCATTTCAGAAATGGTGTAAGGAGAATTTGTATAGGGGAGGGAGCGTAGCAAGTGTCATAAACAAGGGGGGTCGTGGAAAAATTCATATAACTTGACAAGAATCGATACGTTTCAAAGACCATAGACACATTTTGCATACCCTAGGTATGACTATACGGGGGGTGGATGTAGCAAGTGCTTTAAAAGGGGGGTGTAATGTTTAAAATGGCATAAGTTCGAAACTACTGACATTTTATCAAGCTGGAAAGAATTCAGTATCGTTGTTTCCGTATTGCCTTAGGTTGCATGCAGTCGACTCATACGATGAGTCTCGAAGTGCTCGCGGGCGTCTTACCATTGAAAAACGTGATTAATCCACCTAGCAGTGAGATGATACCTTTTTTTATCAATACGCATGTGTTTTTGCATGGATATTCTTAGGTGTTTTAGTTCCCATGACATTGTTTTAATTATCGTCGTTTTAAACGGCAAATTGAGATTTTAATCACTCATTACCCTGTAATGCCGAAACTGCAAAACATATCGAATTTCAATCTTAGCGTGTGACAATCGATTGAACATTCCATAAGATGTCGAAGTAAGTTCCACTTTAAAGTTTTTCGTCATTATTTATGGTACTTCCAGAGCCGGTATTCAGGAATTAGCATAGCCCAAAATGATTCGAATGGCCATACATTATTACGCCAAACAATTTACATGAAATTTATAAACTCATCATCTGTAATTCCAGAATCGGATAAAATTCACCGATTTTGTATGGGACCTTAAGTCCTGTAATATTTGTTTTTGAAGTTCGATTTGGTCTTTTTTGAGAAAATGATTGAGCTTTGAGAATTGAGCTTTGAGAATCGATTCGATACTGGAATCGGAATTCTAAAATCGGTGTAGCCGAAATCAGTTAAATTCACCTGAGGAGTGTGTAGACATCTTTGAGAAATTGCAGCGCGAATTAAAATTTGGGGGTACATTCCGAATCCAAAAACGAATACCGTTCAAACTGAAATAAATTTATTTGGTAATCGACTATCCAAATCTGCAAACCCGATAAACCTGATTAATTTATGTGAAATGGACATTTTTATACTAATCACCCTGCATTTTCTAAACCAGAAGTCGGATCTGACTAAAAAGTAAAAGGTTTTATAGGATTTTAAGACCTCTCATTTGAATCATAGATGATTCTTAGATTTCATTTGAATCTTAGACCGGTTCAGCCATCTACGAGAAAAATTAATTGCATTATTTTAATTTCGTTTCACATATCATCCTGTGGTTCCGCAATCAGAAGTCGGATCCAAACGTAATTCAGGAACCTTGTTTGGGAGTATACGACTTTTCATATGAATCTGAGTTTGTAGAAAACGGTTTAACCATCTCCGAGAAAATTGAGTGATATTATTTGTCACACACGCATTTGCTGATCTCGACGAACTGAGTCGTATGGTATATGGAAGTCATGTTCTTCCAGCATTTATTGCTGTAAATAGTTTAAATCAATATAATTATGGAATTACTTCCAACTCGATAATGCTGGTATCATCTGGTTTACATATGCCATATTCGAAAGATTACGTTGCCAAAAATGAACCGTGCTAAAATTGGTCCGAGGCAAATTGTCATAAAAAAGGATGCTGTACACAGTATTTTTGGTACTTAGAAACAATTATATGTAACAGTATAAAAAATCGTGTTTCATGTTGCTCCCAAGCATTGCTTTTTCATACAGCGCTCAAAATTCCTTCAACTGGAATAAGGCTTAAACAAAAATATCGATATCTCCGTTAAAAATGGACGGATTTTAACAATCTATGGCTTGATGGATAGGTATTACCGAGCGAAATCTAAGTCTGGAAACATATTCTGTTTTCAAGGTCAAATGTGACAGATACTGTCAAAAAACTGAAAAATTTAACATAAAACTTCGTATAACTCAAAAAGTAAACATCCGATCTCAAAACCATTCAATAGCGTTCTGGGTGACGGGGAGACCTTTCATTTGCGACTAGTTTGATCAAAATCGGTCCAGCCATCTCTGAGATCTCGACCTCTTAGTTGACAACACACATACAGACACACACACACATACACACACACACACACAGACATTTGCTCAGTTCGTCGAGCTGAATCGATTGGTATATGACATTCGGCCCTCCGGGCCTCGGAAAATTTTTCGAAAGTTTGAGCGAATTCTATACCTATTTTTTATGTTTATAAAAAAAAGGTAAAACCGACTCTGGGATCTCTCATATCGATTGCTAATCCGATGCGATATCTTGAATCCGATGGTGATTGAAAACTTCGAAAGGCTTGTTGAGCTCAATTCTCAGACCCGTTTTATGTCCTTGTATTTTGATTACATGGCTCAGAATATTAATCCTTCTTCGTTTGCTTTCAACCGTGCTCATTTCTTGGATACTTCTGATTCTACTGTGTTTTTCGACACATCCATGAGAGAAGAAATTCGTGGAATTCCGGATCACGTGCGCCCTCAAGTGGCCCCAAATATTTTTTATAATAAATTTAGAACAGTCAACTGTGAAAAGGTGTTTTACACTGACGGATCAAATCTCAACGGGTCCACAGGCTTCGGTATCTTCAATCAGAACATCACCGCTTCATACAAACTCAGTGATCGGGCTTCAGTTTACGTCGCAGAATTAGCTGCTATTCAGTATACCCTTGGGATCATTGAAACCTCGCCCGAAGACAATTACTTCATTGTCACGGATAGTCTAAGTTCAATAGAGGCTCTCCGGTCAATGAAGCCAGAAAAGCATTCCCCTTATTTCCTAGGGAAAATACGGGAACACTTGAGAGCTTTGTCTCGACGGTCTTATTAAATTACCTTAGTCTGGGTCCCTTCGCATTGTTCTATTCCGGGCAACGATAATGCAGATTTATTGGCCAAGGCGGGCGCATTAAATGGTGAAATTTACGAAAGACGACCAATTTGCTTCAACGAATTTTTCAGTATATCTCGTCGAAGGACTCTCGAAAGTTGGCAAACTTCATGGAGAAATGGGGAGCTGGGACGATGGTTACACTCCATTATCCCGAAGGTATCGACGAAATCTTGGTTCAGAGGGATGAATGTAGGTCCTGATTTCATTCGTGTGATGTCCCGGCTCATGTCTAATCACCACATCTTGAATGCGCACCTGCGGCGTATCGGCCTCCTGGAGAGCGGTCTCTACACTTGCGGTAAGGGTTATCACGACATCGAACATATTGTCTGGGCATGTACCGAGTATCGCAGCTAATGGACTCCCTTCGTGCCCGAGGTATATCAATATCACCCGGGGTTCCAGTACGAGACGTGTTGGCTCATCGAGACCTTCCCTATATGTCACTCTTATACCAGTTCATAAAAATCATCAACGTACAAGTCTGATCTGTGTTCTCTCAGAAACCTGTATCTCATTCCACGTGGATGTTTAAGCCAATGAAACAAAAGCAAAACGAGTCCTTGCTTTTTTGCAAAATGAACTAGTATTCCTTAGAAAGTCTTCTCTTATCCCCCGATGATATTTCAGTTCAACCTCGATCCTAACATCCGCTCGCAACTCCTCATCCAACATCTGTTCACCATCTACTTCGGAACTAACAAGATCTTTGTGCTGACACTAATTTTGTTTTGCTCCCCCTTTCTTTCGTCTCTTCACTATCTCGACGTGAACTAATTGGATCTTTTCGTTGAGCTAAGTAATTTCGCTTTCCCCTTCACCACTTTTTCCAGCAACATTTATTTCTCTCTGTTTCACTCCTTTCAGTCGATGATCAACGCGCGGGCCACCCGCCGGGTTCTCGTTGCCCGGGGGTGTTTCCCGCGGACCCACACGTAAGAATACGAAAACCATCGATGCGTACCAACGTCACCAGGATAATTCAGCGTACAAGTTCCAACCGACCAGCCGCTGCCGATGACTTGGAGACTACATCCTTCAAATCTGATCTCCTCGAAATCACATCACGAAATAGAAGGAATTACTCTAGTTTTAAGTAGTAAAATTAATGCCCTCGGCATCTTTTATTTTTTGAAACTATTTATGGGAATATGAGTTAAAATCAAATTATTAAGATTTAAATTGGGTGTTCAGCCACAAGTGGTGACTTTTCAGCCCTATTATATATATATATATATATATATATATATATATATATATATATATATATATATATATATATATATATATATATATATATATATATATATATATATATATATATGATTTGGTTATTACCATGAGGACATTATTTGCTTCCGCAATTCTGAGATTTTTGTGTAGGGAAAATGGGGAAAAGGAACATATATACTAACTTACTAGCTTACATAGAGCGAATCGATTCAATTGAAGATTGCATCGATTTTGCTTATAATATTATGTGACATTACATCTAATGGTTCTATATTTGTGAGTCTGTGTAACTCATTTGTACTAAACCAGGGAGGACGCTTCAAAATCATTTTCAGAATTTTATTCTGAATCCTTTGAAGCGTTTTCTTCCTGGTGGAACAACAACTTGACCAAATTGGTACTGCGTAAAGCATGGCTGGTCTGAAAATTTGTTTATAAATTAACAATTTGTTTTATAGACAAAGCTTAGAATTTCTGTTTATAAGAGGATATAAACATTTAATATATTTATTACACTTTGCCTGGATTCCTTCAATGTGATCCTTGAAAGTGAGTTTTTTGTCATACGTTAAACCTAAGTATTTAGCTTGATCAGACCATGTCAATTCCAAGTCATTCAATTTGAGAATGTGATTAGTGTTTAAGAAAAGAAGCTCTTGGCTTATGAGGAAAGATAATTAATTGCGTTTTTACTGCATTTGGCTTAATTTTCCATTTTGACAGATAATCACTGAAAATATTTAAACTTCTTTGAAGGCGAATGCAGATCACCCTTAGATTTCTACCTGTGGCAAACAGACTTGTGTCGTCACAGAATAGCGATTTCTGACAACCAACGGGAAGATCAGAAGTGAAAATATTACACAAGATTGGAGCTACGCTTGAACCCTGCGGAACACCGTCTCGTACGGGTAGCAATTCAGATTTACAATTGTGATAGCAAACCTGAAGAGTATGATCAGCTGATTAATTTTGAATCATTTTGATCAATTAAATAGGAAACTGGAAATTAGACATTTTTGCTATTAAACCTTTATGCCAAACACTGTCGAATGCTTTTTCTACGTCTAGAAAAGTAACTGCAGTGGATAACCCAGAAGATTTATTTGATTTTATCATGTTCGTTACTCTGACAAGTTGATGAGTAGTTGAATGTTCATGACGAAATCCAAACTGCTCTGGTAAAAAAATTGAATTCTCATTTATATGAGACATCATTCTCAACAAGATATTTTTTTCAAAAAGTTTACTGATAGAAGAAAGTAAGCTAATTGGTCGATAACTTGATGTTTCTGCTGGATTTTTATCAGGTTTGAGGATAGGAATTACTTTGGCGTTTTTCCATCTTTTTGGGAAGTAAGCTGATGAAAAACACTTGCTGAAAATTTTAACCAGGAGTCTCAAGGCAACATCGGGAAGATTTTTAATAAGAATATTAAAAATTCCATCATTACCAGGAGCCTTCATGTTTTTGAGTTTCCTAATAATTGATTTAATTTCGTCAAAATAATGTCATCTTTTGATAACTTTTGGGTTGAAATATGCTCATATTTCAGTGAGACTTCATCTTCAATAGGACTCACAACGTTCAAATTAAAATTGTGTACACTCTCGAACTGCTAAGCAAGTTTTTGAGCTTTTTCGCCATTTGTAAGAAGTATTTGATTTCCTTCCTTGAGAGCAGGAATTGGTTTCTGAGGTTTCTTAAGAACCTTAGAAAATTTCCAGAAAGGTTTAGAATATGGATTAATTTGTTCAACTTCTTTAGCGAAATTTTCATTTCGCAAAAGAGTAAATCTACAGGGTCCGGCACTCGAAGTGTAACCAATTAAAAAGGCCATAAATTCAGTTTGGAAAATTACTTTTACTTAATTCAAAGTACAAAATGTGTAAAAATAATACAAAATTCAGAATCAATTCACTTTTGCTCGATATGACCACCTTTTGCCTTGACTTGGTGACTTGAGAGAGCGAAGGAGTTGCTTCGTTTGGCCGAATGTGACTTGCAGGTATTTTGGCCCACTCGCGGACAATAACTTTTTTCAGCGCCTCGAGACTGGTGTATCTTTTAGTTCGGACTTTGCTCTCCAAAATGGCCCAAAGAGAATAATCCATTGGATTCGCATCTGGTGAATTCGAGAGCCATTGTGTGGACGTGATGAAGTTCGGAACGTTGTTTTTCAGCCATTCTTGGTTCACTCGAGCTTTGTGAGACTGTGCCGAGTCCTGCTGAAACGTCCATGGTCTGCCACCGAAATGTTTGTCTGCCCACGGCTTCGAAGCAACCTCCACAATACTTTCCCGATAATATGTCGCATTTACCTTGACGCCAGGCTCGATGAAAACGATTGGAGAGCGCCCATCTGCGGTTACAGCGGCCCAAACCATTATCTGTTGCGGGTGCTGCCTCCTGGTGGCCAATCGATGACTCAAATTCTCGTATGAACGGTCGGTCAAGTAAACCCTATCGTTTTGAGAGTTTACGAACTGCTCAATTGGAAAAATTTTCTCGTCAGAAAATACAATGTTCGGAAATTGACCGCTTTCGGCCAAACGAAGCAACTCCTTCGCTCTCTCAAGTCATCAAGTCAAGGCAAAAGGTGGTCATATCGAGCAAAAGTGAATTGATTCTGAATTTTGTATTATTTTTACACATTTTGTACTTTGAATTAAGTAAAAGTAATTTTCCAAACTGAATTTATGGCCTTTTTAATTGGTTACACTTCGAGTGCCGGACCCTGTATGTTTAATTTCTTTTTGTAAATCCTTAACTATGTTTTTTATAGCAGGATCACGAGAACGTTGATATTGTCGTCGACGAACATTCTTCAACCGAATGAGCAGTTGAAGATTGTCATCGATGATAGGAGAATTTAATTTAGTTGGAACTTTGGGAACTGAGAGATTTCTAGCTTCGATAATGTATTGATTCAAATTATCAATTGCTGTGTCGATGTCCGCAGAATTTTCTAAAATAGTTTCATGATCCACATGATTTTCAATGTGAGATCTGTAATCCAACCAATTAGCTCTATGATAGTTGAATATAGAACTAATTGGATTAATCATAGCTTCGTTGGAAAGTCTGAATGTTACAGGAAGATGATCTGAGTCAAAGTCAGCATGTGTAATCGGTTCACTACAAATTTGACTTTGATCTGTTAGAACCAGATCAATTATAGAGGGGTTTTTCACGGTAGAGAAGTAAGTCGGATTACTGGGATGAAGAACTGTGAAGTAACCAGCTGAGAGTTGATTATGAAGTATTTCACCATTACTGTTATTTTGCCTACAATTCCACTGGACATGCTTAGCATTTAAGTCCCCTATTACGAAAAATTTTGGTCGATATCTTGTGAGTTTTTGCAAATCGCCTTTAAAGAAATTTAATTGTTCGCCGGTGCATTGGAATGGCAAATATGCTTCAGCGATGAAATAAATTCCATGAATGGTTTCAACTTCGATTCCCAAGCTTTCAATAACTTTAGTATTGAAAGAAGGTAAAATTCGATGTTTAATTTGCCGTTGGACAAAAATGGCAACTCCACCACCCATTCCAGTAAACCTGTCGAATCGATGAACCACATAATGCGGATTACTTTTCAATTTGACATTTGGTTTAAGAAAAGTTGTTGTCACAATAGCAATATGGATTTTGTGAACTTCGAGAAAATTATAAAATTCATCTTCACTCGATTTTAAAGATCGAGTTAAATTTTAAATTCTTTATAATATTATTTGCAAATTTCCATCTGATTTGAAATGCTTCAAAAAGTGATGAAGTCGAAATCATTTGGATGATCATTTGAAAAAGTTGATCTTGTAGGTAGATCATTTTATTTTCAGTTATATCGCCTAAATCGACTTCATTTAAAGAAGCGAATGGCATTGTAGAAATATTTGTAGGTAGACTGCCATTAGAAGAAGATGATTTGGCCGGTCTACCTATTAATAAAATGTTTCCGTTAGAAGATGAACTGGAAGGCGTTCCTGTGTTTTGATTATTTACATTAGAAGAATTAATTAATTAATTAATTAAGTGGTTGATTTCTACCTGTTACACTAGCGTAACTGACATTAGAAGAAGATGATGACTAGCTTGATCTACCTGTTAATAAACTGTTTTCGTTAGAAGACGAATTGGAAGGCGTACCTGTTTTCTGTTTTTAATTCGAAGAAATAAGTGCCTTAGAAGAATTAGGTGTGGCATTTGTAACGGTTTTTTGATTTTCAAGTATGTTCTGTACATTTAAGGTCGTTGATTTGATTTGTTGTCTAAGCGAACGAGCGTTTAAAATTTTTTCCCTGACAGGACATTTCAAATAATTGGATTTATGATTTCCATTGCAATTTGAACATGAAAATTTATCAGTGGTTTCATTCCTTGGACAAACGTCTTTCGAATGCGATTTACCACAATTCAAACACCGTATATCCATATGACAATTTTTGGTTCCATGGCCGAAGCCTTGGCAACGACGACATTGCGTTAAGTTTGCAATACCATTATGTCATTTATGATGTTTCCAATGAATTTTAATGTGGGAAATTTTTCTAAAGTTTTCAAATTGTTTACATCACTTCGATTGAAGTGTATTAGGTAAAGTTCATGGGAAATTCCAGAGCTTGGTTTAGAAGTACCATTCGCTCTTTTTTTCATAAATATTACTTAGGAAGGGGCAAAACCAAGCAATTCTTTTAGTTCATTTTTAATTTCATCAGTACTTTGATCATTTGATAAGCCTTTCAAGACAGCCTTGAAGGGTCTGTCTGATTTTATATCATATGAATAAAATTTATGAAGTTTTTCGGACAAATATCGAATAAGACGTTCGTAATCTTCCAATCCATCCACCAAGACTCGACATTCTCCTCTTCGTCCGATTTGAAATGAGACTTTTACTTCCGGGAGAAAAGTAGAAAGCTCAGTACGGAATGCTTTGAAGTCGGAAATCATCACCGTCACTGGTGGCATAGATTGATGTTTCTTCCCAGAACGACAAGCGTCCATTTTGGGAATTTTTGAAGAATTTTCTTCTATGTCGCTACAACCGGATTCAGGAAGAATCTCGTAAATATTGTTAGACGGCATAGAATCAACGGAAGGGAAATCCGTCCGTTGTCTTTTATTTTTACATTCAGATTCTATAATATCGTGAATGTTTTTAGAAAAATGTTGAATAACGGATTGTGATTTATTCCGTTTTGATTAATTTTTAGCCTTAGGCTTGTTACCTTTCCGGTTGGACGCAGGCATTTTTGAAATGAAAGAAATTTTAAATTAAATTAACTAGGCTAAATTAGTCTTCGATTAATTTCGATTTCGATTAATTTCTTAGTCACTCTAATATCACTCTTTGTATAGTCTTGAGAAAGGCTGACTAATTGATAGTCTTTAAAAAGACTGTTAGTGATTCAGGTAGCCTTGAAAAAGACTGAAGCCTTAAATCAATGAAACTCTAGGTAGCCAGATGAAATTTCCAGGAGCCAAGAGCTATACGCGTGCGGTGCATCTTATAGCTTCTTAACGCAGTGTGCCTTAATATATATTATTGAATAAAAAAAAAATAGACAGCAAAACTCCACCACGATGATTCCAACTCAAACAGTGCTACCGAACCAATGGACGAGTACGTGAATAGTTAATCATTGTCCTCTTCATTTGTATTCACGTTGTCTAGTTATGTCTCTGACTTTACCCATTAACCTGTTAATAGTACTCCGGTAGGCGACTGAGTCGACGAAATGCGAGTGGTCCTGAAAAGTTCAATGTTTGTGAGGATTCAGCAGGAGCTTCTAGTTATGCTGAGAGTATCGTTTGACAACGACTGATTTGTAAAATGTTGGTTATCAGTTACCCTTCACCCTGCGTCATTTCCGTTGCGTGAAACTAAACATGATGATACAATGGGAAACGTTGGTGACAAACCTAATCTACTGGTCCGCATCTATTAATGCAAATAGCGGTGCTGATCTTCTATGAGTTCCAAGCGGATTACCCGGGCCAAGTTGCATTCTCTATCGTGCTCTAAGCTACCTGAATCCATTGGGAAAGTTGGCTGTTGCATCCGCTGCTGCTACTGCTGAGATCGATTAATTAGATTTATTTGAAAATTAATTGAATTTTCGCACTTTCCCAACTGGCTAATGTAGCCGAGGTGACACGGTTAAAAAAAATTTTTTTTGTGTTTTAAAATCAAATTACACCATTCAGAGGTTTTTTCCACGTCAAAGAAAATCAAGAATAGTTTGAAAAGAGAAAATATGCAAGAATAATATTTTTTTCACAGTGTACTTGCAAGGTTTTGTGTACTTGTCCTAGGTAGAACATCTAGTACCTCTTGCTGTTACTGCAGTGACCACACATCAGGGGGCTATCACGATCGACGAAGATGAATTAGGCACGTTGGTGTAATATCACTGAGCCGTTTCGTGTGCACGTAGGAGAAAAAAACATGCAATTTAGAATAGTTTTTAGCTAATCCATTGCAGCTAGGCCAGGGCTATCGATGGAACCGACTCGTACCACCCGGAGCGCGGTCCGATGGTTCCCAAAAGCTTTCAAAACGAAATTACGGTTGGTGGGTGGTTCCGTAGTCGTTTCCAAAACGGTCGACTGGCCCGGGCTGCGTTGGTTGATGCAAAGTGAATCAATAATTTTGGAACTTTACATATCGGCAATTTAGCATCCTGTCGAGTAGTTTGTATCGAGGGTTGCAGCTATGATAAACACATTAAAGGAAATCGGAAATCGATGGGCATTTTGTCGAACGAGACATGAATAGTTCTTCACTGTTGGGGAGAATTTATTTTCCTGAAAAGGACAACAGGAGAAAAGAATGTCGGATAGAACTCGAGTATCATCCAACATTGAATTGCTATTGTGCACTGCTCCATTTGACTAATCGATAATCGATAACATTTTGGCTAGGTTGCATCAAGTCGAAATGTTACATCTAATCGAACCTAACTACTCGACACATCGTACAGTACCGGATGCAGTAGTACACTGCTTGGCATTCATCACATCTTGCCAGGCATCCAGGCAGTCATTCGGGTAGCAGTGGCGTACATTGCAAAACGTACAAATTGAATAGCATTTCGACATGGGAATGCTTTGCGGGAGCAAATCCCATGCCAGGAGCTAGCACCGCTCGCCACCGGTACTCTAAAACCAATTCGACACTTTTTAACCACTTCCCCTCTCTCTCCCTTCTCGGCCCAGCGACCATCGGCGGCATTCTGAAACAAGACCGTGCATAGAACGGCCATCAGCAGCAGACCACCGGCGGCCAGCACTTCCGGGGAGTTTCTCACAACGGAAATCACCACAATGTGGCAGAAGTTACGCTAAAATAAATTACCGCTCTCAAATTACGTGCAAATGGGTGCTAATAGATTTACGAGTTTTAAAAATGTTCACCACCGGCTGGTAATAATACTTTTACGATTAGTATACCGTTTTCGAAGAGGTGGATTTCCGCGCTCTTTGTGCGTCATTGGCCGAACGGTGCTTGATGGTTCATGGGAATATAAAATGGACCTGATGGTGGATCTGCGGGGATTGGAATTTAATTTGGCTGCCGATTCGGTTTGATCGCAATTGTAGCAGACGTTAGTTTTGCTAGTTTTAGCACGTTGCAAATGGATCCCGGTTGAAGGTTGAGGTATTGGAAATGGATTTATCTTGCATTTCATTTTGCCGGATACTAACCACTAAAATGGTGGTGAATAAATAATTGAGTTTTTGAACATTCAAACCCCTGAACTACAAGAGTGAAATATACGTTTATTGGATTATAGTGATACGAACGAGGCATGTTTGAAACTTGAGAGCTGTTGGCTTGTATTTCGAAATTGGCAAGTCGTGAACAGTTTCAAACTGTGGCTATCATTTGCCTATCTTTGCGTACAGTAAACAATAATCGTTGCTCTCGCCTGCTATGTAGTTCGCGTTGTGCAATGTTCCAGCAATTTGTAGCGGGTCTTGAAACTTCACACACTAGGATTTAAAAGTTACTTATCATAAATTTTCGATATGACAAAACTTTTATTTTTCAATGGATGAAGAAACCAATTTGACTCAAGACTAACTTCGGAACCGGGCGAATGATTTTTAATATGCACTTTTTGCCTTTGTCTATAGAAAGGTATTAGCATTGCTGAAAAACAGACTATTGAATGGAGCCTCGGAGACTCATAGTGTTATACACCAATCGACTCAGCTCGACGAGAACGGAAAATGTCTGTGTGTGTATGTGCACCTGTTACCGAATTTTTTTGACGCGCAATTTTTTCAGAGAGGGCTTAACCGATTTCAACAAGCTTAGGCTCGTTTGAAAGCTAGTATTGGGCCATTGATCAAATTCGAAGATCAAATGGCTTTGACTTTTGGTTCCGGAGATATGATTGTATAAGTGACGTAACCGACAAAAAGCGTTGTATTTGAACGCGCTCAATTTTCTCAGAGATAACTGAACCGATTTTAACAAACTTGGGCTCGTTTGGAAGCTACTGTCGGGCCATTGATCAAGTTCGAAGATCAAATGGTTGTGACTTTTGGTTCCAGATATATGATGGTATAAGTGACGTGACCGACAAAACACATTGATTTTTACCGCTCTTATATATATATATGGGTGCCAAAATTTTAGGATCACCTCTATTTTCGTTAAGCTCTAGTGCTCAAAAGTTTAAGCACCTCGAAAAAAGCCTTCGTGCAAAATTTGACCTAAATCGGACATGCGTAATGGGTGCTGCCCGGTGGTAAAGGTTTGACAATTTTCGACCTTGAAAAAGCACCATAGGGGGGAGTACATGAAATTTCCAAAATCGAAATTTTTGTTGATGCCGAAACTCTTAAAACTGCATGAAACATCGAAATTTAGTGTTATCTCGAAAAAAATTTTTTTTGAAAAAATCAACTTTCTGGGACTTCCCAAAAAGTCGACTTTTTCAAAAAATTTTTTTTTCGAGATGACACTAAATCTCGACGTTTCATGCAATTCTAAGCCTTTTGGCATCAAAATTTTTTTTTCGATTTCGAAAATTTCATGTACTCCCCCCTATGGTGATTTTTCAAGATATATGAAAATTCCACTAAGTGGACTAAGAAGGCTTTTTTTAGATTAGCATCACTGATTACAAATAGGCAACGCAAATGTCAAGCACTAATTTGGAAAAATGATGCTGACTGTGTGACATAAACACTGAAGCATGCTTTTGTGAACTACTCGAATCAATCTGAATCAATTAGTTTCGAAATTAATATCCTAAATTATTTAATAAAATTATGAAATACATTTTCATGAGACTGTTATGAAAGAAAAGAAAGGCATTATCACACCACTAGGTGGATTAAGAAGGGTTTTTTAGATTAGCACCACTCTTCTCATACAAATAGGCAACGCAAATGTCAAACCTTGGTTGGAAAAATGATGCCGACTATGTGACATAAACACTGAAGCATGCTTCCGTTAACTTCTCGAATCAATCTGGATCAATTGGTGCCAAAAATGAGCCCAAATTAGTGTCCGAAAATATTTAGTAAAAAAAAAAGAGAAAAGCATTATCTCACCACTAGGTGTTGGGAAGGGTTTTTGCATTAAAAATGCCTTGCACATCACTAGGCGGGGCCGGGTGTCAATTAAAAAGTCAAAGATTTAGTCGCGCAACCTTTTTCTGTAATAATTTTGATCGTTTATAACTCAGTCATTTGTTGTTGGAGTTATATAGTTTAACTATCAATCGTTTTTGAAACCTATAACTTAAACATGGGAGGCAACGTCGTTGAAGTATTTCAATAGTATACCATTAAAAAATCGGGTTGAATTAACCTGTGTTTTCATGAGCCAATCACTGCTTGCCACAATGATGTCATCCTCGACCGCTCTGGACAGAACGAACTATCGCACAAAATAGAATCTATGAATATATGCACCGACACATACTTCGCTCAGTAAACGCTTGACTGTGAACGAGTCAAGTAGTTTAATTGTGGAGCGAGTGGATGACAAAGCTAAAAATTACATCCATTGCACAGTGAGGACAAGTGAGGATTAAAAAAGCTACTTTACTCATTAATTTTTTAGAAATCTATGTAAATATTTTCGAAGTAGGTATTTCTCATGCAAAAATTATAGTAGAATTGATTGGTGATATTCGAAATAACCCCAAAACTAACTATCACATCCGTTTTGCCCCAATTCTTCTTTTTTTCTGACCACGATCCGTTTTACCCCAATTTAGTTCATAATTCGTATCATTGATGTAACGAAGAAAATAGATTACCAATAGATTCAACGACCGCATAAATCATGTTATACTGTTTCACTCAAATTTATCTTCTTGCGATGTATGTTGATCTGAGTCAAAGTCAGCATGAGTCATCAGTTCACTACAAATGTAACTTTGATCTTTTTGAACCAGATCAATTCTAGAGGGGTTTTTCACGGAAGAGAAACAAGTCGGATAATTGGGATAAAGAACTGTAAAACTACCAGAAGAGAGTTTATTATGAAGTATTTTAACATAATTTTTATTTTGCTTATAATTCCACTGGACATGCTTTATATTTAAGTCCTCCATTACGGAAAATATCTTGTGACTTTTTGCAAATCGCCTTTAAAGAAATTTAATTATTCACCGGTTCATTGGAATGGAAAATATGCTCCAACGATGAAATAAATTCTATGAATGGTATCGACTTCGATTTTCAAGCTTTCAATAACTTTTTTGTTGAAAGAAGGTAAAATTCGATGTTTAATTTGCCGTTGGACTAAAATGGCCACTCTACCACCCATTCCAGTAAACCTGTCAAATCGAAGAACAACATAATGTGAATTACTTTTCCATTTTACATTTGGTTTAATAAATGTTTCTGTCCCAATGGCAATATGAGTTTTGTGAACTTTGAGAAAATTATAAAATTCACTTTCACTTGATTTCAAAGTTCGAGCATTTCCATTTCATCATTGTTAAATTTTAAATCATTATGACACTATTCGCAAATTGGCAACAAACTTGAAATGCTTCGAAAAGTGATGAAGTCGAATTCATTCGCATTACATATGATGTGATGTGATGTGAAGTGACTTGCCAGTGGATGCGGGTAGACTTACAGTAGCCCCGATATGACTCATCCATTCACCTTCTTACTATAGCTGTTACCGAAAAGCGAACAAAAAGGGTTGGGCGGATATGTAAGTAGAGTCACTTACTCGTATTCCACGGGAATAAAAGATGCTCTTCCAACCATAATATCCAGTGCATGGATGAAGCATATCGCTATACATGCTTGAACCCGCCTGATGGTTTGTTTGAGAAGAGCGCGTCAAACTCATTTCAAACTTTCAGAAGGAAACAAGTTTCCTTCAAGTGACTTGGGCTGGCTATCCACAATCCCTCGTCCAGGCATCAATTCGTCCGATGCCCTGATGCTCCCTCCTCTTTACGTCCCCGTGATAAATGTTTTATATTGATAAATACAATGAAACATAGTGTAACGAAATTAATATAACATAAAATGATATAATAGATTACAAAATAATATAATATAACATAATATAATATAATATAATTTAATTTAATACATATGTAATACAATGTCATTCAATATAATATAATATATTATAAAACAATGTATAAAATAACAGTTAATGTAGAGTGTCAGTTATGCTCTTCTATCTTGGCAATACTGCAGGAAGTAGAATATTTCTCTTCTAATAACAGTAATAATATCCTCATCTATAAAAATAATACATGTTATTATTATTGATGACGAATTAATAATAACAATAAATATAATATAATGAAAATAATAATGAAAACCAATATGATATAGTACAATGAAATATATAATAAATAATAGAATTTATAAAATGATATGTTGCGATACGCTATGATATTATATTACTTGAATTTATATGTCATTTCTCATCCTCTCATTCTGCCATCAACGCATTCCCTCGACCAATTGTCACCACAGACACACGTGTAGGCATGAAACAGAAACCAGTGAGGACCAAGCTCACCTTGTGACGACCTTGATAATTAGTTAAAAGATTACTTTAAAAATGATAACTTATAAGGAAAACAAATTTATATTTTGCGCAGAGGAACGTAGTACTACTCATAATAAACCCTATAATATAATATAATACAACATAATGCAATACAATATTACATAATATAATAGAATACAATATAATGTAATATAATATAATATAATATAATATAATATAATATAATATAATATAATATAAAAAAATATAATATAATATAATACAATATAATATGATATAATGCAATGCAGTATAATACCATACAACATAGTATATAACAACATAAAATAGTGTAAGACGATAATATAGGAAACAATATGCTATTATACAATATAACAGTTAATGTCGCAGTGTAAGTTACGCTCTTCTTCTTCTAATAATAATAATAATAAAAATAATAATAATAATACATGATGTAATAAACAACAGAATTATAGGTTGTAATATACTATGATAAACATTGCACTTTAGGATGTGCTTCTACCTACAAGCCATTTCGCACCCTTTCATTCTGCTACTAACGGCGATAGCACCCAGTCCACGCCGTTCTATTGACTAAATGTCTTCATAAACGCTCGGGGAGGCATGAGATAGGGACTTGTGAGGACTTAGTTATCTCACCATTTGACGACCTCGAATTCGTCAGGTCATATTAGGAAAAACTGATCTTGTAGGTAGTTCATTTTATTTTCTGTTATTTTGCCTAAACCAACTTCGGTTAAAGAACGATTTGTGGGCTGGGGTTCAGTAGAAGATTGATAGTACCAATTATCTTTCTTCGGACAGTGCCAGTCTAGATGCCGTGTGGAATCCGGCGGAAAACCTAACCTTAACTTAACCAAGTATAGATCCACTGGATTCCAGATTCCATGTCGTAAAAGGCGACAATTGCAGGAATTTCTTTTTTCCCTTTGTCATCAGATTTTTTCAACGTTTCACATTTGTTTACTGAATTATTTCTTTATTAAACAAAAAACTTTTCTTTAAATGTTTTCTCATTTTCGACAGTATGATATCTTATCCATTTTCTTCTAGCTTCTGAGTGTTATTTGTTTTGTTTTCTTCTTCCATGTTATTGCTTGTCTTTAAAGATTGTAATCAACTATCGTGGAGATTCATTAATATTACCCTTTTCATAACATAAATAGGTATATTGAATAAATAGTGGGAAGATTGTTTTTTTTTATTAAATATATTTTATTAAATATATATGTATATATATATATATATATATATATATATATATATATATATATATATATATATATATATATATATATATATATATATATATATATGTATATATATATATATATATATATATATATATATATATATATATATATATATATATATATATATATATATATATATATATATATATATATATATATATATATATATATATATATATATATATATATATATATATATATATATATATATATATTTAACTCCGATAGATTTATGGTAGTTGTGTAACTGTCACCAGAAGAATAATATGACGGGAATCAGGAATCAAAACTAATTGGCTCAAGTGGCACTAGGGGAATGATTTCTCCCGTTACTGAGACCCTGACTGCAACCTCTAGTGAGAAAAGGATGTACATTTTCCATTTAAAGGCCATCGTCCTAGTACCATGTGCGCGGGTGATTCTAGGAGATTTTCGATGGAAATTTTGAAAAATTTGCCAAAACCTTTGAAAAGCTTTTATCTATCTGCAGGGCAAAAATGGCTGAAAAATTCGGAGGATTTTCCGAGTCTTATCGAAAATAGCTCTGAAAAAATGAGTTCTTTTGTGATCTTTCACAATTATTTGAAAAAATAATTCGATTGCATGAATTTTTTTCAAATAAACCTTATGCTGGCTACAAGGATAACATTCGGACACATTTTCAAAACCGTTTCAAGCTTCTCATGGAAAATCAATGAATTTCATATATCCGATTTCGTTGAAGTTTTTTAAATTCGTTGATTTTTTATGAAAAGCGTGAAAAGGTTGTCCAAAAATGTATCCGAAAGTAATCCGAAAGGCTACAAGCCATCATAAGGTTTATTTGAAAAAACTTGATCTCGGAGCTAATTTCAGTTTCGGAAATTAAACTGATAATTGATAATAACTTAGTTCCAGAACTAAATTACAACTGAATTTTGAGCATGTTTGGTTGTTGAACTCAGGTCCAGTCTCTGAATTTTATAAATCGGTTCTTTTTAGAACTATTATTATATCTCCAAAGAACTATACGAAGTATTCCTACCACTTAAATCTATCACGCTGGTCCACAACTCAGAGCTCAAAACCCCGAAGAAATCTTCGATTAGGCGACACTGAGGTAGATTTATCGGGTTGTGGTTTTTGGGTACAAATGGGATCGAATGGGTATTCAGGAACGATTGTGTTTTTTTGCGCAATGCGATGACGCTTTATCCGGCCAAAATACGTATTATCCATCAGCATGATGTTTTTGAAAAAAACGGAATCAAAACTTTCTACAAACATTCGTTCTGGTACATATCTTGATTGATTGCCAACCCAGATGGCTTGAACCATGGCTTAGAAATGCCTTTCTCGTAAATGAAAATGTACAGCATCACTTTCTGTTCAAACTTATGTTTAAACTAATATTTTATGTTCGGATGTACAGTAGAACTATTCGTTGAATAGTATCGATCGTTGAAATATGTGCGTCAGTATATCCCGGGGCTCGTGTCTTCTTTCGGTACTTTATTCCGAGTCTTTTCAATGTTTTGCAGATGTACTGGTGAGAACAGTTGAACTTTTTTGCGACATCCCTTTGACTCAGTGAATCCTTGTTGTTGAAGGCACGAGAAAGAGAAAAAGAGAACGAAGTCCTTTTGCGTCCATAATTTTGGTTGGTATTCCACTACCTTCCTTACGAGCAGTTGTTGGGCATCTTAGGATATTGTAAATTGTCGAAGCCGCAGCATTTTTGCTTTTAAAATGTTGTACCGTATACTTTTTGCCGAGATTTCTGTGCAGTTCGTAGAAGTGTACAATGCGCTCGTGAAATACTTCTTGTTTCGACGGCATTTTGAGCAAAACTGAGCAAGCATGAAAAGAACAGAAAATACTAGCAGAAAGAGGAGAAAGAGAGCTAACACATACACACTCTTAGTTCTATCTGAGCTCGTTTGTCGTTGAGCATACAGGCTTCGAAAAAAATCCAAAATTTTAGTTGCCACCCGTTATAAAGAAAAGTGGAAGAACGATGAGAAACGTTATCTAAAATTAGCACTCATAATAACTCCAAATGCTACCTAAAGAACTATAAAGATTACTTATTTACTTCAGTTTAGTGCAAATCTAGAATAATTTGATAACCTTTCTGTAATTTTCGCAGTGCAAAATTCGCACCAAACGAGTGCGAATAAAGCCAGCATTCGACTACTTCGCTTTCGGAAAAAAACCCTGATAACTGTGTTATATCGTAGAGATTTCCTGGTGTTTCCGTCTGAATGCCAGAAATGAGTCCCGTACAGCATGTTGATAGTTTCTTTCACTGAATTAAGCCAATCCGAAATGAAATAAGCGACATAAAAATTCTGTATGTTGCTATTTTTTTTATTCTCATTCCGCGAAGAAATAAGCTGTTACGTTTAGGATACTTTTGTTTTATATGTACATAGTAATGATTATAAAGTTATTGTAATAACATTCGTTGTTTCACGTGCTGTCATATGAGTGCAAAGAATAAATGCCTGATGAGGCACAAATAAGCCCCGCTATAATGCTAGATTAAAACAGAATTTGCGAAATCTAAGCTTCCGACTGACGAACACTTAGGATTTATTCAGTTTCACCAATCGAACGCTGTGGGGTCCTGCCAGTTTAAGTGAAATTTCGTATTTAAATTTAAGATCGGTGTAGCGCAGGTCAGTTTGGATCTCGAAATTCTGTACAATTTTCAGTAGCAAAATTCTCATTGAATTCATGGCATATCGTGAACCGATGCAATACCGCAATCCACCACTGAACGGCAAGTAAGCAAACGGATGTCGTCCTTCGGTTGTCTCGGGCCGGAAACGTTCCGGATTGAAATGTTCCGGATCTGGGCCCCAGATGTCCTTGCGTCGATGTAATGTAAAGAAATTTATGGCAATAATTTGGCCTTTAGGAATACGAATACCGTCAAGCTCGATCTCGTTGGCCGTTTGACGAGCGATTATGGGTGCTGTTGGGCACATCCGAAGAACTTCTTTGATTACCATTTCCGTGTATTCCAGTTGTTTGAGCGTTTCATTACTGATATCCACCGAGGACGAATGGAATACTTCATTCATTTCGTTCCGAACTTTGTGCTGAATATCGGGATGCATTGCCAGGAACAGGCAACTGTAGGCAACAGTGAGAGATGATGTATCGTAGCCCTACGAGAAAAAAAATACCTCTGATTCCGTTTGAATCTTTCACCGGTTGTACTTACAGCAGCCATTATAGTGTGGAGATGATCGGAAATTTCCGAATCTGAAAATATTAGGTTATTTTCCTTTTGTATTTCAAGAAGCCTATCCAGAAAATTCAATGTCTTCGTGTGGAATTCGTTTTCGTCGACCTCAGATTCAGTTAAAGTTTCGTCAAGCTCTTTTCGTCTTTCGGTTATAATCTGGAAGTTCATGATTTGTGAAATATTTGCGCCTCATTTAACGAAAAAAATCCTACCTTATCCGCAATTTCATTACAGTAACCTCTGGCGATATGCTCGGTTTCATATGCTCTACTTATTCGATACAACACTCCCAAGTATTGGTTGGCATTCAAAGCTCTTTTCCCGATCGTATTCTGTATGCTGTAGAAATCTGTTAGATCATGGGAAAAAGAGTCACCGAATGAAGCTTCTTACATTTCCAGGTTTCGAATGTAATCCCGCTGCCCGGGCAGTTCGTTGGCGTCTCGTGCCATCGTCGTGTTGAAAATCATTTCCAGGGTGCATTCACCGATGAACTGGACGATGTCGATGTCAGTGTGGCCATCTGCCAGTGGCCGTAGTTTTGCAATCATTTTGGATGCTCGCAACCCCATGATCGGCAGAAAGCTCGTCAGCATTTTGGTGTTGAACGTTGGGTTGAGAAGTTTCCTTACGCGGCGCCATTTCTCTCCGGCTGTCGGATGTATTTTTCATGATCATTCGAATATTAGCAAGGGGCATTGACAATCCCAATCAACGTTCAACTTACATCGTAGAGCGATCAGCCCAGCCTCAAGGCCCAGAAAATCGTAAAGGAATGGTTTGTCACAAATGTCTCTCTGCGTCAGTACCTCCTGCACTAAATCGGGATGGTTCACGATAAGAATCGGAAACAACGGACCGAGCATAAGTTTTCCCAGTCGATCGATTTGGCCGAAAAATCCAACCATATTTTGGAATGCCTGTTCAGATGATAAATCCCATCGCAGGGGAATATTGCCGATCAAGGGGTACGCGGGCTGTGCGGTTGGTATTCGATCGGCGAAACGTTGCTGACGAAGCAGTAAGCAAATACGGACTACCAGTAGAACTACTGCAATGACTAACAGACTGAGCAACACCATTCTAAACGATACACTGCGCACTGAATCTTTCGAAGAACCGAGATAATTTCTGTCACCGATGTCTCAGAGGAAAATGATATTATTTTTCGATCTCGCATTTCATTTACAACCAATATCTAGTAGTTTTTTTTTCTCAGAAGCTCGCCTTAGTCGCATTCCTGCATTGCTTCCTGAAAGCGTGACATTGACACTACGCAGTTATCACGTTTGATTCTCGTGTTTGTCTAACGGAATCAGCTCTTTTTTCTATTTTTATCTTTTGTCTCCAGTGCATCAGTGCATAACTGTTCTGATTGAATTGCTAGTGCAGCATTGCAGTTCATCATTAAGTAGCATAATTTACCTATTGCGTTGTCTCGTGGTTCTATTAGATCTGGGCGCTGATCTTAAATTATAATATTATTGATGTATGAATGAATGCATTGCTTTCTGCAATATACCTTACGCTTGACATCGGCTTCAGTTCTACCATTCACTGCGTATGCAAACAAACGACGTTGGTTTGTCAACACAGGCTGGTTTAATCACGGTGGTTAGTTTTGCGCTTTGTTTGATTAACATTTCACAAGCAGGCTCTATCTGGAAATTGAAGACGCTCAGAGAGCACTGGTGAACCGTTCGGGATCCACGAGATTATTGGAATTGAAACATTTTCTCGCTTTTTTAATTCTTCGAGAAAGATTATTTCAATGGAACTGAAACATTTCTTCGAACTCTGGTTTGCCGAATTTATTATTTAACTGAGAACACCTTAGTGAGAATAAATATACCGATCACCTAAACTTTTAGACGCACAAATATTACAATGAGAATCTTCAAAATACTGTTCCGTTGTTTCGTGTGCAAAAATAAATAAATAAAAATTCGAACAATCTCACCGACTACATCATTCCTGCCTAATCGGCAATCCGGTGTGTGTGTATGTGTGTGTGTATATGCTTGAGAGTGTGTAACAAAAATGCGCACCGCTTTCGGAATAATAGGGTAAGAGTGTTAAAAATTTTATACCATCACTAAAATGGGCGAAACAAACACTTGAAAAATTTACTAGACTGGCCTCAAAACTACTCCATTCGATAGTCATTATCAGTAGACGGTCAAAAAAACTGATTCCGGCTATCATGGTTCCCGGCTTCCGATTCCGGAGGCACCGGAAATAGCGGTCATATTTTCCCAAATAGATCTCACTCCTTTTCTCATCGAAGGTTTGACCGATTTTCACAACCTTAGATTTAAATGAATGGTGCTGTAGTACCATACGGAATTCCTGAATTTTATCCGGATCCGACTTCCGATTCCGGAGTTGTTGGGTGCAGTGTGTTTAAAATTTTATACCATCACTTGAAGGGGTGAAACAAAAAACCTAAAAAAATTCTAAATCACTTAGTATAGAAGTAGAAGGCCAAACATAGCAATTCCGGTTATTCCTTCAAGAATCGAAAAAAAATATTATATGATAGTATGATTGATATGAGAAAGGCGCCATTACACCATTAGGTGGTTAAAACAGGTTTTGTAAGGCAATTTGAACATTTGAATTGAAATGAGTTTAAACAAAATAATATCACATGGATCAATAAGTCCCGAGACTAAAGCAGAGATGGCGCTCGTAGTAAACCAGTAACCACGTCTTTCAAGAGTACTAATCTTTGCTTGAAACGGGTCAAAATTTTAAGTCGATCCGACCAGAAACAGCTGAGTTATCGAGGTTGGAGTAAAGTCGTTTTGTAGTTTGTTTAAAAAATGGAAAAAACGAGTTTCGTGTTTTGATAAAACATTGTTTTTTAATGGGTAAAAACACCGTGCAAGCGAAACAATGGATTGAAAAATGTTATTCGGACTCTTGTCCATCAAAAGCAACGGTTTGTCGGTGGTTCGCCGAGTTTAAACGTGGTCGTACCAACACAAATGACGCGGAACGCTCGGGTAGACCTGTGGAAGCCGTTACACCGGAAAATGTGAGTGAAGTGACAAAAATTATAATGAAAGATCGTAAAGTGAAGCTCCGTGAGATTGCTGAGATGACACAGATATCATATGGAAGTGTATTTACTATCCTTCATGAAAAATTGAGCATGAAAAAGGTTTTTTTCCAAGTGGGTCCCGCGATTGCTTTCGATGGAACAAAAACAGAAACGAGTCGATGATTCAGAAAACAGTTTATCGCTATTTACTCGCAACAAAAAAGATTTCTTGCGTCGTTACGTGACCATGGACGAAACATGGATACATCACTACACTCCAAAGTCGAAGCGGCAGTCATCTGAGTGGCTTACAGCTGGCGAAAGCCGTCCGAAGCGTCCGAAAACGCAGCTGGCAAAGTCATGGCGTCAGTTTTTTGGGATACGCATGGCGTGATTTTCATTGATTACCTCGAAAAAGGTAAATCGATCAACAGTGATTATTATATTGACTTACTGGTGCGTTTGAAGGAGGAAATCGCAAAAAAACGACCACACATGCAGAGAAAAAAATCCTTTTTGCCTTTCTCATATAGAAAGGCTATGCAATCACTGTGAAAATCAACTTTTTAACCGAGGCCCGGAGGGCCGAATGTCATATACCATTCGACTCAGCTCGACGAACTGAGCAAATGTCTGTCTGTGTGTGTGTGTGTGTGTGTCCGTCCGTGTGTGTGTGTGTGTATGTGTGTGTATGTAACAAAAATATGCACTCACTTTTCTCAGAGATGGCCAAACCGATTTTCACAAACAAAGATTCAAATGAAAGGTCTCATAGTCCCATAGCCTGCTATTGAATTTCATTCCGATCCGACTTTCGGTTCCGGAGATATAGGATGATATGTACCAAAAAAATTAAAAAAATATGCACTCACTTTTGTCAGAGATGGCTGAACCGATTTTCACAAACTAAGATTCAAATAAAAGGTATTATGGTCCCATAGATTGCTATTGAATTTCGTTTAAATGTGACTTCCGGTTCCGGAGTTATATGGTAATATGTGAAAATTTGAGAAAAAGTTTACACTCAATTATCTCTGGAACAACTCAACCGATTTTCGCAAACTTAGATTCAAATGAAAGGTCTTATAATATTCTAAAAATTTGTGGAACATTTTATCTGGATCCGACTTCCGGTTCTGGAACTAAAGCGTGATAAGTGGAAAATTGCCAATTTTATTAGTATTTTTCCACGAACGATGGTTAAAAACAGGTACAAATCCCATAAAACTGTCTGATATATTCTTCTAGTTTGCAGAGCTTGTTAGTTTGTGGGCATAAAAACTTAATTCGGCACTACTGGTCCCCTCTTTTCCTGTTCCGAGAGCACCGACAGTGGAGAAGAAAAACTCCTAAAACTAAATTCACTTCGATTTCTCTGCGATGCTTGAACCGATTTTCACAAATCTTGATTTGAATTAAAGTTCATACTGTCTTTAAACCTACTGTGAAATTTCATCTGGATCCGACTTCCGGTTCCGCAGTTACAGGGCGATTAGTGTCAAAGTTTTCAAATCGCCATATAGAGTGACAATATGTACAACACCGAAAGAAGAAGAAAACACAAAACGAACAAGGCGTGCTTGTTCTATTTCGTACACGTTGTGTAGTGATGTCAATAATAATAATAACAATCCTACTACATGTTTCATGCTGCTGATTCATGCTGTTTAGCACGCAGTAGTAACAGAAACGCAGGTTCGTTTCGTTAGATTTAGTTTAATTGGTTTAAACGAAATAGAGCATGAGATAGTAAGTATAAGTTTAACTACGTTCAAAACTGTTCCAATTTGTAGGTCATATTTGTTGGTAGCAAACGAACCAACTTCGGCTATTCCGTTCATCTGAATCCGGTTTCGAGAGAATTGGAAATAGTGATTAGAAACTGCAAAAAGGATCTCACTCACTTTTCTTGGAGATGGCCGAATGGATTTTCACAAACTTATAGGTTCAAAAGAAAAGTCTTACAGTTTCATACGGAATTCCTTAATTTGTTGTGGATACTACTTTCGGTTCCGGAACTACAGGTTAAACAGGATTTATAGAGTTTGTGCGATTAGATCCGAACAAATTATCCTATTCCTATTCAATAAACAGTTGTTTTTGCGAATTTCACGGTTATATTTATGATGTAATGAGTAATATGAGAAAGGCATCATTACACCACTAGGTGGATTAAAATAGGTTTTTATCAAGACAATGCATCCTGCCACAAGTCGATGAAAACAATGGCGAAATTGAACGAATTGGGCTTTGATCTGCATCCCCACCCCCCATACTCGCCAGATTTAGCCCCCAGTGACTACTGGCTCTTTGCTGATCTTAAAAAAATGCTCCAGGGAAAAAGATTTGGCTCAAATGAGGAGGTCATCGCTGAAACTGAAGCTTATTTTGAAGCGAAAGATAAGTATTTTTATAAACATGGTATTGAAAAATTGGAAAAACGTTGGAACCATTGTATCACCAAAAAAGGTGATTATGTTGATGAATAAAAGAAAATTTTGCAGAAAAAATGTTGTTTCCATTGTTAGTCTCTGGACTTATTGATCCATGTGTTATGCAAATCAGAAGTAGAATTAATAATTTGGTGCAAATCCATGACAACATTATCAATTAAGTGCACCGCTTACAATGCGAACTTCGCATTAAACAAGTGCAGCTAAATTCAACAATCAGCTGCTCTGCGTTCGAGAAAAAGGCACCGAACAGTGTTCAATATCGGAAAAAATTCCACAATTTTAGCATTCAGTATCTTTGTTAGAAAAAAATGCAAATCTGACATGAAGTAATCAACCTCAAAATTTTCTATGTTGCTACTTTTGTAGCCGTTAGGATCGCTCATTTGGTAAAATGTGCCAACGGAATCACGTAAAATGAAAACCCTTCACAAAAATTGATTCAGTATTGAACCAGTCCGCGCTGTGAGCAGTTCTGCTGCTGGACGGACGGAAAAACGAACGTTTTTGACCTTTTGATCTACTTTGTTCATCGTTCGCACCGTTGGATTTGTTAAGTGCACTGTTCGCAGTGCGAAAAATACATCGAAGTATGAACAAAGCTACACTCATGATTACAATGTCCCATACAGTTCATCAAAAAATGTTGGATCAGTAATCGTGAACCAGTGAACTTAGTAAAAATGCAGTGTTGTTGACTCTTCGTTAATAAGCGTCGATAAACATTGGAATAGGACGGTAAAATTCCATAGCAACAATACAAGTTTGGAAGGTAGTAAACATATGAAAACATATCGCATATAATATTTTGTTACTTCAATTTACTTTAATGCCTCGTAAGGTAAGAATTTACCAAATTATACAAATTCTTAGTGATAATTCCAATTGATTCTTGCTTTTCTGTTTCAAGATCCACTCGATATGCAGCAAATTATCGCGATTTCTTTCATATTGCAACTTAAGATTAATTCTACATAAACAAACATTGTCATAGTAACGACGCATGTAGCGATTCTACTCTTTTTGTTTTGTTTCTAATAATAACTAAACTGCAACTGACGGTGAACCGATTTCTTTGAGGGGTCCAATTTGAATGGTATATGAAATATTATACACTATTTCATTTTGAGCTTATCTTCAGTAAGAACACAATGAAAAAAAAATACACAAATCGACCTTTCTAAGGGCCATGAATGTGAGTGCTATAATTAACAATTACGGGCAAATCATTTGACTCCGGGTCATTTTCAGTGTCTCCACATCAAATCTAGCTAAGAGTTAACTCGATTTCCTCATATTTATCAATTGGATTTTATGAAACCGAATTTCAATCGGAATAAGTGTCGTCACAAAGTCGAACTTCAGTATGGGTGCAGCGATTTGCACTCGGTGCGGTACATTAGCACTGTACGGGAGGGCACACAAGCAAGTGGCTGATTTACTTTTTTCGCCGTTCGCAACAGGAAACACAACCGATTTGTTCGTTTTTTTTTCTTTTACAAATAACTCATAAGATTTTACATGAAATGGATTATCAATTAGTAGAACAATGTATCAAAATAGTCCCCCAGTAGTCCTACGTCAATCTCGCGGTTATGTCTCTGACATTGCCTACTCCAAGTTTTATATTCCAATTTAAAACATTTATTCAAAACGGGTATTGATTAACTCTCGCTACATTATGACAGTGAACATCGATGTAAACAAATTTCGTCAAATAGAAATTGTTTCGGTGTGATATATACTTTTAATAGTATTCAACGAAAGTATAGATTGGTGAAAGAACTAGTTAATTAAACAGCCAGGACAAGAGAAAATTGTGGATTCGATTCCCGTCTCTGAGTTATTTCATGTCAATGTCAATTTTCAGTGTGTTTTTTGTTTGAAACTGTTGAAAGTTAAACACAGTTCATAGCGGATTACACGTCACAAGAAGATTTAATCTATTTTCAATAGAGTACCAAAATCATGATCGGTACTATCACATTACAGTTGATATTGAAGATAGTTTCAAACAAAACAGAATAAATATTTCTCTTGCCAGCAGTGTCATTCGTGAAAAAAAAAACAGTCCAAGAGATTTTCTAAAAATAAAACTCCCGAGATTTTCATGCATGAATCAAGCATCCACAAATTCTGAACCTCGAAATTTACAAGTGATTTTTTGTGAACACAGAATAATGGCTTAAAAGATAATCGAAAGGGAGAAGAGTCTCAGATGATATTTCGATGATTAGTTTCCACTACATTTCAACTCGACACCGAAGTGATTTGTGCCAGAGATCATTATATCCTCCACAATAGTAAAAATTTCTACTGAATAAATTGAATCGCAACTAATGATTGTGATATTTTCGATGCACTTAGGGTGGTCAATAATCCACACCGAATAGTGATTATCGCGACAAAATACTGTTTTAATTCAAGCCGGTTGCACTAATTAAATTTAACATCAATTTAATTTATAGAAGTAACAGGAGCGCAGGATTTAGCATGTCTTGAACACAAGTAAGCGCAGCGTTTGAATTACATTGGTTAATATTTTTTAATCAGCTGCATATCATGTTTTGTGATTTGACTTTTATTTGTTTTTTATGATCATTATATTTATTACTATTAACAACATATAAGTAAATATTGTTTGCTTTTTACCTTTTTTTATATATACAAAAAATAGGTATAGAATTCGCTCAAACTTTCGAAAAATTTTCCGAGGCCCGGAGGGCCGAATGTCATATACCAATCGATTCAGCTCGACGAACTGAGCAAATGTCTGTCTGTGTGTGTGTATGTGTGTGTGTCTGTATGTGTGTTGTCAACTAAGAGGTCGAGATCTCAGAGATGGCTGGACCGATTTTGATCAAACTAGTCGCAAATGAAAGGTCTCCCCGTCACCCAAAACGCTATTGAATGGTTTTGAGATAGGATGTTTACTTTTTGAGTTATACGGAGTTTTATGTCAAAATTTTCAGTTTTTTGACAGTATCTGTCACAGTTGACCTTGAAAGAGAATATGTTTTTAGGCTTAGATTCCGCACGGTAATAGCCATCCAACAAGCCATAGTTTGTTAAAATCCGTCCATTTTTAACGGAGATATCAATATTTTTGTGTAAACGACTTTTTCCCTGTATGACAAAGAAATGCTTGGGAGCAACGGAAAACACGATTTTTATACTGTGACATACAATTGTTTTTAAGTGCCCAAAAGACTGTGTACAGCATTCTTTTTCATGACAATTTGCCTTGGACCGATTTTAGCACGGTTCGTTTTTGGCAACATAATCGTTCGAATATGGCATTTATAAACCAGATGATATCAGCATTTTCGAGTTGAAAGTAATTCCATAATTATATTGATTTAAACTACTTACAGCAATAAAAGCTGGAAGAACATAACTTCCATATACCATACGACTCAGTTCGTCGAGATCAGCAAATGCGTGTGTGACAAATAATTTCACTCAATTTTTTCGGAGATGGCTAAACCGTTTTCTACAAACTCAGATTCATATGAAAACTAGTATACTTCCAAATTTGGATCCGACTTCTGATTTCGGGACTACAGGATGACATGTGAAACGAAATTAAAATAATGCAATTCATTTTTATCGTAGATGGCTGAACCGATCTAAGATTCAAATGAAATCTAAGAATCATCTATGATTCAAATGAGATGTTTTAAAATCCTATAAAAATTAGTCAGATCCGATTTCTGGTTTAGGAGATACAGGGTGATTAGTATAAAAATGCCCATTTCACATAAATTAATCAGGTTTATCGGGTTTGCAAATTTGGATAGTCGATTACCAAATAAATTTATTTCAGTTTAAGCGGTATTCTTTTTTGGATTCGGAATGTAATTTTAATTCGCACTACAATTTCTCAAAGATGTCTACACACTCCTCAGGTGAATTTATCTGATTTCGGCTACACCGATCTTAGAACTCCGGATCCAGTTTCGAATCGTTTCTCAAAGTTTAATCATTTTTTCAAAAAGGCCAAATCGAACTTCAAAAACAAAAATTCAAATTAAAGGACTTAAGGTCCCATACAAAATTGGTGAATTTTATCCGATTCTGGAATTACAGATGAATTTTTAAAATTCATACCGATATAGAAGATGTAAATTGTTTGGCGTATTAATTTATGGCCATTCGAATCATTTTGGGTTATGTTAGTTCCTGAATACCAGCTACCAGTATAAATAATGTACCATAAATAATGACGAAAAACTCTAAAGTGGAACTTACTTCGACATCTCATGGAATGTTCAATCGAATGTCACACGTTAAGATTGAAATTCGATACGATTTGCAGATTCGAAATTACAGGGTAATGAGTGATTAAAATCTCAATTTGCCGTTTGAAACGACGATTATTAAAATAATGTCATGAGAACTGAAACACCTAAGAATATCCATGCAAAAACACATGCGTATTGATAAAAAAAGGTATCATCTCACTGCTAGGTGGATTAATCACGTTTTTATGGAAGATATTATTCCACCACCATGGTGGAGCTGAATAAAATTTGAATATGTTACCATAATTGATCTACTAATCAACAGAGCATCAAATTGCAACACGTAGAAAAATCATGACAACATAAAACATGTCTTTTCATGAAATCATGTCTGTTATTTACGATTTCATGAGCAAAATGATACATATAATGAAAAATAGCTTAGCACACTTGAAAATTTTTCACAATATAAATGATTCTACTCTTGAAAACATGAATAATAGGGATGATTTCATGATATGACTTATTTCATGATTTCGTGATTTTTTTAATGGAAATTCCGTGAAAAGTTAAAAAATTTGGGAGAACTGAACATTTCCAGAAAGATTCAGCTTCTGTTGATTGGCGACAATATTAAGATTAGAATGATCTACTGAATTACCAAAAGACTGATAATGGTGCGTTTGTTACTCTCAAAGGTTTGAATAAATGTGCTTCGTCTATCCAAATTTTCGCTAATAATTAAATAATAAAACTCTTAGTATGGAGAACATTTTCTGTTCTAATTAGATAATTGAGCGTGTTTTATTTCTGCAATAAATAAATTAATATGTATTTTAAGAAAACTTTTTCGATAGCCAGAATTATGATTCTGATAGTATAAACTTTGAAATTTCGAGTAATTCTGCTTTATAGGTGTAACTGGGATCCTATTTGAAGATAGACTTAATTATTGCATATAGAAATTGAAATTATTTCGAAAGAGAATACTAGTAATGGCCTTTATAAAATCGTTTCAAATAAACTTATCTCACTTGTGGAATACAAAACAACGCTAATTTATTTTCACCAACCGAACATTGTGGGGACCTGCCAGCTTGAGGGTGATTTCGAATTTGAATCTAAGATCGGTGAACTTTAGATCGGTTTGAATCTCGAAGTTCTGTAAAATCCGCAGTAACATTATCTTCATTGAATTCTTGGCGTAGCGTGAGCCGATGCAGTTCCGCAAACCTCCGCTGAAGGGTAGAAAAGCGAACGGATGTCGCGCCTTGGTAGCTTCGGGCCGGAATCGCTCTGGATCGAAACGTTCCGGATCCGAACCCCAAATATCCGTCCGACGATGCAAGGAAAAGAAGTTCACCACCAGAATTTGACCTTTTGGAATACGGACACCGTCGAGTTCAATCTCGCGGGCTGTCTGACGAGCGACAAATGGCACGGCTGGGCAGATCCGAAGAACTTCATTGATCACCATTTCTGTGTATTCCAGTTGTTTAAGGCTGTCACAATTAATGTCCACCGAAGACGAAAAGAATACTTCATTCATTTCGTTCCGAACTTTGGTCTGGATATCCGGATGCATCGCCATTAATAGGCAAGTGTACGCTACAGTCAGAGCCGATGTGTCGTGGGCCTGAGGGTAAAAAAAAACGCTACAAATAAACAATTTTAAATCTGTAAACGAATGGAACTTACGGCCGTCATTATAGTATATAAATGATCTGAAATTTCTTGATCCGAAAAAGTAAGTTTATTTTCATCGTGAATGGCAAGAACTTCATCCAAAAAATTCAAACTCTTCGTATGATATTCGTCTTCTTCTGTTTCCATGCCGGACAATTTGTCGAGTTCTTTGCGTCTTTCGGCTATAATCTAAAAATTTACGGTTATTATTTATAGTTTTATCATATTTTTTGGATAGCCTACTTTATCCGTGAATTTGTTACAGTAATCTCGAGAGCTCTGCTCTCTTTTGTATGCCTTACTCATTCGGTACACAAATTCCAAATGTTGATTCACGTTCAAAATTCTTTCTCCCAACAAATTCTGTATTCTGTGAAAAATTTCGAAGCAAATAAGACATCGAGTTGATACATCGCCAATCGAAACTTACACTTCCAGATTTTGAATGTATTCTCGTTGACCGGGCAGTTCGTGTGCATTGCGTCCCATCGTTGTGCTGAAGACCATTTCCAGAGTGCATTCACCGATGAACTTCAGAATGTTGACGTCCGTTTGGCCGTCCGCCATTGTTCGTAGTTTCGTAATCATCCGCTTAGTGCGAAAGTCCATGATGGGTAAGTAGCTGGTCAGCATTCTAGTGTTGAAAGTTGGGTTCAGGAGCTTTCTCACGCGAAGCCACCGCTCACCAGCTGTTGATACAAAAGGACATTGCGTTGCTTTCTTGAAGGATGGTAAAAAAACACCCCGGTGGCACGATTGTCATCTGCATATAACTGGCATGAAGCCTACATTTTTTACAATGCTTGGTTTTCTTTCTTACTCACGTGGGATTAAATACAGGTGAATAAATTCCAATGGTTTCTATAATAGACCGAGGGCAGTAAATTTACCAAATTCATTGAATACAGAGAAGTGTAACACATTTTCAAATATAGCAGCACGACATTTTTTTTAGTTATGATAATGGATTTTGTCGGTATCAAGAACAAATTTTCTTATGTCTAATATACTCAGAAGAGGTACCCTTGTGAGGTACACTTGTTACATCTTTCCCCTGGAAATCCTCCGTAAACCTCCTCTGAGACTAGAGTATAATCTGTACTGGTCAAGAATTTATATGAAACTATTCGACTTTAGAATCCTCTGTATCAGACAGAAACTCATTTTCATAATCGTTTACTGTGCGCATCAAAATGGTTTGAACGTTGCTAAACATATTGTTGACAATAACGTTGCCACACTGAAAAACGCTCGCTTCAGGAATAAGAATTCATAGCAGGGAGTTGCAAAATACTCAATGCTGCTTTTACAACTTGACAGCTCAGCTCATAATTGCTGATGATGTCTGAAAAAGTGATTCTCACTAAAAACTCATCGCTGTAACCTCTATACTCGGAAAGAACTAAATTACTGCAGTAATGATTAGAAAATCATGAAACCAATCATTTTTAACCTCTCATGAAACCATGAACAATAAGTCTTCTACCATGAAAATTATTCATGGTCCGGAAATACGTAACTTGAGGAATGTATTTCGTTCAAAACTCGTAACTCCAATTTTCTATCACTTTGAATCCTCAGTTACAAATTATGTGATGGGTTGCTTAATTGAATAAAGCAGGCATTGCAAAGCAAGAAATACTGAAAATGTTTACTTGATCCTGAGCCATATTCATTTCAACATTGTGTTGTTTTACCCAACGGCCGACAGAGAATTGATAACATAATAATAATGAACCGATACGCTTTAGATTTGGTAAACATAAATGTTACATTTTGTATAAATAGGGTAAGGGCTCCCTATTTCATCTCATTTGTAAGGACGTTACCTTAAAAACCTAGCCACTAAATTCACTGTGGATTTTTCAGATTTCTGCTAAATTCGCCTTGCTCCACATTGAGAATTGATTCACATTCCTAGAAAATCAAAATAATATTCATAAAACAGCTAAAAACACTTATGATATGTTAACTACTCTGATCCTAATTTCATCTCAAAGGATTTTTATTCATCCTATCGTTGGTTCTTTATTCATCCCATTAATTAGCAATGGCGACAGCAATCAAAACAAGACATTGCACTATTACACTTTCAGGTTTAAAATAGCAGAATTCTTCTTTAAAAAGGGCCTAATGCTCACTATAAGACAACACACGATATTTTTAGAACCAGTTTTGAATCATTTCGATGTTTAAACATTTTTGGATCGTTTTCGTTACCTTCCGTTCTAAATTTAACATTTTTCAGTGCGGTTAGTTAGGTAAACTTAAAAAAAAAACAAAAAAAAGGAATTGTTACTATTTAGACATTGGCTTTTCTAAAAACAAAATTCAGAGCCAGAGATGCCATTTACACAGATTTATCTATATTGTGTAGATTTTTGCGTTCGCAAATTGATTTATACAAATTTCCTAAATTTAATACAGATTTGTACAGGATCATAAAAAGTGAGAAGTAAATGTTATTGATAAAAAAATCCTCGTTGAATATTCTAGTAAGTACGGCAATGACTTACGGAGATATGAAGAATTATCTTTTAACATAATTTTATTAGTGAAAACAGATATAGCAGATATAGACTTTCTATGCAAAGTAATACATATTTTCTATGAAAATATCTGGCATCTCTGTGCACAGCCAATGAAACACGTACACTTAACAGCGTTAAGTTGACATATTGCGGAAAAAAACCAGTGCTACTAGATTTACCACAATAGTTATTTCATTAGTATTTAACATGATTTTTCTGGTAATGTTCGAAGCCGAAACTGTTTTATTGAAATATAGATATCAACAATATAATTAAACTAATGTCACGGATACTAAAAATATGATTGTTGGTGGTAATTTGAAGAAGAAAAACCATTTTTTTTTGTAACATTATGAGAGAACTTGGCAACTTTGCGAAACCAAATGAGATGAAATCAAGTGAACTAAGTGAAAAACTTTCATTTCATATTTTAGAAGACTTTTATTGCTTGTTGGGTAATTTTTGGAGTTTTTAATCGTAATTAAACAAGTGGCTAGTGAACATTACAAAATATGAAGTCATCCAGCATTTAATAGTAGTGTGAAATGGTGATCATGTTTTGAGGCGAATCGATTAGTAGATATTCAGAAAAAGACGAACAGTAAATCTTGAGACGAAAATGTGTCCTAAATTGAAAAATTGGTTTGTTTTAAATGAAAAAAAAAAGAGATCAACGAAGAATTTAAAATCATTTGTTCCAATGGGAAAGTGTAACAATCATTTTAAAACATTTCACAGTTTGGTTTAGGTACGTTGTAAGATACGATTCATGTTCAAAGTAATGAGGTGAAGGAATGAGATGGAAATAGGAGCTCAGATGAAATAGGGATCCGTTACCCTATATCTGAATGTATTCCCACATACTTGATGTGACTATTGTTGTTAGAATAATATTCCAAAAGCTAGCGTAAACCAAAAATTAAATTGGACCGTGAATTTGGAACGCCAACTAACGAAAATCAGGAATTTTGTGTTCAACCACTTTAATTAATTTGTTTCAGAGAATTACCACAACACAAGCTGTGTTAATTCTCCTAAATATTTTAAATAAGACGATTTCGAAAACCATGTTTTGGTAAAATAAAAGGAAAAATCAATTCGCGGCATGTGCAAGAATTCGACGTAGAGTTTCTTTTTAAGAGCTTTGATTCACGCGTGTTTGTTAATGCACTTCGTTCAAGTGTTTAAACCAGAGGTGGAAATAAGCCCATTTTGCGCAGGAAAATGTGAATCAAGAATTTCGATTGTGAATCAAAAAACCGAGCACCGTGAATTAAAAAATTGGGTAACAAAACTAAAATGGCGATTACCGTATATTACACAGAGTAGCAGCAGACCTTATCCATACGCGCTCTTTTTATTGCGAGACAAATTTTTTTCTTATTCTCAGAATACAACCATGCGCAGGAGAGAGCATCAGCTGCTCCCACAAATACTCGTTCGCACCGTTGGATGTACAACGCTTCGTTCGTTCTCAGCGCGTTTAGCCAAGAACGGAGTTCGAGTGCTCCATTCGCATGAAAACAGGTGTAGAAACTTGTGCTAATTAACTCTCCGACAATTCCTCGATCACAATATAATATTCATACAATTGTGTAATAATATTAAACCCTGCATTTTTTGGCAGTTGTGTTTCCTGTGACTTGTTCAATTACTTTCCTTGGCGTGCGGCACAATTGTTAATTATTAGGTTTTCAAAAGTGGGGGAAAATGTCTCTAACTATTCAATCATTCTAAAGTTTTTTTTATCTACTTCCTGAAAATCCTGATGCGATCTTGCTCAACCCCACCTTAAAATTTGTTTAAAATTGTGATCCGTAAATCCCATTCAAAGTGAAAAAATAAAAAAAATCATTAAATCGTAATCACTGATTATGATCTTTCCCAATAAAAATCACTACAGATCTAATCTTTTTAAGATCAGTTGATCAGTGATCTTTGAATCACATCGATCACAATCGATACTGATCGGTGGTGAGTTTGAGCTACTATTAGCACTGATTTCTGTAAGATCAAATCACTGCACGATTCGAACAGCTTTGAGTATTGTGGAAGAAAATCTCATATGACATGACTACCGATTCATTTACGTCTAATTTTTAATTTTGATTAAATGAAGGTGCTAAAATGGGGGAAAATTGTTAATTTGTAACTTTGTCACCAGAGTTTGGGAAAATACCGGTTTCGTTACGGCACGGTTACGAATTTAGTTACGTATTCGATTTCGCAACCTGTTGTTTAATTGCAATAAAATGAATACTAGATGAAAGGAAATGAATGCTAGATGAAGGTTTTATGAAAATAATCAGATTGGATCGTAATCCAATTGATAATGTAAATTTTACAGTTTTCGCTGCGGAATATCAATACGCAGTTCAAAAATAGGAAAAAAAAAATATACCACACCAAATAGTGATTATAGCGAAAAAAAAATTCGTTTTACTTCCAGCTGGTTGATGCTGATGATGTTGTTCACGCACTATCTAGATTAAGCCCAATGAAACGGTATTTGACATGAACTTGATTCAAAGAAGTAATTGGAGCGCAGCATTTGACGCAGTGTTTCAATGGTGCGTTCGAATTGACGAGTTCAAATTCTGCACTCCTGTTACTTCTGTGTATGATATTCAAGCTAAATAGGGTAATATTAATTAGCTGCGTAGCACGCTTTGTGATTGGACATGTTTTTCTTATCGTTATAATTATTCATCGCAGCATGTATGTTACTATTATTATCTTTTTGCCTTTCTCATATAGAAAGGTTATGCAATCACTTGAAAAACCGACCAGTGAAAATTGGCCCGGAGGGCCAAGTGTCATATACAATTCGACTCAGTTCATCGAGCTGAGCAATGTCTGTGTGTGTGTGTGTGTATGTATGTGTGTGTGTATGTGTCAAATAATCTCACTAGGTTTTCTCGGAGATGGCTGAACCGATTTTGACAAACTAGGATTCAAATGAAAGGTCTTCCGGTCCCATACGAAATTCCTGAATTTCATCCGGATCCGATTTCCGGTTCCGGAATTATAGGGTAAAGTGTGTTCAATGTTGTACACCGTCACTTAAACAGGCGAAACAAAAACGTAAAAAAATTTCTAAACTGGTCTCAAAACTACACAAATCGATAGTCATTATCAGTAGGCAACTAAACAAACTGTTTCCGGCTATCCTGGTTTCCGGTATCCGGTTCCGGATTCCGGAAAGTGCATATAATAGTGAACCCATTTAGTTTTCTTAAGGATGGCTTACGCAATCAAAGCACTGTTTTATTCTGTATGTTATGCATAAACAATCTCTTGGTTTCTTTCAAAACTCGAATAGGATTTTTTTGAATAGAATACCACAATATTATATGTACATGAGAAAGGCATCATTGCACCACTAGGTGGATTAAAACAGGTTTTTTTATTGATGATATTACTCCACCAGGACGGTATTACTGAATAAATTTAAAATACATCACGAAACATGGAATTTCGATACGACTGGCGAAATAAACTCACTTAACGAACTTAAAATTATTGATATCGTATAATCCATTTCCGAGAAAATTGAGCTGTAATCAGTTATGACGTTAACGTCACTTATACCATTACATCACCGGAAATGGAAATGACAGCCATTTGAAATTCAAACCTGCACTCTTAAAAAAAATGAAATTTACGCTTGACGTAAATTCAAGTATGCCGTAATTTCTTCGGTGATGGCACAATATTACATCTACTAACATGTAAACATATATTTTGCGTCTGTATTGATGTGAGTTTCAGCTAAAACAACTGTGAAGGTAATGATATGACTTATCTTTAAATGATTTGTATTGTGAATGTAAGTAAATCGCGACGCTCCTTTTATGTGCATCTATAAAGATGTAACATTTTTTAAGTGTGTGTTTAATGAACACAGAGTAGCATTAAAACGAGCCTAACTTTTTTTAATGTTGATTCCGAATCAAACAGTGATACTGATAACGATGAAGACATTTTTTAACAAAATTTATCTTATCAAAAATCGCTCAAAATTCATTATAATATCTACAATAAATATGTGACATGAAAAGACAATACTGACTATTTTTATGTACTGTGAATCAATAAGTTGTCTTATTTCCACCCCTGGTTTAAACTCTGAAACACAAAATCAAAACTGGACCAATAAACGTAAGTAAACACGTTATTTTACGTGTCACCATTTTTCAAAAACATAATATTTTAATGTGTAATGATTCAGATTAAAAGAAATTCGTCGTTCTTTTTACTATGCTGCTATTCAATTGCACATCATTCAAGACATCAGTTTCAATCGCTTAAAAATACGTTCATCACACTATTTAATATAATTCATATTTAAAATCTTCATATTTTAAAACAACACCTGAATTTATGTTGCGAAGATTATCATCGTAGCGGAAACACGCCTGAAGTTATAACCAACAACCTCAAGTGTGTCCAAATGGGTCATGGTCCGAGAACTTTTAATCATGGTGTATTATCATAACAAGAAATAATACTATTTTCCCTAAATACTATTAGTTTTACTCATTTCTAAAATCGAAATTTTCCCCGTGTACCAGCTTACTACTCAGTTCTACTTGCAAAATGGACAGAACTGAGTTACTGAATATTGCCCATCTATGAATCAAATGTTCATCATATGATTCATAGAATGCATATATTAACATATATTAAATTTTTAATATGCAACGTCCACTTGTGCTAAACAAGTACACGAAATCGTTTCGTAGAATACTACAACTAACTATTTATTTTACTATTCTGATAATTAAAGCAATTAAATCAATAAATTGAATTATGATATAATAAACCCAACTCTTCGTTTATTTATTTCTGAGGATCATAGGGAAAAATATTTCCCATGAAATTATAGGAAACGTATGCACCCTGCTATGTTTTTCTGGTGATATTCTCTTACTTTACACCCACAATAAGGCTGGGAAACTTCACAACGATTTTTGCAACAACTGATTGAGATGCCGTATCAATGGACGTTTCTTTGGCGAAAATTCTAGTTCAGTATTTTTCGAGTCACTTCACAAGTTTTACAAGTTGTTTTGCAAGTCGCTGAGTGATAAATTTATGAATGAATTTGAATATTGCATCTTTAATGTCATCGTAATCGATCTTGTTCTTACATAACTGTGTAATTTTTTTGCCCTCGTGTTTTCCGCCTTATATTTGTACCGTAACAATTCCGCGAGTCGAGCATAGAAAGTTTGAAAAATTCTCACAACCGAATGATTGGTGAGCCATACGATTATCGATATTCGGAAGTGTGGCAAAAGCATTAAGTTTTACTCGTATTGACGTCATCTAGTTATGTCTCTGACATTACCCACCCGCTTTTTTTATGCGACTTTTTGTTTGTTGGCAGTATGTCTTCGAAACGCACGAAACGTTGTGATCTAAATTTCATATCTAAATCTGTAACAAACATAAGGACTTTATAAAAAATGAATATATTTTTTTCTAAATTCTAAATAGCATAAGATATCGACGTTCCATGTATTTCTAAAACATTTGGCATAAAATATATGATTTTCGAAATCTCAAAATTCTTCCAAAGTCTATATTTTTCCAAAAATTTTCGTTTGAGATAATACCAATTCTCGATGTTCCATAAATTTTCAATACTTCTGACAACAAAAAATTGTTTTCCTTAGTTTTTCGGCTTTTTATACGGATTTTCGAAGTTATGCGGTTTTTTACGCGAAAAGTATCCCCCGCATAAAAAAGAATTTAGTGAACCCTAAATTTGTTCGAACCGATTTCGAAAATGTCCAACGTATTTGTGAGCTACTATGGCTATTTCACCAAAAGTCATCTCATTAGTAGGGTAGCTATATTGTTTTGCCGATTACTCGATTTTTAGTCAACGTCAAGTTTAGTGTTATAAAATCGGATACAATATCTTTGCTTCGACTCTAAGAAGCAATATCATCGAAAAAATAGTTCGAAAAATTGTGTCTTACTGTTGTTACTACTGTGAGCAAAGAAAATTTCAAAATTCTTCATTTATTCTTCCAAATCTATTTTGTCCCCCTCACAGTAATCCCTCTCGGTCTCAATACATTTGTGCCAACGTTTTTTTCTATTCCTCAAAGTAGTTGGTAAAGGCAATTTCCGGAATAGCCTTCAATACGCGTAGCGATTCATGTTTGATGTCTTCAATTTGACTCAAAATGGTTCCTCCGGAGCGGTCATTTCAGTTTGCTGAATAGCCAGAAGTCGCACGGAGCTAAAGCAGGCGAATACGGTGGTTGCGGAATGATATTGGTTGAATTTTCGGTGACAAAATCACGAAGAATCAATGCAGTATGCGACGGTGCATCATCGTGGTGCAAAAACCAAGAGTTGTCGGTCCAGAATTCCGGCCTGTTTTTACGAATCACTTCGCGGAAATGACGCACAACATTCGAAAAGACAGTTGACAGTTTGGCCGGTCTTAAGGAATTCGGAGTGCACCACACCTCGATAATCAAAGAAAACTGTCAAAACGGCCTCGACTCTCGTTGATCAACTTGTGCCAATCAAAAACACTTGCTCGCGACTTACAATTATCACTGAAAATATTTACGGTTTAGAGAATTACCTATGTCCGATTTTGGTCAAATTCATATCTATCGTTTCAAAAGAAAATAAATTGCATTTAATTTCACTAAAAAATCGCTACTATTTAACCACAATATTCGAACTAAGGCAAAAAATAATTTAATACGGAATAAATCACAATCAACATTTTTCTAATAACATTCACGATCTTATAGAATCTGAATGTAAAAATAAAAGACAACGGACGGATTTCCCTTCCGTTGATTCTATGCCGTCTAACAATATTTACGAGATTCTTCCTGAATCCGATTGTAGCGACATAGAAGAAAATTCTTTAAAAACTCCCAAAATGGACGCTTGTCGTTCTGGGAAGAAACAACAATCTATGCCACCAGTGACGGTGATGATTTCCGACTTCAAAGCATTCCGTACTGAGCTTTCTACTTTTCTCCCGGAAGTAAAAGTCTCATTTCAAATCGGACGAAGAGGAGAATGTCGAGTCTTGGTTGATGGATTGGAAGATTACAAACGACTTATTCGATATTTGTCCGAGAAACTTCATAAATTTTATTCATATGATATAAAATCAGACAGACCCTTTAAGGCTGTCTTGAAAGGCTTATCAAATGATCAAAGTACTGATGAAATTAAAAATGAACTAAAAGAATTGTTTCTCAAGTAGTCTCAAGTCTCAAGAGCGAATGGTAATTCTAAACCACGCTCTGGAATTTCCCATGAACTTTACCTAATACACTTCAATCGAAGTGATGTAAACAATTTGAAAACTTTAGAAAAAGTACGTTTTATTTCCCACATTAAAATTCATTCTGAACATTATACTCAGCATAATATAATTACTAAATTTCTGTTTGATGGTATTGCAAACTTAACGCAATGTCGTCGTTGTCAAGGCTTCGGCCATGGAACCAAAAATTGTCATTTGGATATACGGTGTTTGAATTGTGGTAAATCGCATTCGAAAGACGTTTGTCCAATGAATGAAACCACTGATAAATTTTCGTGTTCAAATTGCTATGGAAAATATAAATCCAATTATTTGAAATGTCCTGTCAGGGAAAAAAATTTAAACTCTCGTTCGCTTAGACAACAAGTCAAATAAACGACTTTAAATTTACAAAACATACCTGAAAATCAAAAAACCGTTACAAATGCCACGCCTAATTCTTCTAAGGCACTTATTTCTTCGAATTTAAAACAAAAAGCAGGTACGCCTTAAAATTCGTCTTCTAACGAAAACAATTTATTGACAGGTAGATCGACCTCGTCATTCTAATTTTCTTCTTCTAATTTCAGTTATGCTAGTATAACAGGTAAAAATCTACCATCTAATTCTTCTAGGTAAAATCTACCATCTAATTCTTCAAATGTAAATAATCAAAACACAGGAATGCCTTGCAGTTCAACTTCTAACGAAAACAATTTATTAATAGGTAGATCGGCTATATCATCTTCTTCTAATGGCAGTCTACCTACAAATATTCCTTCAATGCCATTCGCTTCTTTAAATGAAGTCGATTTAGGCGATATAACTGAAAATAAAATGATCTACCCACAAGATTAACTTTTTCAAATGATCATCCGAATGAATTCGACTTCATCACTTTTTGAAGCATTTAAAATCGGATGGCAATTTGCAAATAATATTATATTGAATTCAAAATTTAACAGTGATGTTATATAATTATTTGAATATTTTAAATTGGAATGCTCGATCTTTGAAATCGAGTGAAGATGAATTTTATAATTTTCTCGAAGTTCACAAAATCCATATTGCCATTGTGACAGAAACTTTTCTTAAACCAAATGTCAAATTGAAAAGTAATTTACGTTATGTGGTTCATCGATTCGACAGGTTTACTGGAATGGGTGGTGGACTTGCCATTTTTGTCCAACGGCAAATTAAACATCGAATTTTACCTTCTTTCAATACTAAAGTTATTGAAAGCTTGAGAATCGAAGTTGAAACCATTCATGGAATTTATTTCATCGCTGAAGCATATTTGCCATTCCAATGCACCAGCGAACAATTAAATTTCTTTAAAGGCGATTTGCAAAAACTCACAAGATATCGACCGAATTTTTTCGTAATAGGGGACTTAAATGCTAAGCATGTCCAGTGGAATTGTATGCAAAATAACAGTAATGGTGAAATACTTCATAATCAACTCTCAGCTGGTTACTTCACAGTTCTTTATCCCAGTAATCCTACTTGTTTCTCTTCCGTGAAAAACCCGTCTACAATTGATCTGATTCTAACGAATCAAAGTCACATTTGTAGTGAACCAATTACACATGTTGACTTTGACTCAGATCATCTTCCTGTAACATTCAGACTTTCCAACGAAGCTATGATTAATCCTATTAGTTCTATATTCAACTATCATAGAGCTAATTGGTTGGATTACAGATCTCACATTGAAAATCATGTGGATCATGAAACTATTTTAGAAAATTCTGCGGACATCGACACAGCAATTGATAATTTGAATAATTCGAATCTAGAAATCTTTCAGTTCCCAAAGCTCGAACTAAATTAAATTCTCCTATCATCGATGACAATCTTCAACTGCTCATTCGGTTGAAGAATGTTCGTCGACGACAATATCAACGCTCTCGTGATCCTGCTATGAAAAACATAGTTTTGTTAGGATTTAAAAAAAGAAATTAAACATAGATTTACTCTTGTGCGAAATGAAAACTTCGCTAAAGAATCTACACAAATTAATCCATATTCTAAACCTTTCTGGAAACTTTCTAAGGTTCTTAAGAAACCTCAGAAACCAATTCCTGCTCTCAAGGAAGGAAATCAAATACTTCTTACGAATGGCGAAAAAGCTCAAAAATTTGCTCAGCAGTTCGAGAGTGTCCACAATTTTAATTTGAACGTTGTGAGTCCTATTGAAAATGAAGTCTCACTGAAATATGATCATATTTCAACCCAAGTGTTATCACAAGATGACATTATTGAGACGAATTTTGATGAAATTAAGTCAATTATTAGAAAACTTAAAAACATGAAGGCTCCTGGTAATGATTAAATTTTTGATATTCTTATTAAAAATCTTCCCGATGTTGCCTTGAGACTCCTGGTTACAATTTTCAACAAGTGTTTTTCATTAAACCCGGTGAACGACCGTAACTAGGTTAAAACCGGGTATGAATAAACGATATAATAAATAAAATAATGTTTTTCATTAGCTTACTTCCCAAAAAGATGGAAAAACGCTAAAGTAATTCCTATCCTGAAACCTGATAAAAATCTAGCAGAAACATCAAGTTATCGACCAATTAGCTTACTTTCTTCTATCAGTAAACTTTTTGAAAAAATTATCCTGTTGAGAATAATGTCTCATATAAATGAGAATTTATATGAGACATCATCGTCATGAACATTCAACTACTCATCAACTTGTAAGAGTAACGAACATGATAAAAGCAAATAAATCTTCTGGGTTATCCACTGGAGTTGCTCTTCTAGACATAGAAAAAGCATTCGACAGCACAAAGATTTAATAGCAAAAATGTCTGATTTCCAGTTTCCTATTTATTTGATCAAAATGATTCAAAATTATTTAACTGATCGTACTCTTCAGGTTAGCTATCAGAATAGTAAATCTGAATTGCTACCCGTACGAGCCGGTGTTCCGCAGGGTTCGAGCGTAGCTCCAATCTTGTATAATATTTTCACTTCTGATCTTCCAAATCTACCCGTTGGTTGTCAGAAATCGCTATTCTGTAACGACACAAGTCTGTTAGCCACAGGTAGAAATCTAAGAGTGATCTGCAGTCGCCTACAAAGAAGTTTAAATATTTTCAGTGATTATCTGTCAAAATGGAAAATTAAACCAAATGCAGCAAACACGCAATTAATTATCTTTCCTCATAAGTCAAGAGCTTCTTTTCTTAAACCCAACAATAATCACATTCTAAAATTGAATGGCTTGGAATTGACATGGTCTGATCAAGCTAAATACTTAGGTTTAACGTATGACAAAAAACTCACTTTCAAGGAATGAATCCAGGCAAAGTTTAATAAATATATTAAATGTTTATATCCTCTTATAAACAGAAATTCTAATCTTTGTCTAAAAACAAATTGTTAATTTATAAACAAATTTTCAGACCAGCCATGCTTTATGCAGTACCAATTTGGTCAAGCTGTTGTTCCACCAGGAAGAAAACGCTTCAAAGGATTCAGAATAAAATTCTGAAAATGATTTTGAAGCGTCCTCCCTGGTTTAGTACAAATGAGTTACACAGACTCACAAATATAGAACCATTAGATGTAATGTCACATAATATTATAAGCAAATTCCGACAAAAATCGATGCAATCTTCAATTGAATCGATCCGCTCTCTGTATTAGTTAGTAAGTTAGTATAAAAGTTCCTTTTCCCCATTACACAATACAAGTAGGTTTAGAATTTTCCCTACACAAAAATCTCAGAATTGCGGAAGCAAATAATGTCCTCATGGTAATAACCAAATCATATATAAACACCCAATTTAAAAATCTTAATAATTTAATTTTAACTCATATTCCAATAAATAGTTATTAAAAAAATATAAAATCTGTTCATTTTCGACTGAACCTTCATCAAGCATAATCAATCTTGATATTTGTTAAAATTGAATTGTGGTTTTATAAGTTATAAAATAATAACAGATCAAAAAATGACGGTTGCATTCTGCTTGCGCGTAACATTAATTTAGGAGAAATTGATAAACCATGAGTACTAGAAAAAAAAATATAAACACAAATACTAAAATACTTACAGTTCTCCGTTATCAGTCCACCGCCAAGCCCAAAGAACTTGTAGAAGAACGGTTTATCGTGTAGATCGCTGCTCGTCAGTATCTGCTGCAGTAGATCGGGATGATTAACCATGATCAATGCTTTCGGACCGGTCAAAAGTTTCCCGAGACGATCGACTTGGCTGAAGTATTTGTTTACCAAGCAGAAGGCTTGATCGGATGACTTTCCCATGAAGAACAAAATATGACCGAAAACGGGATGCACTGGCAAAGTGGCACAGATTTTGTTGGCAAAACGAGAACCGAATAGTTCCCTGGTGTAGAGATACAACAGCAGCAGAGTTCCGATAATCGAAAGTAACAACGGAAGCAACATTTTGAACCTGATCGCGTGCCAAAGATCGGACCGAACTATTTCGAATGTTGCAAGTAACTGAATTGTTCTGTGCAGAATCATCGGATCGGATGCAACTGCAAGAATAATTCCGTTGCTAACCGGTTCCGCATGCGTTATCTAGTGTGGCCTTCCAAGAAGTTCTTTGTTGACCGTCGTATTTTGCCAGTTACAAAAAGTGAAAGTATTCAGAGTCAAGAGCGGTCACTGAACACTGTTTGGGATACGATGCCCGAAGTTGAATCATGCTTACAGCAGGGGCAGTTGTAAATAACTTGGTTGTTGGAAAGTGCAGACTACTATTAAGTTGGATTTTCATAACAACATGAGCTCGTGGAATTTGCCGAGAGCTCGAATGCAATGCGGCAAACAGTCAATAGTTCGGAAGAAATGGAATAACATAATGTTATTGTGCTTTTAAAAATTTGATAGTCTAACATCACATTCATTTGATGATGTGCAAAACCGCTTAACTCTTTTCAATTTTTAATACAATTGTATAAAGTGTATTAATTTCATCTGGAATCAAAGAAAAGTGAAAGTTGCACACATTCTATCACTAATACCAATAGAATAAATTGTATCAACAAATATTCGAATATGGATTCAAAAATTATTTTAAAAATGCGAATGGGATAAGCCGGATAATTATTTTAATTTTAACATGCAACGAACCAGAAAAATAGTTTCTAATTAGCTCCCTATAATCCAATTGAGGAGTTGCGTTCTGATATTTATTAGCATGGGGCCACTGGGTTATAAAACTGAAACTAGGCGGTTCGGATCGTTAACAGATTAATAATAAAGCCAGTATCCTCTGAAGGTGCTAATTTATTTTGATTGGGAAACAATGTTGGTTGATTCAAATAAATAAATAAAATAACTTGTGGTTTAAGTATATGAGATGTCTACTGAAGCTGAGATGAATGGGGGTGCTGTCATCCTAGATGGGATGAAAAGTAACATCCTCATTATGCCTCCAATGCAGTACAGCCACTCGGTTTGTTGTGACTGTCAATTTAAATTCGGTTTTAAACTTGATAATTATTATAGAGCTAAGCCTCCTTGAGTTTACATCGTGAACTACTGGCTTAGAGATTTTCATGCTGGCTGAAAGTCCACTGCCGATGAAGTTCGCAGCGAGAAGCCTCTACATGAGGTTACAAAGAACAATTTCGAAGTAGACATGACATGTTTTTGGTCAAGCAGAAAGACTAATGAGTAATGAGTTCTCATTCCACACTTTTTCGACGAGATTCTGCAGATGAAAACAATCATCCTGCATGCTGAATTCGAATTAAAAAACACAACTGCTAACGCACTTTAGACAAAGATAAACTCAAGATAGAGTGGTTTGCGATTTCTCATGTATCATTTGAATCGACGAACTCGGTACTCCGTAACTATGACGATATTTGTTTATGTTTGAAAAAGTATCAAGTTACAGTATGAGCGATAAAGCACAATTTTGCTTCATTAAAGTAATTTTGTGGTATGATTTTTAAAATAAAAATGTAGAAACGACTTAAAATTAATTCTTATAATTTATTTAGCTTGTTACTGCCACTCAGAGATGTCTATCACCTCTGTATGACGAAGAGCAAGCAAAATTTCTCCCCTCGCACTGACAACTTCAACGAGAGCTCTTCTCTTTCACATTTATACACCACTGTTGTGTAAGTGTTGTGTAGAGCATTAGCTAATAAATTCTCTGAAGTGGATGCAGATACTTTCACAGAGGTGTACACGCCGGTGAGCACTCTGCTGTATGGTTTGCGTAGAAGAAGCGTGGACACGCAAAATCAGCAAAATAAAACAATTTATCGTAAAATTTTCGGTTTTCCTTGCAAATTTTTCATAGCAAGGCCAGATCTACTCTCTATTAATTGAAGTTCACAGAAGTGTTCGCTCACCATCACGCGCCAGTGGTCACTTGGGTGTATTTAGACGAGAGCGCGGGGCAGCAGGGACTATGTCTAAGGGCTTGACGACCCCTCCCCCGGCAACTGCGAGTTGTAGGGCTTGCCTAGAATGCGGTGGGGTTTGGCAGTGGGCTCTGCTAATCCTCTACAAAAAGCTGCATGTATCCGCAAGCAAGTCCTACCAAAGCGATCGTGTGCCGCTCAAAGTGCACAAGCCCAACGGGAGTGCCGACTCGGCACGTTAGGACTAACGCCAGTGAGGTCCTAACTATGGCATACTGGCTACCACACCATCCATGGATACGATACGGTAGAGCGGAATATATAGAGAAACTAGGGCTGACAGCTGCGGTATTCTACTCCTTCAGTAAAGCAGGGTGGAACCGGCTTGAAATGGCGAGTAGGCTAATGCCGTAGCTGCCTTCCGTCCCATAAAACCGTGGCAGGCCTTATGGCACGCCGTCTCACTTTCAGCCACCTGGTTGGGATGACTGGGTGGAAGTAGGTTCAGATGCCCTTTTCCTGATTTGCGCTGATCCGGCTCTGAGCGTAAAGCCAACCCTCGCATGGCCTCACTGCACCGCATAGGTAACCATGGGATCATGATAGCGACTACTTTCGGCTGGGTTTGACGGTAGCCATAAGGGGGACCCATATAAAACATGAGTTCTACATCAACAACATCGGCGTCGAGTAAGGAGGTAAACCCTTTCGCAAGAGGGGGTTTGAGGAGGTCTCCATCCAGAACGGGTGCGAGAGAGGAGAGCGAAGCAGTAGCTGAGGAGACGAGTGACAGCAATGTCCACGTCAAACCAGTGAACCAGCCTGAGTCCCAGGAGCAAGCGAAGGAAGTAATCAAGCCGAGTATGACAGCGGTCATAGAACAACTCGATGCGATTATTGAATTCGCGCAGGAGAAATCCAACATCAGCAAGGAGCTGAAGGCGAACTTGCTGAAGCTACGTAAGGCCGTGAACGTAGCTAAAAGGGACCAAGAGGCGTTGATAGTGCGGCTAGAGGGTGGCGGAAAGTCGGAGAAGTGTTCTCAAACAGAGCCCTTCACCTTCGATACCGACAAAAAACAGGAGGCGGTCGACTATGCGCTCCGGCTCACGATTGAGCGGAATAAACATCGCCGGAAACGCGCCAGGGATTCTCCAGGCAGTAAACGCCTGACTCCCAAGGCCAAAAGGAGCAAAGACCATGGCGGAAATGATGGGGCAAAGGAACGTGGCGAGGGGCTCAACCCAAACCTCGGAACTCGAACCCCGGATCCGAGCCATGTAAGCGAACCCGGCGAGAATCCATGGGTGAAGGTCGCGAAGAAGAAAAAGGCGGGTGGGTAATGTCAGAGACATAACTGGATGTCGTGAATACGAAAACAACTGACATGTTCCTTAACACTTCCGAATATCAATTGTATGAATTATGCACGCATTCCCCTTTTTCACATTTTTCGCAAAAACAAAGAAAGCTTCACTTGATCTCGATTACTGTGAATTTCACACAGCGAAAAGTGCACAAATCTAAGCAAACTGTTCTTGATTTGCAGTAAACTGAGAATATTTCCCTACGATTTGCGAACAACAAATCCTAATAGTTCTTTAGAAAACTTTTAGAGCCATTAGTACGGCTGATCTTGTGCAATGCTCTCCACCGTTGTTTTTTTCCCAATGCTAATGACTGGCAGCTGTGACGTAATCGCTTTTGTCAAAAGCGAAACTAGCTGTGCAGACGACACAAAACACATCTGCTCGCAGGGGCGATTGAATCCGAACTGATTGAATTTTTGTTAAGAGATTTCCGTTTATGTGATTTCGTTTGTAGCTTTTTCACTAATGGGCGGTCCTAACGGCTATAAAAATAGCCGCATACAGAATTTTATTGTCGATTATTTCTTTTCGGATTTGCATAATTTATTGAAAGAAACTATCAATATGCTGTAGGGATTCGTTTCTAGCATTCAGAAGGACCAAATTGAGGAACTCACTACGATATTCACCACTTTTCGGAACATTTTTCCCGGACGATTTGTTGGACAGCAGCAGATATTTTGTTCTTTTCCTTAGAACGCGTTCTGATTGGCTGGTGTTGACATGGAGCAAATGAGACAGGTTTTTCAATAGTGTACTATTGAAATACTTCAATGTTTTTGCTATACACGTTTAAGTTGAAAAATTTCGATTCTATTGGTAGTTAGATTATATAAATCCTTCCACAGATCACTGAGCTATGAGCTTTCAAAATACGAGAAAGGCAAACGCGCCTTATGAATTATCCTCTTTGATATTCTTTTATACAAAACATTTCAGAAAAGTTCAATTTTGAATTATTTGAGACTATGTCACAAAACTGAAAATTTTATCATAAAATTGTGATCATATTTCCGATGGCATGTCGCAAGAATTATGTTGATTCATTAGATACAACAATAGATATTCACGATCAAAAACTTATCACTCTCTCAGAGGGTAAATTTTGAAAAGGCACCCCATAGTAAAGTAAGTCGTATTCACGACAAAAGGTCCCAAAAGAGGCCGGGCCCATTCCCGCGAGGAAGGCTAGGGACAAAGGAGAGGCTTTGTTGGTTAAGACCGACAAAGAAAAGTACGCCGATGCGCTCAAGGCCATGCGGAGCGAGGCAAAGCTAGCCGAGCTTGGCAAAGAGGTTCGCAGCATCCGTCGTACGAAGACGGGAGAGATGCTGCTCGAGCTTAAAAAGGGAGCTCAGGGCGGAACGGAGCTTGTTGCGCTTGCCCAACAAGTCCTGGGCGATACGGCCGAAGTTAGAGCCCTGCGTAACGAGGTTGCACTCCAGTGCAAACGGTTGGACGAAATCGCCACCGCAGAAGAACTTGCCATGGCCATCAAGGAGCAAGGAGGTGTGGATGTCTCACGGGAATCCATCCGCATGAGGAAAGGACCACAGGGCACCCAGATAGCTACATTTAAGCTATCGGCCACGGATGCCAATAAGGTCCTCAAAGTGGGCAGGCTAAAGGTCGGATGGTCGGTATGCCCAGTGACCGCTTACCAACCGCCGGTGGTCGACATGTGTTTCAGGTGTTTCGAACCTGGCCACAAGTCGTGGAATTGCAAAGGCCCAGACCGGAGCAACCTCTGCAAGCGTTGCGGCGGCGAGGGGCACAAGGCGTATGCATGCGAAAGAACGCCACGTTGCATGCTATGCGCGAGCAAGAAGAAGGCCCCAAACCACGTCATGGGCGGACCTGCTTGTTCAACAAGTGGAGGGAGCAAAACTACATGCAAGTAGTACAGCTGAACCTAAATCACTGTGCAGCTGGCCAGCAATTGCTGCACCAGTCAGTGACGGAATGGGGCATTGATGTCGCGATTATCTCGGATCCCTATCACACACCGGTAGATAACGGGAACTGGGTGTCTGACGAATCCAAGACGGTGGCGATCTTGACGACTGGTCGATACCCAGTGCAAGAGGTGGTGAAAACACAAGCGGAGGGAGTAGCCATAGCTAAGGTAAACGGAGTTTACTATTGTAGCTGCTACGCACCACCGAGATGGTCAATAGACCAGTTCACTCGGATGGTCGACATGTTGACCGCAGACCTGGTGGGTCGGAAGCCGGTGGTGATAGCCGGAGACTTCAACGCCTGGGCAACGGCTTGGGGCAGCCGCTTCACCAATAGGAGAGGACAGACGTTACTGGAGGCCCTCGCCAAGTTGGACGTCGTGTTAGCGAATGATGGACTGAAAAGTACCTTCCAGCGGAATGGAGTCGAGTCGTTTATCGACCTGACTTTCTGTAGTCCCGGCCTAGCTGGAGATCTTAATTGGAGAGTTGATGATGGCTACACCCATAGCGACCATCTAGCCATTCGCTACACGATCGGCCAATTGGCGAGAAGCACAAGGAGGAGAAATACTCCCAAAACTCTAGCGCGGAAGGTGGCTAACTTCGACCGCGAAACGTTTTGCGCTGCCTTCGAATTAGAGGAGCACAACGCGAACCTGAGAGGGGACGAGTTGGTCGCTATCTTGTCACGGGCGTGTGACGCAACCATGCCTAGAAAGGCTCAACCGAGGACCAATAGACCACCGGTCTACTGGTGGAACGAGCAAATTGCACGCCTTCGCGCATCCTGCCTCAGGGTTAGAAGAAGGATGCAAAGAGCTCGATCAGCGGAGATGAGGATGGAGAGGAACACGGCGTTCAAAGCGGCGAAGCTAGCACTAAACAAGGCCATCAGCGCAAGCAAAATAGCCTGTTTCGACAAGCTATGCGAGGGAGCCAACTCCAACCCATGGGGCGATGCCTACAGGATGGTGATGGCCAAAACGAGAGGGGCGCTAGCACCCCCTGAACGTAGTCCGGCGAGGTTGAAGGAAATCATAACGGTTCTCTTTCCCCACCACGACACGTCCCCCTGGCAGCCAGCTCCGCTACCAGCGAATGAAGTCGTAAAGGTGACGAACGAGGAGTTGCTCACTGCAGCGAGATCGCTCGATACAAAGAAAGCCCCGGGGCCAGACGGTATCCCGAACGTGGCTCTAAAGGCGGCTATAATGACAAAACCGGACATGTTCAGGGAGGTCATACAGAGATGTCTGGACGAGCGTATGTTCCCAGACATTTGGAAAAGACAAAGGTTGGTACTATTACCGAAACCTGGGAAACCCCCAGGGGATCCTTCGGCGTATAGACCAATCTGTCTGATAGACACTGTGGGTAAGCTCCTTGAGAAAATCATCCTCAACAGGCTAGCCCCCTTCATAGAGGAGGCAGGAGGACTGTCCGGTCAACAGTACGGGTTCCGCAGAGGCAGGTCGACGGTGGACGCCATAACATCGGTGGTAACCACGGCGGAGGTAGCTATACAGCGCAAACGACGAGGGATCCGCTACTGTGCGGTAGTAACGCTAGACGTCAAGAACGCGTTCAATAGTGCTTGCTGGGCAGACATTGCTGATTCCCTACTTCGACTAGGAGTACCGGAAGGGCTGTACAAGATTCTGGAAAGCTACTTCCAGAACCGAGTATTGCTCTACGAGACCGACGAAGGCACACGTAGCACTCCAATCACTGCTGGAGTACCACAGGGATCTATCTTGGGCCCGATCCTGTGGAATATAATGTACGATGGAGTACTGAGGTTGAGGCTCCCTCCGGGTGTCAAGATAGTCGGGTTCGCGGACGACGTCACGCTGACAGTCTACGGCGAATCCATCGAAGAGGTCGAACTGAGTGCATCACACTCAATTTGCTTGGTGGAGGACTGGCTGCGTAGCAGGAAACTGCAACTCGCGCACCACAAAACAGAGGTGATGGTGGTAAACAACCGCAAATCGGAACAGGAGGCGCTGGTACATGCCGGAGATTGCGTGATCCCCTCCAAGAGATCACTGAAGCAATTAGGTGTGATGCTTGACGACAAACTCAGTTTCAGCAAGCACGTTGAATACGCCTGCAAGCGCGCATCAACAGCGATCGCGGCGCTCTCCCGTTTGATGGCCAACAGCTCGCCTGTGCGCTCCAGTAAACGAAGGTTACTGGCAGGAGTGGCAGTTTCGATCCTCAGGTACGGCAGCCCGGTATGGGCGTCGGCACTAAATGTGGAACGCAACGCACAGATGCTGGAGAGTACGCATAGACTGATGTGTCTTCGCGTAATCAGTGCATACCGCACTGTATCGAGGGATGCGGCCTGCGTGGTTGCAAGCATGATGCCTATCGGTCTGATAGTGAAGGAAGACGCGGAGCGCTACAGCATGCGAGGAGACAAGAACGCCCGTAGGGCCTCCAAAGCCGATTCTCTACGCAGATGGCAACAAGAGTGGGACAGCTCAACCAAGGGCAGGTGGACACATCGGCTCATACCTAGGGTCTCGAGCTGGTTAGATAGACCTCACGGAGAAGTGAACTTCGGCCTGACGCAATTCCTCACAGGCCACGGGTGCTTCAGATGGTACATCCACAGGTTCGGCCACGCGACATCCCCTGTATGTCCTGGCTGCCCAGACGAGATCGAGACGGCTGAACACGTCTTGTTCGCATGTTCCCGTTTCGCGGCTCAAAGGAGTGAGCTACTGGAGGCATGCGGCAGGGACACCACACCGGAAAACCTGATCCAGAGAATGTGCCACTGCGTAGAGAACTGGAACGCAGTGTCGACCGCGGCATCCCAAATTGCGGGCATATTGCAGCGGAAATGGAGTGCGGATCAACGCGTACCGTAGTAGGCTCAAGAGGGATCAGCGAATAAACGTCGGTCCGGGAGAACCTTCTTCGTCGGGAAGTTCTTCGTCGGAGTAGTCTAGATCCATCGTCGGGGACTAGACGAGTAGTACGTAAAACTGCTAGGATCGTCGGGGCGCCAGTGAACCGGAAGCTATCCTCCAACCGGAATCACTGGATCGACCCAGGCATCCTCTCGGTCGGGCGTTGACGGGTATCGAAAGCGTCGGTTTCGGGAGGGCCTCCTTCGTCGGGGAACTCTCCGTCGGTGTATGCTAGATCCTTCGGCGGGGGCTAGTCGAGTAGCCGCCACAACACCGATTCGAGTCATCGAGGCGCCAGCGAACCGGAAGCCATGCTCCAACCGGAATCGCGGGATCGACCTCGGCACTCCATCGGGTGTCCCGTGTGGTGTAAGAGACTCGGTGTCGGGAGATTCTCCTTCGCCGGGGAAATCTCCGTCGGAGTAGTCTAGATCCTTCGTCGGGGACTAGACGAGTAAATCGTGGTGTAATACCGCTAGGATAGTCAGGGCGCCAGTGAACCGGAAGCTATCCTCCAACCGGAATCACTGGACCGACCCAGGCATCCTCTTGGTCGGGCGTTGACGGGAATCGAAAGCGTCGGTTTCGGGAGGGCCTCCTTCGTCGGGGAACTCTCCGTCGGTGTAGGCTAGATCCTTTGGCGGGGCCTAGTCGAGTAGCCGCCACAACACCGATTCGAGTCGTCGAGGCGCCAGCGAACCGGAAGCCATGCTCCAACCGGAATCGCGGGACCGACCTCGGCACTCCATCGGGTGTCCCGTGTGGCGTAAGAGACTCGGTGTCGGGAGATTCTCCTTCGCCGGGGAAATCTCCGTCGGAGTAGTCTAGATCCTTTGTCGGGGACTAGATGAGTAGATCGTCGCGTGATACCGATAGGATCGTCTGAGCGCCAGTGAACCGGAAGCCACGCTCCAACCGGAATCATTGGATCGACTTAGGCATCCTTTCAGTCGGGTCGTAGACGCGTACCGTAAGCGTCGGTTCGGGAGGACTTCCCTCGTCGAGGAACCCTCCGTCGGTGTAGACTAGATCTTTTGGCGGAGACTAGTCGAGTAGTTCCGCGACGTAGCATCAGTTTTGGGTCGCCGAGGCGCCAGTGAACCGGAAGTTACCCTCCAGCCGGCATCACTAGACCGACCTCGTCATCCAACTGGTCGATCCCTCGAGAGCAGGATGCTGATCCCCATTCTGCATAAAACTGGGGAGGATGCTGTGAGCACCAATAGCCTTCCACCCGAAGTAATACCTAGCGGTGGTGCCGGGGAGGTAGGGTTGGAGATCCAAGGTGTTTTAGTGGGTAGTTCCAATCAACAGTTGGGTAGTCCTGTGGAGAGTCCCACACTCCGTGCGTAAATGCATTTCACCTTGTAAAAAAAAAAAAAGACGAGAGCGCGTGTGAGCGATTCATGCGAAGAGAATGTGTTTCACTCGCGCCAGCTGCTTTAACCACAAGCACACACTCAAATGCTGTCTATTCGACACTGAGAAGAAGTGCGCTTTCCTCTTTGGGCGGTGATTCGTTTTTTGCATCCTCGATGTGGCAAAAATCTGACTCTAGCGTGTATAACTCTGGTGAAATGCCATCTCTGATGCCACTAAAAAAATAAATTCCCTTTCCGCACAGAAAAAAATAATGAATATTACAGGTGACATAATTCTACAAACGATGCAATTCATAACTGCTAAACTTATCCAATGACACAAAATTCCACTCGCACAAAATTTTACAGGTTCCGGGTGTAATTTGGACACGGTTATCAAGTGCCGGTGTATGGATTTAAATGTATCAATTATTCATCAAGCGGACATGGGCTTCTGTGGTTCAGTCGATTAACTGACGTGCTTTGTGATCTAGTGTTTCTAGGTTAAAGTCGTGCGGTTGCTATCGATCTTTTGTTTTTTGTTTAATTCGATTTCAAACTCCTGCAATTTTCAAATCACGCAATTTTACATGTTCTTGACAATAAATTTGTATGAAATACGTTGCTCCATTTATGTGCATGTGTGTAATTTAGGAAACATTTTCGTCTCAAGTTTTACAGTTCGTCATGTTTCTGAATATTTACTAATTGATTCATTTCAAAACATGATTACTATATCACATAATTCAACCAATTTTCAATGTTAGATGACTGCATAATTAGTAATGTTCACTTTACACTTGTTTTATCAACGATTGAGAATTTCTCAAGTTACCCGCTAAGCAATGAAAATCTTCAAAAATATGACATGGAAATTTGAACTCAATTCACTTGATTGCGCCTTATTTTCATCTCATTTCGTATTGCAAGGTTGCCAAGTTTACTTATGCTTTGAAAAAAAAAAATTTTTTTTTCTTCTTTAAAATACCATCAAAAAGATTTTTTTGGTATCCGTGAAATTATTTTAATTATATTTTTGATATTTATATTTCAATAGTGCCGTTTCGGATTGGAATATTAACAAGAAGTACGTGTTGAATACCAATGAAATAACCATTATAGCACAGGTTTCATTCCAATATATGTTAAAGGGCTAATTCAGACTAAACTTACAATAATATTTAAAATGTAAAACAAAAGGTAACGAAAACGACCAAATAATTTTTAAAGTCTGGTTCCAAACTGTTTCTAAAAATAACGTTCGTTGTCTCACAGTTGGCATTAGGCACTAGGTAAAGAAGAATACTAACATTTTAAACTTGAGAATGTATTAATGCAATATTTTGTTTTCATTACTATCGCAATTTATAATTTACAGGATGAATATAGGTCCAACGAGAGGATGATCCATTGAGATGAACTTAGGAACAGAGCAGTGATCATATTAGAAGTGTCTTAGCTGTTTTTCGAATCATTTCCTAAAAAAATTGAATTAGTTCTCAATGTGGAGCTAGGCGAAATAAGCAGAAATATGAAATAATTATAGTGATTTTAGAGGCTAAATCAGATTTTTGATATTACATCCTTACAAAAAAGATGAAATAGGCAGCCGTTGCCCTAACTTGTATTTTTTCCATGGAATTTCGCTAGAGCTTGTCGCTGCTTATTAACGAAGGACCAATGAAATTACACTATTTCTAAGCCTGCTGGTTCGCGATTACTGACCCAACAGTTTTCAAGGAATCGTAAGGATACTGTAATCTTGAGTTGATTTTTGATTCAGAAGCGTTTTCAGCAATGTTGATGTGGAACAGGGTGTACTTTTGGCGTCGAATGATAACTGCTGATGAAACCTGGATCCACTAATACATGTCATAGAATACCATCAACAACTCTTATAGCGGGAGTAAAACGCACTTTCTAAGGAAATGTGGTTGTATCTTAACTAAAGAGAACAAACATGAACGATCCATGCCAGGCGCGTAGCCAGAGAAAATTTTCGGGGGGGGGTTTTAGAACATGGTGATAAATCAACACATGTACAATTTATATCACAATGTTTCCCACGGGTTATAATTTTTTGTTTCGGGGGGGGGTTTGAACCCCTAAAACCCCCCCCTGTGTACGCGCCTGATCCATGCATAGTCTTCTCATAATTTCAATTTAATTCTCTTGCTACTCTTTGAACAATACATAGAACATCTCGATCGCCGGATAGCGAATTTTGATTTGATATAATATAGAGTCTTGCGTATCTGAGAAAAGAGACATTACAACCTTCAACAACTGGTCAAAATTCATCAAAGCAACGCGGCGAAAGTTAGAAAATTGTTCGTTATTTTTCATCAAATTGATGTTTTATACATGATTACTGTAAATGAATTCTGATCCATTAATGACCTAATAACATACATCATATTCGCCAAATTTTACTCTCAGTAACTTGATTTTGTTCTCAGATTTCAGCTAGCTGGAAATAGATTTGCATCGATTCGAGGGGACGCACAGTGGTTCGAATCAATAAAAACGTGGACATAAATCAGTAGCTACCAAACCGCTCTTTTAATGCATATAGTTGCTTTGAAGAAATTATTTACAAATATATACCGCGTAATTTGATCATATCATTAATTGTTCATGGCCTACTTTGAGAAAAAATGTAACCATAACTTTTTTATCTGAAGAGATAGAAATTTTTTTTCTTCTACAAAGTTTTAGAACTAGTAAAAATAATTTACTTTGTCAAATATACCAAAAGTCTAGGTCGCACCGTTTCGGATATACAAAGCGTTTTTGTGGGAACTCCCTTAAAATCAGTTTTTTATTCATAAATTGTTTCGAGTTATTTTGTTACGCATACTTTGTTTGGAATAATTGTAGAATTTATAAAATCGCATATTTTTGTTGAAGATAGTGCATAGGTTTGTTCTTTCCTGGCAAAGTTATGCAACATTTTACCTTTTTTTTATCTAGGATAAAAACTTGCACCGAAGCGAAATATGCAACTTTATGCAGCTGATTTTTACAAAATTTGTAGGAAAAGATGTACCCAATATCATAAAAAAAATCTAAGTGGAACTCGGTGGAACTTTTTTTTTAGGTCTTTTCAAAGTTAGTTTTAATTACTGAATTATGGCAACCCCCTTAAAACTAGTTTTCTAGTCATAACTTGTTTCGAGTTATTTTTTTATGCATACTTCGTTTGGAATAATTGCAGAAAATATAAAATTTCATAATTTTGTAGAAGCTAATGCATAAGTTTATTCTTTTCTGGAAAATTTATGCATAATTTTACTTCTTACCTAGAAAACCTTGTGCCGAAGCGAAATATGCAACTTAATGCAGCTAACTTTTATAATACTTATACTAGAACATGTACCTTATCAAATTTATTTTCCAATGAGAATATCTTGAGTAATATTCGTGTGACTCATTTTCACTATGGCCATGCTGAAACCATGAATGGTTAAGAAACAGAGGGTGTCACGCGTCTGCTATTTCTGTAACTCACTTTTGCAGTGAGCGTCGCCCGATCAATATCTCGTCTTAAAAATCGTGTTGCTTCGCGATAACTCAATTTATTTACACGTTCAAACATGAAATCTCTTCGTAAAGGTTTGTACTTTAACAATACTTTATCATATTTTGTCTAGAAAACATTTTTCCATTTTTTAAATATGTGTAGAAATTTTGATAATTTTTCGGATTTTCAATAATTAAAACTAAATTTGAAAAGGCCTAAAATTGCATCTAGTTCCACTTAGATTCATTCTAATATTGTCAATTGTAAAAAGTAACAAAATAAAAATCGCAACAATTTGCTTAAGTTGCGCGTGCAAGCATGAACTTGTTTATGCGTGTTTACGCGCGTCCAGACTGGTAGTCGGAAATAGGATAGAAATATCTCTCATATATTTGCATACGTGCATAGCATGTATAGTAATAATCCATGGGGTATTTCACACAAAGCCTTTTTTCAACAGCCTGTAAAATATAACAAAGATACAAAAATTCGTCCAAGGCATGAATGTACGGTTTTTTCTTAGGTTTCAAATAAGCGATTCCATAAAACAACCTTTATAGTTTATTGAATGAAAAAAGTTAAAAATTAATAAACAAATAAAAAAAATCCAAATTTGGGCACGAGGAAAAACAGCCGTGAAAAAACGATGAGAGATGATTTTTGTAGACTCCTAGTAGCCTCTGACCCACTGATTTTGAATATTTATTACAAACCTATCAAAACTGGAAAGAAATTGTCACTGGAAGCAATTGATATGCTAGAACTTACAACAGAACAAGAAATTAGCGATACGGAAAACTCGGACGATAGCGTGACTGATACTGATTGATCGAATGCAATGCGACTAAGTGACATATTGTAATGATTTATTAGGTAACATTAACTACCTAGTTGATTGATTAGGTTTTGAAAAGTATTGGGAAAAGTTACTCATTTAAATGCTAACTTTGTAGTAGATACTTAGGTAATAGAAATAAATTCTACGTTGGTAAATCCAAAAAAACTGTTTTTAAAATAAAGCGAATATCTCAAAAGATATATTTTTTTACATTATTCATATCTTCAGCAAAAATACTTGAAATGTTTTTTTCTTTGAAATTAAATAGAAAAACAAAATTTTTCGTCAAAAACAAAATTATTTTTATTTCGAAATCGAAAGCTTAACAAAAATTAAGGTGCTACTTTCAAACGAAGCGTTATATAATTTTGTAAAACTTCTTCAAAGACACGTTAGCTCTTAAAAATCAGTGAAAGTCAGTACAGACTTGTGACCGCCTTTTTCGAGTTTTGGACCACTGTGCGCCCTCTGTTTCTTAACCATTCATGGTTTCAGCATGGCCATAGTTGAAATGAGTCACACGAATATTACTCAAGATATTCTCATTGGAAAATAAATTTGATAAGGTACATGTTCTCCTATAAGTATTATAAAAGTTTGCTATAAGTATTATAAAAGTTGCATATTTCGCTTCGGCACAAGGTTTTCTAGGCAAGAAGTAAAATTATGCATAAATTTTCCAGAAAAGAATAAACTTATGCATTAGCTTCTACAAAATTATGAAATTCTATATTTTCTACAATTGTTCCAAACGAAGTATGCATAAAAAAATAACACGAAACAAGTTATGACTAGAAAACTAGTTTTAAGGGGGTTGCCATAATTCAGTAATTAAAACTAACTTTGAAAAGACCTAAAAAACAGTTCCACCGAGTTCCACTTAGATTTTTTTTTATGATTTTGGGCATATCTTTTCCTACAAATTTTGTAAAAATCAGCTGCATAAAGTTGCATATTTCGCTTCGGTGCAAGGTTTTATCAAAGGTAAGTACTTTTTGAACAGACCTCGTATTCTGTTGTTGTAGTCTAATATTATCAGTATATCGAATAAAATTTGAATATCTAACACTTGTGAATTATTTACAGCGAAATCAAAGTGCGTCAATACTTTCTGGGACAGTCTTGATAGAATCGTGGAGACTAAAGGGTTTCTCAGGCAGAAGTGAAATCATGGTCATGGAAGTGTTGGAGCACTGAATGAATTATAAATGCAAAATCCTTATGTTATGTTACTGTTAACGTAGAATTACACAATTGTCAAAATCACTGCTAATTCTTGTTTTGAATATTAAGGCAGATATTTTTGTTGTACGTATTTGTATCTATACGGAACATACTGCCGGAAATCATGTTTTTCCGATATTGGATGTCCCGTAAACCTTTGTTTAGTTTGCTGTTTTTTTGTGGTGATCCAGATCATTATGCACTTCATCGTGAAGGTCGTCTAGCACTTCATTATGAAGTAGTCTAGTAGTCTAAATTCAGAAATCGAACAAATAAAGCTTATTTCGGAAAACCCGTTCAAGTATTTTTGAATGCAAAATCCAGAAAAAATGCTTTAAAATCTGTTTTGAAAGAACCATACAAAAAACTTTGAATGCAAAAACCAGATGAAATCCCAAAAACCCGATGGCGGTCCTTCTAAATCATATGTTTATATCCGGTTCCGGTTTTTAAAGTTTTTGTTTTGTCGTGTGTAAGATTTGTGTGCGAACTTTTCTTTCAGTGTTGATTTTTAAATATTTCATGGAATGCTGAAACGTTTCATTTGTGTGGTAGCTGAAACTCTCAATTTTATTTCGTGGTACATGTTTACACACTTATTAACTTACAGTAAAATAACGTCGAATAAAGTGGATGTTGGCAAACGTATTTTGTGCGAAAGGTATCCGAATATAGATCGCAAGGTTGGAAATGGAAGAAATCGGAAAGTATGCTTCCGAGTATGTGGGCAGGAAGGTGGTAGCCATTATTGAGAAAAAGCTCAATCTTTCTGTGTTGACCAACGCGTAGTGAGCCCCATACAGTGCCCATTCTCCAATAACACACACTTAAACATCGAGAGAGAGAATAATCAAACCGCCAAGCTTCTGGATGTATGAGTATACTGTTTGTAAGCCACTGCACTCTCTGCTAGGTGACCATGCATCCCAAAATCTCGCAGCGTTGGATTATCTCTTCGTTTGATTAACTCTTTCTATCGCTCGTTGGGTAAAGATATTTGAGTTTTTTTTTCAATTCCGCTAGATTACATTAGTTTCCTTATAAATTTGATGAGCCAACAATTAATGTGCTGGAAGCGGTATGTAAAAAATGCCCACTTAAAGCAAAATTTCAATACAAGAAGCTTCATACCAATTTTATTGCTAAACTTTTTTTGTACCGTAATGAATGATGAAACATATTTGTTTGAAGACTTTGTATGTATGTGTGTGTATGTTAAAAATTCCTGAATATTATTTGGATCCGACTTCCGGTTCCGGAAATATGGTGAAAAATGTGCAACAAATTGTGAAAATATGTGCACAAACTTTCATCGGAGATGGCTAAACCGATTTTCACAAACTTAGATTCAAATGAAAGCTCTTTAGGTCCCATACTATCAGGTGTACAACTTTGCTTCCGCCGTTTTCCAATAGGTGGCTGTATCGGTTGAGGCTGAATAAAATACATAAATGATAATGCCTTTAAAGTGAGTGTGTACAGTGTCAAACGAATTGTCATCGCCGTTTTCGTGACAGTTGTTCTTGTTTTTGTATTATTCACGCTCGAAAATGTCTGTTTATGTCCCCAATTCTCGCCATTTGCGGGAAGTTTTACTTTTCTGTTACAATTCAAAAAAAATGCAGCTGAAGCGCATCGAATGCTCTCAGAAACTTACGGTGATGCTGCTCTGAGTAAAAGAACATGTCGAGAGTGATTTCGATGTCGAAGACAAACATGGTGGTGGAAAAGAAAAAACCTTCAAAGATGAACAACTAGAAGCATTGCTTGATGAAGATTCGTGCCAACCCCAATAAGAGCTTGCCGAATAGTTGGAAGTGAGTTAGAAAGCCATTTCAAAACGTCTAAAGGCTCAGGGTATGATTCAGAAAGAAGGAAACTGGGTGCCGTACGAATTGAAACCGAGAGACATCGAGCGCCGTCTATTTGTATGTGGGCAGCTGCTTGAAAGACAAAAACGTAAGGGGTTTTTACATCGAATTGTAACCGGTGATGAAAAGTTGGTTCGATACGATAATCCTAAACGCAGAAAATCATGGGGAAAGCCCGGACATGCTAGTTCTTCGAAGGCAAAACTGAATATTCACGGCGCCAAGGTTATGATTTGTATTTGGTGGGATCAGCTCGGTGTGATTCACTTCGAGCTCTTAAAACCCGGTGAAACCATCACAGGAGATCGCTACCGAACGCAACTGATGCGCCTTAGTCGCGCGCTAAAAGAAAAGCGACATGACAAAGTCATCCTCCAACACGACAATGCTCGACCTCACGTCGCAAAAGTGGTCAAAAAGTACCTGGAAACGGTGAAATGGGAAGTCTTGTCCCACCCGCCGTATTCCCCAGATGTCGCCCCTTCTGACTTCCACCTATTCCGTTCGATGGCACACGACCTGGCAGATCATCATTTTTCAATCCTTCGAAGAGTTGGGAAAATGGATTGCTTCATGGATAGCGTTAAAAGAGAACTCCTGTTTTCGAGCCGGGTTCCGAAAATTACCGGAAAGATGGGAGAAAGTTGTCGCTAGAGACGGACAATACTTTGAATAATACATCTGTAAGCACTTTTCACAATGAAGCTTTGAATTTTGAAAAAAAAAAAAAAAAACGGCGGAAGCAAAATTGTACACCTTTTGAATTTCATTTAGATTTGACTTCCGTTTCCGGAGTTATGGGGTAAAACATGCAAAAATAATGAAAATATTTGTTCTAGCATTTCTCATAGATGGCCCGACCGATTTACACAAACTTAAGTTCAAATGAAAAGTCCTGTGGTCCCATACGGAATTCCTAAATTTCATCCGGATCCGACTTCCGTATCCGTATTCCGTATGAGTAATGTTTGTTACAAATTTTATACCATCACTGAAAAGGGCGAAAAACCGTTAAAAAAAATCAATCCTCAAATCTTCTCCAATTGATAGTTTTTATCAGTAGACGGTCAAACAAATCGATTTCGGTTATTCTTTCAAGAATCGAAGAAAATTATTATGAAGAATACCACAGTATTATATATGATAGTATGATTGATATGAGAAAGGCATCCTTACACCACTAGGTGGATTAAGACAGTGTTTTTTAAATTTGTAACTTGATAACCACTGAACCGATTTGTTCAATTTTTGGATATGTTGTCTAGAAATGTCTATAGTTTCCAGAAAAAATGCGTAGTTGTGGTAAATTTGGAGTTTTGTTATTGAAAATACCAATTGTATACGTTTTAATCGGTTTTCATGGTTTGTAGATAGAGGGCACTGCATTATAAAATAAATATACAAAAGATAGCGAAGCGAAATCGTTCATTTTTGAATCATAAATTTTTGAAAGTTTCAAACCTTGTATATACCTTATGATAAAAAAAAACCGGAATTTTCATTCTAAAATTCCTGCGTCTGTCCAATCGGTAAACTTTTATTCTCTCAACGTTGGCAACACTTTTATACACATTCTGTCAAATTTTGACGCATATCGTACGATTAGTTTTTGTTTGGCGTCTATACAAAGAAGTTGAAAAATTTTCGTGTGGCGATTTTTATAATGGATGAAAATTTAGAACAACGTGCGTGCATCAAATGTTGTGTTGCAAATGGATTGAAGTGTTCCGAAACGTTGAAAATGTTAGAAAAGGCCTTTGGTAAATCGTGTCTAGGAAAAACACAGGCATACGAGTGGTATAAACGCTTCGAAGGTGGTCGTACAAGCTTGGATCATGATGAGATCCCTGCCGCCCAACAACATCTGTTACTGAAGAAAACATTGAATTGGCGAAGCAAATCGTGTTGCAAAGTCGTTCTGTACCGATTAGAGAGATTGCTGTGTTGTTGCACGGAACGACCGAAATTAGCTCTGCGCCTAATTCGTATTACTGTTTTTGAATTAGTTGATTTTAACAACAAAATTTCCAAAATAACTATAAAATTAGTTAAAATTGAGAATTTACTTTGCTGAAAAAACTCTTATTTTTAGAGAATGTGTTTAGTTGGTGAATATCCTGGACTCAAACCAGCAATATTTCAATCCAACACGAAATTCTCATTGACAACTAATTTTGTTATTAAAATCAGAAAATTTGTTTCTATTTATCTATCACCATCATTACTGAAGGACAGCACAAAAAAACCAAAACTGAAATGGGTATTATTAACAAGTTTATTAGCCAAAAACTCATGAGAAGTATCAAAGCAAAACAATCCATTAAAAAGCTAAAAGGGACAGTCTTATTGAAACTGCTTGAACATTGTTTTGATGTTTTTCGCATGTGTTCGATATATCTTTATTTAAATTTCTAAACCGATATGTAAAAATGTCGTAAACTGTTAGTGGAAATCGTATTTATTCAGAATTTGTGCGCACTTGAAGCGATTGTGCGTAATAATGTTTTTACGCGGAACAGTGAAGTGAATTTCGAATGTTTCACTCTAATTGTGTTGAAGTTTTTTTTTGTATCTTCTAACCTTCCGAGCTGCGCCGTTCGGTGTACTATTTGTATTCGGTTTTTGTTTTCCGAGTGCTCAAAGTTTTCAGTGAGAATGAAGAAAACAGTGATTTAGATGAAAAAAAATTCAAAAAGATGTTTACGTTTCGTTTATGTCTTTTTCTCCAACACAACATCGTATTTATACCTGCCAATATAGAAAAGACAACCGCGTCTGAATTTTTTTCGGCAGTAGTGTGCCATCTAGTGGCTAGTAGTCATTAAGGTGTTACCGTTTCGGTGACAGGGCGCCATATAGGTGCAGATTGCAGAAGCCAATTCAACCATTCATATTGGTTGAAAACAACATTATATTTCTTTAATTCAACTAAAAAATTAGTTGACTGGATATGAAGTGTGCCTTAGCTAAGAAATGACAGTACGTTTAATTTGTGAATTCAACTAAAAAAAATAGTCATTTCAACAAATATTTTATTATTATTAAGGGAATGAGAATAAAAAATCTAAATCAGCAAAAGTAAGATTTTTTTAGTTGTCTCAAAAAATAACTAACTAAAATCAGCAAATCAACTAAATTTTTCGCGAAAATGCTGATTTCGGTCGTTCCGTGTGGGCATCTCTTATGGATCAGCCGAACACATTTTAACTGATGTTTTGGGTTTGAAACGCGTTGCTTCTCGGCTGGTGCCAAAAAAGCTGAATTTCATTCAAAAACAGCGTCGTGTTGATGTGGCCAAAGAGATGATTTCCAACGCGGATAGTGACCCCACATTCATCGAATGCATCATAACTGGTGATGAGGTGTGGATCTATGAATATGACGTCGAAACCGCACAACAATCGACCGAATGGCGATTCGAAGGGCGAGCCGTTGTTCTAAATTTTCATCCATTATAAAAATCGCCACACGAAAATTTTTCAACTTCTTGTTTTTTTATTTAAAAGATATTTTGTTCAGGCCTATTTGCGTACAAGCTTTACGCGCCCGATTAAGCTGAGTTTTTAGATAAATATTTTTTTGTATTGGATCTCGTTGTCACCCTTTTTCTAGGGGGAGAGGAGCTTCTTTTTCCTCCTGCGAGGATTGAGGGGCAGTTTGTTCGTGGTTCGTCTCGTCATCCATTGCCGTGGTATTGTTGTCGATTTCGTTGCTAGTTGCTTCCATATATACTGGAATGTTGTACTTGATATTTTCATGCTCCACATAGTGCACATTATTATTGTCTTTAGCGAATTGAATTGCATCCAACTCTTTATAGAACTGGATCTAAACAACATCATTGGTCTTATTGCATTAAAGTAAATGCACACGTTTAATGTCAAGATGCATTTGCTCCTTAAGCAAACCTTCAAGTTTTTATCGAAGGTCGAATTTTGCACTGTCTGAAGTCAACAATAATTGTATTCTTTCGTACCGGCGGTAGCTTTTGTTCGTTTGGTTCACTCATTTTCGAGGTCTATTGTTCACTACACAATACTGTACTTGGTTTCTTCTGTCCCCAACGTAAGCGGTTTTGTTTTATCGACTGACTTGGATGAGATGTAAACCCGAACTCAACTTCTTTGTATAGACGCCAAACAAAAACTAATCGTACGATATGCGTCCAAATTTGACAGGGTAGTTTCGTATTTCAGGAGGAATATAATCAGAATAAAAATTCCAGTTGTCTCGTATTGTTATAGTGTTAAAGATACAGAATTTATTATGGTGGCAAAAGTAAATGTTTTAACTGTGCAAAAAGTCGTTCTGCACATGTTTAGTGTCAACGTAAACAGTTCCGGGTAAGCACCCGACAACATATTGTTAAACAGGAAATTTATTTCAACGACGACGTTCGCGTAGTGTTAAACGAAAGGTGCATAAGAGAACATAACAAAATAAATAAACATAAAAACAAAAGCCATTGAAGGTTAAAATTGTATGTCTCGCTTCGTCGGTTGTCCAAAAAAGAAAAGAACAGTGGCAACTGGAGCATTTCGAAGCAAAGAGAAATAAAGGAGCAAAACAAACCAGTCGTCATTTTCGTGATCATTTTTTTTATTCAATTTGTTTACACTTTTCAAATACAGAGTTAGTTTTAACTTCAAGCTGCTGACTGCAAGTTGGATCTCTATGTACTTTCTTTCGTGAAAAAAGTTTGTTTTGAATGGACTTCCTCAACTGCACACTAACTATTCGGTTTTCGATCTTTGCCTTCATTCTACCACCTCTCGTCTCAAACATCGGCCAACCAAGGCGTCTGGCCCCAGCCATCATACATTCAGTTACCAGTTTCATTCGTCGCACAGGCGGTGTGTGCTGCTCTCCTCACGTCACTTACGGTACTAACACACTGTGGTAAAAACTTTGTTTATGCATGTTTTATACTATGACTTTAAATTCCTAGCTTGTTTTTGTACACAAAATCTTCGATTCTGACTTGACCTATCTGCTACAACAAATAACCTTTGCTGAGTTGGAGGCGAGAAACGGATCAATAAAATCTGGCTCAATTCAACGACGCACTTTCGTAATCCTGCTTCTTCGGGTTCGCTTCCCACCGGGAAGTTTCCGTTCGAAAGTACTTATTCACGCGCAATTTAATGTTGGACCGAATGTTCCGTAAAAACCGAAACTCGTTCCACGTGTTCCACGACACAATGAACGGGATTTTTTTTGGTAAGCAATCAACTTAAATCGTGTACGGTTTATCTCGGTGTAACAACGCTTCCAACTCCATTATCTTTCTGTCGCTTTTTTAAAAGTTCGCTTTCACACACACTCACACACACACACACACACACGCTACTGTTGATCGATTGATATGTTAACAACAAATCCCGGTATGTATGGAATGAGTTCATTAATCCTTCCCATTGATTTGTTTCGGCCTTTTTTTCGGATTCACACGCAGCGCATCATCCAGGATCAAATTCACCGATTGATGACGACACACGTTCATTATTGGGTGCCCTAGCTATTGTTTTTGAATGTCGACAGCCTGTCACTCCGGCATTTCGGAAACATGCTGATTGCAGTATTAAAAGCTCCCAACTCAGACATTTTAATTTCCGCTTTTCTCGTTTGCAGCGTCCATTCACACGATTGTTCTATACAAAACTGGTTCATACAAAACTATTAACTAAACTATCATCGTATGTACGACGACTGGACAGTGAAGTTTGTTGATTGTTTGAAAATTGATTTTTCAAGTATGTTTTGCCAAATTAGTTTTGCTATTTTCTAGTTAACATTTATTCAACTGAAAAGTATGCTTGATCGCTGGTGGAAAGAACCGATTTGTTTGATTGTTTTCGTAATTAAACAAGCTATAATTAATGGTAACGTAAGTTTGATTGAAGCTTGTAACTTGATTCGAAACGCTAATCCGTTCAATGAAAATGTAATTATCCTATGAATTACCGGAGGATGTGACTCATTGTAACCTAATAACTGTGTGCATACATATGATATACATCGGTTATTTGTTTTGTGCATTCATAAAACATAAAACCGATCCGGCTGCGATGAATCACGACACTCGATTGCACACTCTTTCACTTACTCGTATACGTTCCATAAATCATCAAAATAAATTTCTCGTCAGAACGAATGCAGCGGCTAACGGAGTCTAGTCAGTGGGAATTGTTCAGAAAACTGAACTGTTCAGCGCAGTGAGTTTATTCGTGCTTTTGAATGATCACAGTTTTCTATTCAGCAGTTCAATCTATCGTCAAAATACCAAAAAAAAGCTCATTGCGAAGTCCCATACAAATCAATCCTAGTTCAGTATTCGTGAATTGTTGAACTCAATAATGATATAGGGGAAACCGGGGCGAAAATGACCACTGATGGTCTTACGCAGAAAATAGTGCGGAAAATAATATTTTTACTCGGAATGTTATATACTGTTCGGAAGCTACAACCTTCAGTTACCATCCCCAGGCTACAAAAACCCGGCGGGTGGCCCGCAGCCTGGTCATCGACTGGAGCGGTTCTCCGTTGTCGGTGATGGTGATGTTACTGAAGAGAATGAAAGAGAAGTAAATATTGTGAAAAACGAGGTAAAAGAGGAGGTGGTCGAAATGGTGAAGAACCGGAGGAAAGGAGAACGAAAAAGTTAGTGACAAAAAAAAGATCTTGTTAGTTCCAATGAAGATGGTGGACAGGGACGGGGATCGAGAGAATCGAGCGGATGATTACGTTTTTGTTTTCTATACCGGTGTGCAAACTCAAAATACTGAGAACCGTACAAACAGTGTTCAGGTTTTGAACATCTATATCTCAATCATTTTTAATTAATTTTCCATATCATGACAATAACTGCACTAAAAATATTTCTACACTTCGATTAGAGTAGATTAATCTATATCTATAAAATCATATTTCAAATAATTGGAGATCGAAACTTCTGTTAGTAACGAAAATCTATGTCATGGTTTCTTTTAACAAATACGACAGTTTCGTATACATACAAGTTCACGGTTTCCATTGAATTTCTGCGTTTTAATGAGTGTGTTCGCTTTTAAGAAAACCACTCATACAAACCAAACCGATTCTGTATCGAATAAATTTGAACTCTGTGTGGTTCAGAAAAGAAGTAAAAGTTGCTAACACATCGTTCAAACAGTCCAGGAACTAACCAGAAAAACATAATTTCATGTGCAGGCATATTTTTTATTCATCAACATTATCATCTTCAAATGACATACAATCGTTCTAGCACTTTAATAACTTTTCAATACCATCCTTATAGAATGATTTGTCACTGGTCTAAACATCGGCTTCCTTTGCGGCGATGACTGTCTTATTCGAGCCAAATTTTTTCCCCGGCGTGTCTTTTTCTGATCCGCAAAGGACAAGCAATCGCTGGGGGCTAGGTAATTGTGAACAAGGTGGATGAGGAAACAGATCGTAGCCCAATTCGTTTAATTTTTTCATTGTTTTCATTGACTTATGGCACGGGGCATTGTCATGGTTAACGGTGAATCACTTTTGATGATACTTTCCTGTTCAAGATGGTCGATGTTAATTATACCTCGAACATCTAAAAAACTTATGCCATGATTATTCCAGCTACCTGTTACGTTTTCAAATGGCTTTTCCAGTCTGAATGCTGGTATGATTCCGAATAAAAATAGTTTCGTCCACTGTTTCATACCAACGCGTTCCATTTTATTGCGGCAGACTTTTGTTCATTATGAGCGGCCGTGTTCGAGATCCATTTGGAGATGATTTTTTTATGCGCAGATTTTCGTACAAGATCGTAAAAGAACTTCCAGTTCATGTGCTAACGATCTCAGCATATCTAATCTCACGAACTTTGATTTAGCGTTCATACATCACGTTTATCAAAACTTGCTTAATTTTTTCCGGTTGACTGTATCATTTAGGCACGTTCAAAATCAAAATACTACAAACCTTCATTTTTAATGGATCCTAGTGGGGAAAACACTTCTCAAGCTATAGCTGGGCTTGCTCGTTTTCCCTTTAAAAAGTAATGTTTTAGCAACACACGGAATTGGTTATTTCCATTTTTCGTCACTTATATGTCGATCGATTCAGTGTTCGTGGTGCTATTGATGTTAAATGTTCTTTGAAGGTTGGTGCTTTGAATTGAATTCAAAAATTGGTAGTGATTTTGAAACCAGGTTAAACCTTAGATGCGAAATTTTGTTTTAACACTTAGTACCGAAAGCTCTCCAAACTTCTAATTCACGTGTTTCATGAAAAGTTTTATAGAATCAATATTTTATTTAAAAAAAACGTGATTAATCCACCTAGCAGTGAGATGATACCTTTTTTTATCAATTCGCATGTGTTTTTTGCATGAATATTCTTCGGTGTTTAAGTTTTCATTACATTATTTTAATGACCGTCGTTTTAAGCGACAATTTGAGATTGTAATCACTCATTACTCTGTAATGTCGAAACTGCAAATACAATCAAATTTAAATCTAGAAGTGTGATAATCGATTAAACATGCCATGATATGTAAGTTCCACTTCAGAGTTTACGGTAATTTAAGGTACTTCCAGAGCCCGTATTCAGGAACCAGCATAACCCAGACCGATTCGTATGGCCATATGACGAATAAATTACAGTTTTGAGTACAACTTTGAAACTTAATTGGATAAAATTCATTAATTTTTTTATGTATGTATAAAACTAATGAATTTTGTATATAAGTTTAATTCAATTTGAATTTTTGTTTCTGAAATTTGATTAGGCTTTTTTGAGAAAATGATTGAGCTTTGAGAAACGATTTTATACTGGAACCGGAATTCTAAAATCGGTATGGCCGAAGTCAGATAAATTCACCTGAATAGCTGTATAGTTTACATTTGTTTCAAAATATTTGAAAATCAGTGAAGACATCTTTGAGGAATCATAGCATGAATTAAATTTTTAGGTGCCTTCTGAATCGACAACTGAATACCACTAAAACTGAAAAAAATTAATTTTTTTGATCGACTATCCAAATCTGCTAACCCGATAAACCTGATTAATTTATGTGGAATAGACATTTTTATACTAATCACCCTGTATCCCCGAAACCGGAAGTTGGATCTGACTGAAGAGCAAGATGTTTTATAGAATCTTGAAACTTTTCATTTGAATCTTTGATGATTCTTAGATTTCATTTGAATCTTAGATCGGTTCAGCCATCTACGAGAAGAATGAGTTACACAATTTTGATTTCGTTTTATATATCATCCTGTAGTTCCGGAACCAGAGGTCGGAACCAAACATAATTCAGGAACTTTGTTTGGGAGCATACGAATTTTCGTATGAATCTGAATTTGTAGAAAAGAAATTTTCAAAGAAAATTGAGTTAAATTATTTGTCACACACGCATTTGCTGATCTCGACGAACTGATTCGAATGGTATATGGATGTTATGTTCTTCCAGCATTTATAGCTGTAAGTAGTTTAAAACAATATAATTAAAAAAAAAATCTGCCATCATCTGGTTTATATATGTCATATTCGAACGATTATGTTGCCAAAAACGAGCCGTGCTAAAATCGGTCCGAGGCAAATTGTCATAAAAAAGGATGCTGTACACAGTCTTTTTGGTACTTAGAAACAATTGTATGTCACAGTATAAAAATCGTGTTTTCCGTTGCTCCCAAGCATTTCTTTGTCATACAGCACTCAAAACACCTACTGCTGGAATAGGGGGAAAAGTCGTTTACACAAAAATTTCGATATCTCCGTTCAAAATGGACGGATTTTAACAATCTATGGCTTGTTGAATAGGCATTATCGTGCGGAATCTACGTCTGAAAACATATTCTGTTTTCAAGGTTAATTGTGACAGATACTGTCAAAAAACTGAAAATTTTGACATAAAACTTCGAATAACTCAAAAAGTAAACATCCGATCTCAAAACCATTCAATAGCGTTTTGGGTGACGGGGAGACCTTTCATTTGCGGCTAGTTTGATAAAAATCGGTCCAGCCATCTCTGAGATCTCGACCTCTTAGTTGACAACACACATACAGACACACACACATACACACACACATACACACACACAGACATTTGCTCAGTTCGTCGAGCTGAATCGATTGGTATATGTCATTCGGCCCTCCAGGCCTCGGAAAAATTTTCTAAAGTTTGAGCGAATTCTATACCTATTTTTTATATATATAAAAAAAGGTAAAAACGACTAAAGTGCAGAGTGATAAATATAGGGATAAATATCATTGCCATTAGAATAGAGAAATACATTTTGATGTTGTCAAAAATAACCCTGCTCAAAAGCATGGTTATTTTTGACAGATCGATGGTTATTTTCTGACATGGAAAAAAATCTTGCAAAGAAAATTCTAATATCAATTCTTTAGTCATAATTATTTCCAGTGCAAAATAAACCCAAATAACTTTCCATCCGTCAAACTTTGAAATGGGTCGCAGTTTTAGTTAAATTTAACTACTCGACAGAAAATAACCACTCAAGCGTCAGATTTAAACCAAAAGTTGAAATTAACCACGAAATGGTTCACAGCCTTAGAATAACCCTTAAATAACTCATCGAACATGTATTTTTCCTGAGAATATATTTTACAAGTAAAATAACTGTGGAACAAAAATAAATTATTTCTGGCCAAAATCGCCTCTTTTGAATTCACCGATTACTGAGGCTCAAATGAGTGTCGGACGACATGTCAAATGAACATAACCTAAGCGTAGTTAATGTTCGAGCTCTCGAATGGAGGACATAGCCGATGGGATGTAACTTTTAGTGTTCCAGTTATTGTGAGTGGTCATTTTCGCCTCGGTCTCCCCTACTTATTTTAGCCCCTTGGAAAAAAAAGCCTCGATAAACATTGGAAAGCCTCGCTACTATGGTAACACAATAATACCGAAAGAAAACAAAAACATTACTATACCTTCTATTTATACACAGGAAAGTAAACATGTTTACAAGTTTTGCGCAAAAGATTTTTAATCCGAGTTGTCATCGTTTTCCCCTCCCAAAATCGGATGTTTTATCGATTTGTTTTGATGCATATTTTTTAAACATCCTTTTTAATACATGTTAAACTTAATGGAAAACGGTTTTCATTCTTTGAAAAAAAAAAAACAATTTCTGGAGGCAAAATTTTAATAAATATGCTAGGAGCTAGTGCTTCTTCCGATTACACCGTGAAATAGTGGTTTTGAGAAATCTGTTCTGCCGCTGGGAGCCGCACATGCTTATACTGAAATATAAAGACGAACGCGAGCGATCATCGGAAACATATTTGGAGACGCTGAATCGGATTAGGTTGAAGCATCTTAAGAACCGAGATGTAATGCATACTGATTTCTGAATATTTCATATCATCATAATCCTTGTGGATTGTTGGGATCTACAGAAGGCAATAGAGAGGTTTTATTACTGCGAATGCCTAGTTTTAGGACTAATTAATCGCAACACTAAAGACTTAACGATGTGTCTTTTCTCCATAATGTTCATATCGCACTAGTACGCAGAATTCTGGAATTCCGAGGTACAATCACTCTCATCAACCTGCAAAATTGATGAGTATTTATTCCGCGGATCTTTTTCCGGTCCACTACCTAATAACATCGATTAACATATGCTATTGAAAAAAAAAATCCTATGCCTATGCAGTTTTCGGACTCATCTATTGTCGCATTCTTTTGGATAAAAATAGTTTTAATGTTCTGGTAAGATAATTCTTAATATCGGACTTTCCTCGAACCTTAGTTTACCGTACACCTTGCGGCCATAACCATCTCATGGATCTTCGTTTTCACCGTTTCAAAAGTCTACATCATCGTTTGAATTCAAAATATTATTAAGTTAACATGTGTGCAGTTACATAGTAAGATGTGCGATAAGATAATTCTGATCTAAGAAAAAAGAACATATGACACTTAAAATGTTGGATCTCTTATTATCATATTCCAGAACCGAATGATACTGTATACAAATTCTTACATTTGTGAAAATTGTTGTAGAAATCTCTGAGAAATCCTCCTGAGCTTAGTTTTGGAGTTTTCGACTTCTAATGATGAATCGAAATTTACAACACTCATCACTCTGTATTTACAGAACCGAAAGTGAGATGTCGACAAAATTAGTTAGGATCATATTGGATTATAAGACACTTCATTTGAATGTAAGTTCGTTAAAATTGGTTTAGCTGTCTCTAAGAAATCGATTTGATGTTCTATCTCGAAATTTTCGATCGCTCTTCCAGGTGCTTTCCAAACCGATATATTTCATTAAAACTTGTTCGACAAAAAAAAACAAAAAAAAATGCATACTAGAAGAGCTTACTGAAATTTTTTTTTAAGGGTTGGCTTCTTCTTACAACTTCACTTATAAAACACACTCTTCAAATTATAATGTTAAACACTCTGTAATTTCGGAACGGGAAGTCGACTTCGGACTATGGGAATCACAAAACTTTCTGCCTTCAATCTCTCATAGTTCCATAAAAAATATGGGACTACCTAATTGAATTGGTAATTGATTTCAACGTGGATTCGTATTTTTTTTTAATTGTTGTGTATACTCACGCTTCTAAGAAATAAAAAGTACTATAGCTGCATCTAGGGTAAAAAATCATTTGTTAGATGTTTATTTTTTATCTGTGGACCCCTCTCGAAACAAAATCCTGGGTACGCCCCTGGCTATTATGTAACAATCAGTATTCATCAAATTCGTTCCGAAAATACTTATATTGTTAGGGGTTTTCAAGGAATATCAATACACCGGAAGTCACCATCCTAGATTTGCAAAATATCTCAAACATCATATTCCGTAAACCTATTCCAAAAATACTTATATTGTGGTAGTTTCCATGCACGGGAAAAATTCCGATTCTAGAAATGAGCAAAACGAGTCATGATTTGGGGAAAATATTATATTTTCATGTTATGATAATACACCATGATTAAAATTTCTCGGATCATGATCTATTTGGACTGATTCCGCTGAAATTTAAACGTAACGCACTTGACATTGTGAGGTATAACTTCAGGCGTGTTTATGCTACGATGGTAATTTTTGTGACATAAATTCAGGCGTTTTTTTGTGATTTATGCAACGATGTTAATTTTTGCAACATTAATTCAGTGAAAAGCACGACGAACTTCTTTTAATCAGAATCATTAACAATTAAAATATTATGTTTTTTAAAAACGACGACGCCTAAAATAACGTGCTTACTTGCGTTCATTGTTTCAGTTTTGATTTTGTGTTTCAGAATTTAAACACTTAAACGAACTGCATGAAAGAACACGTGTGAATCAAACCTCTTAAAAATAAACTCTATGTCGAATTCTTGCAAAAAAAATCGTCCTATTTATAATATTTAGGTAAATCAATACAGCTTGTGTTTTTAAATCTATATAACAAATTAATCAAAGTGGTTGAACAAAATATTTTTCTGATTTTCGTTAGATAGTGTTCCAAATTCACAATCAAATTTATTTTTTGGTTTACGCTAGCTTTCGGAATATTTTTCTAGCAACAACGGTCACAGCAAATATGTAAGAATACATTCAAACAAAATGTAACATTGATATTTGTCAAATGAGAAGCGTAGCCGTGCTTAGTCGCTTATGATGTCAATTTTGGTTCATTATCTTTATTTTTATGTTATGTTTAATTCTCTATCAGTCGGTGGGTAAAACAACACGATTATTAAATGAACATACTTCAGGATCAAGTAAACATTTTCAGTAGGTCTTGATTTTCAATGTCTGCTTTTTGCTTTATCATTAATTTATTAATTTATCGCATCACTTGAGGCAGAGGGATCAAAGTGATATCCGGGTAGAAAATTGGAGTTACGAGCTTTGAAAGAAATGCATTCTTCAAGTAATGCATTTTCGAACCATGATTAATTTTCATGGGAGAAGAGTTATTGCTCATGGTTTCATGATAAGTTAAAATGATTGGTTTCATGATTTTCTAATCATGACAACAGTAACGAATTTCTTTCCGTGTGGAATATAAATGAGCCGAAAATTGTTTTCATTGTATGCAATAACTTCCTTTTACGAAGTGGGTTCGTAAAAAAAAGTTTACGTTATTTGGGATTTAGTTAGTAAAAAGAGGTACGTAAAAAGAAGTAACGTAACAAAAAAGAGTTCGTAAACGGAGGTTTGAGCGTATTGTTTTCTTTTATATTTCGGAGTCTATCATTACCAGCGTAATGGTAATATTCATCATCATTTATAAATCTATATTAACGTAAAAAGATGTTTTTCAAAAACTACTACTGCATGCTTGAAACTACTGGAAATGCAAACCGGTGATCCTCAAGGAAGTCATCCGGAGATGCTGATATCCGTTTTTTTTATGAACGATCTCCGCATTCGCACTCGCAACTAATGGGTTTCAGAGCCGCTCACTGCCACCCAATGGAAATTAAATCAATATATCACACGCTGGAATTTACTCGTAATAAAAACCGGAACACATGCATATTGAATTTATCAACGATCTCTGCAAATAATGTCAAAAGTCTTAGTATTCAAAAGTCTTTTGTGGAGTTTTGCCTTTCTGTTACAACAGACTTCGCAGTCGATACTAGCATGGCTAGTACTACGACCCTACTGACACTATGAATCCTTCCAAGTTGGGGCTCGAACATATGGCAGCTGGTTTGTAAGACCAGCGCCCTATGCACTGAACCACCAACTCGGGGTAAAAATCCCTGCACTCTTCTTATTTTTTTCGATAGATAAGTTATTGCACTATCGAATCTACTGAATCGTTTTACTCAAGCACATTACTGTTCATACTCGCATATCAGTCCCATATAGATTTGGGGATGTAAAATTCGGGTCTATTTTGCTACGACCATCTTAGAGCAAAATTCATCAGCTAGAAGTTTTATATGGAAGATCTATGATAGAACAAAAACTGGAACAAACGTATCCCCAGCAAGCCGTACTAGTTTTATTTATTCAAACAGTCTTTTCTGTCAAATTTAAAACTGGCATACGATGTACGTTATATTTTTTCTATATTTGAAACACGAGTAAAACATTGCTGGGGCTGCCAGTATTTTTTGTTATAAAATCCAAATTTAAATTTTAAAACTGACATAAATTATGCTTTAATATCTAGCACACTCCTGAACAATAATCTTTGCGTTTCGATCTTAGTCCTGCGCGAAAATAATTTCCTTTGTAATGTACTACAATCACGTTTTCATTAACCGAAGCAACAACAACTTTAGAAAAATTCTTTTGCTAGCACTTTGACCGCGATGTTTACGGTATCAAATTCAGTAGTCACTATTTGAACAATCTTCGATGAATGAATTGCCACCATACCGTTTTATATGAATTGAAAATTGCACATGCAATTTCACCACGTGCAAGAAAAGCAACGCATGCTAAGTTATTACCGATATGCGAGTATTGTAGCGTTCGCCGATAATATTACTCGCATATCCATGGGTCCCATCTTGTTCTGTAACAGATTTTTTCTGAATGTCGTTGCAGAATAAAAGTTCATAATGTATATCAAATATTTAGTGGCATGGTACCACAGATCAAGATTGCGGCTCGAAGTATTTTTCAACATTCAGACAAAGTAGCGGCTATCCAAGTAATTAAAAAGCATGAAAAGTCGAATTTTTGCTTAATATTATTAATATATAATTATTAATTCCACGCAAAATCAGCACCCAAAGTTTTTTTTCCATCTATTTTTTTCGGTAAAGAACTTTGGAAAAATGTTCGTTTGTGTGTCTGTATGTGTGTTGTCAACTAAGAGGTCGGAATCTCAGAGAGGGCTGGATCGATTTTGATCAAACTAATCGCAAATGAAGGGTCTTCCCGTCACCCTGAACGCTATTGAATGGTTTTGTGATAGGATGTTTACTTTTTGAGTTATACGAAGTTTTATGTCAAAATTTTCAGTTTTTTGACAATATCTGTCACAATTGACCTTGAAAACAGTATATAATATAGAAAAACCAGTATATAATATAGAAAAATTCACCTGACAATGTCTACGAAATTTAGTTGGCTCGACAAGGCTGCCAAACACACAGACATTCAATCTTTGTGAAAGTTGAATATTTTTTCATTGTTCATTGGAATCCATGTAATGTCCAACCCATACGATAGATTACTGTGATGAAGCTTCTCATCAAAATAATAAAATGTATGCTGGCAACCCGGTACAGTTTGCTCATATACGAGAGATCACAAGAGAAATACGATGCGCAAAGGGAATTGAATTGCTCCGAAAGTATTGATCTTTCCACTCTGAAACTTTGCCAAGATTGAGTTAAACCCCTAAGGCTTCTATTTTCAACTCAAAAAAAATTGGGCCCAAGTTTGAATTTTTTTCATTTGTTTATTAATTTTTAACTTCTATCATTATATTAACTTTAAAGGTTGTTTTATGGAATCGCTTATTTGAATGCTAAGGAAAAGTCGCACATTTTATGTCTTGGACGAATTTTGTATCTTTATTATTATTTATTGAAAAATTATAGGCTGTTAAAAAAGGCTCTTTTTTGAAAACGCGAAATTTCAAAAAATCATTTCTCGAAAATTCCACGTACCATATTGAAATAAAAAAATACGTGTCGAATATTTTCGAGTTCTTTACCGTAAAAAAAATTGTTAGAATAAAAAAATTAAATTTTGGGTGGCTGATTTTGCGTGGAATGCCCCATATATATGAAGAATTTCTATGAATAACTCATGATAACCACAAGAGGCTAAATATTTAACTGTAATATTTGCCTGATTGCTGCACTAGTAATGTAAGTTTAGAACCGAATCTACAAATATCAAAATAGAAAGACAGAAAATAGCTTTGCTGATACTGAGGTTTGGTGTCAAGAAAAAGAAACTTTCACCCGATTTAATTTCTTCTTTGTCATTAACAGAACAGAAATGTAGAGATAAGAAAATGAAAAATGACGGGAGGGTAATGCCAGAGACATAACTGAGTGACGTGGGTACAAAGCAATCTGACATGATTCTTTTATGCTTCTGAAAATCAATTTCTGAACTTGGATTCTACACCTGAATTTTGTAACTGTATTCTGAAAATAGGTTCTGGACCAAAACGGCCGAAATGTGGTGCTCATGTCAAAAACGTCAGCTAACTTTACAAGCTACAAAGAATTGGAAGCGACAAAGAATTGAAAGAATAAACATTTCAGAAAACTTTAATTTTGAGTTATTTGTTGAGATTACAAAATAGATACTCCTGAAAATTGCATCGTAAATTATCGTATCGCAAATATTTGAGTGCAGTGAAATATATCCAAATTGAATCTCAATATGATTTTGCTTAGACTGTCTAGTCGACATATTTGATTATTCGATTTTAAAATATCTTCAATTTGCAATGACATGCTCTTGGAGTAGAATTCGTTGGATAAACAAGAGAAATGAAGTCATCATTTCAGAGCTTGCATATCCGATATTCGGAGAAGCTTTAAATTTGTTTCATGAAGGTGTGATTTTTTTCCAATATACACCAAAAAAAATGAATTTTACAGTTGACTAAATCCCCTATACGATGTAATTCGTAAATACCTGATTTGTCAAATGACGGAAAATTTCATTTGTAATGACCTAATGTTAGATTAGATTTAGTTTTACTGGTTTTGACTGCAACTTGCATTCTGCTAGTAGGTGCGACTGTATGAATTTAAATACACCTTTTACCAGCCACGCAGGTGTGTGCTTCTGTGACATTTGCGTAAATTACAACGCTCCATTTATGTGCATATAGTAAGATGTTAAAACACAGCGTTTTTTCGAAGTGTGTATCCAAAGGTACAATAAGAGCAATTTATGCGTCGCATCTTGATAAACGAAAAGCTGGATTTCGAAGAAACTGTTTCCATTTTTACATATTTTGTTCTCATTCATGTTATGTTTTCGATAGGCAAACTGAACTGTCGATGTCCTATTTTTCAGAAAAAATATTAGCATTATACTGGTTCGATAGCAGCACTAAATCAATACTTACATAAAAACTCTGATGCTGATGCTTGTAAATTTTATACCGGTATTATACAATCATATCAAGCAATCTATGATGCTGGGTAACTGCGGCGTTTTATGCATATACAGCTTCAAATATATGACTTAAATGCAAAGTCAAGGTTGCAATACGATATTTATGTCCTACTAGTGTTGATTTCATTGCTATCGCCTAATGCTTGTGTTTACTTGGGTAGCTTAATATGCTACCTCTGATTTAGGCTGAGCAAACGAGATTCAGACTAGGCAAAGCTGTAGACCGATATCTCTGTTGCACCGCTGCACATCAACAGATACAAATTACTTGACGAGGATCGTGCACTTGGTTCAGTGCAGTTCTCCGTTGGTGTAAGTCATTGCTAGTGACCAACCACACAAGTCTGACAAAATACGGCCCATTGCAATTGGATGGACATGTAATGCTAATGCTTCTTGGTTTCTCGAATACACTTTTGCTAAATTTCATAACTTTAAATCGGAATATGATCAACGAGTTTACAATTTTCTGAACAATCCTCAAAACAAACATCGTTATGTCGCTCTGACGGGAACCGAAACATAAATATTTTCATATCCCATTCAGCATTCTTTCACTAACATAAACACCGAGTTTGAACCGAGCTCGCAATCAAATAAAATTCCACCAACCAGAGCGCACATTCTACACACGTACACACGCACACACACTCGTCATCCGCTACCGTCTTCAGGGATCCCTAGCTAACGGGGTCCTTTTGTTGTTGGGAAATTTCGATTTAATTAATCAACCTTTGTTTAGCGATTTTAATTCGATTCCACAATTGATTAAAACGAAAATCAAATTATCATAAACACGTGCGGATTCTCACTCGCTTTGCGCTTTGATCCGCGAGTTGTTAGTCCTTTCATCAATCTCACCTTGTTCGAGGCGTAATGTACATGTATATATATAAAATCTTTCTTTTTAATAATTAACCTAACTTTTCAACTATCAGATTTTTGACACATCTAAACGGATGTTCAACAGATCGCCTCCTGTTTAAACCATGTCCGTGTGTTACCCTAGATTTGAAGTGGTGAAGATACTGTTGTCTTGTAAAGTTGATCTGGATCTTGTTTGTTTTTTTTTGTTCGTGGTGAAATTTAGTATTTGTTTTTGGTTTCGACTGCTTTTTCAGTTTCCATCGGTGACGACGACTATACAAAAGTGTGACGGTGAAAGTATAGTAGGAGATTAGATGGTGGCAGCTAGAAGTTACTACGTCAACGGATGCTTCCACCGGATGCTGTGATGGTAGTAGAGCAGTATGCAGGACAGCACAAACACCACTAAGCTGGGACCGGCCAGGATGGTCGACATGCCATGATGCATTGCCGCTGGGTGTTCTCCTGAAACAAAGGGTTACACTACACTAGTAGGTAGGTGACAGGCGGTGTGGAGATTTCTCAACGAGTCTGGCATCTTGGAAAGGATGACGCATATGTGACATACAACTGATACCTACCATTCAATATGTGCACCCGGACCGAGGCCGGATTGGCGTTGGAGGGTTCGCATGTGTACAGTCCGGAATCGCTGGCTATCGCTTTTTGCACCAGCAGACGGCTAGAGGTCAGGACACCCTTTTCCGTTACCAGCGAGATTCCGCCTCGGGGTGAGTCGAAGTTAATGTCCTGTACGATGTGAGCGAAATGGAGAGCAAGAAAGAAAAGCATAAATGGACACGATCGTTTTTAAACAGAATGTCAAAAGAGGCTGTGTGTGTGTGTGTGTTTCTTGTTATTTTATACTCACATCTCGATTGTGCTTCCAGATGACGGCTGGCGGGGGCTCCGGGGCATACTTGACGATACAGGTGAGATTTATTGTCGAGCCTCGATTAATAAATAAATCAGGTCCACCGTTAATCTCTGTCACTGGTTCTTGACGCGGAAGATGACCTCCCCCGGGATGTGGACGCATGGGATGCAGTGGTGTCACGTCGATGGATCGAACGGTGTTTCGGTTGACGAATGCGTGCAAGTAGAGTAAGGAGATCGAGGGAGAATTATGAGAAACAGTACGAGTAAAATTGAAATAGTAGGTGTATAATTTAAAATCTACGGCTGATATTAGGTCAAAATAAGATTTTATATTCGATTTTATGTTACAAATACTTGAATAAAAATAAATGCCAATGCACAACACATTTCAACTGCATAGTTCTGACAACTCGGAGTGAAATAATATTTTTCCTTTGAATAGTAAAGCCTGTTTCAAATATGTGCATGAAAATGATGTAAATTCACAATAGAGAGCCGAAATATTATCGGGATAGAAAATTTGCTCTGATAAAAATACTGGATAAGATACTAATCAAACAATTTTGATCATTAAAATGACTTTTTGAAAGAAACGTTGAAAAAAAAAACGTTTTTCTGAAAGTCATTGTAAAATGAAATTCAAAGTTTCAACAAATTTTTACCATTCTTTAACAAATAAACATATTTGAATTGAACTACAAGGATCAGCCCCATGGGGTTGTTCGAGCCATTGATGTGGAACAAGGCAACCAAAATTTTCAATGATCTACAATCAAAAAGTTCAATCAATCCGAACCAACACCGAACATCATTTGTCTTGATTTGCATTTGTTTTATAACCGACGAAATTACACTAATATCCCAAATGTATGCAATTATATCTTTGTACATACTTGCGATTTCGATAAATAAACTTCTCTTCGCCAAGCTTGTGATCAAGTTTTTTATGCAAGCAGTTTTTTTAGCGTTAATTTTCTCTATCATTCTGCGATTTCGGTTGAAGCGATAAACTATTTCTCATTATCAATCGAGTTCATCTAATATAAATTAGAAATTAATCTAAAATTAGTACTCAGAATTTATCCAGGGGTAGTTGTCAATTTCTCATCGGGAAACGACATAACATGGAATTCCGAGCTTGGATGACACAAGATCAGAGCATACCAATTAAGGGCTGAGGCCAGTGTGTTTCAGGGCGTTTTAAGGGCTATTTTCACGTTTCAAATCTGATTTTCTCAGAAACGGTGACGAATATCAAAAAACCCAACTGAAAATCTTTTAGAAAATTAGTTTAGATTATTCTGTGAAAATTTCAGAATGACTGTTTGACTTTAGCGATCGGGAAAGTCTTTTTCCTGAAAGAAAAATTGCTTAGCTGAAAACGCCGTCTTTCAACTTGTTCATTGAATATCTCGCCCTCAAAAGCATGGATCAAAAATCTATCCTGACAATGTCTAGATAATTTAGTTTAGATGCGATTAGTGCATAAAAACATATGTTGTCGCGATAAAAGTGAATGTTATTTTTGTAATGGTAAGTCCATTTCTAAGGCGGCCCCATTTTTTTCTGCCCTTGTGTCCTGGTAACGTAACGAAACATGAGAGAGAAATAAAATCGGCTCAGCAAGGCTGCCTTTGCATCGAATGACCAATCAGAGCGATGCTCTCTCTTTGATAAATCGCTTACTCCTTCAAAACCGTCGTCTATGGCAGGGAAATCCGGTATGATAAAGATTTTTAGCAGCCAAATAGGACACTGCTCGCTAGTAATCAATATTTCAATCATGAAATATGATCAATGAAATAATATTAATAATTGATACAGAATAGACTGAGCTGTAAGTGTTTAAAACCTGACCACATTTCTACGTGTAGTTTTTCTTGAGTTTCAGATTTGCATCCCTATATAGAAAATAAAGATGTGTTCCACATCAAAACTGTTACTAAGCATAGAAAATACAATCAAAATAAAGCTACTGTACACAAATGACAAAAATTAATAACCATCTTAGATCTAAAATCTAGTAGTATTACAAAAAATCGATTTTACGCATTGAACAGACATACGTATTTGGGGGTATTCAGATTTTGTCCCGATCAAGCCTTAGATAAATTATTTTAGCATGACATTGTAATGTTACGATAACGTATTTTTAACTGTTCTTCAATATGTCGCCAGTCACTAGCAAAAACTTTCCTTTTTTAGTCACGCAAGTGGTTAGATATTAGTAACAAGCGCTCAATTTTTTTGTTATCAACTAGTCACAAATTAGCTACCGTAACAAAAACTAGGAGTAATCATTGCCAGAGACATAACCGCGAGATTGACGTAGGACTGCATTCGAGATGTGTATAGATATTAATTGATTTGATACCGTTTGACCGTTTAAGATTTTGTAGAGCTGAAAAGGATAATTTGGTTTCCAAAGATTGCGTTTGTATTCCAGCAAATGAGATGGCGATTTAGGAGAGTTTTCTAAATAAATTATTTTACGTTACTTTTAAGGTACTGAAAAAGGCCGTTAGAAGCTTTGGAGTCTTGGAAAAGACTATTTGGTTACGGATGATTATGTTTGTATTCCAGGAAGAAGGGCACCATTCCAAATAGTTTGTAACTTTGAGCCTAGATGATCGTAACATAAATCGTACAATCGTTTATGTGTTTCAATATATCATTCATATAAATTTTCGAGTCAAAGAAACTATCAAAATGTTATACGGAATTCATTTCTGGCATTTAGAAGGGCCAGATTGTGGAGTTCTGTACGATATTAAACACTGTTCGGAACATTTCTCCCGAATGCGATTCAGCCAGGGCTGTCGTACTATCGTTCGATTAATCGAATAATCGAATATTAAGTAATATTTAATCGATAAGTTTGAAACTAATTTTCGATTATTAAGCTAATCAAATAATTCGAAAAATCCCATTATCTGTTAATTCAGTAATCGATCAAAACCCCAGATAATCGTTTATAATTTAATCGATTAGTTTAAAAATTTTACTCGATTATTTAATAATGTTTAGGCATTCAATAATGTCGTACTCTTCACTATATGGGGCCAATTCAAAATTTAAACATAGCCGCGTAACCATTTTCAGTCAGAATTTTGAACCGTATTTAAAAAATGGACAAAGATTACCGACTTTTCATGGGTCTACCTTCACCTACACTGTCAAAATTACTCATGCAGCATAAATCATAGTAAACCATGAGTCTGCAGAAAAAAATTGACAGCTCCATCAGTCGAACTCTAACCGTGATGGCCAAAAACTGTGAAGCAACTCCGAAACATTTTACGCACTTTAACTTCATTCTATCTGGAGCGGGCACAACAGCAGGACAAGTTCGAGATATGTGAATCTGTTCCGAAAAAACAATCAAAATTCGGAGAAAATTCGTATATTGTTTCTTATTGATATTAACAGAAATATGTATGACTGAGAGATGAGACCAGAGAAGGTCTGCTTGTATGTATGTGAGAGTGTGAAAGTATGTAGGTGTGTGAGAGTGAGTGTAGTGGTTTGAGTGGGTGTATATTTGAAAAGAATAGCCACTTTTCTCGGATACGGCTAAACCGTTTTTCACAAACGTAGAATCAAATGGAAGGTCCTGTGACTCTACAGCCAGTTATTGAATTTCATTCGGATCTGAGCTCCGGTTACGAAGTTACGAGTTGTTAAGTGTGGTAGGTTAAAAATACCAGTTTGAATCACTACACAAAAAAGAATAAAATCTAACAAATCTGCGACCTGGACTTGAACAAGCGCTTCGAAGCAAACATCTTTGGACATAGAGCATGGCAGTTTTCTCGAAAGGAGTGTGAATTCCAAAGGTGCTCGGCATGCATTTATAATTGCACTGGCGCCCGGTATCCAGCAAAATTTTGAGAACATGCATGAGATATGCACCACAATGGCCCCTCCTTGCAGCGATCGTATCTTTTGATGGATAATTTACCACTGAGAATCGAAGATATGATCATTGTGCTTCAGTGGAATTGCAGAAGTATCATCCCAAAACTTGATTCTTTCAAACACTTAATACATACTCATAATTGCGATGTATTCTCCTTGAGTGAAACTTGGCTTACTTCTAACATCAACCTCGACTTCCATAATTTTAACATAATCCGCCTGGACCGAGAAGACTCTTATGGAGGGGTACTTTTAGGGATTAAAAAGTGCTATTCATTTTATCGTATTAACCTCCCCTCGACACCGGGAATTGAAGTTGTTGCTTGCCAAATTAATATTAAAGGCAAAGATCTATGTATAGCTTCTATCTACATTCCTCCCAGAGTCTCGATAGGGCATCGTCGGCTTGCAGACATCATAGAACTTCTTCCTTCACCGCGGCTGGTTTTAGGGGACTTTAACTCGCATGGTACAGGATGGGGCTGCTTATATGATGATAATCGTTCTTCGTTAATCCAAGATCTGTGTGACAAGTTCAATTTGACAATTCTAAACACGGGAGAATTGACACGGAACCCTAGACCGCCAGCACAACCAAGTGCGCTGGATTTATCCCTTTGCTCGACTTCGCTACAGTTAGATTGCATGTGGAAGGTAATCTGTGATCCTCACGGTAGCGATCACTTGCCGATCATAGTTTCTATCACCAACCGTGGAAGACCATCGGAAACAATCAATGTTTCGTACGATTTCACACGAAACATTGATTGGAAACGTTACGCGAGCTCGATATCTGAGAAACTAGAAACATCACAGGAGCTTCCTCCGGAGGAAGAGTATACATTTTTGGCTGGCTTGATTCTTGACACCGCAATTCAAGCTCAGACGAAACGAGTACCTAGCGCGCAAACTAGTATGCGTTCTCCCAACCCATGGTGGGACAAAGAGTGCTCAGAGCTGAAAACGAAAAAAGCTTCAGCCTTCATCTCGTTTAGAAGGAACGGAACTCCAGATAATTATCGGAAATACGCGGCGTTAGAATTTCAAATGAAAAGTCTGATTAAAGCCAAGAAACGCGGTTACTGGCGAAGGTTTGTTGACGGATTAACGAGAGAAACAGCAATGAGCACTCTTTGGAATACGGCCCGTCGCATGCGCAATCGAAATCACGCGAACGAAAGCGAGGAATATTCTAACCGCTGGATATTTGATTTCGCTAAGAAAGTATGTCCTGATTCTGTTCCGGAACAGAAGATATCCCGCGTCGCGACATTGAATACAAACGAAACACCGTTTTCGATGGTAGAGTTCTCACTTGCGCTCTTGTCGTGTAACAATAGAGCCCCGGGGTTAGACAGAATTAAATTCAACTTGTTGAAAAATCTGCCCGACTCTGCCAAAAGGCGCTTGTTGAATTTATTCAACAAGTTCCTCGAGGGTAATATTGTCCCACACGAATGGAGAGAAGTGAGAGTTATTACTATTCAAAAACCTGGAAAACCAGCCTCCGATCACAATTCGTATCGGCCGATTGCTATGCTTTCCTGTATTCGGAAATTGTTGGAGAAAATGATTCTCTTCCGTCTAGACAATTGGGTCGAAACAAATGGATTGCTTTCAGGTACACAATTTGGGTTCCGCAGGGGCAAAGGAACGAACGATTGTCTAGCGTTGCTCTCAACAGAAATTCAAATGGCATTTGCTCGTAAAGAACAAATGGCATCAGTTTTCCTCGACATCAAGGGGGCATTCGATTCAGTTTCCATTAACGTTCTATCTGAGAAGTTGCATCAGCATGGTCTTTCACCAGTTTTGAACAACTTTTTATATAATCTATTGTCCGAGAAACACATGCATTTTGAGCATGGTGATTTGACGATAAAGCGATTCAGTTACATGGGTCTTCCTCAGGGCTCATGCTTAAGCCCCCTTTTATACAACTTTTACGTAAATAACATTGATGAATGTATCAACACATCTTGCACGCTAAGACAACTTGCCGACGACAGTGTTGTGTCTATTATAGGACCCAAAGCTGCCGATCTCCAAGGACCATTGCAAGATACCCTCGACAACTTGTCGACATGGGCTTTTCAAATGGGTATCGAGTTCTCTACGGAGAAAACTGAGCTGGTTGTATTTTCAAGGAAGCGAGAACCTGCGCAACTACAGCTTCAACTAGGGGGTGAAACCATAGCTCAGGTTTTCACATTTAAATATCTCGGGGTCTGGTTCGATTCCAAAGGTACCTGGGGATGTCACATTAGGTATTTGAAACGAAAATGCCTACAGAGAATCAATTTCCTTCGTACAATAACCGGAACTTGGTGGGGCTCTCACCCAGGAGACCTGATCAGGTTGTACAAAACGACGATATTGTCAGTAATGGAATATGGATGTTTCTGTTTCCGCTCCGCTACGAATATTCATTTCATTAAACTGGAAAGAATTCAGTATCGTTGTTTACGTATTGCCTTGGGTTGCATGCAATCAACCCATACGATGAGTCTTGAAGTGCTGGCGAGCGTCTTACCGTTGAAAAACAGGTTCTGGGATCTCTCATATCGACTGCTAATCCGATGCGACATTTTGAATCCGATGGTGATAGAAAACTTTGAAAAGCTCGTCGAGCTTAATTCACAAACCCGTTTTATGTCCTTGTATTTTGACTACATGGCTCAGAATATAAATCCTTCTTCGTTTGTTCCCAATCGTGTTCATTTTGTGGATACTTCTAATTCTACTGTGTTTTTCGACACATCCATGAAAGAAGAAATTTGTGGAATCCCGGATCCTGTACGCCCTCAAGAGATCCCAAAAAATTTTAATAATAAATTTAAAGAAGTCGACTGTAATAAAATGTTTTACACTGACGGATCATATCTAGACGGGTCCACTGGCTTCGGTATATTCAATGTAAATTTCACCGCTTCCTATAAACTCAGTGATCCAGCTTCAGTTTACTTCGCAGAACTAGCTGCAATTCAGTATACCCTTGAGATCATTGACACTCTGCCCACAGATCACTACTTCATTGTATCGGACAGTCTCAGTTCCATTGAGGCTCCCCGTTCAGTGAAGCCTGGAAAGCACTCACCGTATTTCCTGGGGAAAATACGGGAACAATTGAGTGCTTTATCTGCAAAAGCATACCAGATTACCTTGGTTTGGGTCCCCTCACATTGTTCCATACGGGGCAATGAGAGGGCGGACTCGTTAGCCAAGGTGGGCGCACTAGAAGGTGATATCTATGAAAGACCAATCTGCTTCAATGAATTTTTCAGTTGCTGTCGTCAGAAAACTCTAGCTAGCTGGCAGAATACATGGAATAGTGGAACTCTGGGACGATGGTTACACTCAATAATCCCACAGGTATCGACGAAAGCTTGGTTCCGGGGGTTGGACGTGAGCCGAGACTTTATTCGTGTAATGTCAAGGCTCATGTCTAATCATTATATGTTCAGCGCGCATCTCCGTCGTGTGGGGCTCGCTGAGAGTGGTGTCTGCGTTTGCGGTGAGGGTTATCATGACATCGAACATGTTGTTTGGACATGTGTCGAGTATTGTGATGCCAGGTCCCAACTCATAGGTTCCCTTCGGGCCCGAGGTATACCACCCTTCGTACCAGTCCGCGACGTCTTGGCAACTCGAAATCTTCCTTATATGACTCTCATCTATAACTTCTTGAAAACTATCAATGCTCAAATTTAGTGCTCTCCCTATCTCTTTCTAGTCTACAGCTCTACCGCACTCTTCTTTACGTTGCTGGAAGTATGGCCTGTGTAAACGATGCTTCGGAGCATGCACCTGCCTTGAACTGACTGAGTTGCTGGAAGCTACCCAAAAACGTCACATCAACGTCAGAACACACCAACGAAGCATCCCAATCCAGAATAATCTCTTCATTGCTACAAGCTGAAAAACATGAAGATTTATCGAACGCAAAATGTGTCTAAAAGATGTATGCCACAAACCAATGATGTACACCCGAACCTCCATTTACGTAATAATCGGGACTACGTAAATCGAATTATGACGTAAAAAAAGTTTACGTTATTTGGAATTTTCGACGTAAAAAAAGTTTACGTTATTTGGAATTTTCAACGTAAAAAAAGTTTTCCTTATGTATATGTATTATTAGATATGTATAATATATTGGATAGTTATGGAACAAAAATTACGAGTATTTACAGGAAAAGGATGTTCTAAGCAGCATAAATTTCCAAGATGGCTACCTCCGGTTTATTGATATTCTTTGAAAACCCTTACAATATGGGTATTTTCGGTACGGGTTTGATGAGTAGATGTCGGAAAATGATGTTTAAGGTGGTTCTGAATTCCAAGATGGCGACTTCCGGTTTATTGATATTCCTTGAAAACCCTTACAATATGGGTATTTTCGGAACAGGTTTGATGAGTCGATGTCGGAAAATGATGTTTGAGGTGGTTCTGAATTCCAAGATGGCGACTTCCGGTTTATTGATATTCTTTGAAAACCCTTACAATATGGGTATTTTCGGTACGGGTTTGATGAGTAGATGTCGGAAAATGATGATTGAGGTGGTTCTGAATTCCAAGATGGCGACTTCCGGTTTATTGATATTCTTTGAAAACCCTTACAATATGGGTATTTCCGGTACGGGTTTGATGAGTCGATGTCGGAAAATGATGTTTGAGGTGGTTCTGAATTCCAAGATGGCGACCTCCGGTTTATTGATATTCTTTGAAAACCCTTACAATATGGGTATTTTCGGTACGGGTTTGATGAGTAGATGTCGGAAAATGATGATTGAGGTGGTTCTGAATTCCAAGATGGCGACTTCCGGTTTATTGATATTCCTTGAAAACCCTTACAATATGGGTATTTCCGGTACGGGTTTGATGAGTCGATGTCGGAAAATGATGTTTAAGGTGGTTCTGAATTCCAAGATGGCGACTTCCGGTTTATTGATATTCCTTGAAAACCCTTACAATATGGGTATTTTCGGAACAGGTTTGATGAGTCGATGTCGGAAAATGATGTTTGAGGTGGTTCTGAATTCCAAGATGGCGACTTCCGGTTTATTGATATTCTTTGAAAACCCTTACAATATGGGTATTTTCGGTACGGGTTTGATGAGTAGATGTCTGAAAATGATGATTGAGGTGGTTCTGAATTCCAAGATGGCGACTTCCGGTTTATTGATATTCCTTGAAAACCCTTACAATATGGGTATTTCCGGTACGGGTTTGATGAGTAGATGTCGGAAAATGATGTTTAAGGTGGTTCTGAATTCCAAGATGGCGACTTCCGGTTTATTGATATTCCTTGAAAACCCTTACAATATGGGTATTTCCGGTACGGGTTTGATGAGTCGATGTCGGAAAATGATGTTTAAGGTGGTTCTGAATTCCAAGATGGCGACTTCCGGTTTATTGATATTCCTTGAAAACCCTTACAATATGGGTATTTTCGGAACAGGTTTGATGAGTCGATGTCGGAAAATGATGTTTGAGGTGGTTCTGAATTCCAAGATGGCGACTTCCGGTTTATTGATATTCTTTGAAAACCCTTACAATATGGGTATTTTCGGTACGGGTTTGATGAGTAGATGTCGGAAAATGATGATTGAGGTGGTTCTGAATTCCAAGATGGCGACTTCCGGTTTATTGATATTCTTTGAAAACCCTTACAATATGGGTATTTCCGGTACGGGTTTGATGAGTCGATGTCGGAAAATGATGTTTGAGGTGGTTCTGAATTCCAAGATGGCGACTTCCGGTTTATTGATATTCTTTGAAAACCCTTACAATATGGGTATTTTCGGTACGGGTTTGATGAGTAGATGTCGGAAAATGATGATTGAGGTGGTTCTGAATTCCAAGATGGCGACTTCCGGTTTATTGATATTCCTTGAAAACCCTTACAATATGGGTATTTCCGGTACGGGTTTGATGAGTCGATGTCGGAAAATGATGTTTAAGGTGGTTCTGAATTCCAAGATGGCGACTTCCGGTTTATTGATATTCCTTGAAAACCCTTACAATATGGGTATTTTCGGAACAGGTTTGATGAGTCGATGTCGGAAAATGATGTTTGAGGTGGTTCTGAATTCCAAGATGGCGACTTCCGGTTTATTGATATTCTTTGAAAACCCTTACAATATGGGTATTTTCGGTACGGGTTTGATGAGTAGATGTCGGAAAATGATGATTGAGGTGGTTCTGAATTCCAAGATGGCGACTTCCGGTTTATTGATATTCCTTGAAAACCCTTACAATATGGGTATTTCCGGTACGGGTTTGATGAGTCGATGTCGGAAAATGATGTTTAAGGTGGTTCTGAATTCCAAGATGGCGACTTCCGGTTTATTGATATTCCTTGAAAACCCTTACAATATGGGTATTTTCGGTACGGGTTTGATGAGTAGATGTCGGAAAATGATGATTGAGGTGGTTCTGAATTCCAAGATGGCGACTTCCGGTTTATTGATATTCTTTGAAAACCCTTACAATATGGGTATTTCCGGTACGGGTTTGATGAGTCGATGTCGGAAAACGATGTTTGAGGTGGTTCTGAATTCCAAGATGGCGACTTCCGGTTTATTGATATTCTTTGAAAACCCTTACAATATGGGTATTTTCGGTACGGGTTTGATGAGTAGATGTCGGAAAACGATGTTTGAGGTGGTTCTGAATTCCAAGATGGCGACTTCCGGTTTATTGATATTTCTTGAAACCCCTTACAATATGGGTATTTTTGGAGCTGGTTTAGTGCATATTACGTAGAAAATAATGTTTGAATATTAGTGGATTGCTGATCGTATCCTATATTGTATTAATATTTTCGAAATGGGAAGAGTCGCTTAAAACAAACAATGTTGTGCCTCTAAAAATCACGTGATATACTCCAGTACTTTCACACTTGATGAATAAAAAATTTATTGTAATCCGTCCAATGTAATGTAAAATTATATTGGCTATATTTTGCAAATATTATTTAATTTAATTCTCAATTTATTGAATAGCTAAGGTTTTTCATTGCTTAAGTCATAGTCCTCCATTGATACCTTCCACTATCTATATATGTAAGACATGGTGACTGGTAATAGGTGTTACACCCGAAAGGAGGTGATAGTAAACCTTTTATATAGCCAAAATTTGTACAGAAAGGTAGGTCCGAAAATCAATTTGATTATTGTGTTTACTCTCTAATACGGTCGTCGACGTTTCAAACATATACCGAACGCTTTTGGATGGAAAACTGTGGTTATTTAAAAATAGAACTAAAATGTCTTAGTTCATCATTCATAGAGCTGAGTTGAATGATATATAACGATAAGTGTCTCCGAGCTTAAAACAAATTTTTATTTTCATTCAAATATATATTCTTTCTATAGAGAAATGCAAAAATAATGGAATGTACACGACTCAACAGTGATCAAAATCGAAATAGATGTTGAATATGGTTGACAGTGCCAAACCATATGATGTACGTTTTCTTAAATCGGTCAGTCTGAACCGGAGCTTTATTGTTTAAGTGTAGTAAATGTACTTGTGAGATTTCCGACGTCTACTCATCAAACCCGTACCGAAAACACCCATATTGTAAGGGTTTTCAATGAATATCAATAAACCAGAAGTCGCCATCTTGGAATTCAGAACCACCTCAAACATCATTTTCCGACATCGACTCATCAAACCTGTTCCGAAAATACCCATATTGTAAGGGTTTTCAAGGAATATCAATAAACCGGAAGTCGCCATCTTGGAATTCAGAACCACCTTAATCATCATTTTCTGACATCTACTCATCAAACCCGTACCGAAAATACCCATATTGCAAGGGTTTTCAAAGAATATCAATAAACCGGAAGTCGCCATCTTGGAATTCAGAACCACCTCAATCATCATTTTCCGTCATCTACTCATCAAACCCGTACCGAAAATACCCATATTGTACCGAAAATACCCATATAGTAAGGGTTTTCAAGGAATATCAATAAACCGGAAGTCGCCATCTTGGTATCCAGAACCACCTCAAACATCCTTTTCCGACAACTACTCATCAAACCCGTTCCGAAAATACCCATATTGTAAGGGTTTTCAAGGAATATCAATAAACCGGAAGTTGCCATCTTGGAATTCAGAACCACCTCAAACATCGTTTTCCGACATCTACTTATCAAACCCGTTCCGAAAATACCCATATTGTAAGGGTTTTCAAGGAATATCAATAAACCGGAAGTCGCCATCTTGGTATCCAGAACCACCTCAAACATCCTTTTCCGACAACTACTCATCAAACCCGTTCCGAAAATACCCATATTGTAAGGGTTTTCAAGGAATATCAATAAACCGGAAGTCGCCATCTTGGAATTCAGAACCACCTCAAATATCGTTTTCCGACATCTACTTATCAAACCCGTTCTGAAAATACCCATATTGTAAGGGTTTTCAAGGAATATCAATAAACCGGAAGTCGCCATCTTGGTATTCAGAACCACCTCAAACATCCTTTTCCGACAACTACTCATCAAACCCGTTCCGAAAATACCCATATTGTAAGGGTTTTCAAGGAATATCAATAAACCGGAAGTCGCCATCTTGGAATTCAGAACCACCTCAAATATCGTTTTCCGACATGTACTCATCAAACCCGTTCCGAAAATACCTATATTGTACTAATTTCCATGGAATATAAATGAGCCGGAAACGATTTTCATTGTATGCAAAAACCTCTTTTTACGAAGTATTTTCAACGTAAAAAAAGATTACGAATTTATGTCGTAAAAAGAGTTACGTAAAAAGAGGTAACGTAAAAAAAGTTTACGTAAACGGAGGTTTGGGTGTATTCAAATTTCAATTCAATACTGTGTAGGTCCCACCCTCCCTATGTCCCCTTACTAACTGGGGAGTATGCCGCCCCGTAATACGGCATCCCTTTCTCTCTCCCTAACAACAAGACAATCGGCCATGTTAAGCTAAAGCAAATGAGCCTAATAAAAAAATTTTATTTGGAGATATGCACCTATCAGGTGCAACTTCATCAAATACAGGCCATTGTAGCCAGTTTGAATCCATAGGTTTATTTCAGTATGAGGTGAGATATCATTTTAGTTCCAGATGATTTGAAGAAGATTAATATATTGGCAGGAGTAATGGGAAATAGATCTTCTCACCCTTGTGCATACGGTCAAAATCCCGAGGGAAAACTCAAAATGCAAAACATTTCTTCAACTAGCTTCATCTTCCTATATTATACGGTTCAGATAGTTCCAATATCATATATGAATGTCACTTTTTTGTGTCTTACAAATGTATTGTACGATCACGATGCAATCAGTAGTCCTGATTCGTCGAAAGCTTGGACCTCAGCAGCAATGGCTTCTCGATGTGGTTAGTTCGGATTTACAGGACGTTATTGTCATTACCTAGTTGAGAAGGGTTAAATTCTTGGCTTGCTTTCTTATTTTTGTGTTTAGGAGCGTAGGATGATTGTTTTTATGTCGATTTGCAACAAATCACTCCCAGTCTACACATGATGAAATATCATATAAGCAAAGATGGCGATCATACCGGTGTAAGCCTTATAAGATCATTGAAACGATTGATAGTGAAAAAATTTAAAGCGCCGTAGTGGCTTAGAATAGTAGCCACATTCCTTGACTTATTTGAGTGTTAAAATAAAACTGAGTTCTTAAAAATTTAGAGAGTTCTTTTTTCTGTTATACTATAAGAAACTTCCTCCATTACGTTATCGCTTGAGTCAAAGTTCCGTTTCATGAGATACCGGTCCATCCAGAACCGGATATTGAGCACCAAAGTGACCAATGGAACATTTATTGGTCATGTGACGTTAGGACTCGGACACACAAATTCAAATTGATAATTTTCAACATACCACACTCAACAACCCGTAATTCCGGAACCGGAACTCGGATCTGAATGAAACTCGATAGCTGGCTGTGAAATCATAGGATTTTCCATTTGATTTTAAGTTTGTGAAAATCGGGTAAGCCATCTCATGGAAAAGTGATAGTTCATACATACCAACAGATAGTCTCAGATCTCAACGAACTAATTCGATTATTACATTCAACCATACATATTTTCGTTATTGTCAATAACAAACTCAAAAAAGCTCAAAATAATATACGAGTTTTCTCCGATTCAGAGCAATATTTTTAATATGATTCATTCAATAAAAATTATAGAATATTTTAAGGTTATGATTTTCTTAAAATCTAGATCATATACTAAAACATGGCTTAAATCTTATTTAGGATCAGCTGGCAGGGATGCAAACTGCCTCCCCTTTTTTATTACTGTAGTCTGTTAACCCACATTTACATTTTCTATTATTCGTACTGTACCAAGCTGCTGCATCCAAAATAAAATTCTATTACATTAGGCATGCGAAGCAGTATCGCGTTAAAAACTACCGCCGAAATCACCGCCGCTTGAGGTATTCTATCTTTCTAAATTTTACTGTCTCCTTGTTCGCGCTACCGTAGCACAAAAAATGTAGCTCGCTACGGTAGAAAAATGTACTTTGCCGCTGTAGAAAAAAGTAGATTAGTGCGATAGAAAAATATACTTTAGCGCGGTAGTTAACAGTGGTATCGAAGAACAGTAAGCGCAGTACATTGCTTATATTCTTCGCTATTTCAAAGATGATTTTCGCTTATTCAGAATGTTTATAAAGTAGTATTGCTAATATAATTTATTCAACCACGGTTTTAAGCTTTTGATCGTTGCCAGGAGGTATTAATGGTTGGGTTTGCCAGAGGGTATAAATGAATTATTTTTCTCGAACAAAAAATGTTTTGAAGTAAAATTATTAAGTTGCAAAATTATTTATGTATTTCAAATAAAGAAATTATGTAATCGCTGTGAGAATCAACTTTTGAATAGAGGCTCGTAGGGCCGAGAATCTTATACTGTTTGAATCAGTTCACTTAGTTCGCACAGTGACTGTGTGATTAGTTCAATAAATTATTCATGTTTTCTGGACTTGTTAATTGATGGACAAGTAAACTCAATTCGACTTTACTTGTTCCGGAAAGTAGTGGGCGAAAGATATTTTTGAAATGGTTTGATCGATTCTCGCTAACTTCGTATAAAACTGAAAGACTAGTTCCGAAATGACATATTTATACGTGTAAAATAATTCAAAAAATTCACCGTGATATGAACAAAATAATAAAATCAATTAGTATTTCGATCGAAATGAATGAAAAACTCACTCGGAATGGAAATACTCGAAACTCTGCCTGTTAGAAGGTTTTGTTTTTTTAGGAACAAATTAACGGATTAATGAGTGCGGTTCACAATAAAATATAATCAATAATTAAACACAGTACTAATGAAACAAATTAAAATAGTAACTTAAACCGCCATAGTTAGATTCATTACACTCTATTTGTACTACCGTCAATCATATGTATTAAAAAAAAGTTTGTACTGTGTTATAACATGCAGTTTGGGCCACCTTCCTCTATTAAGAAAAAATCGGTAAAATATTGCTGACTTTCGAACAGCTCAACAATAAAATCAGTAAAAAGTATCATTTACCGATCGGTCGGTAGAGCTGAGCTGAGACTCATTTCTTCATAATTTTATACTGAATTATTTAGCACTCCATACTGGAGTTTGAGGACATTTACATAAAAATTGTAAATGCATGAGATTGGTAGCTATTTTGGTCGGTTTGGATTAAAACCTGGTAAAATATCATCTTTGGTCCCACAAAATCGATTTATTTAAGTGTGCTCGAAAAAACATTAGGCTTACTGCCCAAAACATGGAAAATATTCAGATATCGAAGACTATATCTTTCTGAAATCGTTATAAGCTTTCCAATTTCAGTAAATTATGTAATTATCCGAAATTTAATTTGTACTGATGATGATCGCTAGAATCCTAAACAAAAGTTTACCATTTGTATTTTTTATCCTCATGTTTACCGGAATCAATTAAAATTCAACGCAGCTTTTATAGATTTTACGATGAATTATTCTTTTGTTTGGGATTTACTAAAAAAAAATTTCTGACGAAAAATGATTTCCCCTTCGAGTCACTGAAATTCTAAACGTAGCGAAATACTTAACGATTTCTTTAAACTCGACATTTGATTTTTCTAGTTGGGAGAAAGTTGTACAAGCAATTCTGATCGTTCAATACAAATACATCTTTAAAGATAGAAACATCGACAAATGGTTCGAAGAGGAAATCAAATTTCTTCTTGTCCTTATTTGATTAAACCTAGCTCCTATTAGGTTGTAAACACAGCCTAAATATGTTGCATGCATGGCTAGATTACAGGAAAAGGCTTCTGTGTTTCCGTTGAAGAGACTTAAAAAAGTTCTTTGAAGAATCCCTTAGAAATGCATACGTTTAAATAAAACCCAAATAAAGATATAACTAGAAATAAAAATTCAAGGAAAAAATGAAATGAAATTGCCCGCTTCAGAAAACTTGATTTTTTTTCCTGAGTAGGGTAACGGTACCTTCATTCATTTCAGCTCCGTATCTCAATAATCTGAAATATGGTGCATTCTGAATGCATTCGTAAAGATAATAACACCAGTATTATGCACAATTATGCCGTAATCTGATTTTTCAGAGCCGAAAAAAAGATATTTCATACGATTTTATCATAATTTGTTGGTTGGTAGTCGCGTAATCCTGAAAATAACGTGCTAGCTCCATAAATTAAATGATTATTAGTACAACAACCCTATGTAAGATGAATGCATTTCTATAGCTATAAATTTTAATCTTTTATTAGTCTGGGATATTCTAGACATAAAATATAGTCAACACAAAAATTTTACAAGATATCATGCAAATGCAATTCTTCATGTAAAAACAGATCTTGATACCAGATAACAAATTGCATCGTTCAAAAAGATTAAAGAATAATATCAACTAATTCCTAGTTCAATAAAATATAATCTGTTGTTCAAATAGATAAATAGTTCGTCTTTACGCAAAAATAATACTTATGCATGTGAAAGATTAATTCAATCAACCTTCCACTACACACCCTCTGAGCAAACACTGTAAAGTACAGCGGTAGAATACATCGTCCGCAGCTGTAAAGTACTTTTTCATCCGCAGTAGAGTACATTTTTGTCCGCAGTAGAATACTTTTTTTTCGTTGGCGGTAGGAAGCTACTGTACATTTTTGAAATCTACGGGAGTTTCAAACAGCAGTACAAGGCCGTACCATCAAGAAACGGTAGAATAAAGTAGAGCAAATTTGTTTCTACCTGTACCGTTCTGATCGTCGCTGGTACTCTCTCTGTGGTAAATGTACCATCAAGCAGTTGTAGCAGTCTGTAGAATTTTGAATGTGTAGAATGTACAAGGATAAATGTATTCTACCGCTACCGTTTGCATCCCTGAGCTGAGTTTCATAATAATCTGATTTCTTTTCTGCGCGTGCCGTTGTGTTTGTGTGTCGTTTTCATACAATAATGCATGCAATTCTTATGCCAACAGCTTTGACGTACGAGAAAAACTGATTAAAACAACTTTTCTGAAAAACGCCAACACAGTTCCGATCATCAATAATGTATCGAAAATAAGCTATCCACAAATTTTTCTTTTAAATTATGATAAAAAAGTTTTTATTCAAACTAAAAATTGATCTTTTATTTTTCGAGGTTAGACTTGAGCATAATGAAAACCGGATAAAATTTAAGTTATTCCTTCATGAATTTTCGAATTTTTGATCGAACGCTTTTCATCAAGTTCCGGACAAGTGTTGCATCACATTTTTTGGACGCTCGAGCCCAAATTTTTTTGAGCTCCTGCATGTCCCAGCTGCCTTACCAGTCTTCTTGAAGACCCTCTCCACGATTGCCCAGTAACGTTCGATGGGTCGAAGCTGAGGGCAATTTGGTGGATTGATATTTTTCTCACGAAAATTATACCCTTTTCCGGAAGCCAATTGAGAGTGGTTTTGGCATAGTGAGCCGACGCTAAATCCGGCCAAAACAGTGGAGGTGTACTATACTTCTTATATAAAGGCAGCAATCTCTTCTGGAGACACTCAGATCGATAGATTTCTGCATTTATAGTTCCGGTAGTGTAAAAAATGGTTAACTTCAAACCACAGGAACATATTGCTTGCCATACCAGTACCTTTCGACCGAATTTCTTCACTTGAATCGACCTGTCCGCATCGCTCACATCCTCCCCAATGACGACAGTAAAGTATTGTGGACCTGGAAGGGTTTTTGAGTCCTCTTTTACATAGGGGAAGGTGGGGTAAAAGGCACCCCTGAGGCATAACGCATCTTTTGCTTTTCTCAAAAGTTACCAATTTTTTCCACTGAAATTTTGATGAAACTGCAAATCCGCCATAACAACAGATTACGATAAAATTTTGGTAGCGATGGTTTATTCATATCAGGAAAAATTTAAAAACACCGATGATGTCTCTGTTATAAGTAATTTTTGATGTTCGTTCCATAGTAATTTTCTAGGGTGAGGAAGACGATTTTAATTACGTAATCAGTGAACTACTTTGCCAATCATTCGGGTTTCTAAAATTAGTTCTAATAAAGACGATGTATTTGCAATTTTATAGAAAAATCGTCAAATATATCGTCTCATATTTTTGGGGGCAAAACGACCCGAATTTTTCGAGGCAAAATGCTCAAGAATTCGCTTCCAAAAATTATCCACAAGTTATCAATTTAATGAATAATAGTGAACAATATTCCACCTGGCAAATATTTCGTCAACGAAAAGTCTAAAGCTTTCTTTAAAGAAGAAGAAGAAGCTTTATGAGGATGCATATTCCCCCGTGGTTGTCATGAGCTTTAATCCGTTGTTTTGATGGATGTCTACCCGTTTTTTAAGATCATCCTCCCTCCATGTTCAGATAATCATAACTTCGCGTAATTTAAAATATATATTTTTCATGTTTTCCACGATCGGGCGTCATACCCCGCATATATTTCCATAGACAATTTTTAAATATTTTTTTAAAATAAATTATTTCATGTATTTTTCAATGCAATCAGCGAGTATTTGTACGTATTTTTGAAAAATAATGATTACGGTAGATAAAAATTCTGTGTTATTCGCTATAGTTCATATATTGCTATACTTAGGGGGTACGTTTTACCCCATCTACCCTTATTGATGCTTGCTTCTTCTGTTCTACACTTCGTTTCGAGATTTTCTGCTTCTTGTAGGTCTTCAGGTCATTTCGCTTCTTAATACGCTGGATCATTCCGACACTCGTTCCTGCTTTTTTGGTCAAATCACTTATTGACATTGATTTGTTCTTCATGATTAAAGATACCACTTTCTGGTCCAGTTTCGGGTTGGAAGAACCGGGTTTTCCGCCTCTTCCTGGTAGCTTATCCAAAGAATAGTGTTCCCCAAACTTATTAATGATGGTTTTAATACTGTCAGGATGAGTTCCAAACAACTTCACCAATTTTCGCATAGTAATACCCTTCCCACTTAGCCATGCGTCTAGAACCTTAATTTTCACTTTCTTTTCCATACGCGACATTTTGAAAATGCAGAATTTCAACCGCATAAACAAGTAAACAAACGAAAATTGACAGCCAAACGCGCAGCATGCTGTGATCTGAGCTTAAAAAACTATCACAAATACATCCAATTGTATGTGGATAGCTTATTTTCGATCCAAAAATTAATTTTCTACTTTAGAGTAAAATGACAACGAGAAAGGTATCAATACTCCACTGTAATTTATAACAGTTTCATTCTTCACGGAAATAACGCCAATTGTTCCTCTAGTGATCCATGTAAGATGAAGTGGGTGATACCCAGCATTTTGAGAACCATTGTTCTACAAGAATTTTCGATTGGCCAGCACAGAAAAAAAAACTAATTCTGATTTTTGTCATCAATTTCCCATTCCAACATTACTGTAGCGTATCGATATTTCTAAACTCACCTACTACCGTCAGATAGACGGAATGGCCGATCGGCGGTGTCGTGGATATCTGACACTCGTAGATACCGGAGTCCTTCCGCTGGGCGTATCGTATCCGCAGGGTCCATTCCTCGGTGTGCGGCGAATGCATTGCTTCGAAGCGTTGATCCGAAGTGTAGGTGTAGCGGCCCACCGTTAACAGGTGGATGTCCCTGTGGCGTACCCAGGAAACCTGAAAAAGTAAAAAAAAATACTAGAGTTATTCTGAGCAATTAATAAACTAACAGTTTTTTTTTCAAACGGTTCCAAGTGCTTTAAGACCATGCAATTTCAATGCGCACTTGCCAAATCCCCAGAGTCAAATTACTGAAGTTGATTGTCGGTTTATTTTATTTTTTCATCACCCGGAATCCTTATCCAGACTCGTCACTGCCAACCAACCGGACGAATACCACTCCTGTTGAAGTCTTGAACCACACCCGCTTTGTGATGTCTTAATTAAAAATCGACAATAACGTTAAGCTTTATTTTCCGTTCGCCCGGGCCCTCTGCAGTAGACCTGCCTTAGACTTGCCTTATCCCGCCATGCCATTATGTCCACCATTTTCACTGGGTTGGTGGGGGGTAAGGGGGAGGGGGGTGTCGGTTCTGTGTTTTCGTTTTGTTTGTGTGGCATGGTTTCCCCATGGGTAGATACTGGCGTAAGATTACGGAACGCTTTGGCAGTTGAATCAGCCAACGATAGGATCTTAATTGGCACTGAAAGAACGTCTTTATTTCAGCCTAATCTCTCCATCTCTCGCTGTGGGCGGCTGCTGCTGCTGCTATTCAGTCCGGACGTGTTTTGGCTTGCGTTGACTTCAAAGTACTGACACGTTTTCCCGGATACGGGTACGGGTATACGAAATCATCACGCTCAGCCACCCCGAGCGGCGGTTGACGAAATTATCGACGAGTGAAAGGAAAAACCTGCTGCTTGGTTGGTTCGATTGACAGGCTTCGTTATAAGAAAACTTCGCCTCGGGGTTCATTTGGGATGCGATAAAAGGGATCTCGTCGATTGGATTGGCGAGAGTTTTAGACATGTGTAGAATATTGTGTCTTTTTATGTCCGGAGCTCGAAGCAGGTCCGGAAGGTACCGGAGTGTTGTAATATGTGAGTATAATAATTGGTCAATTGTTTTATCAGCGGATAGAAGGATACACCTTCATTTGTAATGGTACTGATGAAAGGGTTGATCGAAAAAGATTGTCTAAAACTAGCAATGGTTGGCTGAGAAACTACAAAGGTTGTTAGGTACTTAAATATAAAGGAAGGAATATTCCCGGTATGGTGCGAATTCAAATTTATATATCAATTGAGTGCTGGAAAGGTTCAAATTTGTATGAAGGAAATAATCCCCCTCATGTTTCTTCCGTGAGTCTTTGATGGCATGTGGGCCATATACCAGAATTTTCCGAATGTTATAGCTACCGGAGAGGTGCGAATCGATATGTAGCAGATAATGATGATAGTACCGCAGTGGCATGGATCCGATTCATTTCGATGAAAGCGATTTTGCTGAATGGATTTGGATTTCGACGAGGGAAATATCTACGAATTCATCGTTTTGTCAAGAACAATTTGGAAGAAAGGAATGTAAATCTGGAAATATGTATTGAGTTTTCGAGTAATATACCCAAGTAGCAATTAAAAAACCTGTTATAATCGGCCTGTTTCACAATTGTTTCATATCGGTTATTTTTGTTAGATATGTTAAACAATTGATTCAACACGTTTTTGAAAGGGATGTAAAATTCATTCACATTACTACTTACGAAACCAACTCAAAACCCTGAATGAATTAAGTTCCACATCCGGTTTTTCAACTGACTGAACTACAAGATCATTTGAGCATTTTCAATTCCGGTTTCCACTTAGCAAATCTTACTGTTGTGGAACATGTGATGCAAGAAACTTGTTGCACATCATACAAGAAAATTGCGCTTTTCTAATCGCATGATGGTTGCGAGAAGAGTTAATAAATTCAGTACTAGAACAATGTTTGCTACTTGGGTAAGATGCAGGCTTAAGAATTTGTTTTGTCTTGTTATTTCGATGATAGATAAGAATTCGGTAATTTTTTAGACCAAAACCAATGCCTATCAATTTTGTAAATAAATATATAACTGATTTGGTAAATCTGAATAGCCGCTGAAAAAGCCGGCAAAAGTCTTATCGTCCGCATGGTAAAACTATCTTTCAGCTACCCACCTATAATTAATAAGACAATCTATGAAAATTGTTAAACAGTTATTCACATTTTTAGTGAGTGTTATTTAAACTACCAATAATTCAAATTCATCAGGAGAGTTAGAAAAAAAACTTGTTTACTTGTTTATTGTTTATCGTCTTCGATTAAAAAAAAATATCGCACAGACTAATTCCAATTCCAAAATAATTCTACTCCTATTCGTCTTTTGAAAGTGTTCTTACTAATATTAAAATCAAAGTGGTTGTAAACGATATTGAAATCGTCGACAGCAAACATCTATTGGATTGTTTTGCCCATACTGCGTTCGATGAGCCACAGGTCGGAAAAATTCAGTTCTCCTCAGGAACGTTGATATCTAATTCGGCCAACAGCACAGGGCAGTCCATGTTGTGCGATATCAAATCGAATATAAACAGTCGTTGCAAGTATATTCGCCTATTTCGTAGAGTGGGAAGATTGATGAGAGCGCAGCGATAATCATAGGGAGGAAGTTGTAAACGATTTTGCCAAGAAAGTTACCGAAGGGCAAATCTGATGAAGCTCTTTTGTACTCGATCGATACGATCTATGTGGATAGAGTGATACGGCGACCACACAGTAACTCCATATTCGAGAATGCTACGAACCAGAGAGATGTACAGTGACTTCAGACAATAGATATCCGTAAAGTAGCGAGTATTGCGTTTGATGAGCCCTAATACTGCATATGCCTTTGCTGTCATGGTTGAGTAGTGTTCTGTGAATCGAAGTTTACTGTCGAGAATAATACCAAGATCCTTGACCGATGTTACTCTTTTTATAGGGACAGCGTTCATAGTATATTCGAACACAATTGGTGATCGTACTCGTGCAAAAGTAATGATGCTAGATTTTTCAATATTCACTCTCATACCGTTTTGATGGCACCATGTTAGAATTCTCACGATATCCATCTGCAGAGCACAACAGTCCACCAGAGTTGTTATGATGCGATAAACCTTTAAATCATCCGCATATACGACTTTACAAGATGTAAGTCTGTCACAGAGGTCGTTGATGAAAAGTACAAACAGTAGAGGCCCGAGATGACTTCCTTGAGGAACTCCAGATGTAATGTTGAAGCTTACTGAACACGAAGAACCAAGCCTTACAGATGCACTACGATTTGAAAGGTATAAAAAGATCCAATTGGTTAACCAATCGGGGAAGCCAATTCTTTTCAGTTTCTCTACTGCATGTTGATGTGGAACACAATCGAAAGCCTTTGAAAAGTCTACATATACTGCATCGATCTGCTGACGTTTTTCAAGTTTGCTAATAAGCGAAGACACATAGCTCATCAGGTTTGTTGTAGTAGAGCGATTTCTGATGAAACCGTGTTGATCCAAAGATATTATGTGTTTTACTGCAGGGTAGAGAATGTTCAACAGCATGCTTTCAAAAACTTTTGGAAGACAGTTCAGAATAGAAATTCCCCGGTAATTCATTACATTATGCACGTTTCCGGATTTGTGAATTGGTATAATTAAAGCCTTCTTTCACGATTGAAGGAAAAAATTCTCAATAAGCGAACGATTGAATAGTATAGACACCGGTGAAGCCAAAGATGACGAACATTGTTTGACAAATATCGGCTGAATTTTATCCGGCCCGGCTTCCTTGGTACTATCGACAGAACAAAGATGTTCATACACCTCACGTTCAGAAAAAGAAATCGTTGGTAAACGAAGCAGATAGAAAAGAAGGAATCAATCTCTGAAGGGGATAATCGAATAAATCAAAGTACCGGTGCAAATGTTTTCTATAACATTAGAATTGCGAGAAAGAGGGACAGAGCGGGGACATTTTGGTTTAATGATCATTTTCACTATGAGATTTTTATTGCGTATAAAAACTTGCATTGTCTTTAGTAACTAAAAACCCTATCTTTAGTATTCGTTACCTTAAGTAATTGTACAGAATAATCTAAAAAAATGGGTCTAAGTGAAGAAAAAAGTCTATCATTCATCAAAATAAAGTGAAATAGAAATAAATCGGTGAAGAGGTATTTTGAAGGACGCTTCTTTAAAATCATGATTTGCGGTGTCCACTGTATCCCAGCGCAGACTAATCAGAAGTGGAAAAATCAAAGCAGCATAGTTAGAGTAGAAGTTTTTCTAGACCCCAACTCAACCGATTTTCTCAAACTAAGATTTAAAAGGCCTTGTAGTCTCATAGGTTGCTATTGAATTTCATCTCAATCCGACTTCCTGTTCGGGAGTTATGGGGTAAAAGGTGCAAAATGAATCCAATTTTTATAAACTTAGATTCAAATGAAAGGTCTTACGGTGCCATACGAAATTCCTGAATTACATCGGTATTCGAGTTCCGCGAAAATTTGTCTAAACTGAACTCAAAACTCCACAAATCGATAGCCATTAGCAGTAGGCAGCTAAACAAACCGGATCTGGCTATCCTTGTTCTCGGTTTACGATTCGACGGGAGTAAATAGTCATATGCTCAAAGGTGGACCTCTCACACTTCTTAGAGTTTGCAGCACCGATATTTCCAATCTTAGGGTCAAATGAAAGGTTAGGTCTTATGGTCCTACCCAAAATTACTGCAAATTTTTGGATTTAACAAAAATTTAAACCGTCGTTTAGAGTACGATTGCAAAATCGTATAAAAACTCAAAATTTGAATAAAAACTAGTAAAGTTTGTGCGTCATGTTAGTTGGTGGTTAGAATATACCGGCTCTCGGGTTCCAGTGCTGGAATTACATATAATAGTGAACCCACTTCGTTTTCTTTAGGATGCCCTACGCGAACAAAGCACTGTTTCATTCTGTAGGTTATATTAGTTAATGCACAAACAATCCCTTGGTTTCTTTCAAAAATTGAAGAGAAACACAGTATTATATATATGAGAAAGGCATCATTACACCACTAGGTGGATTAAAACAGGTTTTTCTTGAATATTTTGATATAATGAAACATTTCTAGAAGTTTTTAAGTCTCACTTCTCCGCAGTATGAGATAAGCAAAGATAAAGGCCACAACTTGCTGAGATTTGTTCCGATAGGCTTGAAAATTTCACAGACTATTCTTGAAATGTTTTACTATCAGACTAATAGAAAGAAAATAATAAATTATTTTTCAAAAGGGTTAGACCCTTCCCGCTCCTTAAGTAATCCAATGAAAGTTGTTTGTGTGTTTGATATATAAATTAGTATTTCTACGTTGAAGTCTAGAAAAGTATTACTTTAAAACGGAGTGGTGCTATTTTTATTTCGCTCAGTGTAGCATGCGCAGTTGACTTCTAATATCACTAAATTATATAATAATTAACCTTTTCGTATACTCTTTCATTGAAATTATTGTGTTTCGCACCGTGTGAACTTCTGCAGGCGAACAATTTTTACTCTCTTTTGTGTTGTCTTATTAATTTGTGTGTTAAAATAAGTGTGTAATGAGTTAGTTGAACTTTAGATAGGTGCATCATTACAATCCTGAATGTGAAGAAATGAGACCATGTACAATTCACATATTTAAAATCTCCAGAAGTGTGAAGTTCTATTCGAGTTTGCGTAATCCAGTTATGTTTCTAACATTACCCACCCATTTTTTGTTCGAGTTGTTTTGCACAGGTAATTCAGTTTTGTGCCGCAATAATGATTTTATTTTCTACGCATTCGAAAGCACTGAATAATCACTGGATTCAGCACGAAATGAGCATTGGAAAGCACTTAAAATACCGGCATTACAATGCACGGAATATATATGGGGCATTCCACGCAAAATCAGCCACCCAAAATTTTTCTTTTCATCTAACATAACTATTTTTTTTCGATAAAGAACTCGAAAATGTTCGACAAGTATTTTTTTATTTCAATATGGTACAGCCTATACTGTAAAATCTAATAAAGATACAAAAATTCGTCCAAGACATGAAATGTTCGTCTTTTCCTTAGCTTTCAAATAAGCGATTCCATGAAACAACCTTTGAAGGTAATAATTTATAATGAAAAAAGTTAAAAATTAATAAACAAATAAAAAAAATTCAAATTTGGGCCTAATTTTTTCTATTTTTTGTTGAAAAAAGAAACCTTAGGGGTTTAACTCAATCTTGGCAAAGTTTCAGAGTGGAAAGATCAATACTTTCGGAGCAGTGAATTTTTCAATTACGACCCGCACGCGCGGAGCGTACCGCAGCGCAATTCGTTCGGATACGGGCTTAAAAGGCTATCCGCATTATGCCGATCCGACCGATCCGAGCTCTCCGGCGTTGACTTTTTTTCTGCTTCGTCTATGACTGAGCTGCACATGCATTCTTTCATTGCTCGAAAACAAACTTCATATTTTCAAAATGCGAAAAAAAAAAAATGAAGAGTGACAAAAGTTTATTAATTTGCGATTTTGCGGAAAATTACGCCTTCGTTATTCAAAGCGCCATAACTGGCTTTCATTGGAACAACGACCAAGCGACTATATTCCCCATAGTTTTCTATTATAAAATGAACAGCAAAATCGATCATAAAACATTAGTAATTAACATGACGCAATAGCTGTGTATGTTTTTCTCGAAGCTCTTAATCAATATTTTTCACAATACTATCCACATATACGCAAGTGGATCTATTTTTCTGACGGCGCTCCTCAGCAATTCAAAAATATAAAACATTTTGCGAATATTTTTCATCACGAGCATAATTTTCATCGTTTTGCACAGTGAAATTTTCACACGACAGCTCATGGAAAAGGGCCATGCGACGGTGCTGGAGGAACTATCAAAAGAATGGCACATCGCGCAAGTTTACAAATGATCAATGATTGTCAAATTTCGACCGCGAATGAATTGTACGAGTGGGCTAGGAGAGCATCTTCTCTACCCGATATTTCAGTCATATATAAATTTCGGAAGATTATGTAAAAGCAGAGAAATTTCTTAAAAATCGCTTCGAAAAATGTAAAATAATTTCTGGAACAAAATCGTTCCACTATGCTGAGCCGCACGGAGACAAGGAATTAAAATGAAAGTTTTCTCTTCACAGGACATGTTTGAAGTATTGAGTTTTTGTAAAGCTGAGCTGAGCTGAGCTGAAGTAGATCGCGTTTCACTTCGTGATTGACCGAATGAGTGGAAATGTACAATGAACCAAGAAAATGAAGCTTGGGAGAAGAAAATCCTTTGTCCCAATTTTACTCGTTTTCTGCTTGAACCGTTGCTAACAATAAACTGACAAAGTTGGGATTCGATCTGTGGCGCGACATGTGTCGACAAGGTAAGCCCGTATCCGAGCGAATTGCGCTGCGGTACATTCCGCGCGTGCGGGTCGTAATTGAAAAATTTACTGCTCCGAAAGTATAAATCTTTCCACTCTGAAACTTTGCCAAGATTAAGTCAAACCCCAAAGGTTTCCTCTTTTTCAACAGAAGAAAGAAAAAAAAATTAAGCCCAAGTTTGAGTTTTTTTATTTGTTTATTAATTTTTATTATTTTTTTTATTATATTAACTTTGAAGGTTGTTTTATGGAATCGCTTATTTGAAAGCTAAGGAAAAGACGAACATTTCATGTCTTGGACGAATTTTTGTATCTGTATTAGATTTTACAGTATAGGCTGTTGAAAAAAGGCTCTTTTTTGAAAACGCGAAATTTCAAAGAATCATATCTCGAAAATTTCACGTACCATATTGAAATAAAAAAATACGTGTCGAATATTTTCGAGTTCTTTACTGAAAAAAAAAAAATAGTTGGACAAAAAAACAAGTTTTGGGTGGCTGATTTTGCGTGGAATGCACCATATATTTGAATTTCAAAAAATCATAAAATCATCACGTTGAAAATGGGTATTTTGTGGGTTAAAAAATATGCTTTAGTTTCGCTTCAAGTTATTTAAATCTGTGCGGCTAGATAGTCGGAACCTTTTTCGTCCGATATCAGTCAGATGTCAGTTTGGATGTTACACTTTGGTGTAATAGCAAAAAGTGTTTTGCAAATAGAATTATCTTTACGTCTGCCTAGCGGTTTATGTTGACCCGTCTGGTCGCGCTAGCAGCTCAACATTAGCTGCAACGCATTTTTTCCCCCTTCAAACTATCATCATTCGGTAATTTCGTACCAGGAAGTCGGATCCGGATCTATTTAAAGAGTTTTGCATAGAATCATAAAAGCTTTAGTTTGAATCAGAGTTTGTGAAAATTAGTTGGAACATTTCTGAGCAAAACTGTGAGTTCATGTAGCAGATTTTGACCACTGTTTTTTTCCGGTACCGGTCTTGGAATTGGTAAGTCCGATATGAGTTTATCATCAACTTACAAAAACTGTGAATTATTTACTATTTTTGAAAAAAATCAATCAGCTATTGAATAAGCAGTTTATTTCACTCATCACCTTAGGGTTCCGAAACTGGAAGGCTGAACCAAATTCAAAAATATTCTACGGGACAATAGTGCCTTTCATTTCAACCTAAGCTCATGAATATCAGCCATCTGGGAGAGAAATGAGTTCATATTTTTGTAACTGATTCGAACTCCACTCTCCGAATTGCGATTCAAAAGTCGATTTTCACAGAGAGCCTTTCTGTACAGCAAAGGCAAAAACTATGAAATTTTTCATATCGCAAATACTACCATAAAGAATCCATTTGGAACGATATCTTGTTTTCATTTTCCGTACTCCAAATCGTCACATCCCCATACAACTGCAGACGTCTGCTGTGAAACGATTGAAAAAACTGATATGCAAATATCTGCTTTCGTAAATCTAAACGGGCTTCACGCGTCGTTTTCCTCTCCATCTCCAGCATGGCGACGACGACTCTGCCGGAAAACTATAGCATGGACATTACCATGGGGCTGCCCCAGTGCACGTGACAACGCTGTTCAAGGCATGTGGTTTTTGTTGCTTCCCGTCAGATTCGGCTTTGCTGCAAGCGGTCATCACCGGCCCAAAACCCCGAACCACCCAAACCCAACCCTACCCGGCCAAGAGAATAATATTTTGAATGTTAGGAGATGTTATATCATCCCGGATAACGCGATGTTTGCTCGAACCGAACCAACTGAAGCCTGGCCATTGCGGCATCATATGGTATTATAAGCGTTTATGAGCTAAACGAGTCATTTTTTTGCTCTCTGTCTCTCTCTATATCTCTCAGAATAACGATGCCGTCCGAAGAGTGTGTAGAATCAGCAGTCAGTGAACAATAGGATGTGGGCTCACATGAATAACTCCTGCGGCAATCTTCCGCTGTGTTATGGTTATTTGGTTGGGCCATTTGAAGTATGGTAGTGATTATCGCTCTTGACCATACTAACTCGTATCGTGTTTTTTTTTTTACTTTCAGAGCTTAGAATATGACATTCATTATTCGATAAGACCGCCAGAGAGGCGATTTTCCTGCAGTGGCTTACCATCTAGATGTCAATTTTCTGTGTCTATGAAAAAAATATCACATTTTCTTTGGTTTGTTTTCTGGAAGTTACAGGGTCCGGCACTCGAAGTGTAACCAATTAAAAAGGCCATAAATTCAGTTTGGAAAATTACTTTTACTTAATTCAAAGTACAAAATGTGTAAAAATAATACAAAATTCAGAATCAATTCACTTTTGCTCGATATAACCACCTTTTGCCTTGACTTGATGACTTGAGAGAGCGAAGGAGTTGCTTCGTTTGGCCGAATGTGACTTGCAGGTATTTTGGCACAGTCGCGGACAATAACTTTTTTCAGCGCCTCGAGACTGGTGTATCTTTTAGTTCGGATTTTGCTCTCCAAAATGGCCCAAAGAGAATAATCCATTGGATTCGCATCTGGTGAATTCGAGAGCCATTGTGTGGACGTGATGAAGTTCGGAACGTTGTTTTTCAGTCATTCTTGGTTCACTCGAGCTTTGTGAGACGGTGCCGAGTCCTGCTGAAACGTCCATGGTCTGCCACCGAAATGTTTGTCTGCCCACGGCTTCAAAGCAACCTCCAGAATACTTTCCCGATAATATGTCGCATTTACCTTGACGCCAGGCTCGATGAAAACGATTGGAGAGCGCCCATCTGCGGTTACAGCGGCCCAAACCATTATCTGTTGCGGGTGCTGCCTCCTGGTGGCCAATCGATGACTCAAATTCTCGTATGAACGGTCGGTCAAGTAAACCCTATCGTTTTGAGAGTTTACGAATTGCTCAATTGGAAAAATTTTCTCGTCAGAAAACACAATGTTCGGAAATTGACCGCTTTCGGCCAAACGAAGCAACTCCATCGCTCTCTCAAGTCAACAAGTCAAGGCAAAAGGTGGTCATATCGAGCAAAAGTGAATTGATTCTGAATTTTGTATTATTTTTGCACATTTTGTACTTTGAATTAAGTAGAAGTAATTTTCCAAACTGAATTTATGGCCTTTTTAATTGGTTACACTTCGAGTGCCGGACCCTGTAGAAACGGAGAAACTTTCAATTGAAACATACTGCATATAATATATACCAAGATGTAATCGTCGTTGTAAATTGAAGCTTGACATTTTAACACTATTTATCCCATAATTCCGAAAGATCCGGAAGTCGGATCTGGATAAAATTTCGAAGAAACGTGTGAGGCCACAGTAACTTTTGTTTGAGATCAAGTTGAAAGTTGTTTCAACTATCTCGTAGAAATCCGTTTTGTAAGAGTTTTTGGCATTCATTTACGGAATCGGAGACCAGGGACCGTTATAGTCAAAGCCGATAGGTTTAGCAGTGACCCGACAAGATCTATAAAATGGAAGTTTCATAGAGTTTGTACAGCTTTCCCATCATCACTTTTAATAGCGGTTTGAACCGAAACTGGAAGTTGGATTCGGGTAAAGTTTCATGGCAAGTTATGTGACTTCAAGACCGTACATACCATTCAAGTTTCGCAAACGAAAATTGGTTCAGCGTAGTCCGAGATAACCGATTTGAAACCGGAAGTCAGATCCAGTTCAATAGCAGACTATGGGACCATTAGACTTTCCATTTGAATCTTAGTGGTTCCAACGGTTTCCGAGAAAATAAAGTTCACGTTTTTTCATCTTTTCACACATTTTACTAGTTACTCCGAAACCGAGTGCCGGATCCAGATAAGATTTCATAGCAGGCTATGGGACTATGAGATCCTTCATTTAAAATCAGGTTTATGAAAACTCGTTCTGTGGTCACTGAGAAGAGCAATTCCATATGAAAGATAAGGTCAATTTAGTTTTGTACCTCCATTTACGAACTAAACAGGGGTTCGGAAGTGGAGATAGTTCGTAAAAAAAGTTTACGTTTTTTGTAATTTGTTTCTTAAAAAAAGTTTTGTGTAATGAATGTGGTGACTTCCAATCATATGCTCATTTTCGGAATTGATGTGATAAGTGCAAGAAAATTATGCTTGGGCTCGTTTAAAAATCCTGGATGTTCGAAGGGGATCTGAACTCCAAGGCGGTGACTTCCAGTTTATTTTTTTTTATTACAAAGGTATTTTTATTCAGGCCTATTTGCGTACAAGCTTTACGTGGCCGAATTAGCCGATTTTTTAAATGATGCATTTTTTGAAGTGGATCGCGTTGTCACTCTTTTTCTAGGAGGAGAAGAGCTTCCATTTCCCTCCTGCGAGGGTTGAGGGGCACTTTGTCCGTGACTCGTCTCGTCGTCCGTTGACGCATCGGTGGTTTTGCTGTTGATATCCGTCTTCTTTTCGTTTTCCTTGATGTTCGCAGTCTTGAGCTCGTTGCTAGTTGCTGTTGATGCGCCTTGTTGTACATTGGTTGCAGTTGCTGGTTGGTTTGATGGTGAAACAGGAGTACTGCGCTTACTAGTTTCCATTGTTGAACGGTTGACCTTGTCTTTGGTTGAAGATGTCCTTTACGCAGTTTCGGTGCAAGGTTTACCGTGATTGTTAACAAAACTGGCATGTAACCAGCTGATTTTCATAGGTAATCAGCGTTTTACACGGATGTGTCCCATCTTGACCACAAATGATGTAAGATGGAATTGCCTTACGTAGTTGCATACGTACCACTCGCACGCCATTCCGGATGCCGGGGAAAAAAATCCGCCATACTTCCCTTTCGATGGAAAGGATTTCACCATACTGCGACATATTATCCCGAACGAACTTATCGCTGGCCTGCGGAGGAAGGTCATGCACGCGTACTTCTATGGCATTGTCCACCATGTGCACAGGGATTTTGTATTTAATGTTATCACACTCAACGCTGTGCACCTCATTGTTAACAATCTATACAAATTGAATTTGGTCTTGTAGGCCAAGATTCAGGCTTTGTTAAATCGTCTTTGACCATTCCGTACACTCTATTGTACACTGTACCGTATTGTCTTTGTTTCTGTTGTTTCGACAGCAAATGATTTTCGACTGTGTCGTGTGAGATGCGAGCACGAACTGCGACTTTCGGTTTATTGATAGGTCACAACTTAAATTCACTTAAATTTATTTGAAAACACACTTTTAAAACCTTTTTAATCCACCTAGTGATGTAATGATGCATTTCTCATATTACTTCTGTTTTCAAAAACGGCACTAGAAGATACTGTCAAGAATTTTTTTTCAAACTTAAATAAAATCGAAAACTTTGTTTGGTATAAACTACCATCACCTTTTCAATTTGTAAACAGTTATGCCAAGTTAATATAGATTTAAATATGGCAACCCTGCACGCTGTACAAAATTGAACAAAGCACGCTGTTCGCTAGGCGGTGGCGTTTATGTCTTCTGTACCAGCACGTACCGCTGCGTACCGATTTTGGATCACTTTGTACGACAGTTTGAAAGTTTTGATACTAGTTATCAGCCAACTTTCGTATCGATCGGTCCACTTCTTTCGGAAGCTCGAGAAACGAAAATTCGCTAGCGAACATTCAGTACAGTGTTATTTGCCGCTTTCGTTCGGTATCAAGTATCGAGACTACGGTACTGTTTTCTCCGTGATGCGGGAAAATACATTTCGTGTAGACTATTCACAGTTCCCGAAACATCTTTCCCACGACGCGATCTTGAAGTTCATCGGTAAAGAACTCGGTCTTACTCGCGAAAATGTGCTCCAAATTCAACCAAGCAGAAGGCTTGGATGTACCTTCGTGAAGGTCAACAGTCTTGTCGTGGCAGAAAAAATAGTAGAAGAACACGATAACAAGCACGAATTCGTTTTCGACGGAAAAGTGCACAAACTTCGGGTGACAATGGAAGATGGTGGAGTGGAGGTGCAGATCTTCGAACTTCCCGAAGTCGTTACCAACGAACAAATCACTGCCTTTTTAGCAGACAACGGTCACGTTATAAGTATTCGTGACCTCTTATGGGACAATCGCTACGGCACATTTGAAGGCATAACGACGGGGGTTCGGGTTGCCCGAATGATAGTTAAAAAAAACATCCCCTCTCTTGTAACAATCGAAGGCGAAGACACAGCTGTAGGTTACAAGGGACAACGACAAACTTGTCTTCACTGTCGCGAATATGTGCACATCGGCATACCATGCGTGCAAAACAAAAAACTGCTCGTACAGAAACTCGAAGCAGATAAATCGTACGCTGGTGTAACAAAAAGCAATCCAAAACAGCAAAGCAAACCAGCAAAGGTCAATAACACTTCACCGAATCAGCCTGTGCCACTACTAGAGCCCTTACCGCAAAACTCGAAGACTGAAATATCGCCTCGAAACCTCAACAGTCGTGTTGTCCATCAAAAGACAACCATGGCTCCCCCCGCTGTACCCATCCAGCAAACACCAATCACTACGCAAGTAGACTTGCCCCAACCTACTCTTCGCAAAAACGACGGAAACGAAACAGACAGCTCACAAGCATCGATCGTCAGTCGACGCAGCTCACGCAGACAACCACCAAAAATAATATCGTAATATCGCAACTATCAACATTAACACGATAACCAACACAACCAAATTGAACGCTCTCCGGATGTTTATTCGCACAATGGATCTTGATATTGTGTTCCTGCAGGAGGTCGAGAACGAACAATTAACATTACCTGGCTATAACGTTATTTGCAATGTAGACCACTCAAGAAGAGGAACAGCGATAGCATTGAAAGAACACATTAAGTTTTCGCATATAGAAAGAAGCTTGGATGGAAGACTAGTTGCCTTACGTGTGCACGATATAACACTGTGTAATGTATACGCCCCCTCCGGTACCGCCCGTCGCGCAGAGCGAGAACGCTTCTTCAACACAACGCTTGCATATTACCTACGTCATCGCACCACGCACACTATCCTCGGAGGCGACTTCAATTGTGTGATGCCACAGGCAACAACTCTAGCCCTGCTTTACAAGCAACCGTTCAGCACTTGCACCTACGGGATATATGGCAACTACTTCGATCGCGTGAAATCGAATACACATATATCACAGCAAACTCTTCCTCCAGAATAGACCGTCTGTATGTTAGTAAAAACCTCGAAAATCAGTTGAGAACAACAGATGTTCATGTGTGCTGTTTCTCAGATCACAAAGCGGTTACGATGAGAATTTGCCTTCCACTTCCCGACAAGTCACATGGCCGAGGATATTGGTCCCTTCGCCCCCATCTCCTAATCGCCGAGAACATCGACGAGTTTCAGCTAAGGTGGCAATACTGGACTCGTCAACGTCGAAACTTTTCGTCATGGATGGAATGGTGGTTGTCATACGCCAAGCCTAAGATCAAATCCTTTTATCGTTGGAAATCGAAAATTGCCTTTGACCGTTTCTATTGTGAGCAACAACGTCTCTACGATTTACTACGGCAGGCGATCGACAACTACCAAAACAACCGAATCATGCTCACCACTATTAACCGGCTGAAATCCGAGATGCTTCTGCATCAAAGAAGATTCTCTGAAATGTTTGTGCGTAGCAACGAATCGTATATCGCAGGAGAACCGCTGTCGACTTATCAACTGGGAGAGCGAATGAGACGGAAAACAATTATTGAACACCTTCGGAATGAGAGAGATGAAGTAATCGAAAACGCCACCGCCTTCCAAAACCATATGGCCCAATACTTCACTGGCCTGTACGCACATAGCCAAACCGAGGAAGTAGGGAATAACGACACATTCCACTGCGACAGAGTCATACCCGAACAGGATGCCATGAACGAAGCTAGCATGAATGAAATCACGACAGCTGAAATTTTGGCTGCAATTCGTACTAGCGTATCCAGAAAATCACCAGGCCCAGACGGTTTACCAAAAGAATTTTACCTGCGCACATTCGATGTAATCCATCGTGAGCTGAACCTAATACTCAACGAAGCCATCAACTCTAGCTTTCCAGCTCAGTTCGTCGACGGAGTGATCGTATTAATAAAGAAACGCGGTGCGGGTGATACGGCACGTGCGTACAGGCCGATTAGTCTTATTAACTTCGACTACAAAATCCTCGCTCGGATCTTAAAACAGCGTCTTGAAAGCATACTGCAAACACACCATATATTAGCAAACTCGCAAAAATGTTCTAACTCCCACAGAAACATTTTTCAAGCTACATTGGCCCTGAAAGATAAAATCGCGCAATTGATTGCCAACAAACAAAGCGACAAATTAGTGTCATTCGATCTCGATCATGCGTTTGATATAGTAAACCATGATTATCTGTTTCGTACCATGCGTGCGCTGGGTTTCAAAACAGCTCTAGTTGAGCTACTTGCTCATATTGCTTAAGCTTCTTCATCCAGGCTACTAATAAATGGACACCTCATTTCCCATTCAGCGCTCGGTGCGGCAAGGTGACCCTCTTGCGATGCTACTATTCACGATACAGTTAAATCCATTACTGCAGAAACTAGAACAAGTGTGCGGAATAAACCTAATCGTCGCATACGCAGACGACATCAGCGTCATTGTCAGCAATGCAGACCAGCCGGATGAAATACGAGCTTTATTTAGGCAATTTGAGTGTGTGGCAGGCGCCCGTCTAAATGAAGCCAAAACAATAGCGATCGACGTTGGTGTGACGATGAATCCAATAACAGTACCATGGGTTCGCACGGAAAGTAGCATCAAAGTTCTTGGTGTGATATTTACTAATTCACTACGGCAAATGGTATCACTCAATTGGGATAGCATCGTGACGAACTTCACTCGAAATGTATGGATGCACTCACTTCGCAGCTTAGCCATGCATCAAAAAGTTACATTACTAAACACATTTATTTCATCAAAAATATGGTACATGTCTTCAAATTTTCTTCCAACAACAGCACACGTGGCTAAGTTTTCCGTGGATCAAGTGCGACTATACCGATGCAACAATTAGCTCGCAAAATTGAAGAGGGTGGTCTAAAACTGCAACTTCCGGCGATAAAATGCAAGGCTTTGCTAGTAAATCGTCATCTTCAAGAACTCGAATCCATTCCATTTTACTCCTCCTACATCAACCAAATCAATACTCGCAGAACAATATCCCTAATAAACTTTCCCTGCCTTAAACTGTTCATTGACCACATTCAACTCCTTCCCTTCCAAATCCGCTATTATCCCTCCACCTATCTAATTCAGCGCCAAATGATTGAGCGTACTGAGCGTGCCAGAATTGAAACTGCTAACCCACACGAAACGAATATGGAGAAACATTTCATCGCGTGAGCAACTACCTACACAGCGCAGCTCCCTGTACATGTGGGTAAATCAAAAGTTCCAGCATAGACGCCTACAGCACATCATGGGACGTACGGATGGAGAAAACTGTATTCACTGCACTGAACCAGTCGAAACAATATAGCACAAATATTTCGGCTGCCGTAGAGTTAGAGACGCTTACGCACTGCTTCAACAAAAGTTACTAGCAGTGACTAACGGACAACACATCGCGGACAATGATTTGCAAAGGCCCGCGCTAGAAGGAGTACAAAAAACAATTAGAACAAAGATACTTAAACTGTTAACGTGCTACGTCACATCCATCGAGAATACTGTAGATGATAGGGTAGATCTAGATAGTTTGAATTTCAATCTTCAAATCGTAGTTTGATCAAATAATGACGATGATTTTTATTATACATATATGAAAATGACAAATAAACGTACAAATTAAAAAAAAATACTCATTGCCCTGTAATTTCAGAACCGGAAGTCGGCTCGGGATGAAATTGTACAGTATCTTTTAACTTTTTCCTTTTTTTTTTATGACTTCTGGTCAGTCAGTAATTTTTACTTTTTTCCGGTTTTTTTTAACGATATCAAACTAACTAGAGATTATAAGAGGAGAAAGAATATGAAACTATAGAGCCATAGTACTCCAGGAAGAGCAAAGATGTGAAGAATAAAGTGCGGAAAAGTGAGACGTGACAAGGGTCATTTAACCGGCCGATTCGGATAGTAAATGGTAAACGACCTTTGCCTTTACTTTCTGACATATCAGAGACTCGGATGACTCGTATCGCTAAGATGCCTAACTAACTAATTTTCTCGAATGGACAATGTATGGAACACTTGTAGAACTAATTTTAAACTATCATTTTGCCGAAGAAAGTATGTTATTACGATAAGGCGTTTAAGAGTTATGCAATGTTTTTGAGTTTTTTGAAGGTATTTTTAAAACTAATTTAAATAAGTTAAAAAAATAACACCCTTCCAATTTTCTCTTTAATTTTTACTTATTTTTACCTTTCAGGAACCGCATAGGATACATTTTTATCGATCTGGCATCTAATGAACATTGATATTTGAAGCTTGACTAGTTTTTGATGAAAAAATAATCATAACTTTTTACTGGTAGCTCATATGAAAAAGCTTAATGGGGCAAAAATATGCGCAATAATTAGTACAACAACTCTTCTGAAAACAACTTTTCCGTACAACGTTTCACAAAAAAGTTAGAACAAAAAAAGTGAATTTTCAGGAGCCACCCTACTTTTATTCGGGATAATTGATGTAACTCGATCAAATGAAAAGTTAGAGAGGTGCTTATTTCAGCAAAGTTGCTCAAAATAAAATTTTCTACAACTTCATTGTACAACAAAATCATTTTTGAGTTCAATTAAGAAAGTTAGATTTCAGATTTCAATATAAATGAGGACCAACCTAGTAACATTTTTCATCAAAAGGAGCGCCAACTAATATTTAATAGTGAAAATATTTTTGTCACGCTAATTTCCCGTTTCGGACCACTGTGCAATGCATTTTGTAGAAAAATAATGTATTTTACTGTGCTGTTACAGTTAATATTACTGTTTTGGTACAGTTAATTTCTTTTCGGGTACAAATAGATTAATACCCTCGATTAGGCGAATATTACACACACTAATCATCAGCTGTTGAAGTTTTGGGATTTATGCTTTTTATTTTATGCAGCGTGAACGAACTTAATTTCTGTAGACAATCCTTAGGAAGAAACCAGTAGAAACGATATAGCTCTGGAAATAACATAAGGTGGTGTTCAAGGAAATATGTTGTTTGCATCCATGGAGTTCAATCAAAGTAAGCGACTACACAAACTGACACGTCATATGCTCAATTTTGATCTTCGAACAGTACGGAAGTGTAAAGCTACGATCAGACTAGCCAGTTTATCTGTCACAGTTTATCTGCCACAGACAAGTTATTTTTCGGCAGTTTATATTTGGTCTGGCAATGTGATTACACTATTCACAGTTAAATGACTGCAACAGTCAAGTTTGACTGCCGACAGTAAATATTTTGACAGTTGTTATGTTTGACTGTTGCAGACTTTTTGAGCATGTCTGTATTGTGATTACATTGATCAGACAAATCAAACTGGTTACAGACCTAAATATAGGGAGTGGGCTGTTTATTGCAGTTTTTCTGCACAAAGTGATCACATTGGAAAAACGTTTGTGGGGCAGAGAACACAAATATTGCATTATGATAAAATATCGATCTGGTCTCACAAACGGAAGTTCGTTGCGTTGCTACTTGGTGTGTTGTGTTTCGAAGCAATTAAAGAAGGAATATAATGTGCTCCGGTTTTTTTTACCTTTTTTAAAAATATCAAAAATAGTTATAGAAATCGCTCAAACTTTAGAAAATTTTTCCGAGGCCCGGAGACGCATGGTGGATTGGTTATTATTTTAGACGATTTCAAATACTGAACTTTTCCACAGTTTTTAAAAATATGAAACCGAAGCTCTTCGCTGTATCTAAAAATCATTTATTAACCAAATATGAAGTGAGCGTGTTTTTGTTAAAATGAAACGTTTATTTTGAATGAGAAAAAAAATAGTCGAAATAGTGACCATCTTTCTGGCAATTTGTGGATAACTTGAGAATCAGACATCCCATTTTCGACTTCTTCGTAGGTATTGAAATGGTGCAAAGTCAATGCGTGACTATTCGATAAAAACAAATGGTAGTCATTTCATTTAAATTCATATTTGTTTTCCCCTCCTTTTTTTATATCTCTGAATGATTTACATTTCAAGTGATTATATAATAAAATATTTCATCTTTGTTACAGTACTTTGGTTGTTCTGTTTCTTATTTCCTATCTATATCTTGGTTTTCACTGATTTAGTGTCATTTGATACAAATAGTATTCGGAAATAAATCAATACGACGGTGAGGGAGAAGCTCCCAGTCAAGTGCTTTTATTGTATCCTTCCTGAACTTTGAAACTGATTTTGATTTGACTCTGCAGTATTTTTCTTCAAATGCAAACTTAATTCTAATGCATTCCTCAAATCATCTCTTTCTAATACAAAATTCGACAATTTTTAAATGATGAAAATATACGATGTTGTTTGTTCTATGACTATGATGTATATATGATATGTTTAGCAGATGTCATAACAACAAAAAAAATTGAGTTTCTTTCACATCATATGTTCATAATCTACACGTTTGTGTCTTAACGCTCACATCATACGGGTATATCTGTAATTACTAAAGAATCCAGAGTGGCACCGAGATCGAAAGCGTGAAAAAATATGTTTCGAAATTGTTAAGTATTTTTCACGCAACAAATACAATTTCAATGAATTGTAAATGGAGTGGTAGATTCAGAAATTAAATGCAATGAAAATCCATAGAATCATCCTATCTCCGTAAATATGACAATTAAAGAGTTGAAATTTTGGGAAGGTTGTCTCCAGTCCAAGCTCTTTCGAATATGGTATAACGGCATGAATTCGCTTTGGGGCAGAGTTTAGATTTTGACAGATCCACAAGTTTATTACCAAACGCTTTGTAATCAATTCAATTATCGAACTAATAAACGAACGATAAGTTATTGGAAATTTGGTAAATATTTACCAAATCTTTCAAATAAGTACATTTTCTGTTACCGTTCAGCATTTTTTAATTTGGAGTGGTAAATACTTTTATACTATCAAGAATTCTACGAAATATGCGATAAGCTTCATTATTTCGACCGAAAATGATGACATTGACAACGCGGTTCGGTGAGAAGTTAGTACACGTGGTTGAGAGATAGAAGTGGGGTTTAATACTCGTTAATCGATTTTGATTGATTTTTAGTACTTTTTTGTAAAATAAACAATATTTGTGTATAGAACTAAAGAGCCGCAGCATCATATCCAAAGAGCCTTGGGCTAACCTGATGCCCGGCTTCCTGTTGCTGAATAGTTTATTTATTTATTTATTTATTTCGTCAAGCAAATGTAGACTACATATAAATTGTTTACAATGTTCACTTACGCATTATTTCTACGACAAAGCTGAGATTTGATTTGATTTTTAGACATAGTAAGGTCAAGATGTTCGCAGTATTGATTGTAATGGCGCATTATTCGATTGACTGGACTGTATTTTGCATAATTTGTTCTAGCTTGTTTTTCTAAAAATAATTTCCTGGAACGTAATTGACGGCTAGGTATATAAAAAATTAATTGCGATAATAATGGAGCTGATTGAATGCGTTGAGAAATAATGTCGCTGATAAAATAAAGCATTGCAAAGTCGCGGCGTTCTTTAAGTGTTTGTATATTGATGAGCATGCAGCGTGCTTCATATGATGGTAGAGGAAATGCTGTCCAGTTTAATTTACGAAGTGCATATAAAAGAAATTGTTTTTGAATAGATTCGATGCGTTCTTCGTGAATAATATTGTATGGATTCCATACTAGGCTGCAATATTCCAAAATAGGTCTGACATATGTAGTGTATAATAATTTAATTGTGTATGGGTCCTGAAAGTTATGACTGAAGCGTTTAATAAAGCCCAGCATGCTATTAGCTTTATTGATTATGGTATTGTAGTGTTCCACAAAAGTGAGCTTGGAGTCTAAGATTACGCCTAAATCTCTTACAATTTTACATTTTTCTACAAGTTGATTTCCTAGATGTATGTTTATAGGTATAGTTTCATTTTTCCTACTGAAAGTTATTGAGTTACACTTTTTTACATTGAGTTGGAGTAGACTTTTGCAGCACCAAATGTGGAATAGATTGATTTCGTTCTGGAATATTACAGCGTCGTTAATATTTTTAATTTCCATGAAGAGTTTCATGTCGTCTGCATATATAAGCACTTTCAGATTTTTGAGTATGAAGGAAATGTCGTTTATATGTAAAATGAAAAGGAGAGGCCCTAAGTGAGAACCCTGAGGTACGCCAGAAGTTACATTAATTGGTTCAGACAGAATGTTTTGGAAGCGGACTACCTGTACACGATTCGTTAAGTATGATTTGAGCCATTCCAGAAGAGTATGTTTTATGCCATATTTTTGTAGTTTGTGTAGAAGTAATGGTATGTCAATACGGTCGAAGGCTTTGCTAAAGTCAGTGTAAAGAGTTTCTACGTAGTTTCCGGCGTCCATTGCATTCAGAGTGAATGTCATAAATTCTAAGAGATTTGTTGTAGTTGAGCGTTATAACATTCTTAAGTTGATGAAAAAGTTTTTCATTTACAATTTTTTCAAATAATTTTGGAATGCATGAGATAATGGCTATTCCACGGTAGTTCCGAATGTTAGATTTTGCACCAGATTTAAATATTGGTACAAGAAAGGAAGATTTCCATGCTTTAGGAAAAGTACATTTATTAAGTGATAGGTTAAAAAGTAGTTGTAGTGGTAGTGTAAGTTCTTCAGCAAGATTTTTTTTAAATATTGGTGGTATACTGTCAGGTCCAGGCCCTTTTGAGGCGTCTAAGTTTTTCAGTGCTGTCGAAATGTCATGTTCTGATAGATAGTTTACAGAGATGGAGTTGGAAAATGCAGGTATGAAAGAGAAGTATTCACGGTCACGGTCAGTTTCTGAATAAGATGTATATACTTCTTGGAAAAAATTTGCAAAGTGATTGCAGATTTCTGTACTATTTTTCCCTACATGTTCGTCGAGGTGCATTTGAGATGGAAAATTGTTGCTTTTTAGTTTAGTTTTTGTGTAGTTAAAAAAGTTCTTAGGGCAAGTCTTTATTTCGTTTTCAATTTTGCGGTTGTATTCTTCGTGTGCTGTATTAATGGCTATTTTAAGTTGATTGCATAGATTTAAGTAATTTTGAAGATGAGCGTCACTTTTTTCTTGTTTGTAAGTTTTGTGTGCTTTTTGTTTCCCATTTTGCAAATGTTTTAGTTGTGAATTGAACCATACAGGTAATTTGCTGTTTAGATTTTTTCTTCTTCTTTTCTTAGGCAAAGTTTCGGCTAATATTTTGTTTATAATGTGATAAAATTTGTTTACTTCGACGTCGACATTTCCTTCTGTACTCAGTATGTTCCGCCAATTTATTATACTTAGTCTACACTTGACTACTTCAAAGTCAATTTTATTGTATTCCGGCACTTCCTCATATTCCAAGTCGTAGGGAAGGGATGCATTGTGTGTAAATAATGAATATTCAATTGCGGTGTGAAATGCTTCATTTTTCCATAATGGCAGGTTTGATGCATTCACACAAAAGTCTTCTGTGCAATTTGTGAAAAGAAGCTCTAAATATGCATTTTGTTGATTTTTTACGGAGTTTACTTGATGCAGGCCAAAATTAGAAATTTTGTCGAAAAAGTAATGCAATGTTGCGTTTTCTCCTACGACTGGAAGTAAGACTGATTCATTTTCAATGTCAGAAATGAAGTCCGCATTACGTTGATTGAAGTCGCCAAAAATATGAAGCTTTACTTCAGGTTCCATATTCGAAATAATTGTGTCTAAAGATTGAAAGAATAATTCAAAGGAGAATTTGTTCGCATTTTCGGGTGGGAAGTAGACAGAGCAGTAAATATGTTCTTCTCCCAATATTGAGACTTTGGCCCATACATGCTCAAATTCTTTATATTTAGGAGTAATAATTTCTTCAGAAGTAAGGCAAGAGTTTATGGTAATGAGGACTCCACCTCCAGATTTTTTCTGACAGAGAGATAAATTTCGGCCGTGCCGGAATACGTTAAAATTATTTCCAAAGACTTCTTCGCTTCTAACACTTTCATCCCAGCTGCTTTCAGTTCCAAGGATTACGTCGAAAGAGGAGGTTATTAAATTTTGACGAATTTCTTTCATTTTGGCCGGGCTTTTCATGCGGTTGAAATTTTGGCAATAGGCCAAAATTTCAGTCACATTTTGTCTATGAAGCGAAGAAGTTTTTGAGAATTCTGGAATACTTACATTACTAATTCCTGTTTCTATTCCTTCGTCAAAGGGCGTCGTTATTTCCGAAAATTCGGCCTTGTAAAATTGTGTTCGGCTTCCCAGATTAGTTGGAGTCGGCGGGTACGTTCACTTGTCAAAAATTTCCCATAAGAGTCCAGGTCGGCCAGCGCTTCCTTAGGTTTCATTCCATATTCCTGATGCACTTCGATGAAGATTCGTAGGAGGTGGTCAGGTGTTGTTGGAAGGCCTTCTGATGCTAATAGCATTTTTATACTAGTTGGTGTCATACCCTCGATGCATACTGTAGGTTGTTGATTTTTCATGTATGACAAATACAGACGGACGACGTGCATTATTTTCGGGTCACGAAGCCTTGCTTTTAAGAAGCGTTCGTCGCCATTTGCAGATTGTGAAGTAAGACGTACAATTGGAGGACGCATTGGATCAATTTCGAATTGGCTGTCTGTACTCATGTCCTGTGATATTGAAGATGTGTTCACATAGTTAGTGGATGGTGCAGCTTCGATGTCATTACTTCCTAAGACCGGAGTAGTGTTGTTTTGAATACTTCTTGTTCCTTTGTAAGGGTTGATTGTTTCACCTTTTCGAAAATTTATGAATTTTAAGGCAATATCTGCACCTGGATGCCCGGAGAATTGAACCCGTGCAGCTGCTAGTAAGTACTTGTCCAAGGGTAAGGTATGTTGTAATGACATATTATTGTTATTGTTGTGGCAGGTATTGTTACTATTAGTGTTCAAGTTGCTGTTGTAGTGCACATTATTGTCGTTGTTGTTGTTGCTGCTGCTGTTGTTGTTGCTGTTGTTGTTGTTGTTGTTGTTGTTGTTGTTGTTGTTGTTGTTGTTGTTGTTGTTGTTGTTGTTGTTGTTGTTGTTGTTGTTGTTGTTGTTGTTGTTGTTGTTGTTGTTGTTGTTGTTGTTGTTGTTGTTGTTGTTGTCGTGTTTGCTGTTGTTGGTGTAGTTGTTGTTTTTACTGCGTATACTGTAATTTGTATTATTTTGCTGTTTCCGCTTCCGATGTTTTCGTCTGAGGTTTGCTTTTTCTGCTTGTTTTTCTTGCAGTCGTCGAGTGCGCTGTTTTTTGTCATACTCGCTCCAGTCGCATTTCCATATTTTTTTGCTGCCGATGAAGCGCCAGCCTGACGTGACTTCCGAGTCAGCTTTTTCTTCCGGTGAAGGTTTAGCATACTGGGCACTGATTCCCATTTCTTCAGCAATACATGGATGAGCTTGAGGGACTTGCTCTTTCTTCATTATTGCTTCATTGCACAGTGCTTTGATGTCGTCCAAAAATTCTTTCGATGATAAGCTGCATGGTGGGTCGATACTTTTTATTTCATTAATATTTGTTTGCACGCCGTCAATTTTGTTTTCGAAAAAAGTAAACACTTTTTCAAGGTTTACTTCTGTCTTAGTGGACAGTTGCTTGTTGGCGGTTTTTATGTCAGCTAAAAAAGTTTCGTCGCGTTTATTCAAAAGTGATGAAATGCGATTTATGACTTTACTGGCCGCGTTGCATGTATTAATGTTTACATTTTTTATGTCCGTTTCTAGCTTCAGCAAAAGAGATTCCATGCTGTCGAGAGCGTCATGTGATACTTTCATGCTTTTTATTTGTGCGAATAAAGCATGGTTTGCTTCAATTTGGGCACGGACTGTTTGGTTCAATTCCTGCTGTTGATGAATAAGTTTTTTCATTTGCAGTTCTTCGGCAAATTCCTGCTGACAGTCAATACAGAGAGGTACCATGAAGGTCCGTAATAATTCTTCGTGGTTTCTCTGTGTTCCCACGCAGGCTGCATGAAATTTTCGATTGCACTTTCCGTGACACTTCCAGAGATAGCGATTGTCGTAGACAGTACAATTACTAATTCCGCACTTCTCCATGTTTACGCGACGGTATGTTAAAAAAAAATTACTATATAAAAAAGAGTGCCTACTTGCACGTTTGCGTCGAAATAAAAAAGTTTAAATAAAATTATAAAAATATATAGGGTAAGGGCTCCCTATTTCATCTCATTTGTAAGGACGTCGCCTTCAAACCTCGATTTAGCCACTAACATCACTATAACTATTTCATATTACTGCTTCATTCGCCTTGCTCCACATTGAGATTTGATTCACATTCCTTGGAAATTAAAATAATGTTCATAAAACAGCAAAAAACACTTATGAAATGTTCACTACTCTGCTCCTAATTTCATCTCAATGGATTTTTATTCATCCTATCGTTGATCCTTTATTCATCCTATAAATTAGCAATGACGACAGCAATCAAAACGAAATATTCCACTATTACACTCTCAGGTTCAAAATGTCAGAATTCTTCTTAAAAACGGCCTAATGCCAACTATGAGACAATATACGAAATTTTTAGAACCAGTTTGAAATCATTTCAGCGTTTAAAAATTTTTCAGTCGTTTCTGTTACCTTTCGCTTTAAATTTAAAATTTTACTGAAAAGTTAATTTCGTGAACTTTAAATAAAAACAAAACTGTGATTGTTACTATTTATTCATTAGCCCTTCTTAAAACAAAGTGTAGAGCCAGAGATGCCATTTATACAGATTTATATGTATTGTATAGATTTTTGCGTTCGCATACTGGTTTAAATCAAAGTACCGATTTTGTAAAGATTTCCTAAATTTAATACAGATTTGTACAGGTTCATAGAAAGAAAGAAGTAAAAAATTAGACTTTTCTCTCTAAGTATCTATTAGTATTTAATTGCAGTGATTCTTAAAAAGTTTATTAATCAACGGACGAATCACATGTTAAAGTGGAAATCTTTTATGTAGATAATTGATTATGAACACTGACAAACATTTATATTAAAATTTGGAACCAATTTGAACTATTTGAAGCCAGATACTTTCATAGAATATGTATTACGTTGCATAGAAAGTCTATATCTGGTCTATCTGTTTTCACTAATAAAATTATGTTAACAGATTTTATTAGTGAAAACAGATTTAACATCATTTTATTAGTGAAAACAGAGTAGACCAGATATAGAGTTTCTATGCAACGTAATACATATTTTCTATGAAAATCTGGCATCTGGCATCTCTGTGCACAGCCGATGAAACACACACACTTCACAGCGTTAAGTTGACGTATAGCGGAATGAAACCAGTGCTACTAGATTTTCCACAATGGTTATTTCATTAGTATTTAACATGCTCTGCCTGGTAATATTCGAAGCCAAAACAGTTTTATTGAAATAATAATATCAATAATATAATTAAACTAATGTCACGGATACCAAAAACATACTTTTTGATGAGATTTTGAAGAAGAAAAACAATTTTTGTTTTGTAACATTATGAGATAACTTGGCAACTTTGCGAAACCAAATGAGATGAAAACAAAGCGCAATGAAGTGAGCTAAGTGAAAAACTTTCATCTCATATTTTTAAAGACTTTTATTGTTTGTCGGGTAGTTTTTGAAGAATTAAATCGTTAATTGAACAAGTAGCAAAAGAACATTACTAATTATGAAGTCATACTGCATTCAATGGTAGTGTAATAGTGCGAAAAAGTGATCATGTTTTGAGACGAATCGATTAGTAGATAATCAGAAACATGACGAACTGTAAATCTTGAGACGAAAATGTGTCCTAAATTGAAAAGTGAGTTTATTTTAAATGAAAAAAACGATAACCGAAGAACTTAAAACCATTTCTTTCAATAGGAAAGTGTGACAAGAGCTTTTATAATCATTTTAAAACATTTCACAGTTTGGTTCAGGTAGGTTTTAAAATATTATACATGTTCAAAGTAATGAGGTGAAGGGATGAGATGGAAATAGGAGCTCAGATGAAATAGGGAGCCGTTACCCTATATATATATATATATATATATATATATATATATATATATATATATATACGCGCGCGATATACTGCGACACGAGTCCCGTGAACACGTCCGTTCGGTTGGACGGATGGACAAAGAAAATTGATTGATTTTTAGTACTTTTTTGTAAAATAAACAATATAGAACTAAAGAGCCGCAGCATCATATCCAAAGAGCCTTGGGCTAACCTGATGCCCGGCTTCCTGTTGCTGAAATAGTGGTCATATACTCAAAAATGGAACTCACTCACTTTTCGTAGAGGTCGCTTGACCGATATTCACAAATTTAGGTTCAAATAAAAAGGCCAAAACTCCTGAGCTTCTGAACTTTGCGTGGATGCAAGTGTTTAAAATTTCATTTTTGCCATTTCTAAAATATAAGTATTTAAAATTTAAACCGTCGTTCAAAGTACGATGGCCGAATCATATAAAATCTTATAAAATTGACTAAAATCAATACAGTTTATAAGTCATATTAACAGATGGTCATTAGAACCTACTTCATTTGCACCGGTTGCAGAAGTACCTGCAATAGCAAAACTGTTTCATTTTGTTGGTTGTTGGTTGTACTAATTGATGCGCAATCATTTTTTTTTGCTTTCTCTCAAGAAGCAATAAAAATTATTTCGAAGAATACCACATACGAGTATATGAGAATGTGAGAGTATGAGTGATACGAGAAAGCCAACAATACACCACTAGGTGGATTAAAACAGGTTTTTTATGACTACACCGAAACCTCCATTTACGAACTAAACGGGGGTTCGTAAATGGAGGTAGTTCGTAAAAAAAATTTACGTTATTTGGGATTTGGTTAGTAAAAAAAGTTTTTTGTAATGAATGTGGAAACCCCCAATCACATGGCCATTTTCGGAACGGATGTGATAAGTGGGTGCAAGAAAATGATGTTTGGGGTCGGTTCAAAATCCAAGATGGCGACTTCTGGTTTATCGATATTTCTTAAACATCCTTACAATGTGGGTATTTTTGGAACGGGACTGATGAGTAGTTGACGGAAAACGATGTTTGAAGTAGTTCGGAAATCCAATATGGCGACTTCCGGTTTGTCGATATTCCTTAAAAACCCTTACAATGTGGGTATTTTCGAAACGGAATTGATAAGTAGATGACGGAAAACGATGTTTGAAGTAGTTCGGAAATCAAAGATGGCGTCTTCCGGTTTATGGATATTCCTTAAAAACCCTTACAATGTTAGTATTTTCGGAACGGGATTGATGAGTAGATGACGGAAAACGATGTTTGAAGTGGTTAGTTACGGTTTTAAATTTCGACATTCTAAAAATTAATATTGAGTCGAAAAGGTTCCTTTATCAGGAAGAAGAAATTGCCATACTGAAGAGGTGTACATTGTTTCATCCGATTCGGAGAAAGTCGATCCTGCCAGTTTATCTGCTATTTATTTCTGGAATTGCTCAAAAATGTTAGAAATTCAGTGTCATGTGGTTGTCTAACTGACTCTTACCACTTGAGCCAAATAATATCCCTTTTTCTTAATGGCTTACAAAATGTTCAATCATATTCCGACGGCCAGTTGACATAAGAATTTGACAAGTTTAAATAAAAACGAATGTGTCGTGATGAGAGTAACAGTATTTTTTTTCGACTTTATCACGTACACCAAAACAACTGAAATTATAAGTGTTACACTGAAAATAAAAAAAAATGAGAACACGGTCATTGATTTGAAACTAAATTTTAATGTGGTTGCTTCCAAATATTAGATTGTGACTTCCAGTTGTTCAATAAAATATTGAAAGCATACAATATAACTATAACAATATAAAATTATTATAGCTGTTCAGATGTCTACTTGTTATGGTCATTTCGAAAATATAGTACAATATTCAAACAATAATGATTAGCAGGAAACACCTTTGTCAGAAGCATAGCTTTTTTTTAAACGATATATAATCATATCGTAATGATCGTCAAAGAATACCGATACAACTGAACTCACCATTTTGATTTTTGAAGCGCTTTCAAACGGTATATACTCATCAAACCCGTCCCGAAAATACCCATATTGTAAATGTTTTTAAGCAATATCAGAAAACCGGAAGATGCCATCTTGGATTTCCGAACCTACTCAATCTACTCATCAATCCCGTTCCGAAAATACCCATATTGTAGTAATTTCCATGGAGTCGGAAATTGTTTTCATTGGATGCAAAAACCTCTTTTTTTTGTTTCGTAAAAAAAGTTTACGTTATTTGGGATTTGGTTCGTAAAAAGAGTTACGTAAAAAGAGGTAACGAAAAAAAAGTGTTCGTAAACGGAGGTGTGGGTGTATCTGGTTTCTACACATTAGAAAAAAATTGATCACAAAACCAACCCTCTTGGGGAAAACCACGTGTACTCACTTCTCACATTGGTGCTGGAACGTTTTGATTTGTGTTTGGATGAAATAAACAAGTTTTTGGTTGTCATAGAATCTGTGGCAGACAACTTCTGCACACCAGTTTCAGAAACAGTCAAATTTGTCTTTACAGTCATCAACTGTTTGTCTGTCGACTATGTTCACACTGTGATTACATTGTCACAGATAATCTGCACACTTTGACTGCATACAGATGGACAGTAAAGCTGATTTTGACTGCTTGCAGACAACTGCGAACCGATTACACTATGATACAGTCAAACTGCACAAATTTGTGCAGATAAACTGGCTAATGTAATCGTACCTTAAGTGATTTTTACAACCGACGAAAAACACTTGAAACACAAATCATAGAAACGTAATCTGCAAGCAGGAGCATAAAAATCCTGTTTAGATTTTCTGGGACACCCTATCAGCACTTCGTGGCACTGCACGTCGTTCATCCGAGAGATTAACTACACCTCTCTGACGATGGGGATTTCAAAGAAGGGTCAGAAAGGATTTTATGTACCGCCCAACCTACTGCGTGACCATGTTTAATAAATACACTCATAACCACAACTACGTGCTGACTGGTAGATAGTACAGTTTTTTCTGCGCATCCTCTCACTAGAAGTTGGAATAAGTTTCTACATAAGTTGTTGGAATATATTAAATATCATCGAATGTAGTTTTCCACCTCCGATTATATCAGTGATAAGTGTTCTGCAACGAGTGACACTTCCACGCACACACACGAAATAAAATTGGCGGAATGTTTGCCTGTCACTTCAAAATATTGGAATTGCATACCATACGGGGTTGGAAATTTATTCCTCTCGCAAGTGCAAAGTTTAGTTTTATTTCCAACCAAGCAAGCCATCAAATTCCGTTGCGGGCTTATCCGGGTATCATCTAAACTGAATTTAAATAGTTGACGATCCGATGCAAAACAGAAAACTTTTATCAAACGTGCCAGTCATGCTTGCCCCGTCGTAGCATGATAGTAGCTGAACGGAATTTTAAATTTACCTTCGCCTTCGCTCATGAACACCATCAACTCCAGTTCACCCCTCCCTCGTAAATCTTATCATCCTTTTAGCTTCTAGTCATCAGATCAGGCAACGGAAAGCGGTTGTTTGAGAAAAGTTTTCCATTCCTCTTCCTGACAGCAACGCCAACCGAAGTTGGCTCAAGCTCAAAATAATATTTGATTGGATACTATTTATTAAAGCTTTTTCAAGCCGGCGGTCTGGCCGTTTTTTTGGATGTTCCGCCGAACCGAAAAGATGTTGAATATGGTTGTAAATTCTTCTCGATGGCTTACCGTTCGATTTCCCAGATTTTTCACTTTGCAGATCAGCAGTACGGTTTTGCCCACCAGCCCGGTGATGTTGGATGGAATCGATGCCGTATCGAAATATGGCCCAGTTCCCGGCGTTGGCCACTCCTGCAGGAAGTCGGTGCGAAATTTGCGCGAGGATCCCACCAGTTCGCCTGAAATGAACAAGAACGACAGAAAACCGTTCGTTTAGAATATGTAGAATATGTGTTTGTTAGGTTGAAAAATTTCGATTAAGGTTTTGATTTAGAAACATGAACAGAGTTTGGTAGCCCATCGTTAAAATTTCACCAGTTTTAAGTAAACGTTTTCGATGACCAGTTTGTTTTTGTATGCATATCAAAAAGCTCCAACCCAGAAGGGGGCTAAACTGAACGTTTTCCAAGAATCACAACATGAACTCCCTCAATTTTTCAAGTGCCTTTGTTATTGCAGCGGTCATTCAGGTCGGTCCGTTGCTTGGTCAGAATGGTACAGAGAGTTTCCGTCCATATTGACATTTTCATACGGTTGCTCGTTTTGTTACTGAGCTTCGGTCCCAGGCTCCTCAGTTGACCTGGTTAACCCGAATAATCATTGAAAACAAAGCACACACAACCCACTCTCACAATTAGGTTTCGACGGGATTTAAATTAATCCCCAGTGCACCCGACATGGAAAAAGGTTTGAAAATATCATCATATTTTCAAGCATTTCTCAGTAACTGTTTCAATGACTCGACTGGTGGAAGCAGGCTGCCACATGCGCTGAAAATCGATGCGTGGAAGCGTGTTTGGATGCTGTTTTACATATCGAAGATATGTGGCCCTTCCCGGGATACCGACGCTGTTCGGTGTGTTCAGTGGGTAGAATCTTGCCGTCACGCACCAAAGTAACTTGTTTAAATTTATTTAATATGATAAAATAGAAATTTGTTAACGAAACTGAACGTATGCGAGAGAGTGAGCGAAAAGAGAAAGTTTTTGGAATAATCTTTTTTAACGGTTGAGTAAAACCGACATGCTGACAAGTACCAGCAATTGCCTTCCTGAACGAGTTTTCCGCGAAATATGTGTATGTGTGAGTGAATATGAGTTGAAGGTAATTTATTATTAAGTATATCCTAACAAGGTTTGGACCGTGCTTTAAAATTCTGGTTAGAGAATTTTAGGAACCGAATCGTTCTTTGATTGCGGATTTTCCATCGCTTACGACTATAACTTCTAGATTCAAAGTTTAGTGAAAGTTATTTCAAATCTTTGTCTAGAATTCTAGATTCGATATCTTTTTATTGACGATTAGATACCACTTACTTGCCGAAAATGGACAGTATTTTGAATAACTTCTGAATTGAAATTTCCCTCCAAGTTCGTTGGCTAAACACTTCCGATTGTTAACGATGGTTGTATAAAATAGCCATAATGAAACCAGACAAAAGTAATTCGCAGAAGCAGAACTACAAAATCTCACCCGTTTGTGGATATAATGACGAAGTGAACACTAACTTTTACATGCATAGTAAAACAAGTAAAATACATAGTAAAACCAATCATCTCAATCCGAAATGAGTGTTTCAGAAACATGAGTAGAAGTTTGTATATGGCTGTGAATGTGGCTTGCTATATGAAGTCTCTACAGGGAAAAAAAATTCTCAGGCGTCCTCACAGCATAACAGTTCGGCTGAAAAGTTCGTATCGTTTAATAGAAACACACATTTTTTTGCCAAAATTCGTTTTTATTATTCAACATAATTGCCATCAGAGGTGATACAGCGATTATAGCGATCTTCCAACTTTTCGATACCATTTTTGTAGTACGATTCGTCCTTTGCCTCAAAATAGGCCTCAGTTTCAGCGATTACCTCTTCATTGCTTCTAAATTTTTTACCAGCGAGCATTCTCTTGTGGTCTGAGAACAGGAAAAAGTCACTGGGGGCCAAATCTGGAGAATACGGTGGATGAGGGAACAATTCGAAGCCCAATTCGTTCAATTTCAGCATGGTTTTCATCGACTTGTGACACGGTGCATTGTCTTGATGAAACAAAACTTTTTTCTTCTTCAAATGAAGCCGTTTTTTTGAAATTTCGTCCTTCAAACGCTCTCATAACGCTATATAATAGTCACTGTTGATGGTTTTTCCCTTTTCAAGGTAGTCGATGAAAATTATACCATGCGAATCCCAAAATACAGACGCCATAGCCTTACCGGCCGATTGTTGAGTCTTTCCACGCTTTGGGTTCGGTTCATCGCGTGCAGTCCACTCAGCTGACTGTCGATTGGACTCCGGAGTGAAGTGATGGAGCCATGTTTCGTCCATTGTTTTATATCGACGTAAAAAATCGGTTTTATTTCGATATAACAGCTCCAAACACTGCTCAGAATCATCAATTCGTTGTTGTTTTTGATCGATTGTGAGCTCACGCGGCACCCATTTTGCACAAAGCTTTCTCATATCCAAATATTCGTGAATAATATGTTCAACACGTTCCTCTGATATCTTTAGGGTGTCAGCTATCTCGATCAACTTCACTTTACCGTCATTGAAAATCATTTTGTGGATTTTTTTCATGTTTTCATCGGTAACAGCCTCTTTTGGACGTTCATCGTCTTCGGCGCTCATATGACCAGTACGAAATTTTGCAAACCAATTACGAATTGTTACTTCGCCCGGTGCAGAGTCTGGATAACACTCATCAAGCCATTTTTTGGTATCGGCGGTAGCTTCACTCAAAATGCAATATCTCACAAACTAATAATCAGACAGCTGTCAAATTTATACACGTATCTTTTGAAGGTTGGTACTAACTGAAAATGGTATGGATTTAATTCTAGTGGCGCCCTCTCATAGAAACGATACGAACTTTTCAGCCGATCTGTTACATGTGTGGTGTGCTGTGATTCATTCGGTTGCTTCTGGTATATCGTGGGATTTCCAGATTAAAGAAAACTGAGGAGTAAGTACTGTCAGAGACATAACCGAGAGATTGACGTAGGACTGCATTCGAGATGTGTATAGATATTACCTGGTTTGATATCGTTTGACCGTTTAAGATTTTGTAGTCGTTTTCGAAAGATTGCGTTTGTATTCCAGGAATTATAGCGGTAGTTTAAGATAGTTTTCTAAAGAAGTTCTTTACGTTACTTTTGGGATCCTGAAAAGGAGTCTATTTTGTTGCGGATGATTACGTTTGTATTCCAGGAAAAAGGGTGCTAGTCAAAATAATTTGTAAGTTTAAATCTTGACCTAGAAGAAATCATTAAATAAATATAATCGTAGTAAAAGGCGTACAATCGCTCATATATTTCAATATTTCATATATCTCAATATTTCAGTGAATTAAACTAGAAAAATACTGTTAGGGATTCATTTCCGGCTTCCAGACTGGTCAAATTGGGAAATTCTCTAAGAAGTGTATCGAAAATAAGCTATCGACATACATTTGTGTTGTACGCATGTATTTGTTATGGTTTTTATGGTCAGATCGCAGCATGCTGTGCGTTTGGCTGTCAGCTTTCGTTTGTTTACTTGTTCGTGCGGTTGAAATTCTGCGTTTTCAAAATATCGCGTATTGATAAGGAAGTGAAAATTAAGGTTCTGGACACATGACTAAGTAAGAAGGGTATTACTATGCGAAAATTGGCGAAGCGGTTTGGAATTCATCATGCCAGTGTTGAAACCATCATTAATAAGTTTAAGGAACACTATTCTTTGGATGAGCTACCAGGAAGAAGCAGAAAACCTGGTTCTTCCAATCCGAAACTGAATCAGAAAGTGATATCTCTAATCATGAAGAACAAATCAATGTCAATACGTGATTTGGCCAAAAAAGCAGGAACGAGTGTCGGAATGATCAGCGTATCAAGAGGCGAAGTTACCTGAAGGAGCACCTAAAAAGAGCAGAAAGTACTTTACTGTCGTCGGTGAGAAGGATGTGAGTGATGCGGACAGTTCGATTCAAGTGGAGAAATTCGGTCGAAAGGTACTGGTACGCAAGCAATATGTGCCTGTGGTTTGAAGTCAACCATATTTTACACTATCTATAAACTATAAATGGAAAAATCTATCGATCTGAGTGTCTCCAGAAGAGATGGCTGCCTTTATATAAGAAGCATAGTACACCTCCACTGTTTTGGCCGGATTTAGCATCGCCTCACTATGCCAAAACCACTCTCAATTGGCTTGCGGAAAACGGGTATAAATTTCGTTGAGAAAAATATCAATCCACCAAATTGCCCTCAGCTTCGACCCATCGAACGTTACTGGGCAATCGTATAGAGGGTCTTCAAGAAGCATGGTAAGGTAGCTGGGAACATGCAGGAGCTCAAAAAAATTTGTGCTCAAGCGTCCAAAAAATGCGTTGCAACACTTGTCCGGAACATGATGAAGAGCGTTCGATCATAAGTTCGAAAATTCGTGAATGAATAACTTATATTTCATCCGGTTTTCATTATGCTCAAGTTTAACCTCGTACAATAAAGGATCAATTTTTAGTTTGAATAAATCGTTTTTTTTTATCATAATTTGAAAGAAAAAGTTCTGGATAGCTTATTTACGATACACTCCTTACGATATTCAACACATCGAACATTTTCCTCGAACTCAACGCAGCCAAATTCTATCTTTATTTGCACTCGTTTGGTGCGAATTTCGAACTGTGAAAAATGCACAAAGCTAGATTTGCATGTGTGATGATTTTTACCTCCGATTTGCAAAGAAGTAATCTTAATATCAGGAGTACAACTGTGCTTCCGCCGTTTTTTCCAAAATTATAAGCTTTATTGCGAAAAAGTGCTTACAGATGTATTATTCATAGTTTTGTCCGTCGCTAGGGACAACTTTCTCAAATCTTTCCGGCAATTTTTCGGATCACGGCTCGAAAAAAGGAGTCCTCTTTTGACGCTATTCATGAAGCAATCCATTTTTCCAACTCTTCGAAGGATTGAAAATATTGATCTGCCAGGCCGTGTGCTATCGAACGGAATAGGTGGAAGTCAGAAGGGGCGACATCTGGGGAATACGGCGGGTGGGGCGAAACTTCTCATTTCAGCGTTTCCAGGATTGATGATCTTATGATCTTTGAACTTGATTAATGGCCCGACAGTAGCTTTCAAACGAGCCCAAGCTTGTTAAAATCGGTTCAGCCATCACACACACACACACACACACACACACACACACACACACACACACACACACACACACACACACACACACACTAAATGGCAACAGCAGTGGGACAACGCGGAGAAGGGAAGGTGGACGCATCGATTAATTCCTAACCTGTCGGTTTGGACAACTCGAGTGCACGGCGAGGTAAACTTTCAACTGACGCAATTCCTGTCTGGACATGGCTGTTTTAAGCAATATTTGCACAGATTTGGCCACGCAAGGTCGCCGTTGTGTGTTGAGTGCCAGGAAACAGAAGAAACGCCGGAGCACGTAATATTCAGCTGCCCACGGTTTATCCAACCGCGTAGCGAAATGACTGCCATCGTTGGCGCCGATGTCAGCGTGGAGAACATCGTTCAAAGGATGTGCAGTGACGAAGGAAAATGGAACGCGGTGAACCGGACAGTTGTTCAGATTATGTCCACACTGCAGAGGAGTTGGCGAGAAGAGCAGCGTCAAATGACCTAGGTCCAAAGACGAAAAATGCCGGACTGTTTTCGGCACCCTAAGAAGACGGACGAAGCGTGTAGAATGTGGCTCGGTTTTCGGGACAGGTTTCTTCGCCGGGAAACTCTCCGTCGGGTAGGCTAGACCCACCACCGTGGGCTAGTTGAGTAGGCGCGTCGTAAACCGGTTTCGGAACGTCGGTTTCGAGAGAACTTCCAGCGTCGGGGAACTCTCTGTCGCGGTAGGCTAGATCCTTCGGCGGGGACTAGTCGAGTAGCCACCACAACACCGACTTGTGTCGTCGGGGCGCCAGCCAACCAGAAGCTATGCTCCAACTGGAATCGCCGGACCGACCTCGGCACTCTCTCGTGTGTCCCGAGTGGTGCAACAGGGGACTCGGTGTCGGGAGAGCCTCTTTCGCCGGGGAACTCTCCGTCGGTGTAGTCTAGATCTTTCATCGGAGATTAGACGAGTAGATCGTGGCGTAGCACCGTTAAGATAGTCGGGGCACCAGTGAACCGGAAGCCATCCTTCAACCGGCATCATTGGATCGACCCAGGCATCCTTACGGTCGGGCCGTAGACGGGTATCGAAAACGTCGGTTTCGGGAGAACTTCCATCGTCGGGGAACTCTCTGTCGGTGTAGGCTAGATCCATCACCGGGGACTAGTCGAGCAGACGCCACAACACCGATTCGAGTCGTCGGGGCATCAGCGAACCGGACGCCATGCTCCAACCGGAATCGCAGAGCAGACCTCGGCACTCCTTCGGGTGTCCCGCGTGGCGTAAAAGGGGAAACTCTCAGTCGGTGTAGGCTAGATCCATCGTCGGGGATCAGGCGAGTAGTGCGGCGCGACGTAGCGGCATTGGGTTGTCGAAGCGCCAAAGGTGGATCGAGAGAGATAAAGATAGAAACTCAGGAGCTCATTTTCTCCCAAACGAAGAAGTGCATGAGCACAGCCTCCCCCGAAGTATTGAGCTTAGCTTAGTTCCGGGGGGATCAAGGCAAGATGTCCAAGGTGTTTTAGTGGGTAAGGTTCAGCCAGTCCCACTCGCTGGTTCACAATAGCGGTAGCTTGACAACTACTGAGCGCGTGAACTGGGAAAGTACATAAGTAGGTATTTCACCTTGTAAAAAAAAAAAAAAAACACACACACACACACACACACACACACAAATACACACACAGACATTTTCCGATCTCGTCGAATAGTATATAACACTATGGGTCTCCGAGGCTCCGTTCGAAAGTCGGTTTTTCCAGCAATTCTAATACCTTTCTATAGAGAAAGGCAGAAATAGAACACATAATTAATGTGTTATGTGCAACGTCCATTTGTGCTAAACAAGTACACGAAATCGTTTCGTAGAATACCATAACTAACTATTTATTTTACTATTCTGATAATCAAAGCAATTAAAGCAATAAATTAAATTACGATATAAATATTTCCCATGAAATTATTGGAAACTTATGCATCCTGTTATGTTTTTCTGGTAATATTCTCTTAATTTACACCCACAATAGCTAAAATATTGTGTTGTAGTGACATATTTCGTCCTGGACATGTTGAGGTTGTGAAAGGGTTAAAATAGCTGATTTTGTATATTGTTCCCAATCGTTGTCCACTTTTCGTTTTCTTTTTCTCAAATGCAAACGACCAGCAGCTGGATGCCACAATCGCTCTTGTTTGAAGCGAAACTCACATTGTGAACGTTCAGCAAATATCTACTTACAGAAGAAATAGTTGTTTTTCTTGCCATTCAAATATTCTCAGTGAAATATATGTTCGGTTATATCTGTGGAACAAAAAGTGTTCGACTTGACTACTGTGAGCTTATCAAATAGTCTAATAGTATTTAGCATACAAACGCGTCTATGATTTTCGAAGTTGGTTCAGGCAAGTAAGACAAAATTTAGTACTTAAAAAAACTGCTATTTGGCGATTACGTCACTTATATCATTACATCTCCTGAACAAGAAGCGCCCGCTAATTAATTTATATAATCTATATCAATCAATCAATATCAGTTTTAAAAGCCAGTTCAATATTATTTGCGAGGGATGAGCCATCTCTAAGAAAATTGACGGAATAGAAAAATGAGTGCTTTTTGTCAGTTACGTCGCTTATGCCATCATCTAGTCACTTATATCAGCTAAGCCATCTCCGAGAATATTGATGCTAAGAGAAATAGTTCAAATCGTTTAAATCGTTTAAATCATTTAAATCGTTTAAATCGTTTAAATCGTTTAAATCATTCAAATCGTTCAAATCGTTCAAATCGTTCAAATCGTTCAAATCGTTCAAATCGTTCAAATCGTTCAAATCGTTCAAATCGTTCAAATCGTTCAAATCGTTCAAATCGTTCAAATCGTTCAAATCGTTCAAATCGTTCAAATCGTTCAAATCGTTCAAATCGTTCAAATCGTTCAAATCGTTCAAATCGTTCAAATCGTTCAAATCGTTCAAATCGTTCAAATCGTCCAAATCGTTCAAATCGTTCAAATCGTTCAAATCGTTCAAATCGTTCAAATCGTTCAAATCGTTCAAATCGTTCAAATCGTTCAAATCGTTCAAATCGTTCAAATCGTTCAAATCGTTCAAATCGTTCAAATCGTCAAAATCAATAGAGTTAAAGTTGTTCAAATCGAAAACGATTGATCTCTAATTGATTGAAATTACATTCTGTCCAGTTACTACTATTTTGGTGAGATTTAGCCTCATATCACTATTGAGCTATTATACTGCGAAAACTTTGAAAGACTAAGGAGCGATTAGAGGATGAAAATAAAACACTTTCGATTCGAATAGACACTTTAAAAATTACCAAGTTTCATATTTATTCTTGTAAAAGATTCGTCAAATCTTTTCGGAAATTCATTGGGTTAATCCAAAATTCAGCCATTTCCAAAGTGTTCGCATGTCATGGTCGAGACAACGTGTGGTAAATGTCTTCAATTTACCACACGATTAAACTTTTCAACAAACACAATTATCACCATGTGATAAAACAATTCAGACTCATTAAACAAAATTGTCCAGTGCAGATTCCACTGAATATTCAGTGAAATGCTCCGGACAGGACCGACCTTCACTGTCAAACCCTGGTCCCGCGCTGGTGGTCATGTTGAACCCACCGAAAAGTGGTTATGAGAAAAATAAAACGGGTTTTCGACTCGTCATCATCCCGTTTGGCGGTAAAGTAATTTTTCATTACACCCAGATTTTATCATGCAGATTGTTAATGTTATAATAGAAAAAACTTGATGGAATTACGTTGTGTACCCGAACTGGATCTCATACTGTGTCAAATTGTTCCCCATTATTCATTATCGGGTAAACCACGAGTGAAAAATTGCGCTATTCGCGACGGAACGATGAATGAGCTCCCACTTCTCGAAATTGGAAAGCAGACAAACATATACCTATATTTTTTTTTTCGTATGAAGTACTCTTAATGACAAACCTTCAAAGTAATCAATTTTAAACATCAGCTTGTGTCAGTTATTTACAAAAGTTAAATGTTATGAAACAGCGTTTGGTCCTTCGTCTGCTCGCAAGCGGTCGGGAATCTGAACGGGAATGGTTCCTCTTCGTCATTCCAAAGGACGGCGCCGGTACTAAGCTGTTAATGGGAACCGAGTGCAGCACAACCACTTTGCTTTGCAAAGAGCGCAATCCTTCTGTGTATTTATGTACCTAGCAGCTAAATTGGAGAAAATTAAAAAGGAAATGGAATAAATTTTGGGATGTTGCCTTTTGCAAACAGTTGTCCGCCGTAGAGCCGCACGGGACCGGCAGGGGACTGCCGAGTGAGCACGGAGTATCTGCCGAGAGATGCGCGCTGAAAGGTCTCAGATAATGCTGCAACTATTTATCAACATTACAAGGACAACTTCCATCTAGGCTGCTTCGTATCTTCTGCAGATTGTGCAACGGAATGCGAATGGCTGTGGGAAGTATAGTGCGGTACGGGAGCTCGGGTGAAGTGAAGCAGCATGCTAACAAATCTTTGGAGACTTTATATTTTTGGCTCTTGTCATACAAAAAGGCCACGACAACACAGTGAAAACTGATTTTTGAAACGAATGGAATTTACTTCAACTTTCCTTTTCTCTATAGAAAAATGCAAGACGACTCAAATTTTGGAACAAGACTAACAATAAGCATAAACAGGGCAAATCTAATCAAATCTAATCAAATCTAATCAAATCTAATCAAATCTAATCAAATCTAATCAAATCTAATCAAATCTAATCAAATCTAATCAAATCTAATCAAATCTAATCAAATCTAATGAAATCTAATGAAATCTAATGAAATCTAATCAAATCTAATCAAATCTAATCAAATCTAATCAAATCTAATCAAATCTAATCAAATCTAATCAAATCTAATCAAATCTAATCAAATCTAATCAAATCTAATCAAATCTAATCAAATCTAATCAAATCTAATCAAATCTAATCAAATCTAATCAAATCTAATCAAATCTAATCAAATCTAATCAAATCTAATCAAATCTAATCAAATCTAATCAAATCTAATCAAATCTAATCAAATCTAATCAAATCTAATCAAATCTAATCAAATCTAATCAAATCTAATCAAATCTAATCAAATCTAATCAAATCTAATCAAATCTAATCAAATCTAATCAAATCTAATCAAATCTTATCAAATCTAATCAAATCTAATCAAATCTAATCAAATCTAATCAAATCTAATCAAATCTAATCAAATCTTATCAAATCTAATCAAATCTAATCAAATCTAATCAAATCTAATCAAGTCTAATCAAATCTAATCAAATTTAATCAAATCTAATCAAATCTAATCAAATCTAATCAAATCTAATCAAATCTAATCAAATCTAATCAAATCTAATCAAATCTAATCAAATCTAATCAAATCTAATCAAATCTAATCAAATCTAATCAAATCTAATCAAATCTAATCAAATCTAATCAAATCTAATCAAATCTAATCAAATCTAATCAAATCTAATCAAATCTAATCAAATCTAATCAAATCTAATCAAATCTAATCAAATCTAATCAAATCTAATCAAATCTAATCAAATCTAATCAAATCTAATCAAATCTAATCAAATCTAATCAAATCTAATCAAATATAATCAAATATAATCAAATCTAATCAAATCTAATCAAATCTAATCAAATCTAATGAAATCTAATGAAATCTAATGAAATCTAATGAAATCTAATGAAATCTAATGAAATCTAATGAAATCTAATGAAATCTAATGAAATCTAATGAAATCTAATCAAATCTAATCAAATCTAATCAAATCTAATCAAATCTAATCAAATCTAATCAAATATAATCAAATATAATCAAATCTAATCAAATCTAATCAAATCTAATCAAATCTAATCAAATCTAATGAAATCTAATGAAATCTAATGAAATCTAATGAAATCTAATGAAATCTAATGAAATCTAATGAAATCTAATGAAATCTAATGAAATCTAATGAAATCTAATGAAATCTAATGAAATCTAATGAAATCTAATTAAATCTAATGAAATCTAATGAAATCTAATGAAATCTAATCAAATCTAATGATTTCGCCTATTCTCTTAATTTAGAATTCTCGTCAAGTTCAAGAAATTTGTTTGAATTTTTTGACAAAAAAGTTATGATCAAATTTTTCGGTTTTTGCATTCCACAAAACACTAACGTAAGCACTCTTATGGGGCACGTTTCTACCCCAGGGCAACTTCAAAAGCTCAGCCGGTTAAGAGAAATAAAAACAATGCACCAGTGTAAATGAAAGACTAAACATCAAATTGAATTATCGTAAAGGTTAATTATGGTTATAGTAAACAGTAATCAAATGATTGAGCTGGGATACAATTCTAAACCACGAAAGCGTTCTGGGGTAAAAAATGAACGGCAGCAAAATTCGGTGAAATTGTATCAAACATGTTTTTCTTGTACCTGGCTAACGAATAAGAACATAAACTTGATGTGTATATACTTTTGTTGTTGATTATAATAATTAAAACCATCCAGCGGAAAATCATTGAACAAAATTTTCACTTTGATAGAAATTGATTTTATTTCTTTTTCGTCTCAGTTAGGAATTCGTCGAGACGAAAAGACAATTTTGTGAAAAGAAAGGCATTTTCAAATTCTACTCTTGATGACAATTGTGTTCTGCCGCCGGAATTTAGCTGCTTAAATAACTCTCGAGTAGCCTTTTTAAATTAACAATTGTCATGAAACTGAGTTGGGGTCTTATCCTGTAACGAGGCTGTGAGCAATCCCGATATAATAATCAGGTTCAAAACTGATTTAAATTTCAGCTGAAAGACTTTGAAACTAAATTCAAATTAGAGTTGAAACAAGCGATTTGACAGCATTTGAAGTGGAACTGGATTTTTGCATCAAGCAAACACGACAAATAAGGAGTGTATCGAAAATAATATCCACAATTTTTTCTTTCAAATTTTAATTAAAAACGATATTTTATTCAAACTAAAAATTGATCCTTTATTGTATGAGGTTAAACTTGAGCATAATGAAAACCGGATGAAATTTAAATTATTCCTTAACGAATTTCCGAACTTTTGGTCGAACGCTCTTCATCAAGTTCCGGACAAGTGTTGCATCGAATTTTTGGACGTTTGTTCTCAATTTTTGTTTGAACTTCTGCATATTCCCAGCTGCCATACCAGTTTTCTTGAAGATACTCTTCACGATTGGCCAGTAACGTCCGATGGGTCGAAGCTGAGGGCAATTTGGTGGATTGATATTTTTCTCAACGAAATTCATACCCTTTACCGTAAGCCAATTGAAAGTGGTTTTTTCATAGTGAGCCGATGCTAAATCCGGCCAAATCAGTGGAGGTGTACTATGCTTCTTATATAAAGGCAGCAATCTCTTCTGGAGACACTCAGATCGATAGATTTTTGCATTTATAGTTCCGGTGGTATAAAAAATGGTTGACGTCAAACCACAGGAACATATTGCTTGCCATACCAGTACCTTTCGATCGATTTTCTCCACTTGAATCGACCTGTCCGTATCGTTCACATCCTCCCCAACAGCGGCAGTAAAGTATTGTAGACCTGGAAGGGTTTTTGAGTCCTCCTTTAGAAAAGTCCCATCGTCCATCAAAACGCATGCATCCGGATACTGCAAAAGACGCGAATACGATTTACGGGCGATTGTTGCTGCTCGCTTATTCTATTCTACACTTTGTTTCGAGATTTTCTGCTTCTTGTAGATCTTCAGGTGATTTCGCCTCTTGATATGCTGGATCATTCCGACACTCGTTCCTGCTTTTTTGGCCAAATCACGTATTGACATTGATTTGTTCTTCATGATTAGAGATACCACTTTCTGGTCCAGTTTTGGGTTGGAAGAACCGGATTTCCTGCCTCTTCCTGGAAGCTCATTTAAAGAATAGTGTTCCCAAAACTTATTAATGATGGTATCAAAACTGGCATGATGAGTTCCGAACCGCTTCGCCAATTTTCGCATTATAATACCCTTCTCACTTAGCCATGTGTTCAGAACCTCAATTTTCACACAAATGTATGTGGCTAGCTTATTTGCGATACACTCCTTACAAGCAACACCGAAATTTGGACAGCACACGCATCAAAGTAACCCGCGACAGCTATATTTTTCCATGCGTCCAGCTGGCGAATAACTACCACAGTTTGTGTTGAAAAGGTCATTCTGCAAACATTCGGATCCAGCTCTTAAAAAAATGTCCATGAATCAAAAGAAGCATTTGGTAGACTACTTGGCAGAAAATTCAGACTTCGCTCCGTCTTCACGAGGCAAAAATCTCCAAAACAAAAACTGTCAGAGTTCAGCAACATGTTGAACGCAAAAGGGCAAAGCCAGAGAGAAAGCGACACGCGACGCAAAGCGAAGCTTGACAGATCGCACGAAGTCGCGCGGCAGAGCTCCGTCCATTCAAGCTCAGCAGAAAAATGTCATTGTATGTCAAAGTGAGTGCGATGCGATCGGTCAGTAGTCGCTTCGCAATGCATCGAGTTCACTCTGACATTACTCGTCATTTTTCTGCTGAGCTTGAGTGAACGGAGCTCTGCCGCGCGACTCTGTGCGATCTTTCGTCTTTCGAACGAAGCCCACAGCGTGCTTTGTTCAATTTCGTATAGCGTGTATGGTTCCGCATTTGAATCTATATTTTTCTCGAGAAAAATATGTAAATCTGGACTGGGGGATCAAAGTTCTGTATTGAAAATCTGTATATGAAAAAGATAAGAAATTAAAACGCAACGAAATATAAATTTTATAACCGATTCTCAGTTGTTGAATTCGTTGACAAAAAACTACAAGGATCAGCCCCATGGGGTTGTTCGAGCCATTGATGTGGAACAAGGCAACCAAAATTTGATCTACAATCAAAAAGTTCAATTAATCCGAACCAACACTTGATTTGCATTTGTTTTATAACCGACAAAATTACACCATTATCCCAAATGTATGCAATTATAGCTTTACACATGCTTGAGATTTCGATAACTAAGCCTCTCTTCGCCAGCCACAACATTACATCTATAACATGTAAAAATAAATTTTACGTCTTTATCGATGTAAGCGTCAACTAACGGATGCATGTAAAGATAATTGATATGACATATCTTTACATGCTTTGAATTGTGAATGTAAATGAATCGCGACGCTCCTTTTATGTGCATCTATTAAGATGTAAATTGTGCAGGAGAAGATTATTCTTCACACTTAAAAAAAACCCTGTGATTTTACATCTTATTAAATGCACATAAATGGAGCGTCGCAGCTCACGCAAATTTAAATGGAAGAACATTTAATATTGGGTCTAAAACTCCATACATAAAATTCATTGAAATAAAAAAAAAATACTGAGAGCAACCGTCGCGACTTGAACCGAGAATCATTGGATCGCAAGTACGTCTGTTAATCGACCGAGCCACAGATGCATGCATCTGCTTGGCTGGTAAAAGGTGCATTTAAATTCATACAGTCGCACCTGCTAGCAGAACGCAAGTTACAGTCGAAACCAGTAAAATTCAAGCTCATCTAATATTAAGTCATTACAAATGAGATTCTCCGTCATTTGATAAATTAGGTCTTTATGAATTACATCGTATGAGGGATTAAGTCACCTGTAAAATTCAATTTTTTTTGGTGTGTTGCTATCATCCAAAAAGATACTTTAGACGTACTTTTGTTATATTTACAACCGATCTTTCTAAGCATAATTATTATTAGATAGTTCCAGCGAATTTTGATTCTGATTTTGATACTAGAGGGCTCACCGAATGGCGTCTTTTCTTATGCGAGCATCGAGTTCTTGAAAGAATTATAGAACGCACACTTCTGGTACATAGAACTGTGTTATTATCCGTCCAAAACTTCAACAAATTTCGAAGCTATTTTTGTTGGTACACCAGCAGAAAGAATGTTTGACGGTGCAGATTCGGTTTCTATCAAACAACTTGTCATTCAAGAAACAGCCACACGCTTAAATACAACTGTGACATCTTCAATAGAAAGACAACTGGGCCGATATTCCGACACCGGAATGCAGCATTTCAAAAGAAGCGTGTTCAACTGCTTTGAAACAAGCAAGTGGATAAGAAAGAATGCATGAAGCAAAAACTTCTGCTGATAGAGAAAATGGTGAAAGGAAGGAAAGAAGGAAAGAAAACTAGTAATCAAGCTACAAAAAGTTGAGGAACTGAAGTCAATTAACGAATTCCCACAAATGCTTCTTAATCGTACTAAAGAGAATATTGTGCACTTCAAGACTAATGTAACCAAGTGTCATATACCATCGACTCAATTCTTGAATTATATAGGGTTTCCGCATTTGAATCTATATTTTTCTCAAGAAAAAGGCGGGTGGGTAATGTCGTGAATACGAAAACAACAGACATGTTCCTTAACACTTCCGAATATCAATTAGTTGATCAATTGTATGAATTATGCAAGCATTCCCCTTTGCACATTTTCCGCAAAAACAAAGAAGGCTTCACTTTTTATTGAGAGGCTTGTTTCTACCTGATTTCGTTTGTAGCTTTTTCACTAATGGGCGGTCCTAACGGCTATAAAAATATCCGCATTCAGAATTTTAATGTTGATTATTTCATTTCGGATTTGCATAATTTATTGAAAGAAACTATCAATATGCTGAAGGGACTCGTTTCTAGCATTCAGAAAGGTCAAATTGCGTAATTCTCTACGACATTAAACTCTGGAACATTTTTCGCAAAAACAAAGAAGGCTTCACTTGATCTCGTTTACTGTGAATTTCACACAGCGAAAAGTGCACAAATCTAAGCAAACTGTTCTTGATTTGCAGTAAACTGAGGATATTTCCCTACGATTTGCGAACAACAAATCCTAATAGTTCTTTAGAAAACTTTTAGAGCCATTAGAACGGCTGATTTTGTGCAATGCTCTCCACCGTTGTTTTTTTTCCCAATGCTAATGACTGGCAGCTGTGACGTAATCGCTCTTGTCGAAAGCGAAACTAGCTGTGCAGACGACACAAAACACATCTGCTCGCAGTGGCGATAGAATCCAAACTGATTGAATTTTTGTTAAGAGATTTCCTTTTATGTGATTTCGTTTGTAGCTTTTTCACTAATGGGCGGTCCTAACGGCTATAAAAATAGCCGCATATAGAATTTTAATGTCGATTATTTCATTTCGGATTTGCATAATTTATTGAAAGAAACTATCAATATGTTGTAGGGATTCGTTTCTAGCATTCACAAGGACCAAATTGAGGAACTCACTGCGATATTCACCACTTCTCGGAACATTTTTCCCGGACGATTTGTTGTACAGCAGCAGATATTTCGTTCTCTTCCTTAGAACGCGTTCTGATTGGCTGGTGTTGACATGGATCAAATGAGACAAGTTTTTCAATAGTGTACTATTGAAATACTTCAATGATTTTGCTATACACGTTTAAATTGAAAAATTTCGATTCTATTGGTAGTTAGATTATATAAATCCTTTCACAGATCACTGAGCTATGAGCTTTAAAAATACGAGAAAGGCAAACGCGCCATATGAATTATCCTCTTCGATACTCGTTTATACCAAACATTTCAGAAAAGTTTAATTTTGAATTATTTGAGACTATGTCACAAATCTGAAAATCTGAATCCGATGGCATGTCGCAAGAATTATGTTGATTCATTAGATACAACAATAGATATTCACGATCAAAAACTTATCACTCTCTCAGAAGGTAAATTTTGAAAAGGCACCCCATAGTAAAGTAAGTCGTATTCACGACAAAAGAACCGATTTGAAGAATTCTGAAATTAATAACTGGATCTGAGTTCAAGAATTAAATTTAGAACATAGAACAGACTCAGAACTCAGTTGGATTTTAGTTCTAGAACTACAATCATTTTCCAGAATCCAGTTCAGCACGCAGACTCTGAATTCTAAACTCATATTCCGGAACTAAGCTCTGAAATTTGAAGACGATTTTTCGCCATGAATAAAAAATGGGTTGTATAGAGGAACAGTAAAGTAAATTCCGCATAATTCTTTAGGAGTATTATTATGGTTTTAAGAACAACCGAATAGAAGTCTGGAATAGAGAACTGGACCCTGAGTTCAAGACCTAAATTTAGATCCAATAACAGACTCAGAATCCAGTTTCAGTCGCTGCTGGTTCTCGCCTTGGTGGCCAGCAAGCGAATGAGAGATGCGACCTGAGCGTTTGAGGTTTTTATTAACCACGCAGAAAGTGCATTCTCTCTCGCTGCTGGTTAACTCCCGCTGCTGCTGCTGGCTGGTCCTCTCGCCTTGATGGCCAGCAAGCGAATGAGAGATGCGACCTGAGCGTTTGAGGTTTTTATTAACCACGCAGAAGGTGCATTCTCTCTCGCTGCTGGTTAACTCCCGCTGCTGCTGCTGGCTGGTCCTCGCGCCTCGATGGCCAGCAAGCGAATGAGAGATGCGACCTGAGCGTTTGAGGTTTTTATTAACCACGCAGAAGGTGCATTCTCTCTCGCTGCTGGTTAGCTCCCGCTGCTGCTGCTGGCTGGTCCTCGCGCCTCGATGGCCAGCAAGCGAATGAGAGATGCGACCTGAGCGTTTGAGGTTTTTATTAACCACGCAGAAGGTGCATTCTCTCTCGCTGCTGGTTAGCTCCCGCTGCTGCTGCTGGCTGGTCCTCGCGCCTCGATGGCCAGCAAGCGAATGAGAGATGCGACCTGAGCGTTTGAGGTTTTTATTAACCACGCAGAAGGTGCATTCTCTGTCGCTGCTGGTTGATGATTCCACTCCCACGACGTCTGCTTCCATCGAACGCACGAAAAGAAATGATCGATTTTCGACCACGGTTCCCCTTTTATACGCATTCAGTTGAAGATATGTGCCTGACTATCTCAAAATCGTCGTCCTTGCGCGAAAAACCCAAGCGAAAGTAAAAAGTTTTCCGCGTTGTTTTCAAATTTTAAGAAAACTTAATTTTTGAGTTGTTTGTGGTTATCGCACACTGTTCAAAATATTATCCTGAATTCCTGATCATATTTTTGATGAAATGGTGAAAGAATTATGTTGCAACCATTAATACAAGTCGAGATATTCGCGATTAAGTTCTGCCCATTCTTCCATATGGCTAATTTTGAAAAGGCGCCCCATAGTAAAGTAAGTCGTATTCACGACAAAATATGTAAATCTGTATTTGGGGATCAAAATTCTGTATTGAAAATCTGTATATGAAAACGATAAAAAATTAAAGCGCAACGAAATAGAAATCTTTTAACCGATTCTCAGCTGTTGAATTCGTTGACAAATGAAACCAATTTGACGAAGGAAAGACATTTTGGGATTTTCTTCTCTTCAAAAAAATTGTGATAAATTTCTTCTACCGCCGGAATTCGGCTGTACAAATACTCTTTAATATTCGCCCATGTTGTTTCTACTTCTATTTCTTAAACATATTTTATTAAAAATATTCAGGTAACAAATACTGAATTTTTTGTTACCTAAAATAAGCGACATTTGTTTTTAATAGATGGTAAATTCTTTCAGCGGCGAATTTCAACTTCTCTCAAAGAAGCCAACTATTTCTCGCTTTCCCCTATACGGTGCCGGCCCCACCCCGACCAGGACACATTTCCTGCGAGCAAGGTTCAAACGTCAACCCACCAGCAGCAAACAGACCGGCACTCACCAAATTGCAAAAGGAAATGAGAAAAATGTAATTCCATTTCTGTTTGTGTCGATTTTTGCTGACTTTTGGTTGCGCAGTGCTTGTTGCAAATGTTGTGACTTGACAGTGAGCTGAAGCTTAGCGGAAAGAAACGAGCGAACTTTCGTCTGCCTTGGGTTCCAAGGGAAATTGGGCTGCATTGCATTGGATTGCTCGCGGATGCCGAAGGAAATTTCCTTGGAAGGTTAAATAAAATTATACAAAAAGGTGGGGTTTCGTAGTTCGGCTGTTCGTACATTTCGGCTGAGCCGGAGCCGGGTTAGGTGACTGTTTGCATTCTTCATATTGACAGCTTAAATCTGAGGAAATTCTAAGGATATGCAATATTCTCTTTGATGTTCAGTATTTTTATATTATTTGATTTGAAATAAAAATTTTCATTTTCTTCATCTAAGGCATTACTGACAGCTAGTCCGGCTTTGGCTACCTCGACGAATCCTATTACTGCTCTGCAATGGATGCTGATTATGCACCAAATCCTGTTGCATCTGCTGCACCCAACGAAAAAACGAAAACATTTATCTCCTTGAAAAAAAAACTAAGTCAAGTGTGAACGATGCCTTGAAGCAGTTTTATTTTCCAGCAGTTTTTCTTTGACTATGGCTATGGCTTTGTTCCCTTGTTCAAAAGTCAAACAGAAGATGACTCCGGAGAGGTGATATGAATTTATGAGGTAACGACAGTCTCCGTCCGGATTTTTCTTATTTGGCACGGTTCCCTACCGGTCCGTACCCGGTGATGTATGAATCTAGTGAATTTAATATCCTTGGCATGAAGCGGAATTTTTCCTGCTCGTTGCAACAGATGGATGGTGTCATGCACCGTCTGGTTTCCGCAGTTGAAGGTGTGAAACCTCAAACGCTTTGAAGTGGGATGTTCTCCTGTGATTCTAAAAAAAAAGACTCTTTAAAGGCTCCAAAATAATTGCGAAACTCAACGTGCATTCGAGAACCGTGAATCTGAAAAAGCTTCTTTCTCAGATGGACAGCCTCAAAGAAAGAAAAACACCCCCATGCCAAACCGACCCGGCATGAATTGTTCAGATGATTATAGCACAATTGAAGAGGATGAAAGTCCCTCCTGTGCAGGCGTTCGTTTGCATACATAATGGAAGGTGCTGTGCTGTTTCGGAGTGGTGATAATTTTAGTGACAGATAGCGCTTACAAGGTTCAGGTGGTCCCTACGCTGAATAAATTTCCCATTACGTTAGAGGCAATCAGGGTGATGTGAGATTTTGCATAAGATAGTGTTTTTTATTGCGTACCGGTCGAACATGCTGAGAACTGACTATATACTGAGGATACTTCGTAAAATGGTTAAAAACAAGAATGAAGTAGTTCAGATTTGCTCAATTCCAAAATATGTCCGGAAGCTATAATTAGTTGGTTTTGATAACTGCAGTTTTTAATGCTATTGGTAAGAAATAAGATATTGGAGGCAAGCTGTAGGATCCAAAAATGTTGTTGATACATGAATCCATTTGATGTAAGCATTGCAGTTAGCCGGGGCTGGTCGATGTAATGGTAACCTTGGAACACGATTCATTCTGTACACGAAATGAGCCATCGGTTCCTATAATAAAGAGGCACATCTCGGCGTGTGATTGACGTAAATACGTTTTATTTCACTATGGAGCACCTTTTCAAGTTTAGCACTGTGAAAGAATGATACGATTTACGTATTAGCTAGTATCAGTCGATCCAGAATTCAAGTTCAGAATTTGGTTCTGATATGCTGCCCCAGATCATAGATCAAGAATTCAAGTCCAAGATTCAGTGGCAGAAATCGGTTCCTGAACTGAATTATAATTCATAGACAAACTTTCTCGGAACATGAGTTATGTAGCTCGAACTGGATTCGGGAACTTAACGTCGAATGGTTTCTGGAACTGAAGTTTGAAAAAGAATCTAAATGGTGGATCTGAATTCTGGCACTGAATTTTTCAACGGAATTCCTGAGTTCGGGAACATGAATCGTGACTTACATGGATGCAAATCATGCCTTATTATTCATGATTTCATGAGCAAAATGATTGATATCATGAACGATAACTCATCTCCCATGGAAATTTTCACGATATCAATCATTTTGCTCAAAAAACTTCATGAGAAAACATGTTTCATGAGTTTATGATTTTTAATCATGATACTGGCAATGTTTTTCTCCTGTGTGGACTCTGAACGTGAAGTCAAAGTAGAATTCTTGACCTGGATTCTGTGACTTACTTCTGGGCCATAATCAGGAAACTGAATTCTGGATTCCGAATCAGAATAATAAACCTAAGCTTTGGAACTTAACTTGGGATCTAGATAAGAAACCTAGATTCGGAATTTAAATTGCTGACACGAATTCTGAAACTGAATTTCGAAATTGACTTCTTGTTCTAAACTTGGAAATTAGATTCCAGAACTGAATTATGATATGATTTTTGAATTTAAGTTCTGCAACTGAATTCTGAACTCAAGTTCTGGAGCTAGATTCTGGAACTGGATTTTGTAACTGAGTTCTGAACCTGATCTATGGGTTTCAAGATTGAATTTTGAAATGGGATTCTAAAACGGAATTTGTACCTGAATTCGGTGTGGGTGCAAACGAATTTATAATAACTAATGCATAGCATGCCATGACAAATTACGATGGGCAGGTAAGAAGTGTTCCGCTCTGGGTGGTTGGTTCCGTTTCCAATTAATAATTATAAAATTCACAGTTTCTGAAAATAAATTTCAGAACTGAATTTTAGATTTCGGTTCTATAATTGAAATCTCATTCTGAATTCTGGATCTGAACTCAGGATATTCAGCTCCAGATCCCAGATCTATAATTCCAAGATTCAGTTGCAGAACTGAATTATAGACATGCATTCTGGATCGGAACTTAGAGCATAAATTCTGAAAATGAATTGTGGAACTTAGCTTCGCTTGTGAATTCTGGACCTGAGGTTTGAAACAGAATCTAAATTCAAGACCAGAACTCTGGAACTGCATTTTTGAGCTGATTTTTTTGTCCGATTATAGAGGTTTGAACCTTAAGATCATTCGCCTCTTCGGTCCAGAAAAACTTTCTGACCCTATGAGCGGGGGGTTGGGAATCGAACCTAGGTCGTCTGCATGAAAGGCATCGACTAACCAGTCACACTACACCCGTCCCCCACTGAGTTTTTGACTTACACCTTTGAACTAGTATTTGGGAACCTAATTTGTGACATATAGTCTGGAGCAGGCTTCCCAGCAGTACTGCTTTTCAATGACATCCGCCACGAGATAGCATGAACTGTCTGAGTGCAAAGTCGAAAGCCCAGTCTACAATATGTGTGAAGCATATGCCGAACTGTAATGGCAACAGCGCTCGCATGCCTAAATGAATGCTGTCACTGAGACAGTTTCTACTCACCAGTTTGATGAGAGTATTCTATCCGGAGAGTAGTCAAACCGAACGGGCTGTTTGTATCCTGTTTCTTTCTGTTCGCTCATTCGCATAAAATGTTACGGGGACAGCCTTAGAAAATCGAAGACATCCTTTGATTTTTAGGGAATTACTGTTACGAAGGGCTGTCGCAAGCCGGCTGTCTCATCAATGTCTCTTGAAGCAATAAACCGGCTGTTTCTGGAGACGAGCTGTGGTTCATAGTGCGCTCGCACTATTTCGGTTGCCTCAATGAAACGGTACTAGTACATACGATTGCGTTGTTGGGATTACCTTTGCAGGAAATTTTAGGGTTTCATTACATTACCATTGTGAAATAAAGAAATTGTTTTAGATTTATATATACTGTCGGCGAAGGCAATGAATTTTAATAACTAACGAATATTAAAAGATAAACACAGAGTTTTGTGTAACGGCTCATATATCTGAATTACTGAAGTATTCATCCTTAGTGCTTACTTCTTATTCCTAAAGAAACAGATACACTAGCATTCATTGATAATACTTCGAAAATATCTTATGCACCCTTATTCTGAATAACGACGTTTTGATTTTTCTGTTTCTCCTAGGATAACTAAACCAATGAATTTTTTAGGATCGGAAATGACAGTCACAATATTATTATTATTATTATTATTATTATTATTATTATTATTATTATTATTATTATTATTATTATTATTATTATTATTATTATTATTATTATTATTATTATTATTATTATTATTATTATTATTATTATTATTATTATTATTATTATTATTAACGAATGATTTCGTTGGTCCTGAACCAGCTTTACCACTTTCAACTAGTTGGATAAAGCACAAGATTCGTTCTTGGGCTGCATCCAAACATGCCAGCTACTGGCGCAGCTTGCAAACTTGCGCTCAGACAAAAGCATTTCTACCAGATTTAAATCTGAAAATGTCAAAGTGTCTACTGTATTTTTCCAAGCATCATTGCAGTATTCTGGCCAGAGCTCTGACTGGACATTGCAAACTCAATTATCACATAGCTACTATTCAACGTGCTGAGTATTATTATTATTATTATTATTATTATTATTATTATTATTATTATTATTATTATTATTACTATTATTATTACTATTATTATTATTATTATTATTATTATTATTATTATTATTATTATTATTATTATTATTATTATTATTATTATTATTATTATTATTATTATTATTATTATTATTATTATTATTATTATTATTATTATTATTATTATTATTATTATTATTATTATTATTATTATTATTATTATTATTATTATTATTATTATTATTATTATTATTATTATTATTATTATTATTATACAAATAGCTTTCAAACTTAATTGTGGTCGTTCACCGGGGAATCACACCTAAATTTTTCAATATATCATTTTTCATTTTTTTTAACATAATTTCTTTTCAGAAAGAAAACTGCTAAATATATGCAATGAACTCGGCTCTCAGAATGTTTCACTATTCATTTACAATATTTAAAGTTCCAAACGTTTAATTTTTTTAAATGCGGACACAAGCTACTTAGACAATTAGACGGTAGAAAATTTTCGACATTCTTAGATTTGTAACTGCGGAAGTCGGATCCGAATTAAATTCAATAGGTGCAGTCATGCCTGAGAAATTGAGTGACGTTGTTTGACACATACAATACACATACATACACACGGAGGAATTGCTTAGCTTATCTTAGTCGAATGTCAACTTTCACTAGTCGGATTTTCAAGTAATTTCAAAACCTTTTTTTATGACAAAATCAAAATCTATGTATAGAGACACTATGAAATTTTTATAATTCCAATGACAGATATAAGATTCTTCAAAACCAAATTGAGCTTGAATTCATGTTTAGGTAGTTTTTGTTACTTACCATTTTTGGAAATATAAGTGTATTTTATAGGTAATCGTACTCCCCAAATTTCCCAACCAGAACCGGCAATGAAATTCAATACGATGAATCTATAGTGATTTTGAAACCGTAAATGATAAGATTTTAGCTCTAAATTAATGAAAATAATTTTTTATTCATTTTTTCCCATCGATTTGTAGTCTTTCCAATTCTACATGTGTGGAATAATATGATGGAGTAGGTCATGGTTTAATTTTACTATTAAAATGTTCGACAGGTTTTGTACGGACAATTTTGTCCAAGCTGACGACAATACTAACGCCAGAGCGCTAAACGCTCTTTCAACAGAAACTTGCGTTGCAGGCACAGTCATGAGGGTTAAAGCAACTTCCGAAATTTCTGGATGGGAGTCTTTTCGATTTTCCCAATGCTTCCAAACGTCGAACATGTGACAGTTTCAACGTGTGTAAAAGTCGCGAACTTCTGGTAGCTATGACCAAAATAATATAATAGTTAATATGCCGTTTCTAGAGATAAGATAATTCAATGCATAACAGGAAGAAAATGAATTCCAGATTATCAGCACATATGTATTTTGGAATATATTCCAAGTTAATAGAAACACTATACTGTTCATATATAGAAGATAACTTGATATGTCTGGAAAGCTTGAGACCATATTACTCAAGAAAGACATTATTAAATAACTTGGTGAACTAAAACTTTTTTTTTAAATAAACCGAAATAAACATTCGAATCTGTTACGGGCAACCATGCTGCATTCCACACTTGGAAACATGTTTTTTGGAAGAACCGGAATTTTTCATTCAGTTTTTGCATTCAAAGCTTTGTTGTACGGTACCTGCAAATAAGTTCCTAAATGATTTTTGCATTGCTAATTCCGACTCCAAATTTTGCACTCAAGGTTTTTATTCGATTGGTGGTTCAATGTACATATAACGAACTTAACGAGCCAGATTTTGTATGTTTCAGTTCTGACTTGGAAAGATTCTTAGTGTCCGTAGTATTGCAGCACTGACCATGCAATAGTCCCGTAGACGTACAAGTCGACTGCAAAGTTGAATGCTATTCAGAATCACGCTAACTAGTATCGAATACAGAATCTTCAATTTGAATATATCTTTTGCTACAAACATTCATTCACCGTTTACATCTAAAATCTGATTCAATTGACTTATACACTTTTGTATAAGAAACGATCGCGCCTTTGATATCCTGAAGGAAGAGATAAAGAGGATGGAAATAATGCTCCACGCACTTCAGTACGCGCCTACACTATGAATGCTACAGCCGACAAACCGAACGTAAACTGCCTGAAACGAGCACGCCGAACTCAGATCTTTAATTATGAATATAATTTCTTGAAAACAAACTTTTCTTTCTATAGAATTCCATTGATCGATCGATTCATAGAAGATCGACCAAAATATAAAAATTAACTATTCATTAAAACCAAAGTCCGTTCTTCAATCCGTTTCGTATATTATTAATTATCAATTATATTGTTATCAATGCCCTACCAACGGTGATTGCTATGCGCAATGATCAACCGCTGCGCAAAGCAATCACCAAAGGCAAAACTAAAACCCACATGCTTGCCTCGAATCTTCATAGCAAACCAAGAGCAACAAATTTGAACCGCACCGGCTACTGTCGCAGACCTGGTCAAGGGAGAGTAATATTTTGCTCTCGACAGAAACAACGCAGTGACTGATACCCGAAGTTTACTGTCGCAATAGCGAGAACTTCATGCTTCTTCGGCTGTCCTGGACCATGACAAAATGTCTTGAGATGGAATGAACTGTCGAACGAAGTGAATGACGGCAACGTTGGCTGTACAGAACTATTTGTCTAAGGGCTGTCGTGATGAAACCTATCACAAGGCTGTCATGGAAAGAGTGGCAAGACAGCCTCAATAATAATGTCGCGCGGCGGTACATTTGGGAAGCCTGGTCTGGAGTTGTATTCTATACCTGGATTAAAAAACTGAGTTCTCGAAATGGATTTTGGCACTAACTACTTGATCTTAATCTTAGGGGCTGGGGTCCACTAGGAGATTGATGGTACCTATTAGCTCTCTCCGGACAGTACCAGCCTAGATGCCGTGTGGAATCCGGCGGAAAAAAATGAACCCAATATAGATCCACTGGGTTCCTGCTTCCATGTCGTAAAAGGCGACAATTGCAGGAGTTTCTTTTTCCTTGCAGTTATCAGATATTTTCAATGTTTCACTACTGATTACTCTATTTTACTAAATTATCTCTTCATTCAATCTATCAATTTTTGTCTAGCTTCGGAGAAAAGTTTTATTTGGAATGTTTTCTTCTTCCATGTTATTGATTGTCTTTCAGGATTATAAATTGAATGATAAAAATCAACTATTGCGCAAATCCGTTGATATTACAAAGTTAACAACAGAGATAACATATATCGGTATATTGAATACATACAAAAAAACACTTGATATTAATATTTAAAACAATAAATTAATATTTTGCTAGGTAACCGGCTGACCAGATCAACCAATATAACAAATTAATAATTTTAATAATTATTTGAAATAATAATTTGGTGATTTAATATGATTTTATAACAACTGTTTAGAATATGTCAATGCAATGAATCAACTATTTTGTCTGGATCCTATTCCTTCGTTTATTTTGTATCACGTAATTTCATTTATAAAAAATTCGGAAGTTTTTATTCTTTACGCTATAGTATTGCAATTTTGCTTCAGTTTCTTCGAATAAGTGCTGTGAATCAAGACTTCCCGGGACTTCAATATAGGATATTGTTGAAACGTTCACTCGGGAAGTCAGTGAGTTTAGTGGTTCATCCGAGCATCTTGAAACCGGAACATGCTGATTCGCGCGCGAACAATACCAATACTGAAATTTTAGCTAACAAATATCCTTCTCCCGTGACACTTGTGGAGTGCGCAGTAGTATATACGGCCTCTAGTAACAACAAGTGTTGGACTAACATCCCTTCCCATTCCTTAGACGATCTACGTTCAGGTCTGGCCGGCGCCGGTACTGATCAATGAATTCTGGGATTACCAGAAGATGTACATTGAAGGATGATTTACCAGTCTCAGGTTGGATCATCTAGAAATTCCCTGTACAATTACAGCTAATCCCGATCAGTAACGGAGTAACAACCAGGGGCCAAGCTCAAGCTAACTACTTGATTTTAATCTTGGATCTTCATTCTGAATCTGATTTCAAGATTTAGATTCGGGGAAAAAATTTCTTACAAGTATTCTGAAACTGAATTTAGGAATTGAGTTCTGAACCTGAATTCTGGATCAGTATTTTGGACTTGGGTTTGGAAACATGGTTCTAGAACTGAGTTATCAATCAAATTTCGGAACTGAGATTCTATCACTGAATTATGATGGTACAGTTCCAACTTTGTAACTGGAAATTATTTTTTTTACTGAATTCTGATCCTGAAACATGGGTTTTGGAATTTAAATCATGTTGGGAGACCCCCGGGTAACGATTCACCACATAGGCTCATCAGCTGACAGGTGTCAGCATGCCAGATGCCGTCGAGGTCATCGGCGACCGGATGTACCGAGTTTGTAATCGAAGAGAATAAACTACAATAGTACAGAGCTACACGCGTTTTTGTACTGTCAATTTTAAGTCGTTATTAAATGTACCTTTTATCACAGCATTTTCGGTCAGTGCAGTACAATGCAAGAAAATCAGCGATGGCGGAGAGAAATCCGGGACAACCGGGACAACTTCGAGACGTATCGGAGATACTCGTTAATCAACAATCGCTCATACAGCAGATGTCCCGGCAGCTGGTGGAAACACAAAATGCCGTCCAATGTTTGTCTCGCAATGAAACTGTGCTGGATTCCCTATCAAGCAACATGGTGGAATTTGTCTTCGTCAAAGACAATGCACAGTGGTCCGAAACGGGAAATTAGCGTGACAAAAATATTTTCACTATTAAATATTAGTTTTTTGTAGTTCGTGTCTTCACAAAAGTTGTTTGTAATCAAATGGCGCTCCTTTTGATGAAAACTGTTGTCCTCATTTAAATTGAAATCGGAAATCTAACTTTCTTAATTGAACTCAAAAATGATTTTGTTGTACAATAAAGTTATAGGAAATTTTATTTTGAACGACTTTGCTGAAAAAAGAACCTCTCTAGCTTTTCATTTGAACGAGTTACATCAATTTTCCCGAATAAAAGTAGGGTGGCTCCTGAAAATTGACTTTTTTTGTTCAAACTTTTTTGTGAAACGTTCTACGGAAAAGTTGTCTTCAGAAGAGTTGTTTTACTAATCATCGCGCATAATTTTGCTCAACTAAGCTTTTTCATATGAGCTACCAGTAAAAAGTTATGATTATTTTTCCATCTAAAACTAGTCAAGCTTCAAATATCAATATTCATTAGATGCCAGATCGACAAAAATAAATCCTATGTGGTTCCTAAAAGGTCATAATATAAGTAAAAATTTAAGAGAAAATTGGAAGGGAGTTATTTTTTTAACTTATTTAAATTAGTTTCAAAAATGCCTTCAAAAAACTCAAAAACATTGCACCCTTCCAATTTTCTCTTAAATTTTTACTTATATTATGACCTTTCAGGAACCGCATAGGATACCTTTTCATCGATCTGGAATCTAATGAATATTGATATTTGAAGCTTGACTAGTTTTAGATGAAAAAATAATCATAACTTTTTATTGGTAGCTCATATGAAAAAGCTTGGTTAAGCAAAATTATGCGCAATAATTAGTACAACAACTTTTCTGAAGAAAACTTTTCCATAGAACGTTTCACAAAAATGTTAGAACAAAAATAGTGATTTTTCAGGAGCCAAGTCAAGTCGCGCTGCTGCTATCGATCTTTAATTTTTTATTTCATTCGAATTCAAGACATGTAATTTTCAAATCACACAATTTTACATATTCTTGAATACAAATTTGTATGAAATACTTTGCTCCATTTATGTGCATTTTATAAGATGTAAAATCACAAGATTTTTCCGAACTGTGAAGGTATAAAAATTTACATAGAATGAAAGAGTTACTTTGTTTTCTAGTTACACTCCAAAAAAATTGAATTTTACAGGTGACTTAATGCCTCATACGATGTAATTCATAAAGACCTAATTTGTCAAATGACGGAAAATCTCATTTGTAATGACTTAATGTTCGATGAGCTTGAATTTTACTGGTTTCGACTGTAACTTGCGTTCTGCTAGCAGGTGCGACTGTATGAATTTAAATGTACTTTTTATCAACCAAGCAGATGTATGCTTCTGTGGCTCGGTCGATTAACAGACGTACTTGCGATCCAATGATTCTCGGTTCAAGTCGCGGCGGTTGCAGTCAGTATTCTTTTTTTAATTTCAATGAAATTCATGTCATGGAGTTATAGACACAATATTAAATGTTCTTCGACGTAAATTTGTGTGAACTGCGACGCTCCAGTTATGTGCATCTAATAAGATGTAAAATCACATGTTTTTTTTAAGTGTGTAGAATTTTGAATCTACGATCTAACAATATGCCTGTGGCGTTGATGAAGTGAATTATAACTTTGATTTAATATTTTCAATAGTCTATTCAAGAGTAATTAAAACTACCTAAAAAATGGATGAGTTAAGCTATCAACTGGTAACAATGAAGCATTTTCTTATATTGAGAAACGAGAGATTCCGCTTGCATTGGGGATTGCTATCATAGAGGGCAACTTTATTAGAAAACCGCAATGAAATTAGAAAAAAGGTGGGAAGGTAATGTCAGAGATATAGCTGGACGACGCGAGCACTGATAAAGCTGACATGCTTCTTCCACACATCCGGATATCGATAATCGCACGTACTACTTGATTGATTGAGTGAATTTTGCAAACTTTCAATGCGTCACCTGCATGATTGTAACGGTGCCGTTATAAGGTGGAACACACGAGAACAAAAAATTACGGGGTTGGGTAGGAGACAAGGCCGATTCAATAGCTGGATTCTCGAAAATCCGAGACGACATAATCTAATAATACTATTCTAGTTTTAAGTTAGTCGTTAATTAAGATTAGAAAATACCCTTGGCATCTTAGAGCGTAAGCAGTGTGCCTAAAAATATATTATATTATTGAATTAAAAATTAAAATTAAATCAAAAGTGCTCTGTTTAAATTCTTTCATTAATCGAAAATTCCACAACAAATCGTTTTAGCTATCTGGTATTTCAAAGTTTAAACTGAGAATTAATATGACATTAATTTCAATACCTTACTTGTCAAGGCCGTCTCAAAAATACAATCTCTATAGCGATTTGAAAGAATACCCAAAACCGAATTTATTCATTGTAAAATGTAAATTTTTAATATACACTTGTCAAGTATGGACAAAACATATCTATAAACGAGTTGTAGTTCCATTTAATAAATATTTTGTTTGAATATTATTTAGCCTCTTCATAAAATGCTACATCGTTAGAACACAAAACATGTCGTATGTCACTGAAAATATTTCGTTTTTCTGTGTTTGATTCGCGTGGTATGCTTTGTGCAATGATTCGTTCCTTTCATGCAGTTAGAACTTTGCATACCTCATTTGGGTACTGAATCTCACCTTAATGCTGGTTCATACCAAACATATTAGAAAACTTTTATTTTGAGACAGTTGTAATTATCTCATACGACTGAAATTCTGATTATAAATTGTTGACCATATTTTCGATGATTTGGAGAAAAAATTGTGTTTCTGCGTTAAATACAATAAGAGATATTCGCGATTAAGTTCCACTCATTCTTATACAGAGTAAATTGCGAAAAGGCGCCCCATAGTAAAGCAAGTCGTACACACTTAAAAAAAACCCTGTGATTTTACATCTTATTAGATGCACTTAAATGGAGCGTCGCAGTTCACGCATATTTACATCGAAGAACACTTAATATTGTGTCTAAGACTCCATGACATGAAATTCATTGAAATAAAAAAAAATACTGATAGCAACCGCCGCGACTTGAACCAAGAATCATTGGATCGCAAGTACGTCTGTTAATCGATTGAGCCACAGAAGCATGCATCTGCTTGGCTGGTAAAAGGTGCATTTAAATTCATACAGTCGCACCTGCTAGCAGAACGCAAGTTACAGTCGAAACCAGTAAAATTCAAGCTCATCTAAGATTAAGTAATTACAAATAAAATTTTCCGTCATTTGACAAATTAAGTCTTTAAGAATTACATCATATGACGGATTAAGTCACTTGTAAAATTCAAATTTTTTCGGAGTGTAGTCACGACGAAAGCTTTTCAAAACTATTAATCAATCTGTGAACAGGTTTGTGGCAGGGTTGGAAAAAAAACCTAGGCGGCATGGTCGATATTGGCCAATTTAGCGTTCAAGAGAAAATTCCACCTATATTCAAGTTGTCCAATGTTAATCAAAAATCTCCAAATCAAAAACACAGCAAGAAACAAAAGTAAATTCTAACGACTCTGGCACTCCATCACAAGCAGTTATTCACTTGAACTTAAAGTTCCAGTGAGTTTCCGAGTGTCTAGTCGGTATGCTCATTAGGTCTTTAGTGGAAAACTAAAAATTTTATTCATTGAAGCTTCCCTCATTCCAACACTTTTGCTCTGGTTCTGAACTAGCTCCTTTGGACTTCGTCGAAAATTATCCATTCGGGAACGAAAAACTGTCAAATTATAAGTAACAATGGGGGCAATTGTTGACATGACATGAACAACAAGACAAAAAAGATATTTTTGTGATGAACGCGCAATCTGGGTTGGTTTTAGTTTATCTGGCAATAATCCAAAAACATGCTGTTTTACGGTACGAATGGACGGAAATCTGTAGTCAACTGTTGGAGGAAGCGCTCGTTTCATATCCAGAAAATATAATGCGAGAGGACATAGTTTTTCAGCAAGACTACGGTGCTTGTCATGTATCATGAATGTACAATACATTTCACAAGGTTCTAACAGGTAACTAATAAGCACGTACAAATATTACGTTATGACAGCATTTAACCGCTAATTGGCATTTTAGTCGCTTTTAAAACAGAATAAATGCCGACTTTGGCTAAATATGCATTTCTGATAATGTTCAATTGCGATAAATGTGTATTTAGAGAAATTGATTGACAGCGAATAAACTTTCAGATTACTGAAGCCTTTTCGGTGCCAATAAGAGGCTGTTCATCCACCTAAATTAATGCTTTTTGGTTACCTGGTATATTTGAGTTTGGCTCGCTCGTAGACTTGCTCTGTGTAAAATTGCAATTTCTGTCAGGTTATGTTTTTCAACAGGGAAGGAAACTCAGAACTTCTGTGTCTTCTGAAAAAGTAAACGAAAAACAAAGCTGTCCTAATGTGCTACTCAAACTCATTTAGCCGAATACAAGTTAAACAAAGGAAAGGATTTAGTTGGCATATGGGAAAAAATATTGGTAAGCAGTTATATTAAAACTATTGTGCATAACTAATATAAATTTTCCTTATTATTTTCCATGCAATCCAAATGGCAGGCGTATCCAATATAAAACTAATTTTAACAAATGTGACTCTAGCAGACCGAACTAAAATTGGAAAGTAGAATGGTATCAGGCAAATGCAAACCCCCCTTCAGCATCTCGTTCGCCGCGAGCAAACCAAGCTACGTTTCGGCTTGTTCCGGGCCTCTCGTGACTTTTATACCGTGGTTCCGTCCGTGGCCAGCAAAACAAAACCGGAAGTAAACCTGACCTGACTGTTGCTGTAGCAGCTGCCTGTGTGCCGTCGAGGCAAGTAAACAATATTAATTCAAGGCACATTCATCCCGAGCAACCGAAGTGCCTGCCGCTTTTGTGCGGCACCGTGCGAAAAATGTTTTACGGTAATGTTCGGATTTTATCAACTAGGCAAAACCGTTACCGTTGATGAAATGGAAACGTTGAAAGGATATTTGATTTAAATCAGTACATAAACTGCTACTGTTTTGCCTGGCCGGAGTTAGGTAGAATTGTGTATTGGAGATTTTTCACAGTTGTTCCGATGAAGATTGAGAAATTCAATCGATGTAAGGTTAAGGAAAAAGAAAATCGCAACTTTTTCGTGAATTTAAAGTTTTTTTGCATTACCAGCCATCTCCGGTAAAATTGAGCGGAAAGAAAAATCTTTGAAAGGATAGTTGTTCGAATGTTAAGATGTATGTAGATGACTGTATCTAAGATTATATTTATATAAAACAACTAGCGGACCCCTGCACACTTCGTAGCGCAATAATATTAGATTAGATGTGAATAAATCAATACTTCTTTCAACCAATTTCAATGGTTATTGTCAATAAAACGGAGCCTTTTTATATCGCGGATCACAGGTTGAGAATTGCTCTGCGATAAAAAAAAAATTTTTCCCCATTTTCGGTAAAAGTATGTCAAACCGATGATTTGCCAACACGCGATCAGGCAACATACAATTTTCCATGTAAAAACTCAAACTTCATGACACAAAGTTCTTACGATTACTCTTTTGCTTTACTGACGGTAATATGAAAGCCAAACGGATATGAAAATGACGTTTAAATTTTAATGACATGTCAGTGGCCATCATTGGAATCGTTCCCTCGATAACATTTGCCATTAACCTTTTAACTTTGAACTTTTTTTCTGCACTTGCTCCTGTACTTTCTGTACTTATTGTTGTACTTTCTGAACCTGTTGCTGTTCTTTCTGCTCTTGTTTCTGAATTTTATGTATAAGTTTCTGTACCTGTTTCAGTACTCTGTATTTCCCTGTGCTTCCTCTACATGTTCCTGTCCTCTCTGCACTTGTTCCAGTATTTTTAGTATTTGTTTCACTACTTGTTCCTGTACTTTCTGTTTCACTTTTTGTACCTGTTCCTGTACCTTCCACACTTGTTCCTGTGCGTTCTGCACTTGTTCTCCTTATTTCTGTACGTACAGCTGTCCAGGTGAACTTCGTACCGCTGAAAAATTATCTTTGGATGGAAATTTTTTCGAATACTCACAAAATGAAATTAATCAAACGACCTGTGTAAAAGTAAATATCAGAAGAGTGTGGTCATGATTGTTTGCGTTCAATGAAGTTGAATGATAAAATGAGTCTCAGCAATTCTTCAGTTTGTGAGAAAACCGATGAATCGTTTCAAAGAGGTGAAATATGGCAATGTGATGATTTCCGAACCCCGTTCTATCGATGATGTCCGTAAAAGAGGCAGAAGTGTTGTTGTTGTCGAAGTGCTCTGCAAAAACCGATGTTTAGGGAAAAATATGCCCAAAAACATTTCGAGCGGGTTGATATAATTTGGATCGTGGCCAATTGAAGACGTTTGGGCCCAAATGAATCACCGCACTGTAAATTGGAAACATTATCCAATATTTGGAGGTAATTTCGAGAAAAATACGCACAAAATCTCCCAAGGTATCAAACCATTATTGGTGCTGAAGGTGAATGGATTTGACAGAAATAGTTCGAAAATTGTTCAGTACTACTGTTATAGCGACGCAAAAACCTATTTTCAACTTACCCTTCAAGTCAATCTATCGAACAGAGATAGCAGATCTCACTCTGACAATTAGTTTTCGCATATGAAATGACTACTGTAGTTGCGATGAACGGAAGTGCCGTTACCCTTCCAAATTATATTCGCATTTCACTCCAAAATTATTTCATTGTATTTTGAATGTACTTTTTGTAACAGTTTTATTTGGGTTAATCTACTGAAATTAAAGAAGTATGACTACAACTGGCCCCAACTGGTGATGTTAATTTTACTTTTCGGGCATTTGTAATGCTTATGTAAAATTTAAGCCGAAAAAAAACATAAAACAACCTTTGGATTCAAATGGAATTGTTCCATTGCACACTTCAATCTTGTTGTTTTTGGATGAAAGTTCAGTGCATTGTGACAACAATTACATGCATCGTGAAGATAGAGATTCACATTTCTGAACTTTTAAGAAAACAATTAATCATAAAATAACGTGATCTCGTCAATCACTTTCTTTTTTTTCCTAATTTGAATTGACGGCATTGACGACGAAAAATGGAAACCTGTATGCTGTTCATTTGGCGCCCATACCTGATTGAACATGTGGTTCGAAATAAATAAACACGTGAATCAAGTAGGCTCAAAAAAATTGAACACAAGTCAGCTCGTTTTGCGCCAAACGATTTTATCAATAATCTAGTATTCATATTTTGCTCTCCAGTGGGCAAGCCTTGCACAACTCGATACGCGCCAAACAATCATTGAAGATCTAGCATGCATTGAGTGGAAAATATTCAAGTCCATACAAAACACATTTTCCAAGATTTTCTCACCTTCCCGAAGGATTTTACTTATGTACTATATCCTAAAACCTCTGCATAAACGTCACCTTTCGAACAAAAAAAAAATCATTTGAAGATCGGCCCACGCATACCAGAGAACCTTAGCAACACACCCTTTTTTCGCTATTATTTTATATATATAGATATAATTGTATCAAAATTGGTTTAAAATTGTGTATTGTATATTGTAGTTTACGTGCCTTTTCTTTCAGTAAGAGTAAAATTCCGTGTAAGAGAAAAATTTCGCTATAATGTATAAAACATAACAATTTTTGATAATAGTTTATGCCATTACTGACAAATCAAATTTCGGTAAAATTTACATAGAATTCTTTGGACTGGAAAACGGCACATCTTAATTATATGTTTTTTTTTTTCTCTAAATTTTAAAACGAGATACAATTTTAATATAGTTCTCATATGCTTTTTCGATCGGGTAAGCAGCTAACCCGACTCGACTGAAATAGAACAGCGAATGACCAAAACATTAGCCTGTGAGTTTATATAGAGAGGTATTCACAACGGTTTTTAATGTGACATCGGAAGAAACTTTTGAAATGAAAAATTATACAATGCCTAGAAAACAGTTAAGATAATCATGAAACTCTAGGTTTCCGTTTGAGTTGTTAGTAGAATATTGTTATTGAGTGTAATGACGTGACATAGTAGAATTAAACGGTACAACAACAGTACAATTAGTGATCATAAAACTGTTCACGAAAATCTTCAACAAGTAATAGAATTCATTTTTTCTTGTTTCATAAGTTCTAAACTAATGAAACTCTAAGCGCTTTTTCCGTGGTGTCTAATAATGAAATTCATAAAGGGCACTCCGCATTCGGCCGAGCCAACCGATCCGAGCTCTCCGGCGTTGACTTCGGCTATGGCTGAATATACTTCACCGAGCTGGCAACGATATTCTTCACCGAGCTTTTCGCACCGTAGCAACTGTGTCGGGTCCGGCGTACCTATACATGTGCACGCCGGCAGCTCAGTCATAACCGAAGAGCGAAAAAAAGATCGGCGATGGAAATGTCGGCCGAATGCGGTTTGACGTGTGTTTGGCGTGTGAGTTGGACGCAATTTCGCCTATTTCTCTCTTGCTATCTAGTACATTGAACTAAATATCATACATTCAAAAGTTTACAATTGAACTGGTTGAATTGATTTTCATAACTATTATTAGTGATGAGCTGTACGGACGACGTCGCATATCCAGGGCATCGTATATAGTCTAGCCAGGCCCGTACCCAGGATTTCGTTTCGGGAGGGGCCCACAAATAAGAAATAATGCGTCTAAGTGATGATTCTTGTGCATTTAGTATTTTTTGTTTTATTTTATTTTTTGAAGAGTGAGTGCAAGTATGTAGCATTTTAAGTGAATATGTACTCACATATTTCGGATTGGACAATGAGAGATTTAAGCAAAAATTTCTATGTGTCAAAGGGAAGGGATCGATTTTTTCATTTCTTCGAGTCCTAGTCCCATAGTTCGTATTCGACTTCTAGTTCAGGAAAAGCTGAGTGATGAGTATTAAAAGCTTCAATTTCAATGGTGTGTTCGTATAAGCCACGATGTAAGAAGGAACAAATATTTCGAAACTATTCAGTAAGCTCTTCTAGTTTTGCAAAATTTGTAGGTTATTTGTCGAACAGATGGTCAAGCCGATTTTAACAAATTTATATTCAAATGAGGTGCCTTATTATCCCACGTGATACTGTTTAATTTCATAGAGTCAACCTCCGTGTCTGGATCAGAGATGCCTGCAGATTTGTTTGTAAATCAGCAGATTTATAAAATAAGCTGTAGACATGTTTCAGTTGCAGACTTTTTTGTAGGCTTTTGAAAATCACGTTTTTAGTAGACGTTTGTACAAATTTACCGATTGTTTAAATTGCCGCGATCTTTTTTTTTTTTTTGTTCGCTATACCAATTCCGTGCTTCATTATTTGAAGAAAATTTGTAGTTCGCGGACTTTTTTCCGAGTTTAAATTTTTCAATATATTTGAAATTTTCAGGGGAATATATGCATGAATATATTTGAAATTTTACAGGGTGAGTATAAAATTTAAATTCCTAATTGGGAGTGATGATGTAACAAAAGAAAAATTTTCTTAGTAGCATTCAAAAACTTCAAAACAGAACTCACATAAATTTCTCAGAGCTCGCACCGATTTTCAATCGCTCCAATAATTCACACTTATACTTATACCGAAATCGGTAATATCCTGTTCTCTGGCGTATAATAATGGAGTAAGTCAACAGTAACCAAGCGACACCATCATCATCAGCATAGGCGAACATGCTTCTGAAGTGTGCTCGCGTTCATCTTTTTTATCCTGAGTATGCAAGTGCAACATCCAGCGGCAGGACATCTTTTTCATTCGCAGAATCTTGCTAAAACTATGATATGTTTGCTCAGTACTAATCATTATGGCACTTTCTGATCATCCAGTACAATTTCCTTTAAGTTTGACATTGATTGTAATCACTGAGCGACTTTTGAGCCTCGAAAATAAATTTGATTGCAAAAAGAATCGGGCTATTTAAAACTGGTTGATAAAATCTTCTAATTAGCACATCTTGTTAGTTGATAATCAAAAAATTCATTTCTGTTCCTGATTCCGCAAATAAAAGTTAAAAATCCCAAAATGGAAATTACTTTACTTCGATTTCGGGAGGGGCCCGGGCCCCTTCGGCCCCCCCTCTGGGTACGTGCCTGAGTCTAGCAAAATATTTGAGATTGGCACCACGATTGGAATGTATTAATTATTATGTTTTCGAATTAAATAAATCACGCATTTAAACACCTTCGATTCGAGTGAGGTCGGATGTTTCGATAGTGTGTGATATTTTCATTCTGTATTTTGATAGAGTTTGAAGTGTTTTCATTTGTTCAAGATACAGAATCTGGATGAAAATCACTCAACATTGCTGTCCGAAATTCAATTTCTAATTTCTAGATAGAAGTTTTACACTGGTTTATCAATCCTGTATCGTGATTGAAACGGGTTTCTTTTCTCACAATCTATTTAAAACACAGAAAAAATAACGAAATTCACACGACATATAAATCAATAGTACTATGAAATAGACATCAGTTGAATTGAAAATCAAAACCTATGATCGATGTAAAATTTAATTGATATTCTATATTCTAAAAACCGCCTAGTTTTTCTTTCAAAGTATATTGAAAAATGTGGAACTGTAAGGTAACTTTCCATTAAATTGACTGCTCCAAATATATACATGAAATTTGATGTAAATTCACAGAATATTTTTATCTGTGAAGTTGTGATTAAATGATTGTATTGCACATTTTCGATTGCTATCGGCTCAATGTATTTATACATATATTAGAGAAAGCCGGCGCGAAAATGGCCACTTTTGTCTTGCGCAAAAAATAGTGGGGAAAATAATATTTTCACTAGGAATGTTATGTACTGTTCGAAATCTACAACCTTCAGTTACAAAAAGCAATTGGTTTGAGATGCATATGCCTACTTATACGGGCGCAATTTGACTCGAAATCGAAAATCTCAAAATGGGTGGGGCGAAAATGGCCAGTCATATTTTGACGCTGAAAACAATCAGACATGGCTAAATATTGTGTGAATATGAAATGTTCTGGCTGTATTGATATCTTATAACTGTTTCGTACATGGAAAATATCATTTTATCTTAGAACTAATAGTCAGTGATTTGGGTCGAGATTAGCAAGTTTTTGTAAAAAACAACAATGAATTTACGACTTAGTCCGAGTCTAGTGACTATTTTCGCCCCACCAAGAAGTGATCATTTTCGCTTTGTAACGATTTTGAGAAGTCATAAAGCAAACAAAAATTGAAAGTCACTAGTACCATTTGATTCGGTGTATTTAAAGTAACTAAAAACACTCACCGAATATGATTTGTTCGGGAATATATTCTACAACCCAAAAATTGTGGTACTAGAAAATTTAGCTTTTGACGAAAAAATCGACACTTTCTTACTCGCCGAATACTGAGGTTCATCTGAGAAGACGGCATGTCAAATGAACAATTGTTCGGGCCCGACTTAGCCGATGAAATTTAGTGTTCGATTTACTGCGAGTGCCATTTTTGTCCCGGTCTTCCCTACTAAATATCTTCTCTCGTGTTTATATAAACGGGAACTGAAATCTTGAACTCATAATAAACAACATATTTTATTCCATGTGCTTAGATAGAATCCTATAGCTTATACCAGTCAAAATCACTAACTCCGTAACTCCTGTGAGAGAGTCTGGTGAGTCATTGTTTATCTGTAAAGTAAGTGACATTTCAACAACATTTCCTCACATCCATATTACTTATTCTTCCTTGTGAACGATGGGGATGGGGGCGGTCGGCCATAGCAGTTATCATGCTGTTGAGATATTCGATCTGAGTTGGAATGGTATATATTCCCAAAATAGGAAATGTTGATGTTACAGATTACGAACGATACACCCTTAAAACTGAAACGTTCGAGTTAGGATCTTCATCGATTTTTTTTTCAAAAATTAATAACTTTTGTAAACATTTACCGATATCTTGATGCGTTTGAATATATATAATAATCTTAAATGTTCTTCCTACTGAAACCGGAAAAGATATAAAAATATAGTGTAACAGTATTGAGATCGCAGAGTCACCTAAAATTGTTTACCGGTAAAATTATGATCCCGGAGAACTGCTTTTGAATTGTGACAAGAAACGCCATAAGATAATAGAAAATTAAGGTGTTGTCATGCTGCAGAATGACTTTTCTCGTGTCTTGTAGATAATTCATGCAATTTAACGAGGAATACTTGATTCAATTAATCACTTGCTTTTGTTAGCGATTAGTATTTACAGTTTCCCTTGCTTTGAGAAGTAAGCAGTACAAAGCCGTTTTGTGATCTCACCATGTGCACAGTAATATTTTCTTCATTTCAGAAACGACTAATTTTGCAGTTGACGAAGACGTTTGGTCTGGGCCGACCCATAATTTTCAGTGTTCTAGACTTTTCCGTTTCTTACCTATCGTAACGGACAGATGCAGAAAACCCTTTGTTTTATGGCGAATAAACTAAATTTCACCCCTCGTTTTTCACTGTTCCTGTTGTCTGTCATTCAGCTCACAAGGAACCCATTTTCACGCCTTTTGCTTCTTTCCCATGACGTGTAGATGATTCGGAATGGTTTGGAGATGAAGATTTAACCTCTCCGCCATTCGTTTGTTAGTTTGGATATTGTCTTCGTTTAACAATCCTTGCAACTCGGTATCTTCCAATTTGTTGGGTTGACCTGAGCGTTTTTATGTCTCTCGCATTGAAATCACCAGTTTTAAATCGTTTAAATCAACGTTTTGTATGAACACCTTTACCAGCCAACACGGCTGCTATACGATGAGGCATATTTACAATCCAATTCTCAATATTTTCCCTCATCTCATCTCGTTATTTTTCATTGTTCGTTGTGTACACGAGTCTGTTCCCGCCCTTCTTGGACTTTTTCTGTTCCTCAGAAGTCGAACCAATGGAGCCACCTCACATCACTTATTTTCATGATATTCTTGGCAGTGAGTTCTAAAAATATATCGCACAAGCCTTGTGGGTGGTGGTGCACTACAAATGGACATTGAGAGGGTTTTCATAAAATTCTTTATTTGAATATAAGTGTATGAAAATTGGTTCAACCAAGATTGGGAAATCGATGTGACCGTTCTTATCAATTTTCCGCTTTATTCGAATTGAATTTGTTCGACAAATAACCAGCAACATTGTCAAAGTAGAAGCGCTAACAGAATAGTTTCAAAGTATTTGCTTCTTTCTATATTGTCACTTTTAAAAATATTCTCTTGAAATTGAAGATTTACACACGTCGAATCCGTATTACGGGTCTATATGATATGCGAAAGTTAAAATCTATTATTTCTCTTTTAACACATAGAATAAATGTTTATTTACCTAATTTGCTTATTATTTTTAGATGAATTCAGATTTTTCTTCAATTTGTTAATTAGATACTAAAGGCACATCAAATATTATATACATCAAGAAGTTCGATGTTTTATTTTTGATAAGAGCTCCACCCGAAACGAAATCCTAGGTACGGGCATGACTCTGAAAAGCATCGTTTATGACCATAACTTAAAAGTTGGGGAAATTCAACAATTTTCTACTGAACATCACGTGGGCTATTCTGGCTTCTGGCATTCTTGCTACAGGTCCATCCCACTGTAGTCTAGTACAGCTCGTGATTCATGCGCTTGCGCCATTCTTCATTCTCTTCTTCACCGCCGAGTATTGAGCGCAGGATTGTTCTCTCAAAGTCGTACTCGAATATCTGTTTCCCTCAATGACCATTTCTTCATGCCTTCGGTTCATCAAAGCAGTTCAAATTGAACTGCTATGCTCGCTTAGCAGTTTAATTTTAACCGGAAAGTGTGCGCAATTTATGTAACGCTTCGAAGTTACTGCACCAAGTTGCAATATTCTTTCTGATGTCTCGGTCGTAAGCGAGTCACGACTAACTACTGGTCGCCGCAGAATTTGAACATTTTGGAGTTTTGGACGTGTACATTTATGTGATGAGCCGAAGGCAAAACGTGAAGAAAAAAAGAAGTGCTTTTTGTACAAACTCGAACCTCCTAAATGTTCATAGGAATTAATGTTTGGAGATCAGTAATTCAGTGGCTACCTGTGGTGATTTTAATTATTTAATAAACCTAGAAACTTGCGTCAAAAGGCTTTTCTATTTTTCTTAGGAAATTTTATTCCCTGGTGACTGTTTCTATTCTTCTAATAGTTTGAGTTTATTCGTTTGTTTATCACATTGAATATTATTACACAAATTTTTTGAACATTACAAAGTTCTGTGAACTATATCTTTTAGTAGAGCAGACGTTATTCATGATTGGTACCGTAAATTTTGAAATGGTTCCCCGTACAAAAGCAGGACGAGCACGCCTGAGAAAATAGATTCATCCTGAAACCAGTAGTTAATAAAATCTCACGAATGCTGTACTTTGAATCACTTAGCGGCTACCCACGTAGTAAATATGGCTGGCGATAAATCGTCTCAGGCTGCAGCAGCCAATGTCAAGCTACATGAGAATTTATGGTTTTTTAGGTGGAATTATTATTAGTACTTCTTTCATCGCCTGTTTTTCGTTCGCGATGCAGCTTGCTTCCAGTGAATTCGGATTAAATAAATTTTGCAAATTTTTGGCCCAGCAAAAATATTGAATATTCAAAACCTCGTAACAAATAGTGACTGTTTAAATTTTCCGCACTTGACTGCAGTAGCAAACCAATCTCACGTACTCTTCGGTTCCAGTTTTAATAGAAAAAGTTATTGTTGAACTATCGCGGCAAACATCCCACTAAATCTCTTTCGGGTGGATCCTGAGAAAGCAGCAGTCAACAGCCAGCACTAGCCCCTTTTTCGATTTCCTTTCGGTTCGCTGGCTGCACGGCCCCGTGTTTCCTCCCACGAAGTAAACACTGGACTAAACCTTCTACTTTCAGCAAAACTACCTCTAATCTTTTGGCAGCAGAAAACCACTTTGTCGCTGGCTGCAGCTAACACACCAGCAAGACCGAGAACCGAAAATCCGTTTATTTACTCACGCGATTGCCATTAAAATCAGTTGCGGGTTTAATGGTTTGTACGAAAAGATCTCTCGCATGGGTGGCGGGTTGCCGTCGCCGGTCGGAACCGATGCTACCCCAACCGACGGGTTCTTTTTCATTCGTTGTGTTCGCTCATCCCTGATTCCCTGATATCCCTGGAACCCTTTTCCACCACCCCGAAGGAACCAACCGGTTTCCAGCTCGTTTACCACACTGACGAAGCCAAATTGAGGATTTGGCAGACTCCGGGTTCCGAAAGCATCTGGGGCCTGCAGTGCTTGGTTGTTTGTTGTTGCTGACGGTTTTTTTTTGTTTCAAAAAGTGAGAAATAAAACCAAGCAAATATCGATTTTTGTTGCTCAGCAATAGATAAACAGAGCGACAATCGACTCTAAATGGGGACTTAACAGCTGCTAATGGTCGGTAGCCAGATTGTCCTCATGGGACCTCCGTCGGGTAATTAACTGGAGTGGCATAGTAGTGGAGAGCGGTTTGCATCTCATGAATAAAAAGAGCAAAATTGGCAAAGGATTGTGCTTTTTAGGAAGTTCAAAGTCGTGATTTAATGTGAGAGCTATCAAATAAACATTGAGCTTGAAGAAACCAAAAGATGGCGTTACTTTAACTGATTAGAAATGTTTACTCTTAGCGTTATTTATCTTGAACAAATAAAAACAAGAAAAAGAGTTTAAATTCAAGATTTGTTAGATATTATTGGGGCTCAGAGAGAAGGAGTAAACATTGATGTTTTTTAAATTTTCAAATAAAGTTAGGTAGAAGAATGTAAGAATTGAATTGCTAAAATGAGAGAAATTTTCCTCAGTCGCTGGCCTCGAAGCGGCAAAATTCATTTAATTAGTAGAAATGCTTTTCCATTGCAATACTCAGAAGATCCTTTCCTGGAATAAAATGAAGAAACTGCGACCAATTTTACGGTCTATGAAGTTCTGTTTTGTCGTGAATACTTACTTACTTTACTGTGGGGCGCCTTTTCAAAATTTACCTGTACAGTTATGGATAAAACTTAATTGTCAGTATCTCGTGTTGTATTTAAGGTAGCAACATAATTTCTTCTCCATAACACCGGAAATATGTTAAGCAATTTATGATAAAATTTTTATTAGTATGAGATATCCGAAAATAACTCAAAATTGAAGTTTTCTAAACTGTTCGGTTTGAACGAACATTAAGGTCAAATTCAAGGCCAAAATAAGGTGCGCAAAATTTCACACATGAAAGGAACGAATCATCGCACAAAGTGTATTGTTCAAAACCGACACACAGAACGATTCGTTCGATAGTTAAGCAGACACTAACTTTGTATGGTTAAAAACCAATTTAATTGACTAATATAAGGGAAACACATATGTGCATGTTGTTTAAGACGATCATTGTAGTTATTTAATTACAACCAAAATGTTCTTATAAGTGATTTTTTCGTTTATAGCATAATTGTCTATTCTTTGTTACTTTGGCATGGGCTTTTTTCTCATTCGGTTCATAAGCAAGAGAAGTGAATGCTGAGTGTGATAGTTGTTCTGGTCGACTGATCACCTAGGTGATCTCCGTCGAGTAATCTATGTAATTCCTTGAAAACTCCTTAATACTCAGATACACAGTAGTTCTCATAGGCAGTACAAGTACTAAAAATTTGGCTATTCGTAACAATACACTACAACTTTATAAGTTAACGAATCCGATCATTTGCTAACAGATCGGCTGAAAAGTTCATATCGTTTCTATGAGAGGGCGCCACTAGAATTAAATCCATACCACCTTCAAAAGATACGTGTATAAATTTGACAGCTGTCTGATTATTAGTTTGTGAGATATTGCATTTTGAGTGAAGCTACTTTTGTTATTGTGAAAAAAATGGAAAAAAGGAATTTCGTGTGTTGATGAAACACTACTTTTTGATGAAAAAAAGTGCCGCCGATACCAAAAAATGGCTTGATGAGTGTTATCCAGACTCTGCACCGGGCGAAGCAACAATTCGTAAGTGGTTTGCAAAATTTCGTACTGGTCATATGAGCACAGAAGACGATGAACGCAGTGGACGTCCAAAAGAGGCTGTTACCGACGAAAACATGAAAAAAATCCACAAAATGATTTTCAATGACCGTAAAGTGAAGTTGATCGAGATAGCTGACACCCTAAAGATATCAAAGGAACGTGTTGGACATATTATTCACGAATATTCGGATATGAGAAAGCTTTGTGCAAAATGGGTGCCGCGTGAGCTCACAATCGATCAAAAACAACAACGAATTGATGATTCTGAGCAGTGTTTGGAGCTGTTATATCGAAATAAAACCGATTTTTTTCGTCGATATATAACAATGGACGAAACATGGCTCCATCACTTCACTCCGGAGTCCAATCGACAGTCAGCTGAGTGGACTGCACGCGATGAACCGAACCCAAAGAGTGGAAAGACTCAACAATCGGCCGGTAAGGTTATGGCGTCTGTATTTTGGGATTCGCATGGTATAATTTTCATCGACTACCTTGAAAAGGGGAAAACCATCAACAGTGACTATTATATAGCGTTATTAGAACGTTTGAAGAACAAAATTTCAAAAAAACGGCCTCATTTGAAGAAGAAAAAGTTTTGTTTCATCAAGACAATGCACCGTGTCACAAGTCGATGAAAACCATGCTGAAATTGAACGAATTGGGCTTCGAATTGCTCCCTCATCCACCGTATTCTCCAGATTTGGCCCCCAGTGACTTTTTCCTGTTCTCAGACCTCAAGAGAATGCTCGCTGGTAAAAAATTTAGAAGCAATGAAGAGGTAATCGCTGAAACTGAGGCCTATTTTGAGGCACAGGACAAATCGTACTACAAAAATGGTATCGAAAAGTTGGAAGATCGCTATAATCGCTGTATCGCCTCTGATGGCAATTATGTTCAATAATAAAAACGAATTTTGGCACAAAAAATGTGTGTTTTTATTAAACGATACGAACTTTTCAGCCGAACTGTTATGAATCTCATAAAAAGCTTTTTTTAAAATATTCATTTGAGCTAAAACAGCTAAAACCGAGCAGATTTTTGAAACTCATTTTTAATATTTGATTCATACATTGCTATGTGAATCAGATACACCGAAACCTCCATTTACGAACTAAGCGGGGGTTAGTAAAAAGAGGTAGTTCGTAAAAACAAGTTTACGTTATTTGGGATTTGGTTCATAAAAAAAGTTTACGTTATTTGGGATTTGGCTCGTTAAAAAAGTTTTGTGTAATGATTGTGGAAACCGCCAATCATATGACTATTTTCGAAACGGATGTGAAGAGTAAGGGCAAGAAAGTGAAGTTTGAGCTCGTTTCAAAATCCAAGATGGCGGCTTCCGGTTTATTGATATTGCTTACAACTTCTAACAATATGGGTATTTTCGGAACGGGATTGATAAGCAGATGTCGGAAAACGATGTTTGAGGTGGTTCTGAAATTAAAGATGGCGACTTCCGGTTTTTGATATACCTTGAAAACTCTTACAATATGTGTATTTTCGGAACGGGATTGATGAGTAGATGTCGAAAAACAATGTTTGAGGTGGTTCTGAAATTCTAGATGACGACTTCCGGTTTCTTGATATTCCACCTCAAACATCATTTTCCGGAATCTACTCTTTAAACCCGTTCAAAAAATACCCATATTGTAGTAGTTTTCCTGGAACATAAATGAGCCAAAAATCGCTTTCGATGTATGCCAAAACCTCTTTTTACGAAGTAGGTTCGTAAAAAAAGTTTACGTTATTTGGGATTTTGTTCGTAAAAAGAGATACGTAAAAATGGGTATCGTATAAAAAGTGTTCGTAAACGGAGGTTTGGGTGTAAAACAATTTACCAAATATATCTTGACACTTCCCAAAAGGAACCCCTGAAAATACGAATATTTAGCGACATTAATTGAAAATATTTTGTTCATTAAATTTTTGCGTGGTTTTCGTCGGTAGTCGCCATCATTTTACTTACAGTATCATGAAATTGGAATCGTTGCAAATTTTTTGTAAAATTTGATATAAATGTATTCGCTCAAATTCTAGGGAAATTTTTAGAAGTGTGGAAAAATATGTCAGTTTCATTCGTATTCACGTCATCCAGTTATGTCGCTGACGTTACCCACCGGTTTTTTGTATGAGTTGTTATTTGGACTCACATTGTAAACGACATTCAAAACTATACACGCTCACCGATCTATCGTTTGCTGAGTGAATTTTGGCAGTAGTTTTAAAACATTATTTTTGACTACCACCTCGAAAATCCGATGCGATCAGGTTAAAAAATCGAAAATTTGTTGAAATTTGCAAAATCGATCAAATACTTTCGTGAGTGTCGTACTATCGATTAGCAGGATTACTACAGAATTGGAAGGTGCATTTTAATTCGGCGGCGAATGGTTTGGATAAACTCCGGCTAGCAAAATCATGGAAACTATTCAGTAAGCTCTAAGTTTGCAAATTTTATAGATTATTCGTCACAAAATTTAATTCAAAGTGAGTCTAAATTTTGAAATAGATCATCACATCGATTTCTCAGAAATGACTAAACCAATTTTAAAAAGCCTTATTCTCAAATGAAGTGTATTAGAACCCAAAATTAATGGTAATTTCATCGTGATCCAACTTACGTGACTGAAAATACATAAAAGATAACTACACTCTTAGGAAAAATGAAATTTACGCTTGACGTAAATTCAAGCATGCCGTAATTTCTTCGGTGATGATACAATATTACATCTACTAAGATGTATAAATAAATTTTCCGTCTGTATCGATGTAAACTTCAGTTAAATTAACTGTGAAGTTAATGATATGACTTATCTTTATATGCTATGTATTGTGAATGTAAGTGAAACGCGACGTTCCTTTTGTGTGCATCTAAGAAGATGCAACATTTTTTAAGTGTGTACACACTTTAAAAAAAACCTGTGATTTTACATCTTATTAGACGCACATAATTGAGCGTCGCATGTCGCATAAATCTACGTACAAGAACATTTAATATTGTGCACCTGTGAAATTCATTTTTTGGTGCGTAGGATGATTTTCACGAATGTAGGAAAGGTTCCAAATGTCCAAATGATTTCAATACAGTTTCATCCGGCCTCCACTTCCGATACTGTGAGTGCTCCAAAATTTAAAGGGTTATATATGTTTCACATAAGAAAGTTATGAGTTTTACAGTTGACATAATTCTACAAACGATACAATTCATAACAACTTAACTTGTCAAATGACGCAATATTTCATTCGTACCAAATTTTCACAGACTCCGAGTGTAATTTGTATTCGATTACCAAGTGCTGCTGTATGAATTTATATGTATCAATTATTCGTTGAGCAGACAGGTGCTACCCAGGTAACCAGTAAGCACTGATAATGGCAGTGGAATAGCTTTTTATGAGCACCAAAAATTCTTTTAGCTCTATATCTGCAAACTAAAAGCTCATCTGTTGTAAATCAATCAGAAATCAGCTTTCAAAATGCACACTAGTCATAAATAAGCATTATCTATGAAAAGGCGTATATTTCGCCAAAGTCGACCCTAATTCAGTCTCCAGAGCGATTGAAATGCCAATTGACGATTATTTGCAGTCAAATTGCGGCATTAGTATGTGCCTATTGGTTACCTGGGTACTGTGGCTCAGTCGACTAACTGACGTGCTTTGCGATCTCTTGTTCCTCGGTTCAAGTCGCGCGCTGATGCTATTTGTTTTGTTTTGTTTTTTATTTCATTCAATATCAAGTCAAGTAATTTTCAAATAACACAATCTCACATGTTCTTGAATATACATTGGTGTGAAATAGGGTGCCCTATTGCTTCAAATTTCAAAATCAAAAGATTTTTTTGAATTTTTATGGTTTGAGCTCTGAAAAAAATTCCGATTTTCACAATGGTCTACCCAGAACGTTGATTTTTTTTGCTATTTCCAATAGGATAGAGCAATCGATGTTATTAGGTAATGATTCGAAAACAAAGAGTCGCTGAAGAAATACTCGTCCATTATCCCTCAACAGCAGAAAATAAGGGAAACCGAATATAATGAAAATAAGGTTCGTGTCCAAATCGAAGCAAACCATGCTTTATTCGCACAAATAAAAAGCATGAAAGTATGACATGACGCTCTCGACAGTATGGAATCTCTTTGGCTGAAGCTAGAAACAGACAAAAAAAAATGTAAACATCACTATACGTAACGCGGCCAGTTAGGTCATAAATCGCATTTCATCACTTTTGAATGAACGTGACGAAACTTTTCTAGCGGGCATTAACACCGCTGACAGTCTGAAAAAAAGAATGTTAGTATTATAACGAAATAATTTCATAGTGGAATCCAAAAGGAACCTATCATTCCTCTTTAAGGTGACCATGGAAGCGAGCCACAAATGGCAACCAAGAAACCACCTACCCTCCCACTCCACCTTCCGCTGTTATGCCCTGCTCTTGATGTAAACAATCCATGAAACACATTTTTTCTACGCGTAGGGGTAAATATGTTTCGTAGAATTGCTACTGCAACTTGGTGACGTAATCATTCATCGTATTAATATATGTTTACGATAAACTATCAACTCTGAAGAATGATTTGTGCAAAACTTTTTCGGACCTTCATTGGAAGGTTTCTTCTTAGAATGTTATTATTTTTCACTCACCTCAAGATTTCAACTGCTGTTTATAGCTCTGTGACATAAGTCAGCTTTATGAAACACTTTTGAGTTGTTCTTCACCGGTAAACTTATCCTCTGATTTAAATATTTTATAATAAAACCTTTGAATAACTCACAGTTCTGGTTTAAAATTTTTTCCAAAAATCCACGACAAAAAATTTGCCGGCCTGCTTTAGTATTGGTAATACCACCCTTTTATATTGGCAGTGATGCCATACATAATTAGAGAAAAAAACCTTGCAATGCACTAAAAATGGCATTATTTTTAATTAGTCGCACATTGATATAGTTAAAATTACGGATCAAAACTACTTTCGTACGTCACCATCTAAAATTTCAATATTTTTTTTTAAAAAACGATAACATTTCCCTTATTTCCATTTCAAACATTGCTTCCCCTCCAAGTTATCCGCAACCCTGTTGTCTTATTTACCGTCGCTATGGAATGCAAAAAATAAACAAACAGTTCAAGTATTGCAATCTTTTCAAAACGCCTCGTCAATCTAAGAAGAGGAAAGCAGCGCTCATTCGCGAAAATCAATAGAAAAATAGATTGGATACGTTGATAGAGTGTGTTTTGGGTAGTGAGTATGTGCGGGACTCATAAGTTCAAACAGTGGAAGAACTGCCAGAAGTACTGGTTCAAAACAATACCACGGAATTTGGAAACTGTACTGGATCCAACAATTTGGTATCAATAGGTAAAGTTCTAAAACATTTTCGTCAATGTATGAGATTATATCTTCAAATTTGCATGATAAATCTTTCCAGAGCAAATAGCCGATTTGTCATCAAGCCCTCTCGTCACGTGCCACTTGACTGTTCTCTGGGTGAGGTTGCTTTCCTATCCGAAAACGATGATGTTGTCGACATAATGGAAAATGTAGAATTTGTTGATTTGTGTTTTTTGAACATGGGAGCTTCATAATCAAAAATTAATATCAATATAAAAAGCCATTGCAACAGAGATAGTACTGATTTCGTGTTACTATACTTAATACATCAATGTAACAGCTTCCTTTTTACTTTGTAATGTAAGAAAAATGCCAAGAACCAAGCGAAGGCAAACAATAAACTATCTTCTTTGGCACAATCATTATATTCTTTTGATCGCATGATTGCAATTTGTTAACTCCGGAATGAACATGTAAATGAGATAGGTCAACTCTGTTCTGTTAGGTGATTTGAATAGTTTCAATGTTTACATTTTGTTCTGGCAATTGTATTCCTTTCAGCACACAAATATTATTATTTCATTCCTCTCTACTCACAAATACTATTACTATATAAAAAGTATTGTTTCACCAATACTTTTACATTTATTATCCTTGGCTTCTGTCCACGGTCACCTTAATACGGTTTTGTTTCATTCCACTAACCGCTCAAAAACCAAACTTTGACCGCTAGCAGGTAATTGGCTACTAAGACAAAAATACACCTTGGGTAATTGTATGTGTGTGTGCACTTTTCGAAGATATTTTTACCGCTCAATTTTCTTAGAGATGACTAAACCGATTTTAACAAACTTAGGCTCGTTTGAAAGCATTGATCAAGTTCAAAGATCAAATGGCTGTGACTTTTGGTTCCGGAGATATGATGGTATAAGTGACGTAACCGACAAAACACGTTGATTTTTACCGCTCTTATGTGTATAAGGGTGCCAGTATTTTGGGATCACCTCTATTTTCGTAAAGCTCTAGTGCTCAGAAGTTCAAGCTCCTCGGAAAAGTCCACATTAAAATTTGAGCTAAATCGGACATGGGTAAGGGGTGCTGCCCAGCGGTTAAAATTTGAAAGTTAGTTTGAAAATTTTCAATCTTTAAAAACCACCATAGGGGGAGTACATGAAATTTCCGAAATCGAAATTTTTTTTGATGCCAAAAATCTTAAAATTGCATGAAATGTCGAGATTTAGTGTTATCTGAAAAAAAATTATTTTTCAAATCGACTTTCTGGTACTTTTTGATAGTCCCAGAACATGAAGAGTGGTATTTGAAGAATAGTTCGATACTTCAATAAACCGAAATACTACTGTGGGAAAAAAGTAATAAGACTTTGTTCATAATTTCCAAATTCGTTATTTATTCTTCCAGATCTATTTCGTCCCCCTTCGTAATCCCTCCGGCTCTAATAGACTTGTGCAAACTTTTTTTTTCCAACCCTCAAAACAGTTTGTTAAAGTCGATTTTCGGATGCGCTTAGCGATTCTTCAATTGACTCAAAACGGTTTCCCCGGAGCGATTGTTTGAGTTTGCTGGATAGCCAGTAGTCACACGGAGCTAAATCAGACGAATAAAGCGGTTACGGAACGATATTGATTGAAATTTTAGCGAAAAAAACACGAAGCATGCGACGGTGAATTATCGTGGTGCAAAAACCAAGATTTGCCCGACCTCTTTTTACGAATAGCTTCGCGCAATGCTAAAACCGGGGGTAAATAAACGATATAGAAAAAAAGCTTCGCGCAAATGACGCTTAACACTGGAATAGTTTTTTGTTGTTGATAGTTTTGTCGGTCAGAAGGAATTCAGAGTGCACCACACCTCGATAATCAAAGAAAACTGTTAACACTGGCCGTCCTGAACGTGGTTCGTCGCCAACGCATTCCTGACCCTTATAAGTGAAGGAAGTTGTTCTGATCTGTTAAGCGAGTTACGATAAATAACATTACAATCGAAAAGAAAGAAATCTTCTTTGCCCGCGATACGAAAATCATAAATTGCATGAAAAACAAAAAAAACATTCGTTTTTTAGGATTCAATAAAAATTGTTTTCAATAATCATAATATGTGACTATTTTCACAATATCAAGAAGACAAAGTGCACCATTTTCAAGCCATATTTCTGCGAAAATAATAATAACAACCTTTAAAAAAAGTTACTGATAGTTTCACGCATTAAAACAACACAAATTAAACTGCCAACTGCAGTAAAGCCATTCCCAACATGCGGATTTTTATATAACCAACGCTTATCCTGTTAATTTCAACGCCATCCATCGTACAAACGCTTTCCCCAGGCGTTTCCTCATGTTGCAGGATTCCACGGTAGAATCAACTCAAATCCATAAATCAACCTTTTCCAATCATTACAAGTTATACATAATCCAGGAATCAGTTCTTTTCAGCCATCATCAGAAAGCACAAAATCATGACAGCTCATCGTGGCAATTATGGCAAATTAACTAACCGTACAAGCCAGTCATCGTCGATCGATCCACCTGCCTTTCGAGGGACTAGAGCCCTAAAAACGATGAGCTGAAGAAACCGATGAATGCTTTTCGCCTTCTCATGCTAACTTAAAATTCTGGGTTGTTTTGTAGCCCACAGAGTCTCTGGGACTGGGTTGGATTTGGTCTCCTGCAGGCGTTTTTATTCTACCGAAATTTATTCTTTGACAACACGGCTGACTATAGTGCAGTTCGAGTTCAAGAATATTTCATTTTCCTATTTGAATAATGTCACAAACGAACAGCTATTCAACTTACTCGTTGTCGAAAATTGATAGTCAATTTTCTTATTTCTTCTGTACAGAAACAGGAAAAGTCCTCAAAATTCCGTTTGAATTATTTGTAGATGTAAGCTACATTAACTGTTTTGAAGTGGGATAAGAATATCTCGATATAAGAATTCTCCTAGCTCTCAATCAGCAATATGAATGCTTATCTATTGTTAATCAGATCTTCGAATAGACATGAGACAAATATAAGCGTTATGAATCATGTTGGTATCATGTTTAGTCTCAAGACCGACTAAAATGTGATTTTTTTTTCAAAATGCGGCAATACAAAAATAAAAACAAAAATAAAAAATCGGTTTTAATCCAACTAGTGGTGTAATAATACCTTTCTCATATCAATCATACTATCATATATAATACTGTGGTATTTTTCAAAATAATTTTCTTCGATTCATTGAAGAAAAACTGAAATCGGTTTGTGCTAAACTCTTCTCCAATTGATAGTTTTTATCAGTAGTCGGCCATACTAATACAACTATCAATTGGAGAAGATTTGAGGTCGATTTAGAATTTTTTTAACTTTTCTTCGCCCTTTTCAGTGGTATTAGCCTATATTATCGGGACCGGAAGTCAGATCCAAATGAAATTCTGGAATCTAGCATGCAATCTAAAGAGCTTTCATTTGAATCTAAGTTTGTGAAAATCGGTTCAACCATCCCCGAAAAAAGTTGGTGCACTTATTTTCACAATGTTTGCACATAGAATCCTTCCAGGTTGGGACTCGAATATATGACAACTGGCTTCCCAAGTAACACTTTCAATATTAATAAATACTTGCTGCTTTTTTCTACGTTACATCATAAATCTTGCATTAAAACATTAAACTCCACGAAAGCCTACCGAAAACAACATATTCTTGCCAAGTAGACCATTCTTCATAAAGTTTCGATTCGGAAACATTTAACTTAAACATGTAGGGAAACGTAGTTTCAGTATTTCAATAGCATACTATTGAAAAATTGGTTATAATCGACCTATGTTTTTACTAACCAATCACAGAAGGGCGAATGATGTCACCCTATTAATTTTTCGTGTACGGCCGACGTTTTCGGTCGTTGGTCTGCACCTAAAATTTCATATAGCAGCAGATCTGCTTCGTTCGGTATAAAGAGTATAAACGTTCCCTTCTGCGTCGTATGTGCGTTCGCACAAAATGGAATCTATAAGTATATGCAATCCAACAATTTTAACTTTAATCGGCACCTACCCGCCAACGAAGTAGGCAGCTTTTCACTCGCTGGATGCTTGATTTTTATAGTGTGTCATTTTCTTCCATCTGCTGCACACCGTGTTCGCTTGAGTGTATTGAGTCTGTTGATTCTACGGGAACTAGCAGACCAACTCAGACCTTTCGGCGATAGATTTTTTGGACCTAATTTGTATCTCGGTAATTTGTTGCTATCCACATTTAACATGTGTGCACAGTACGGTGATGTGCAAGTGGTAACCATAAAGACTGTCCCAGAAAGTATGGACGCACTTTTATTTCGCTGTAAATAATTCACAATTGTTAGATATTCAAATTTTATTAGATATACTGATAATACTACTGACTACAACAACAGAATATTATTCTCAACATTTGCTACTTAGCCATTGTAGACTAGCTGGCGCACCTTCATTAAATTTCGTACAGACTTCTTGGCGACAAGTTTTGACACTTTTTCCAATCTTTTTCGAACTGTTGAATGGTTTCGGCTGCCGAGACATGTTCCCTAAGATGTGCCTTCGTTAATGCCCAAAATTCCTCAATTGGTCGAAGTTGTGGGCAATTTGGTGGATTCATGTCTTTTGGGACGAAAGTGACATTTTTGGTAGTATGATTGGTGATTTCGAGTAGTGGCAAGAATCAAGTTCTGGCCAGAAGACAACAGGATCCTTGTGGTTTCGAATCATGAATAGAAGTCGTTTTTGTAAGCATTCCTTGATGTATATTTCGCTGTTCATTGAAGCAGTGGTGATGAAGGGTTTCGAAATCTTACCGCAGCTACAAATTGCTTACCAAACCCTAGCTTTCTTACCAAATTTTTGGACTTAAATCGATGTATCGGACTGGTTTAACACTTGCCCTTCTCGCACCGTATAATATTGTGGTCCCGGCAAGGATTTGTAATCGAGTTTCACGTAGGTTTCGTCGTCCATGATTATGCAGTTCAAATTTCATGCAAGAATCGTATTGTACAGCTTTCGAACCCTCGGTCTGATCGATGCTTCTTGTTTCGGACTACGTTTTTCTTGTTTCTGCTTCTTATAGGTACAAAGATTCAAACGTTCTTTAGCACGAAGAACATTTGACTTCGAAGTGCCCACTTTTTTGGCCACATCCCGAACTGAAACCTCCTTCTTTTGCTCGAACGCCTTCAGTATACGTTTATCCAACTGAGGTTTAGAAGGACCTTTTTTCGACCCGTTTTCGGTTTATCCTCATCAAACTTCTTAATTGCATTTCGCACGGCTTTTTCACTTACTCCTTTCATTTTTGCTATCTTTCTCAGTGACAGTCCGCGTTCTGTGCACCTTTTGTACACAATTTTTCGACGTTGTTCTGCTGAAAGTCCACGCATTTCGAAACAAACTAATGAAAACGAATAAACAACTGCACAAGTGGTTAGAGAAGAGTGTAAACACCAAGACGCAGCCATAAAAATTGAAAGATTCTGAACCATTGCGAAATGCCAGCGGTTTTTGGTTGCGTCCATACTTTCTGGGACTGTCTGTATTAGTTGCAGAAAATGCTTTGTTTATGGAGTAAGTTCATAATCACTGAAAATTTAAACGCTTCTAACTAGGTGATTTGAAGATGGAATTGTATTATTTCTCGATGAACATTATATTAGGTTGCGATTGCGCTGGTCTATTTACGAACGGAAGCCGAAGTTCGCAAAAAAAACAAAGAATATTTATTTTTTAATTATTTATTTATTTATTTGGAGCAGGAAAAAGCCCACTGGAGTTGATACTTATTAAGAATATCTCTCCATATATAATAAACATAAAACATGAAACCTCCTCATCTTTTGTACCAACAGATAATCACATCCAAATGATACATTAATTAATTATAATAAAATACAAGGTACACTTACAAACTAACATAACATACTTAGAAGGGATGCAAACTGCCTCCCCTTCTTTATTACTGTAGTCTGTTAACCCACATTTACATTTTCTATTATTCGTACTGTACCACGCTGCTGCATCCAAAATAAAATTCTATTACATTAGGCATGCGAAGCAGTATCGCGTTAAAAACTACCGCCGAAATCACCGCCGCTTGAGTAAGGTAGAAATTCTATCTTTCTAAATTTTACTGTCTCCTTGTTCATGCTACTGTAGCACAAAAAATGCAGCTCGCTACGGTAGAAAAATGTACTTTGCCGCTGTAGAAAAAAGTAGATTAGTGCGATAGAAAAATGTACTTTACCGCGGTAGTTAATAGTGGTATCGAAGAACAGTGAGCGCAGCACATTGCTTATATTCTTCGCTACTTCAAAGATGATTTTCGCTTATTCAGAATGTTTATAAAGTAATAATGCTAATATCATATATTTAACTCCGGTTTTAAGCTTTTGATCGTTGCCAGGAGGTATTAATGGTTGGGTTTGCCAGAGGGTATTAATGAATTATTTTTCTCGAACAAAAAATGTTTTGAAGTAAAATTATTAAGTTGCAGAATTATTTTTGTATTTCAAGAAATTATGTAATCGCTGTGAGAATCAACTTTTGAATAGAGGCTCGTAGGGCCGAGAGTCTTATACCGTTTGAATCAGTTCACTTAGTTCGCACAGTGACTGTGTGATTAGTTCAATAAATTATTCATGTTTTCTGGACTTGTTAATTGATGGACAAGTAAACTTAATTCGACTTTACTGGTTCCGGAAAGTAGTGGGCGAAAGATATTTTTGATATGGTTTGATCGATTCTCATTAATTTCGTGTAAAATTGAATGACTAGCTCCGAAATGACATATTTATACGTGTAAAATAATTCAAACCGTGATATGAACAAAATAATAAAATCAATTAGTATTTTGATCGAAATGAATGAAAAACTCACTCGGAATGGAAATACTCGAAACTCTGCCTGTTGGAAGGTTTTGTTATTTTAAGAACAAATTACCGGATTAATGAGTGCGGTTCACAATAAAATATAATCAATAATTAAACACAGAACTAAAGAAATAAATTAGAATAGTAACTTAAACTGCCATAGTTAGATTCACTATACTCTATTTGTACTACCGTCAATCATATGTATTAAAAAAAGTTTTGTACTGTGTTACAACATGCAGATCATCCAAATTTATTTCCATTGGTTTGATCGCTGTCTTGCTATCCTCGTCAGCAGATTGTTCATTTATATTATTTTTCCAAAGGTGTCGCATTAGAAAGAGAAAAGTTGGTGCTTCGCATATCGCGTTCTCCCTGACAGCAACCTAAGGACCACCTGAAAAGTGTTGACCTATGACCACTACCGTTTTTACACTTTTCAATCTGTTACGCACTAAACACAGAATTGAGTCAAAATCGGTTATATCAATCGAAAGCTTCCCAAGGAACAAATGCACCTAGTGTTATAAAATATCTAGTATATTTACATGCCTAGAGCCACTTCAGTAAACTCGAAGGAAATTAAATCTCTGATACACTAATAATTTCAACTGCACTGACTCTGTCAAACGGAAATCTTTATGATAATTGTTAGGTTAGGTTAGGTAGAGCTAACACCCACGCTATATCTGAGAAACGCTTGAATGGCGACTTAGCCCACATTGGGAAGTTTGGGCCACTCTCATCTAATGAGAAAAAATCGTTAAAATATTGCTGACTTTCCAACAGCTCAACAATAAGATCAGTAAAAAGTATCATTTACCGATCGATCGGTAGAGCTGAGCTGAGACTCATTTCTTCATAATTATATACTGAATTGTTTATCGCTCCATACTTAAGTTTGAGAACATTTACATAAAAATTGTAAATACACGAGATTGGTAAGCTATAGAGAATTACTGCTATTTTGGTCGGTTTGGATTAAAACCTGGTAAAATATCATCTTTGGTCCCACAAAATCGATTTATTTAAGTGTGCTCGAAAAAACATTAGGCTTACTGCCCAAAACATGGAAAATACTCAGATATCGAAGACTATATCTTTCTGAAACCGTTATTAGCTTTTCAATTTCAGTAAATTATGTAATTATCCGAAATTTAATTTGTGCTGATGATGATCGCAAGAAAGCATCCTACGTATATTAGTAAAACAAAAGTTTACCATTTGTATTTTTTACCCTCATGTTTACCGGAATCAATTAAAATTCAACGCAGCTTTTATAGATTTTACGATGAATTATTCTTTTGCTTGGGATTTACCAAAAAAAAAGGTGGATGGGTAATGTCAGAGACATAACAGGATGTCGTGAATACGAAAAAACTGATACGCTCCCATCACTTTTCCGAATATCAGTTAGTTGATTGATTGTATGAATTGTGCAAGCTTTCCTCTTTTTCACTAATAGAGTTTGAAGCGATGCACCTACATTAAAATACAGATTAGTTACATTAAACAGCTACTATTCTACAACTATATATTCCAAACTTGAAACAATTCTTTTATAATTTGCTAATATAGCAGGCTAGGTACGACAAATTTGTAGTTTATTTTTATTGATGCTACAAAGTTCGAAGATATCTGATTCTTCTCGAAATTTCAGTACGAGACAATTGCAATGGGCTGGTCTGAAATGTATCGACGATCTTCGCTATGCAAGAGTTATTCTAATAATAATAATGATAGTAATAATAATAATAATAATAATAATAAAAATAATAATAATAATCATAATAATAATAATAATAATAATAATAATAAAAGAGATTAACCTGTTTATATGGCAACCCTGTTTCGCATGGCATATTTTTACACGGTCCCATACTAGTATAAAAATGTGTTCAACATTCGCTTTCGCATTGCCGTTCGTAATTGAATGTGTTAGTGACGGTACAAATCTGCTTTTCTACCTGTTTACGGTGCCATCGTTCTGACGGTGTCTCGTACGTACAGAGTAGCTGCTTTAACTCAAATGACGCTATTTCTCACATCACATTTCAATTTATACTGGTAGCGGTGTACGGACCTCCCCTTCACAGAACGGGAAACAGTGAGACGATATAAAAGAGAGAGTTAGTAGAGCGGCAGTCAGTAATACTGAACTGGCTGTCTAACGGTTAACAGCTTCTTGTGGAATTTTCACGCGGAAACACGCACACAGGAGGAAGAGTTAAGGGCAAGGCAAAGTCCCGCTCGAACCGTGCTGGTCTGCAGTTCCCAGTTGGCAAAATCTCCATCGTCTGCTCCGGAAGGGAAACTACGCAGAGCGTGTCGGTTCCGGTGCACCGGTCTATCTGGCGACAGTGATGGAGTACTTGGCTGCCGAAGTGTTGGAATTGGCTGGTAATGCTGCCCGCGACAACAAGAAAACGAAAATCATCCCTCGCCATCTGCAGCTGTCCATCCGTAACGACGAGGAGTTGAAAACCCCGTCCTTTTCAGGACGACCACATAACTGTGAAAAAGAAATATTTAGGATTGCTTTAAATTTAGCCAGTTCTGATACGCCTAGAAAGTAGAATGCGCAAATCAAGTGAAAACATTTGTTCTAATAATTTGTATAAAGTATACTAGTATAAAGATGTTTCTAAATCAAAATTTTCTGTTTCGTATTGCGAGACAGCGTTACTGTCCTGTCGTAATTGAATGTGTTAGATATCATGATCAAAAAGCGTCCCATACTAAAGAATTCACGACAAAAAAAAAATACATATTGATCTGTACTTGGCAACTCTTTCGCACGGCATATTTGTGTACTAGTATAAAGATGTATTCAACATCATCACTTCCTCTTTCGCATTGCCGTTCGTAATTGAATGTGTTAGTGACGGTGCAAATTAATTTAACTTCTCGTGTGTGCCTTGTTTCGGCAACAGTTGCTCGGAAAATGGTAGGAAAGCGATAAAATTCAACTAATTCTTTATGATTATTTTTAGCACTTAAAAGTGCTATTTGAATTTGCTGGAATTTTCGGCTGCCTTTCAGAATTCCTGTACGCAGAACGGGAAACAGTGAGACGACAGGTCCACGATGTTGCTCTCGTGTGTCTTGTTTCGGGAACAGATGCTCAGCAAATGGTAGGAAAAATGAAGCACTCAACTTTTATATGGATGCTCTTGTATAGATGCAGACATCTCGCGTTCTGATTGGCTGGTGCTGTCATGGGTTAAATCAAACAGCTTTTTCAATAGTGTACTATTGAAAAACTTCAATGTTGTTGCAATACACGTTCAAGTTGAAAATTTTCGATTCTATTGGTAGTTAGATTATATAAATCCTTCTACAGATCACTGAGCTATGAGCTTCCAAAATACGAGAAAGGCAAACGCGCCATATGAATTATCCTCTTTGACATTCGTTTGTACCAAACATTTAAGAAAAGTTTAATTTTGAACTATTTAAGATTATGTCACGCAACTGAAAATTTTATCATAAAATTGTGATCATATTTCCGATGGCATGTTGCAAGAATTATGTTGATTCATTAGATACAACAGAAGATATTCACGATCAAAAACTTATCACTCTCTCAGAGGGTAAATTTTGAAAAGGCGCCCCATAGTAAAGTAAGTCGTATTCACGACAAAATTTCTGACGAAAAATGATTTCCACTTTGAGTCACTGAAATTCTAAACGTAGCGAAATACTTAACGATTTCTTTGAACTCGACATTTGATTTTTCTAGTTGGGAAAGAGTTGTACAAGCAATACTGATCGTTCAATAAAAATACATCTTTATATACAAATAGAACATCTACAAAAGGTTCGAAGAGGAATTCAAATTTCTTCTTGTCCTTATTTTATTAAACCTAGCTTCTATTGGGTTGTAAACACAGCCTAAATATATTGTATGCATGGCAAGATTACAGGAAAAGGCTTCTGTGTTTTAGTTGAAGAGACTTAAAAAAGTTCTTTGAAGAATCCCTTAGAAATGCATACGTTTGAAATAAATATATAACTAGAAATAAAAATGCAATGAAAAAATGAAATTGCCCGCTTCAGAAAACTTGATTTATTTTCTGAGTAGGGTAACGGTACCTTCATTCATTTCAGCTCCGTATCTCAATAAGCTGAAATATGGTGCATTCTGAGTGCATCGTAAAGATAATAACATCAGTATTATGCACAATTATGCCGTTATCTGATTTTTCAGAGCCGAAACAAAGATATTTCATCCGATTTTATCATAATTTGTTGATTGGTAGTCGCGTAATCCTCAAAATAACGTGGTAGCTCCACAAATGAAATGATTATTAGTACAATAACCCTATGTACGATGAATGCATTTCTATAGCCATAAATTTTAATCTTTTATTAGTCTGGATTATTCTAAACATAAAATATAGTCAACACAAAAATTTTACAAGATAGGCTCATGAAAATGCAATTCTTCATGTAAAAACAGGTCTTGATACCAGATAACAAATTTCATCGTTCAAAAAGATTAAAGAACAATATCAACGAATTCCTAGTTCAATAAAATATAATCAGTTGTTCATGCATGCATGTGAAAGATTAATTCAATCAACCTTTCACTACACACCTTTTGAGCAAACACCGTTAAGTACGGCGGTAGAATACGTTTTCGTCCGCAGCTGTAAAGTACTTTTTCATCCGCAGTAGAAGTACATTTTTGTCCGCAGTAGAATACTTTTTTTTGTTGGCGGTAGGAAGCTACAGTACATTTTTGAAATCTACGGGAGTTTCAAGCAGCAGTACAAGCCGTACCATCAAGAAAAGGTAGAATGAAGTAGAGCAAAATTTGTTTCTACCTGTGCCGTTCTGATCGTCGCTGGTACTCTCTCTGCGGTAAATGTACCATCAAGCAGTTGTAGCAGGCTGTAGAATTTTGAATGTGTAGAATGTACAAGGATAAATGTATTCTACCGCTACCGTTTGCATCCCTGCTTAGAACTCACAAACTTAAATACAAACATACGAATTATAGGTAATGTCAAGGTCAAGGTCAAGTTCTTAAAAAATACTATAAATGAGCGCCTGAGAGTAGTACTAGACAGATTAGAATCAAAAATAGTATAACAACGATTAAATATACGAATTATGGTTGATACAGGTTCGTTCTAGCAAACTGGGGACAAGAAAAGGGTTATTCCGAAGAGTTCTACTTCTGATATTAATATAAATACTCATTCAGGGGTTTGCCAAATTGTGTGCTAGGGCACATAGCCGATTTCGATATGTTTACTTTACGTCTGCTTAACGGTTCAAATTGAACTGCCGAGTTTTGCATAAAGCAGTTCAAAATGAACTGCTATGCACTAATGAGTCAAAGACGAAACGTAAACATATCAATATAAATACTGCTTGAACGCAGTTGACGATGGTATATTAGTAACGTTAGTGTTTTAAAATTGCATTTTTAATATCATTATGATCGGTCGTGTCTCGTACACAACCCTGTATTTTTTTGTAGCCTGAGTTCGGTATTAGAGTCAGTATTACTTTGAAATTGGTTGGTGAAGGCAAATTGTTGATTCGCAATTACTTAGTCTTAGCCGTTTTTTGATTGTGAAATCTTAGCATTTGAATCGGTATAAATAGTTGAGATGAGTAGATTTGTGGGGTGAGATGAAATTTTTTAAGTTATAGTAGGATTAAGATATACTCAGAGTTTGTTCATAGTTCCAAAATCTTCAGGTTAGGTTCGGACACATAAAAGCTCATTCTATTGTTTTAGTATACCATCTTGTTGGCTAATCCGGACAACGGATTAGAATTTTTAGCAGTAAGTTGTAAGTTTCCTTTTGAATAGTGTGACCAGCCTTAAAATCGTATTGGATCACTCTTTATAACAAATACAATCAAATGCTTAACTAAAAATGTTGCAGTTGATGGATTGACTGTTTCAAGAGGCGTATTTCTAACTGAAATAACTATTCAACATACTATAAAATTAACGCGATAAACTAAAAATAAATTAGAATCAGATGCCGTCATGTGATGTATGACCTTTTTCTAAAAGTTGCATACAAATCTTAGCTTAATTTGCAACAGATTCAATAAATATTTTCCTCATTTTTTCTGAGCTATGATGTTTGTAATCAGTTTAAACTGCATTCTATGCAAATCCTGCTCGTAAATCTGTTAGCAGTAAAATCCCGACTAAACGTCCATTGATGATCAAACTTTAAAGGGTAAATCCGACCGAACATCTATTCATCGTTCCATCGTTCATCTTTCCAATCCCTATCGAAATGCACGTCAGCAAACATCGCAAATTGATTTAAAGACCTCTCAAGCTGGGTTTCCTTTGAATGGCGGTTCTTTTCTGTGCATCGGCTTCTGAGTGATTTCTAAGGAGAGCCCGTACAATGCTGGCAGATAGCTTTCTGCAGACAGTATTACTTACGCATTGCTTCACTAATGTTCAGCATTCAGTTTGTTCTTTTCTTAGTTGGAAAGCCGGAAAGCGGTTGAATGCAGCTGAAAGAAACCAGATTATTGCAATTATCATAATTAAGCCAGCAATGGATCACGAAACCGGGTCAGGTCATGATGCCGGAAGCGGAACCGGGTTAGCCCGAGGGTAATATTCTGCATTTCCTTTGAAACAATGGCAGGCCATCATGGAGACAATTAAAATAAAGAAGCTCTCATAAGAAGAGGCTTTTTTTACTTCGATTGCAAGCTCTATCTTTGCAAACAAACCTCCTAGTCCTTGTTTAGGGTTTCTTCCATTAACATTCATATAGAAAGTAGTGTTACTGTTAAATCTTTTCAACTTCTTATTCATTTAATCTTCTTTCATCGAGTCAAAAGAATAAGTTTTAAAATCTGAATTACCTTTCATAATTCGCCTAAACGCTCTTTGATCAAACTTTCCGCCCCTTATCAATGGAAACGCGAATCGTGAAATTCATCCTTTGATTACTAACAGTATCAGCCGGTTTTGGGCTGTAAATCGAATCACCACCGGAAAGCTCACGAAATAGGCAGCATCTTTCCCAATTTTAGTCAACCAGGCAATTCAACTCACAGCAGCAGTACACACACACATACACACACGCACTGCCAGGGTTGTACGAAGAAACCGTATCGGCTGGCAGCACCGGTAGCCGCATGGGTGGTGGGCATGGAAAGTTAAGCTCACAAATTACGGAATCAAAGTCGACTAGATTCTACCACGTTAATTGAAAACGTTATCTCGATTACTTTCGCCCGCGGAGTTCACCCCAAAAACATGCAAGCTGCGGGTTCTGGCTTTGCTTTGGATCGGCTGCTTGAATAAACTACCTTGCGTACCTTGCGCCTAATGAGATTCGCGTTGATTTCGCAGCCCGATAGGACCGATGCGGGTGTCGTTCGTCTCTTACCTGAAAGATTGAAAGAAGAGAAAAAAAATGAAAACAGTGTAAATGAAAAGCGATTAAGTTGAGATGGAACTTAAGTTGCGAGAAGTAATTTGAATGGGCACGGTACTGAATCGCTAAGGCGGGAAGAGTGATTATGACGATACTCTAATTGGATGAAACGAAAGGAAAGTTATAATTGGGAAAGCCAAGTAGGCAGCAGCGTTTCGTTTATCTGTCGTGATCGAACCGGTGCTTAGCTCGGTAGGAGGATTTCATCTTCATTTATCTGACGAAATTGGAACAAATCATTCGATTTTCGGGAAGCAATCGGTGCCATCGTCACCACCGAAATCCTAGGACGAATGATTCCACTGCTCTCTTTTCGCTACTCGGGAAATCCAGTCACGAATTCTAACTTCAATCAAACCATGGCCCCTTTTGTACGCCGAGAGTTGTGGCCCGGGTGACTGATTTATTTGCCAGTCTAAGCCATCGGTTGAAGCCTCCGGATAGAACACGTGCTGCTGTGTATCATCACATCACAGTCCTCCAAAGTGAATGTAATCCAAAACAGCGTGTTTCTTCGGAAGCATTTCTACCTACCCGAACGCCCCCAGGACGAAAAGCTGTCGAAATGCTCAGACAGAATGTTGTTGATGGGAATTGCGTGTATGTTGGTATATTCGAGACGACTCGACTACTGCGATTGGCAGACAAGGAAATGAATAGTGTGTATCGAATATGTAGAAATGAGAAGAACACTATTTGGCGCTTATCGCTAAGAATTCAAACGAATTTTCTCTCTGCGTAGGGGCGATAGTAGTTTTCATGTTTACATTCTTTTACTAAATTTTTACACTTGATAAAAATACCTTAGTATTGTGTTCATACGACGGTCGAAAAGAAATATGTTTTTGTTGCGGAGTTTTGTTTTAACAACAAGGATGAATTTTATCGAAATCAAAGAACGCTCTCTAGCAACTCTTAACACGATTCAATCAGTGCCATCAAAGAGAGACGGATATCATCGCAACAACAAAATAAAAGACCGGCATGGTTCATTTAACATAGAACAGACACAAGTGCGAGAGCGAATTTCTCTCGATGATCCGTCTGAGCATCACGAGTTAGCACGCTGCTGTGGGGATTCCCTCTGAAGCAACAAACGGACGCTCATTCTCGTTTCGCGATCCGATTCTGTGCGGGCAGTGGATAATTGCGATAGGATAATTTTACTATTGCCGCTTATTCTAACTATGTGCATCTAACCTTTGTTTAAGTTGTGTCTATGAAAATGTATGTGAATGCTCCACACAAGGGCTTTGAAATTTTGCAACCTAGTATGAGAATCATCGATTCGATTTTCTGCGATTATAGTCAAATTGCGATTCTCTCTTGGTAAATTCCACACAGCGCCGATCATTATCAGAATAATTTTTTTCAGTGCCGTGAAATACTTACAGTATGAAGTGGAGCGAAGAAATGTATAAAAATTCTCTTACGGTTCATGCATTGAGAGACACGAGTTCTTGTATCATCTTTTACCGGATTGAAAATGTTGTATACAATATAGAAAAAATATCGAGCAGCTTCTGTCAAATTATCGGCAATCACCAACACTGCTTAACAGTTTTTAAGGAAAGTGTTCAAATAGCAACACAGATTGTTTAAATATTTCGGATTTTCAACACTTCAGAACACATTGGACTCACTGTAAATTAAGTAAAATGATAAAAATAAAACGAGCATCGCCACTGACGAACGGATGTTATTTTTCTGAGCAAAAGTTTAAGCGTATAACGCTATAATAATAATCGTTGTCCATTTTAAAACATTTGAAATATTTGCTCGCTACTAAATTAGAATTTCATGAATGGTCGGTTTGAATAATAACGTGATAATGATTGACGCGATTGGCGACGATACGACCTGCCACTCGTCTATCAACACCGTATCGTAAATGTAAGGGACGGGTAGGGTCTAACATCTTTGAAAAATCATTTATTATTTTCTTTAAATTTTCTCATAGTAAAATATTTCAAGAGTTTTCTGTGTAATTTTCAAGCCTATTGGAATGAAACTCTGGAAGCTATAGACTTTTATCTATAGCTATCTCATTCTACGAAGAAGCAAGAGCTCGGCGCACAGGCTCAAGATTTCTACTTCGTTTGACTTCAAAACTTGACAAAACATTCTTGAAATGTTTCATTATAATAAATTATAAAAGAAAAATTTTTTTTTTTGAGAATGTTAGACCCTACGGGCTCCCTGGAGTAATTAATTGCTTCCAATGATTTTATAGACAAAACACATTAAACGCGTTTCTCTCGAAAGCAGGTTTCGAAAGTCCGTGTCCATCGTCATTCAAAATTTACTGAACCAATTTTTTTTCAAATTTCGCACACATTTTCTATATATAAAAAACCAGACCCCAACGTTTTTCTTTTCGTTGTTTGTTACTTTGGGGAGGTTTAAAAGCTACAAAATGGCGGATTTTTTCGTGGAAAATCGTAGTTTTCACTTTGAACAATCACCAAAAATTAAAAAAAATAAAATGGCCTCTTTGGCGAACCGACTTTCGGTGAAATGACTTTCGACGAAATAACCCGCTCCCCTGTTGAAGGGACACTCGCGTTCTTTTTTCACTTTGTTAAAATTACTGACGACATTTCAATTGAAATGTTACTTACAGCAACTTTTCTTCGAATTACAGATCTCTCACTTTCATATACCATTGCACTAATTTTGCGAATGATATAAGATGCATAACTTTCAGAACAACATTACTTTCGAACAAAGAATTAGCAGAATTCGCAATGCTAGAATATATTGTGGGTCTTGACTTAAACTTCAAAAGGAAGTAGACGGGTTTGCATATAAAAACTGCCCCCAAACAGAAATAAAATTGATATGTTCGGAAGGATTTATATTGGAGATGAATTTCTCAAAATTTTAACCCTTAAGCAGCTAAATTTGTGTAGTTATGGTGGTTTTTTTGATTTTCATTCTATTTAAATTTTTCAAAAACTTCTTTAGTGAAAAAATGCAAAAAATCAGGAATATTTTAGGATTCGTGAGAAACCGTTCTGATTTTTTCAAAATGTATTTGTTGTGAAAAAAAATGTTCAAAATTTTCGAATTTTTTTTATTCGCATTTACAATTTTGGTACCACTCTATATTTTACATCAAAAATAAATCATTACATGAGTAAATTACGCAGTATTTTTTCAGATTTTTAAAAAAATGTAGACGGGTTTAATATTTGATTTGAAAAAAAAAAAGATTCGTCATTCATAAAACCATGCGTCTCCATCAAATTATCATCCGATGGAGATGCATGGTATTTAGTTCTCAAATCGTACACCAGTCACCTTCAGAACTAACTACCATGTGTTTTCATCTACAACTTGAGTATTGACGTAATTAATAATGACGAAAGAATTTCATTCTTTTTGTTATTTACACACGCCCGCACGCCTTTCTCGATTTATCAAGCAATGGGAATTCATTGATGAACATGTGTGCCAGCAGATGGTTGTAATTTATATGGAACGACCAGTGAGGAAAACATGAATCAGAACCAATGAATTGACAAATATTTAGTAGCGTGAAAGGCATATTGAACTGATAAGTAATTTTTCTAACATTTATTGTATTCAAATCAATGTAAGTACACAGTAGCAAAGCCTTGGTATTACATTCCTGTAGTGGAATTTGACCTTCTGTTTCAACAGACTTCGCAGCCGATTCAGAGTGTACAGAACCATTGCATGGCTGGTGCTACGATTGTACTGACACTACGAATCCTTCCAGGTCGGGGCTCGAACATATGACAACTGGTTTGTAAGACCAGTGCCCTATGCATTGAACCGCCAACCCAGGCAATTGTCATAAAAGATACTGAGCACTTTCATCCAGATCCGACTTTCGGTTCCGAAATTATAGAGCGATGAGTGTCAGAACATTCAAATCGCCATTCAAAATGATGCAAAACTGATACGCGTTGGTTCGTGCGGCTTTGCTCCGTTCGCAGCGTGCTTTGTTCAATTTCGTATAGCGTGCAGGGTTGCCACATTCAAATCTATATTTTTCAGGTGAAAAATATGTAAATTGTAAGTCTTTTATTCAATTTATACCTACTTGTTTGTATTATCACAAAATCATGATAACGATGCTTTTCTATAAAAATACACGTATTACCTTTCTCATATAGAGAGTTTAAACAATCACTTGAAAAATTGACCAGTGAAAATTGGCCCGGAAGGCTAAGTGTGCATGTGTCAAAAAATGTCACTCATAAAATGAAAAATCTCATAGTCACATAGTTTACTATTGAATATCATCTTGCTTTCATAGGGTAAAGTGTGTTTAAAATTGCACACTGTCATTTAGAGCGACTATGCAAAAGAGGGTAAAATTTTTCTAAATTTGGCTCATTACTGATTTAATTTGTAGGACATATTAGTCACTTACTAAACCAACTGACTTCGGCTATACTGGTTCCAAGTTCCTGGTTCCAGAAGTACCGTAAATAGTGGACAAAAACTCTAATAAGGGACTCACTCAATTTTCTCAGAGATGATATGAACGATTTCCACAAACTTAGACTCAAATAAAAGTGCCTATAGTCTCATAGGATGCTGTTTAATTTCGTCAGGGTCTGACTTCCGGTTCCATATCTATAGGGTAAAGTGTGTTTAATCATTTAGTGCGACGATGCAAAATAAAGAAAAATTCTTATTAACTTTACATAACTGTTTACAAATTGAAAAGGTTAGGTTAGTTCATGCCCAAAGACAGAATCTGCTAGTGATATTTTTGAAAATAAAAGTAATATGAGAAAGGCATCACTACACCACTAGGTGTATTAAAAAAGGTTTTCTTTTATAATTTGTTATAATGAAACATTTCAAGAATGTTTTGTCAAATTTTTAAGTCATTGGAATTTTGTATGTGTGTGCCGAGCTCTTACTTCTTCGCAGTATGAGATAAGCAAAGATAAAGACCCATAACTCCCCTTTTCAATGATGGAATTTTTCATAGCACTCGTGTCTTGTAACAATAACGCTCCTGGGTTGGACAGAATTAAATTCAACTTGGTGAAGAATCTGTCCGACCTTGCAACAAGACGGTTGTTGGAATTGTTCAACAAGTTTTTTGAGCAAAATATTGTTCCATCTGACTGGAAGCAAGTGAAAGTTATTGCCATTCAAAAGCCGGGGAAACCAACTTCCAATCACAACTCATATAGACTTATTGCAATGTTGTCCTGCATCAGAAAATTGTTCGAACAAATTATTCTTCGACGTCTGAACACTTGGGTCGAGACGAACGGTTTGTTGTCAGATACTCAGTTTGGCTTCCGTAGAAATAAAGGGACGAATGATTGCCTTGCATTACTTTCTTCTGACATCCAAATTGCCTTCGCTCAAAAACAACAAATGGCATCTATATTTTTAGACATTAAAGGAGCATTTGATTCAGTTTCCATTGATTCACCAACATGGACTTCCAGCGGTTATAAATAATTATTCGCTCAACCTTTTGTCAGAGAAATGCATGTATTTTTCACATGGCGATTTGGCAACATTCAGAATTAGCTACATTGGTATCCCGCAAGGCTCATGCCTCAGTCCGCTCTGCCATAATTTTTACGTGAATGACAATGACAGCTGTCTAGTAACTCCATGTACATTAAGACAATTGGCAGATGATGGCGTGATTTCAGTGACTGGAGCCAAAGCTATTGATCTGCAAAAACCATTACAAGATACCTTAAATAATTTGTCCGTTTGGGCTGTTGATCTGGGTATCGAATTCTCTGCGGAGAAAACAGAGCTGGTCGTCTTTTTAAGAAAGCATGATCCCGCGCAGCTACAGCTTCATATGATGGGAAAAATGATCCAACTGGGTTTGACTTTCAAATACCTCGGGGTGTGGTTTGATTGCAAATGCACGTGGGGAGGACACATTAGGTATCTGATAACAAACTGCCAACAAAGAGTAAATTTTCTTCGAACAATAACAGGATCTTGGTGGGGTGCTCATCCGGAAGATCTAATAAAATTCTATCAGACAACGATACTTTCAGTGATGGAATATGGACGTGTTTGCTGTCGTTCCGCTGCAAACTCTCGTATTATCAAACTGGAACGAATTCAGTATCGTTTACGTTTCGTCTTGGACTCATCAGTGCATAGCAGTACAAATTGAACTGCTTATTGAAAAACTCGAAGCACACAATTAGGCTAACCCCTGAATGACCAAATCTGATTCGGCCAGTTAAAGTCGTTCGGCACGTCAGTTTAGAAATGGTGTTTCGGTGCTGAACAAAAAGTATTCTGCAAATAGCAGAAACTTCACGTCTGAAAAATATTTTGGAAATCTGTAATTTTTATGAAATATTCATAAAAATCTGTAGAAATCAGTGAATTTTGATAAAATCTTTGTTCTGTGACACAGAATCTGTGTGACAAAGTAAGCAAAAAGTCTGTGGTTTTACAGAAAAATCTGTGAATATTGTAACTCTGCTGCCGAGTTTTGTATTAAGCAGTTCAATTTGAACTTTGAGTTTTGAGTCGAGTCTGTCCGTGAAGAATTAATGCTTAGCCATATTGGAGACGTGTAGAAAGATTGATTAAAATTTATCCAGAATTTGAAACTGGAGTTTTATAGTTAATATAGTCTTCTTTTGTTGTTAAGTCCTGGAATCGTTTATTTAGAAACTTTACTCTTATGTTCCCGCTCAACTTTCTAGAGTTAACACTGAATCTTTGCGAAAAAATCGGTTATTTTCAATACGATATTTCTCTAGCGAATATTCAATGAAGAAAAAATCGAATTCCTACCAAACTTAAAATAAAAGCGATTCGGAAGTAAAATACGGAGCCCGCACTGGTGGTGGTAGCAAGCAGCAAGTAAGGATTTTTCGTCCGGAACAAGTGGCACGTGATGAATATATTATATCGTCGGTTTTTCCATCGAGTCCTTCAACTCCTTCGTTCCGACTGACTGAGCCGGAAAGTGCGGTGATGAGAACACAAATTTCTTACTCTTTCGTCTCATAATCATAATTCCACTGGTGCTGGCATCGGCTCGTACCAATTGCTTTGTGCTGCTTTCCCATCTGGCATCAGTGTGCTACCGAACCAGTGCCGTGGAAAGCTTGGGGAAACCCGAATTCACTGTTCCGTTGAACGATTGCTTGTCATCTAATGTACGACTACCCTCATCGTGTATTTCGTCTGAGAACGGTAGACTGCGGGGCACGTCGGTTGAATGGGTCGGTTGGTTGGATTCTAGCCCGTCATCAGTGGCGCAAGGTAATTTGTGGAATGTTGAGAAATTTCCAGCAGAATCGAACGAACGAACGAACGACCGTGTGTTCTACTGATGATACATATTAAATTTCTCCAATAACTTTTTGAGAGCGTTATCGTGACAACCTGTAAAATGCGGCAGACGCGCGTTTGCACTCAACAGTTGGCCCGACGTCGGTTCAGTGGTGAGTAGGGGCAAAAAAGGTAGCTTCCACGGATAATCCATCAACTTCAACTTCAACCAAGCTAGAATTGGGACCACCACTTTTCAGACTATTAATAATCCTCCACTGTCTGAAAGAGAGTAATTTAATAGCGAAGCTGTCATCGAAAATAACTAATTTAAACGAAACTTTGTGACAGGTGTTTAGCATGGATATTTCAATGTTACATTTATCGTTTTTATTTGAAGTAGAACCTAATTCAGCTTCCAACCCTAAACCGCTGTCAAATCGTTCGGTTGAAATATGGTTACAATATTGCATGTTACTGCGGTGGTTTTCGGAATCGATGACATGACATCATTAACTATCTGCTGGCTGCGATAATAAACTGAAACAAGAAGCTACGTTCGAACGTAATCTAGTAAAATCTACGAACCAAAACAGCCTATCGTTCAGGAACTGGAAGTGTTATCCACAACGAATACAGGGATTCTGTATGAAACCGTGTATGAAAGCCTTTTCCTTCTATAAGTTTGTGAAAATCGATTTGACCATCTAGAAAACTATTTCCAATACTTCTTTACTTAATTCAAGGACCGGAATAACCGAATTTGGTTCGTATTACCAGCGATAAATAATTGAAAAGAAATTTCCCCACTTTTGCTTAGTCGCTTTAGGTAGCGGTATAAAATTTTTAACGCTTAACCCAATAGTTCGGGAACCGAAAGTCGGATCCAGATAAAATTCAGGAGTATTGTTTGAGATTATAACACCTTGTACTCAAACCTAAGTGCATAGCAATCACCAGAACCATTTTTGAGAAAATAGTCTTAGTTTCATTTTGGAGACACTATTTTCGATGCTTCCGGAATCGGGAACCAGGACAGAAGGAATAAGTTTGATAGGCCGTCTACGAGCCCAATTTAGAATTTTTCCACGTTTTTGGCTTTGCTCCTTAAAGCTAAACATTTTTTAATACTCTTTATCAGTGCAGTGAAACTTCATTCAATTCAATTGAAACTGAATGTGGAACACATTGACGATCTCTTCACTGCAGTAAACTTCACTCTCTGACACAGACAATGTTTGCTGACGGCCCGAACAAGCAGCATTCAGTTCATCACTCGTTTCTCTTCAATCGAGTGAGAGCGGCCTTCAAATGAGATTCATGTAAACATTCGAATTGGTTCAAGATAATAGATGAGAGACTAATCAGATAACCGAAATGTCAAACACAGAATACACATAAATTAATTGTTTCCTCCTTCAGTTTTCATTTTTAATACTTTACTCCATTTATAATTCTATTCGTTCGAATCTGCTTACTACCAAGAGCGAAGACACTGAAGCAGCTAGACTACTTGGCACTTGAAACTGAGCAAGCAAAACTTCAAATGACTAGGTACGATTATTCAACTGACCATCAATTCCGGGAGCTTCACTTGAAAATGGCAGCAAAAGTCAAATGAATTAGTAGGGATATGCTGACGGCCAGCGGCCATAAATTTCATTTTCATCTTATATTGTTCGATTGAAAATGAAATTTTACCGCACTGCTCTTTATCCCGTAATTCCGGAACCAAAAATTGTATTCGGATGATCATAAGATCTTTAATTTGAACATTAAGTTTATGCAAATCGGTCACGCTATATCTGAGAAAAGTGATTAAGTAATCAGCTTCAGTGTTGGTTCTAGTTTTCTTTATAGCGTGTACGAAATTGAACGAAGTCCGTTTTGTGCATTGTTTGTAAAGGCGAGTTGTGTTTTGTTCTTCCGTGCCAGCTTGTACCGGTGTATACTGGTTTTATACCGTCATTTTATATGGCGGCTTGAGAGCTTCTCATCACCCTAAAATTGCGAAATCAGTAGTCTGATCCGGCTAAAATTTTACAGTAGCTTTTGAAACAATATGACCTAGTAAATTCGAAAATTTAATTTCTTCGCCCGACTTCTGGCCATCCGGAGTAGGTTCGCTCTGCCGCTAATCATCTATTTCCCCACGCTGAGTCTTTGAACAATGAATTTTGCCACCGGCTACTGGATGAATATAACATTGCTGGACTAGTGCAACTGAATGAGCAGTACAATAGCAACAATCACCTTCTCGATCTCTGCTTCACCAGTCAGGAGCTTTCGAATTTTTGCCTAGTCGCTGTTGCACCTGAACCACTCGTTAAAATTTGCCGTCATCATCCGCCTCTCCATATCTCTATAACGAAATCTTCACCGCTAATGTTTAAGCGTAATACGGATTCAATATTCTACGATTATAAAAATGGAAACTTCGAGGCAATGAACAGATTTTTATCATCATTAGATTGGAGCTTGCTACTATCTGACAACGATTGCAACACAATCATTTGGACAAACATTGTTTTGTACTCAATCAACCAGTTTGTTCCAAAGAAAACTTGTCGTCAGCCAGCTCATTCTCCATGTCTGTCCTTTGGTGAATTGAATGCAGTTGCTGGTATTAGCAATTTATTTCGTATTCAATTTAGTAGTGTTTTTCCGATGAAACTTTAACTACACAACCAATTTTAAGGGTTGCCAGTAACGTTCCACTCCGTTCATCGATTGGCCCTCACCCTCACAGGATTACGACTGCTGTCGTTAACAAAGCGTGTTTAAAACTGAAACCATCTTCAGGTGCAGGTCCTGATGGTATACCGTCACTAGTGTTAAAAAAATGCTCTAGAAGCCTTCTTGTACCACTGACGATGCTGTTTAATATCTCTCTTCAACGCGGAGTTTTTCCAGAGTCATGGAAGATTTCTTATGTTTTTCCGACAAATCCCACATTTCAAACTATCGAGGAGTTGCCGCTTTATGTGCCGTATCAAAACTATTCGAAATAATAGTACTGGATTTTATAGTTCACAACTGCTCCAATTATATATGTGATACTCAACATGGGTTTATGCCAAAACGATCTACGTCCACAAATCTCGTTTCATATACGTCTTATATCATTGGTTCATTGCAAGCACAACATCAAGTAGACGCTATTTATACGGATTTCTCTGCAGCTTTCGACAAGATTAATCACCAGATAGCAGTTGCCAAGCTCGATGTCAGTGAAAATAGGTGACTGTGTCACTTCATCATTCATCGCAAGCTCCGGAGTCCCCCAAAGAAGCCATCTGGGGCCGTTCATATTTCTTATATATCTCAACGATTTGAATTTTTCGTTGAAGTGCATGAAGCTATCTTTTGCCGATGATTTTAAGCTATTTCATCTCATCAAGGATCCTGATGACACCGGTTTCTTGCAGTCTCAATTAAATGTATTTCTGAATTTGTGCAACGTTAACAGGATGCTGCTAAATGCATCAAAATGTTCCATCATTTCTTTCTCTCGCAAAAGAACAACGATTACGTATGATTATACTATTTCGCAAACCATCCTAAAACGGGAGTCAACAATCAAGGATTCAGGAGTGCTACTGGATTCTAAACTTAATTTCAAAGATCATGTAGAATATACAATCTCAAAAGCATCTAAGATGTTGGGACTCATTTTTCGCATTGCAAAAAATTTTGACAACATATATTGTTTGAAATCGTTATATAGCGCATTAGTTCGCTCGACCCTTGAGTACACTGTCGTTGTTTGGGCACCGTATTATCAAACTGATAAGCTGCGAATTGAAGCTGTTCAGCGGAAATTTGTTCGTTTCGCTTTGCACCGTCTGCCATGGAGAGATGCATCAAATCTTCCAAGTTACGAAAATCGATGTAGACTCATAAATCTCTTAATCCAATTCCGGATTGATTGCGCAGATCTCCTACAACTGCTGAATTTTGACATCCATCGTCGTAATTTGCGATTCAATCCTTTTCTCCGAGTTCCTCGCGCTAGAACTAACTACGGTTTCAATGAACCAGTCCCCAGTATGTGTCGCTTATTCAACAGTTGTTCTAACGAGTTCGATCTTCATTTACCTCGAAATACTGTCAAAAACCTATTTATTGGGTTCTTTTTCTGCTAACTATTATTAGTTTTACTATTCGAATACCGTTTAAACATACATGACTAACGTTAGCGTTGAAGTTTTTGATTAGGTTAGTGATAGGACAAGATAAGATAAGATGATTGTCACCTGTCAGATTAGGATTTGTCTGGAACCGTTAATATTTTATTTTCATTCAACCCCCATTCCGTCTCTTCATCATCTTCATTTGAAACTAACTAGATTCGCTCGCCTAAATTAACTTGGTCGTTATTTCCTCTTTTCCTCTTTTTTCTGTCTTCCACCATCTATTTTGATCACTAATTAGATCTACATGTCGATTCTAATCTCGTCGTTTTTTTTCTGTCTTCCACCATCTATTTTGATCACTAATTAGATCTACGTGCTGATTTCAACCCCGTCGTTCGTTTTCGGTCGTTTAGCACACCCTCCACCAACCCTTGTTTTCAATTTACCTAACCACTTTTCTCCTCTCTCTCACTTTCTAAGTAGGAGTACTAATACTGCTATGCTTGGTGTCATCAACTAGTTATAGTGCTATAAATTTAGTTTTAACTGTTAGTTTTAATTGTAGTGTTAGGCCTAAATGTATCTGTTGGATCATTGTAATCTGTTGATACAAATGATGAGGAGATTTTATGCCTGTTGGAGAGAGAGATTGATAAATTTCATCTCCACCGGGCTTTCCCCTGCTCCAAATAAATAAATAAATAAATAAATAAATAAATAACAACTAATAAGTTCTGCATACAAAAAAAAATATCAGTCAATTCAATGGGATTTGTACTTGTGTGAAGCTCAGCCATCGTTTATGAAAAAAATAAAACACATGAAATTGAAAATTTTCCACTTATTGCACTCTAGTTTAGAAACCGGCAGTCAAATTTTAATAAAATATTCTATAAAATTTTGAATAATTTCAAGACCTTTCATTTGAATCTCAGTTTGTGAAAATCGGTTCAGCCAGCTCTGATAAAATTGAGTGCATATTTTTTTCATATTTTATGGTGCCTATCACTCTGTATCTCCAGAACCGGAAGTCGGATCGGGATGAAATTCAATAGCAGACTATGAAACCATAAGACCCATCATTTCTATCTTAGTTTGTGAAAATCGGTTCAGTTATCTTCGAGAAAAGTGAGTGCATATTTACATACACACAGACATTTGCTCAGTTCGACGACCTGAATCGAATGGTTTATGACATTCGGCCCTTCGAGTTTTGTTAAATAGAAAGTTAGCCGATTATCACTACCTCTAATTGAAATGGGATCTTTTGGTCCATAGCCTGGTGTTAAATTTTGTGCGGATCCGGGAATAATAAAATTATTCAAGTTTTAAAACTATTCCATTTAGTAATTGTTGATTGATACTCTAAACCTGTACTTGGATTTTATTCGGTTTTTATTTTTAATTTTGTTTGTTCAGAAGCAGGGGAAAAGCCCGTTGGATCTGAGATTTTTGTTTTTCTTCTCCAGCAGGCATAAAACCTTCTCATCTTTGTATCAACAGATAACATTAGTCCAAATGGTACATAACGAAATCTTAAATTACCCTTATTTAAACTACAAAGCTAACTAACAACTATGTATATCGTCTAATTATCTTAACAAAACTAGCGGGAAAAGATTCGGAGAAAAAGGGTTTAAATGGTCATCAGAGTATGTATTGAATACGTGACACATACTCGAAAACGGTTCATTTTACGTTAGGAAAATTTGGATTTTAAAACTTTATTAGCGATAACAAATTTGAAGTCATTTTGCTCCTAAAATCAGGTTTCAGTTCAAACCGTTAGTCTTTTAGGATCAGGGTCATTTCGCCGAAAGTCATTTTGCCGAAAGAGTCATTTCACCGAATGACATTTCGCCGAATGGGCCACTTCGCCGAATGTCATTTCGCGAAAGCCATTTCACCGGAAGCCATTTCGCCGAAAAGGTCATTTCGCCGATTCCTGCAATTGTCTTAATATTATAAATGGAATTGATTTAAAATAAACACAAATGAATGATAATACGTTAACGTCCGTTTTGTTGACCTACAATTGTACTTCTTGAATAAATATTGATTCTTGTACTCTTGAATAAAGATTGATTCATGAGCTTCACAGCGGAGTTCCCAAGGAAACTTGTTGACTATTAGCCACTAAGCATCAAAGCAATTGCATAGGTGTATTTACCAGGCAAATGTATGTGGTACTTTCCGTTTACTAAGTAAAAAAAATTTTTAATGCGGCTTCACCACATCGATTTGATTCGTGTGCTGTTCGACCTCACTACCGCTCGTTCGGACCTAACTAAACAAACCTAGCTTTGAGTAGGCCGGGCAATCGCGGTGGTTACAGGTTTGTATGCAATAGGCCGCCGCTTCCGACGGCGGGTCGCCGGGCGACTCAGCCGGCAACGCCTCGGCGGTTTACGCCGGCGAGCCATCTTAGCATCGGTTATGTGGCTGCGCCACATCAGTTATACAGGAGTCATAATAACACAAAAGATAATATTATATTATGTATTCGAAATTACCCTTTCGGCGAAATGACTCTTTCGGCGAAATGACCTATTCGGCGAAACGACTTTCGGCGAAATGGCTTTCGGCGAAGTAACCCACTCTCGTCTTTTATAGTTATTGTTCACCTAATTGACAATTCAAACATAAATGTTTGCTATAATAGGCAAATTGTATACTTTTCTACTTACATCTGCTATGGTTCCTTAGCTTGCAATTGAATTTTACCTTTATCCGACTTCCGGTTCCGGAATTAAAAGGTAATATATGCAAACCTATGAGAAAATGCGCACTCAATTTTCTCGGAGATTTTTAGCCGATTTTTACGATCTAAAATGCAAATAAAACAAATAAAAGGTTTTGAAATTCTTTAAAAAGTCTCCGAAAAGATTATCCAAATTAGACTTCCGGTCCCGGTATTACATTACGGTGGAATAAGTGAAAATTTTTAATTTTCATGAGTATCATTTCACAAGTGATGGCGGAACGAGGTGCAAATTTTTTATAAAACTTACAGGTAAATTCATCTACTGGGCAGACATTGTTAGTTAGTGGATATACAAATCTACTTTGGGACTACTAGTTCCCGGTTTCCGCTTTCGCAAGCACCGGTAATAGTGAAGAAAAGCACCAAAAACGGAACTCACTTCGGTTTCTCAGCAACGGTTAAACCAATTTTCACAAATCATGATTCAAATTAAAGCACTCATTGTCTTAAAAGATACTATGCAATTTCATCCAGATCCGACCTCGGGTTCCGGGCATCGGTACGTGCTGGTACGGAAGAAGAAATCACCACCGCCTAGCACACTGAGCGCATTCTGTTGGATTTAACGATTCAAATTGGTTGAAAGCAATATTTTGTTTTGCGAATTCAGCTTAAAAATTAGTTGAATGAAAAAAGAATCTTAGCTAAGAAATTACAGCACGTTCAATAGGCAAATTCAACTTAGAAATTAGCCATTTCAAGTAATATTTTACCATTTTAGAGGGCATGAGAATTAACAAGTCCAAATTAGCAATAGTCAGAGTTTTTTAGTTGTCCTCAAAAATAACTTACTAAAATCAGTAAATCAACTATTTTTTCTCTCAAAACTGTTGATTTCGGCTTTCGCGCGCGCGTGTGTGTGTGTGTGTGTGTGTGTGTGTGTATTTATTTAAAAAAAAGCTTAAATGAAAGCACAATAACTAACCCATTAAAAGCTGAGGACAGAACCGTAAAGTTATAGGTTTTTTGCTATTTTCCCGTTTAAAATAAATTTTCTTGGAAACTTTGCAGAATGTAGAAAAACCCACCTGACAATGTCTTTCGAAATTTAGTTGAGAATATTCCGTGAAATTTTCAGAATGATTCATTGAGTTTAGCGGTCGTGTTGTATGTTTTTCTGACTGAAGAACTGCTGAAAATTGGAACGCTCGGCAATGCATACCTCTACTTGTTCATCGAATATCTCGACTTTGAAGGCTTGTATCATAAATCTACCGTGACAAAGTCTAGATGATTTAGCTTAGATGCGATTAGTACATAAAAACGCGATTATCGTTATCGCGATAAAAATAAAGTCTTGTATTTTTCAGTTTCAATGCATTCGTCATTTTTTCCGCTTTTTTTTCTTATAGCATTTTGAAAAAGGAGAGAGAAATAAAATTGGCTCGACAAAGCTGCCAAACACACAGACATTCAATTTTTGTGAAAGTTGAATATTTTTTCATTGTTCATTGGAATCCATGTAATGTCCAACCCATACGATGGATTAATGTGATAAAACTTCTCCTTAAAATGATGAAATGTATGCTGGCAACCCTGTACAGTTTGCTCATATACGAGAGAGTACAAGAGAAATACGATGCACAAAGGGAATTGAGCGAGCCACGTGATCGATTTAAAACTCAACACGCGGCCCTCTGTCCTCAGAACTTAAGGTGAAATGAAGCGGAATGCGAAAATCGCGTTTTTGATCAATTATTCAAAAACTAGACCGATTTTCGAAAAACCAAAAACACTTAAGTTTTCGAAATCAAATTTATCATAACTAAGTATTCTTAGAATTTTGAAATTTTGCTTTGCTGAGCCGTAATTGGTTTTTGAAATGTGTAAACGGTAACTGTTCCGTACCACGGGAATGATTTTAGAACTGAAAAGTAGTGTTTGTAGCAGAATTTCACAAAGGATTTGAAAATGCAACTCAAAAATATAAAATTTTAGCTAAAACAACCGAAATTTGAAAAAGTTTACATTAACTTTTCCGCATTTTTTTTATTGCTTGCGCGCTGCTGTTTCGTATGGAGGTGGTGTGAGAAATGCACGGTGGACTCGGTGGCATTATATCGTGAGCAAAAATTACATGTAAAATTATGACGCGAATTTATGCAGCATTGGGTTGTGTGTTGAAATAAAAACGAGTTGAATACAATAAAATGGGTATTGTAAGAAATTGTTTATTTTCTAAGTAACTGTCATTTATAATGCTAATAATGCCCAATCCTGTTGAGTTCAATGCATTGATGTTGCTGAAGCAATAAAGCCTGGCTGTGTGATATCGTATAACAGGTATTATTTTAGATTGTAGCAATTTTTATAACAAAACTATAACTTCATCATTGACAAGCTACTGAATGAAATACAAACCAAGTATAATCATGATACAAACAATGTGATAAACATTGAAAAGCAACAGGCATATACATGGTTAGCAAGTTGGTCAATACATATACATATAACCTCATGTTAGTCATTCATAATTACTCATGATTTCTAGCTCTAGTGTAAGAGTAATCACTAACAATGACGATTGAATTAGCATATATTCAAAGTGTGAAGGATTCAAAAATCCATTGTAAACAAGACTTTACAACCCAATATAACGAGAGGTAAGCCCACTGCGCTCAATCATTGCAAAAAGTTCTTGTTTCTATGTGTTCGTTTTTCTTGGTATGCTTTGTGCGACGGTTCGTTCAAATGAAGCGGATAAAATTTTGCGCGCATTTTATGACGCTACACGGAAAAGCCTGCGATCGCAAAACAACTAAAATATTAGTTGTTTTTCTGATTTTGATTGGTTAAAATTTGGTACAACTAATCGACTGTTGTTTTAACTAATCTGTCATTTTTGATTTATCGTGCTGGCAGCTTAGCAACGACACCCAACATAAACACGTACCACAAACAAGTAATGAAACGTTTCAGTTGAGCAATGCCAAACACCCTGAGCGAACAATGAAACGTTTCAATGAGATGTCACTCGTGCAATTGAGCAAAGACACAATCCCAGCAAAGTTACTTGTATGCATGAAAGCAAAAAAATGTCTCAGTTGTTTCAACCAATTATTCAGTTATTTGAACGCCAATTGCAACAAATATTTTTTACTGTTAGCCTCTTCGGAGGGCAGCTAATCGTTCACTGCTTGAACAACGAAATTTTACCTAATTAACTGCTTATATCTTTATCACTAAACTCACAAAGGATATAGGAATGAACCAAAAGATTACAATTCTCAAAAGGGAACTCACCAGAAAAATAGTCGCAGGGAATTAGGAAATTTTTCCTTCACTTGCAGAATGGCTCGCTGGTAAACCTAATGCTACAGATACACTTTCAAGAAAATACAAATAGTACCACTTCACTTTGGCAATCAATTTTCAAGCGTTAAGCGGTTTTAATAACATTGACATAAGCTGTCCTAGAATCCATTACTTTCAGATGAAATTAAAACATTTATACTGCATACTTTCACTTACATAAAACGACCACTACGTAACTAACATAAATGACGTTCATTTACCATTGAAAATTTTCAATATGAAACGCTTCTGGTGAAATGAAGAGGTTTTTTGTTCTGCGTTTTGCTGTCTTCGTTCTCCACCAAGTGACAGCATTTGAATACAACAATTTCGGTTACCTGAATGGTTATGTCAAAATCAACTGATATGTTAGTTAAATCAACAACATTTTAGTTGAAACAACCAGGGCGTGAAACAACAATCGCAATATTGAAATTTTGTGATCTGCGGGTTCTCCGTGTACATTTCACCTTAAGGGCTGAGGTGCATTTTAAATTTCTCTCCATGCTCTCTCGCAAATGTGCAAAACGACTCTCGATGTGGCCGGGTGGCAAAGAAAGTTTTGATATTTTCGGTTTTTACTACATCACATAAAATCCAATACAGCAACCGCTTGTTTGGCAGCCTTTTTGAGCCGATTTTTTCTCTCTCATGTTTCGTTACGTTACCAGGAAACTGGAGCAGGAAAAAATGGCACCGCCATAGAAATCAACTTACTTTCATAAACATAACATTCGCTTCATTGTTATCGCGACAACATATATGTTTTTATGCACTAATCGCATCTAAATTAATTTATCTAGATATTGTCTGTACAGATTTTTGATCCATGCTTTTGAAGGCGAGACATTCAATGAACAAGTTGAAAGACGGCGTTTTCAGCTAAGCAATTCTTCCTTCAGAAAAAAGACTTTCCCGACCGCTAAAGTCAATGAATCATTCTGAAATTTTCACAGAATAATCTAAACTAATTTTCTAAGAGATTGTCCTCTAAATCACCCTAAAACACACTGACCTCAGCCCTTAATGAACCAAATGTCATGAAATTTTGATACATTTTTAGTTGGTAACACCATCTACCTTTTATACCGGAAACTTATTGACCGACGTCAATAGTCAAAGAGTTAGTTTTCGTTTTATAAATATTTTTGTTGGCATATTGCATAATAATTTCACAAATTTGTAGGTCCCTACCGTAATCGAACAGGATGAACCTTTGGCCAGATCTACCGAAGCTTTCCTATTGCAATGCTGGTCTAAAACAATGTCAACATCGATTGTTCAAAATGATTGAAAAATAAACAGAATTCAGTGACTAGCAAGGCTGAATGAAACGCGTAATTTGATTTGCGGTTCTGATACCAGCGCACATGTATTCAAATTAGAATATCCTGGAAAGCTTTTTTTCTCCCATCTGCTACTTGGACTGCTACGAAGAAGAGCAACCGAAATCAAGGAATTGCTGCGAACATAATCCTATGGAGGACGGCTCAGAATCAGCTTAGCATTTTGTTATCACATTTTTTCATCTTCCAACCCTTCCCAGGTTGAATGTTTGTTTTTTTTTCTCTCAGCAAATCCCAGAAGGAATGGCTTTCGCAACGAACTCGACGTGATACCAACTGGAAGAGGGATTCGGTTTGTTCGAAACTGCCCGAAAGGATCCAGGAGAAGCGATTCCGGAGAAAAGATTAACTCAAGCGCACAAATTGTTACGTTCGAGGGACTCCATCGAAAAAAATACACTTAAACCAACAAGGTAAAGCCTTGTTCTTGTTTTTTGTCGTTGTCTGATATTTGTAAAACAACAAAACATATGTATTTCAAATATTCTGGGGGCCGGAGCACGGTGATGTCATGGTTTTATCCGAACGAGTGTGGCTTGATATAACAAACTGGGATCGCAGTTGGACACGAGAGCTCCCAAAAGTTGCATCAAATCAGTATTAATCGTATATCCTATTTGAAACTCTGAAAAACAGGATGAATGTCGAATTCTCTAAAACCCGGATTCATTATGGATAGAAGGTTTAATCGCTCTGCCTGTCTTGTTGATGAACACCCTTTCCGATAGCAGCACTGCTACCGGACCAATTCATTATTCAAATTGAGTCGTTTATTTTTCGTTTTCAGTACCAAAACCTCCGAGAAAAGCAATAAATCACTGCCGGTGTGCCTGATACGGTGGTAAAACAAAAAAAAAAACATAGAACATAAAACAAATCCCAACAGCAGCTTCCAATACGCGTTTGTACCGATTGCTTTTTATTCGGCTCCTCCATCTCTATTTTCAATCACTTTTATAGTAAACGAGAAGCCTGGGCGGCTAAACTGTTTTCCCACATTTGTGGGTATCAAACCAAGCTGTGTAAATCGGTGTTGAGTAATTCCGAACCTCCAAAATTATCTCCATTGCTTAAAAGCTTTTCCTGAGACATCGGTTGATGTTATCCGGAGAAAAACGAGGCATTTCATTTGTAACCATCGAACCACGTCTTATGCCTCTGGACTTGTCAGGTTGTCGCCGGCCTCACCCCGGGATGCTTCGGCTTCAAGCGTCGAAAGGTCGGTTGGTTTACTCTTTTATCATCTATCACAACCAAACGACAGCCGGTGTGTTCGGATCGAACGGTCCCGGGTAATGTTTATGTGATGTTCTTTTGCCAGCTACAGGTCTCCTCTGTGTTGCCTGATGCCCAAAATTGACCTGGGATCGAACCGGCGCAGCGCATAAACATTGAATGGAGTTTTTTTTTTGTTTTTGAACCGCACTGATAGCGTAAATCCCCAGGAAGCGAACGAAGTCATGTTTTCTATCTCTCTGGTCCCAGGCTGGGGGGTGGCCGCACCAAAATGCTTTAATTATTCATAACTCAAAAAGGGTCGGGTTTTGAAAAAACGCAGATCGCGTGACTGAGTCCGGTTACCGCAGATTCGTTTCGACAGATACAAAGACCAACTTGAGGTACTTTTTCACTTTATCTGGACAATTATTCGTTTAATTGTTGTTTTTTTGCGGGCTAGGGCAGTAAATTTGTTTGTCACTGGGGTTGCCGTTGTCTGCTGCAACGTAACTACGGGTTTATTTCCTTAAAACGAAAAGCACGATCTGTTTAATTGTAGAGCTGATTTCCTTAACAACAGTTGACATAATTGCAAAGAACAAGGAACAAGAGGATCAACAAAGAGATTAAACTTTTTTTAATGAGGACAATTGAGGACGTAAGCAGTGAACATTCGTTAAACGAAAGCCCGTTTTATTATCAGTCAATTTCTAATATTCTCAAACTTGGGGCATGGATCTAAGAACTTTACTAATTTATTTCAAATTCTTAACCGTAGTTATTATTATTAAAACTGGCTTCATTCAAGTGAAAGATTCACATTCGTTTCCGTAAATTTCTGCATCACATAATTGAGAAAGTTGGCATCACTGGGAGTACAAAGCGGTGCCTAAGTGCTGCTCTCAAAAAAGTCTGATTTCACTATGTATCTAACAACTCATAATAAAGTAATTGGTCGAAACTGTTATTTTGAGTGATAGTGTAGTTGATTTGGGAAAAGTCTTAAAAGTGTTATTAATTGAATCATTTATTCATTCATATATTTATGAATAAATCTGGTGGAAACTGAGAATTTACCACCCAAAATTTAACGATCGTAACCGATCGAAGCGCCATCTGCTTTCATTGTCGATATATTCAGATTTATGTTATTAGACTTATATGGAATGAGTGAAAATTTACAAGTCAATTCAAGCAGAAAATCTTAAATTGGTCTGCAGCAAACCCATCCGCGAGTGTTTATTTTATTTTATTTTGTTCAGCAGTGGTGTGTCATGTCATGTTGTTTACAACAATGCGAATAGAAGAAACAGGATAGTAGTGAGATCGTTCCTTGGAGATTTTTTTTTTATTTAAAATATATTATTATTCAGGCCTATTTGCGTGAAAGCTTTACGTGGCCGATTGCGCCGATTTTTTAAATAATTTTTTTCTTTGTATTGGATCTCGTTGTCACCCTTTTTCTAGGGGGAGAGCAGCTTCCATTTTCCTCCTGCGAGGATTGAGGGGCACTTTGTTCGTGGCTCGTCTCGTCATCCATTCCCGCATCGGTGGTATTGTTGTTGATTTCCGACTTGAGTTCGTTGCTAGTTGCTGTAGATGCGCCTTGTTGTACTTTTTTGGTTTTTTTAACGATATCTAACTAACTAGAGATTATTAGAGAAGAAAGAATATGAAAATTTTAGAGCCATAGTACTCAAGAAAGAGCAAGGATGTAACGGTAAAGGGCGGAAAGGTGAGATGTGACCTTTACCTTCAATTACTGACATCTAAGAGAATTGGATGAAATAAAGCAGTATAAAGAAAAATTTATTTCCCAGTTTCTCGTATAGAAAAGTTATGCAATTGAGGACATCGACCTGCTCGAGTCAATATTGACATGTGGCCATCTGATTGTCATAGGTAACAAGTGATTTGCAAGTGATTCTTGTATCCTGACCGAAAGTCACATAAGAAGGTATAGCAAACCTTCAAGTTCTCGTATCGAAGGTCGAATTTTGCACTGCCAACAATAATTGTTTTCTTTCGTATCGGTGGTTGTTCGTTTGGTTCATTCATTTCAAGATCGTTTTATTGAACAATCCAATCAACGTGGTCACCACGAGATAGCGTTATGGTGATTGTTTTGACTTATCCCATGTATTTAGAAAATTTTTTGACGATTTCTTCAAATTACTTGAGTTTGAAAGAATGCAGATGGGTAAGAGAAACGATTATTCACGTGTTGTCATCAAACATATGATTTCAAATTGTTCTATACTCTTGACAATCTAGGATGAAATTTGAAATTTTCAGTTCACATACTGATTTGAGTTAGATGATAAAACATGAGTAAAAATGTTAGACTAGTCATAAAACTTTTGATCATAATTTATCAATTAATCTCAAAATCCAACCCAAAAAACAAAGAATATCCCAGATATGAAAACAGTAACCAACCTCACTGCTTCGAATTTGGTATTTCATGTTACGATTTCTCCATAAATATCAATCAAACATACCACGGAAAGTTACTGAATCATAAATGATCGATTTTTTACCAAATTTTCACACGTTTTTGTATGTTAGTATTCGATTCATAAGAAAAAATAATAAAAACCCTGCATTTTGTTCGAATCTTCAAGCAAAATCTGAAAATTATCACCATCGCTTAGTTCAAAGCTCGCTACTCGGGCAGCGCAGCGATCGCAAAAGAGTTGGTTGGATTCTTAAATTGTTCATTACACAATACTGTATTTGGTTTCTTCCGTCCCGAACGTAAGCGGTTTTGTTTTATCGACTGACTTGGATGAGATGTGAAAGCGAACTAGGCGCGTAACATTGTTGATGGCTTCAGAGATTTGTCTTAGCAACGTGTAACCTTACTTTGCCAGAGTGACTGCAAACTCTAGTACTTCTGACTGATTTAATTTCGACGCTCAAAAAAGAATTTTATCTTTATTGATTTAGCTGTAACTGTTTTTTTAAAGTTTTTTTTGCCGTGAAATCGACTTACTTTACTATGCGGCGGTTTTTTCCAAATTCAATTTGAACAAGAATGAGTAGAGACTAATCGCAAATATATCTTGTTGGATTTAACGCAGCAACATAATTTTTTTCCCTTATCAGTAATTCATGATAAAATTTTCAGTAATATGAGTTAACCAAAACTAACATAAAATGTTTTTCAAAAGTTTTGGTAATTCAATGCCTAAACAAGAAGCGTAAAGTTTAAACCACATGGGTTGAACGAATCATCGCAGAAAGCGTATCGCACAAAACCGGCACATAGAAATACGGAATGTTTTCAGTGATTGAGCACAGTGGGGTTACGACACAAAGCCTTGGTATTACACTCTTTTTTGTGGAATTTGACCTTCTGTTTCAACCGACTTCGCAGCTGATTCTTAGCGTACAGAACCATTCCATAACTGGCGCTAAGAATCCTTCCATAAACCATGAGTATTGTTAAATGACTAATATGAGGGAGACACATTCGTGCATGTTGTTGAAGACGGTCAATTTACACAGAAAGAAATAATGAAATTTACACGACATGTAAATGGAATAGACATGAGTTGAATCGAAATTTTTATTGAAAACTTTCATCTATGCAAAACTAAATTGAATTGCATTGAATTTTCAATTAATATAATTGTATCTTTCAATTAACGCTTATTTTGCTATTGAATTGTATTGAAACGTACAGAATTGTAAAGTAATTTTATGTTTAATTACCTGCTCCAAATATGTGCATGAAAATAGATGTAAATTCACAAAATATTTTTATCTGTGTAGTCATTCAATTTATAACCGAAATGCTCTTATAATTGATTTTCTTGCCATTGCAAAATTTTCTTTGTTACTGATCGAAATCTTTGGCATGATGATAATACTTTGCCTAACTGATTCCGACATTTTAAAATAACTGAATAGTATTTAAACAAGATTATTTTTATTTTGAATTACAACTTGTTTGTGAAGTGTGCATCTTATCTGTATATTAAAGAATAATATTTTACCATTTCTCATGGAATTCTGAAGGAATTATAGGTACTTTTGGTTCGCGCTTGGCGAGTGGAGTCCAATTTATATTAGATAATTCTTAAATTCGGTTTATAGATATTCTTTAAATTTCGCTATACAATTTTTATTTTTGAGACGGGTTTGACAAGTAAGTTATTGAAATCAATGTAGTATCGATTCTCAACTCAGATTTGTTGTGTCGCACTCTTTTGTGCTTCTATAACGTTAACAGTTAACAAATTTAGGATTGCCGATATTCTCAGTAATTATACATTTTGCCGAGACGATTACCGAGCAGTCTACTGTCCAAGTCTCGGCATTGTTTTGTCGAGATTCAGCAATAAAATTTAAGTGTGTAGACAATTCTAAAGCATTACAGACACAGATAAAAATATTTTGTGAATTTACATTTATTTTCATGCACATATTTGAAGCAGATAATTGAATAGAAAGTTACATTACAAAACTAAGCGATTTGTAAATATACAGCCTTGTTCAATGAAAAAGTAAATTCATTTCAATGTAATTTTACATCAATCATGGTTTTAAACCAGATTTTCGTTTCAACTGACGTCTGTTTAATAGTACTATTGGTTTACATGTCGTGTAAGTTTCATCTTTTCTTTCTGTGTATTTCGCGGGACCGTGGTTTTTTATCTCAAAACCATGGTAGATGAGCTTATTCATCAGAATGAATTTCTTGTGCGAAATAAAATCACACAAATGTATATACTTTTGAATACTCCAACTATTCCAATAGTGCGATGGAGAGGAGGGGGGGGGGGGGGAGGGGGGAGGTTTGTTCTAAACGACGAAAAAAATCATTATTTCTGCGATTTTTTTCCAGAATTATCGTTCAACAAAACAAATTCAAATGTTTTGCATGATAAAAAGCATTATTCGAACATCATTTTGTAGTTTTTTCGTGGAAAAATATTGAGAAATAAGTCGGTGAAGAGGTATTTTCGAGAACGCTTCTTAAAAATCATGATTTGCGGTGTCCACTGTATCTCAGCGCAGACTAATCAGAAGGGAACAAAAGAACGCAGCATAGTTAGAGTAGAAGTTTTTCTAGACTCCAACGTTTCTGTTTGATTTTTTTAAATTTTTTTAATTTTTGGTGGTTGTTCAAAGCAAACACCACGATTTTTAACGAAAAAATCCGCCATTTTGTAGCTGTTAAATCTCCCCAAAGAAACAAACAAACAAAAATGAAAGCGTTGGGGTCTGATTTTTTATATGTAGAAAGTGTGTGCAAAATTTCAAAAAAATTGGTGCAGTAGTTTTTGAATGACGATGGACACGGACTTTCAAAACCTGCTTTCGAGGAAAACGCGTTTAAAGTTTTTTGTGTATGAAATCAATGGAAACAATTAATTACTCCAGGGACCCCGTAGGGTCTAACATTTTCAAAAAATCATATATTTTCTTTTAGAACTTATTATAACGAAACATTTCAAGAAAGTTTTGTCAAGTTTTGAAGTCAATCGAAATAGAAATCTTGGGCCTGTGCGCCGAGCTCTTGCTTCTTCGTAGAATGAGATAGCCATAGATAAAGGTCCATAACTTCCAGAGTTTCGTACCAATAGGCTTGAAAATTTCACAGAAAATTCTTCAAATGTTTTACTATAAGAGCTTATAAAGAAAATAATAAATGATTTTTCAAAAGTGCTAGACCCTACCCACCCCTTAAGATCATTTTGCAACTGTTAATATTCCACAAATATTTCAATTGTAGTGCATTAATTAAAAAGTAATAATAATTTACGGTCTTGTAATTCAAATGATTTTACGTGTAATATATATGATCTCATGAAAAGACACGTTTCATGATTTTCAAAATTTCATAATCATGGTACCGGCAAAGGATTTCTATCCTTGTTCGATTAAATGATCAACCGAAAAAAAAACAGTCAAGGTGCAGCCAGAGTGAAGGCGACACGCGACGTGAAGCGAAGCGTGGATTTGTGCGACAGTGCTTCGTCACATGTCATTTTGATGCGAGAATCAAATGAACGGTGCTCGGTCGCGCGACTCTTTGCGATCTGTCAAGTTTCTCATCACTTCGCTAGGCGTCGCTTTCATTCTGACTTCACTCTAAGAGACAAAAAGCTTTGATTTGGAGACCCCTGGTAGTGAACGTAACTAGTCTCAACGGAAAACAAGAAACAAATATACACTGGCAATTATAATACTAGAAATACAAATTTAATTTTAATACAAAGTCCGATGAGATTCTACTTATTCATGTTTTGATGTGTAATTCAATATAAACATAAAGTGAAAAAGATTTCCTTTTGAGAGATCCTCAATTTAATTACTGCAAATATATTACGAAATTTAATTTACTAAAATGAAATACTAGAGACGATAAGTACATTATAACACAAAAAAGTCTGTGCTTAGAATGGTACTTTAGTCTAGCCGCAAATGTGGCACGGTTGTTTATTCCTTGTATATCAGGTGGAAGTGCATTATATTTAGTTGGACCAACAAAAAGAACCCGTTTTCGATCAAGGCTTGTAACTGCTCGAACACGAAACAAATTGATACTACGACGTGTTGTTCGAGAATGGGTTAGAGTTAGGAACTGTAGATTATGGTGAACTGTGGAGTTAAGTAGATTATCATGGATGAACAGCAATGTTTAAACATCGTATAAGTATGTTATTGGTAAAATATTATGGCTACTAGCAGAGTATAACAATAAGGTCGGGAATAGTAACAGTTTATTGAGAATGGTTTTTCGGTATCTGTTTTGTAGTGTTTGGAGTTGAGCTGTGAATGAATATATGTGAAATGAAATTGCAACAAAGCGAGCTGGGGAACAAATGACTTGACTCTCCATAAAATACAGCAGTAGGACGCTACGTGTTTTGAACCAAACTTTATTTGGTGAGTCCCAGTTAATGTGGAGTCAAAATATATTCCCAAATACTTGAAACAGTCAACTTTTTCAATAATATTGTGTCCGAACTGGGGATGATTATGCGTTGGTATGGTTTTCCTTATGGAACGGAAAATCATATACTTAGTATTTGTGGCATTTAATGATAATAAGTTTACATTAAAATATTGATCAAGAATTCTTAAATCACTTTCCATTGAGTTGATAGTAGCATTGATGTCTCACTATCAGTATAGAACAGAGCTGTGTCGTCAGCGAATAGTCGTGGAGTTCATTTAAGCTGTAAAATACCTATGTCATCTATATATAAAGAAAACAATAGTGGTCTAATATTACTTCCTTGTGGAACACCTATGTTTAAAAAAGTCAAAAGATTGTGTGAATTTGAACGGCGCTTACACTTCAGTTCCATCGTAGAAGTTTGAACGAAGCATTGATCGACCAAACAGAACCTTTTGTGTCCATAGAAATTTTTCTTAACTAATTTAAAGGTTTTCACAATTTATTTTGAACATTTGAAGTTTTCCCATGTCGAAAAGATGGTACACAACGTACGAATTAATTTCGTTCCACAGCATCCAGCTGCACACAGTGTTTTTGCGCGTGGTACTGAAATTCGACGGGGTCACTGTGATAGAGGCCGATTAGTATATCGCTTTCTTTCAACGTGATAAAGAACAGTACAATACATATATGGTGCCAACGCTAGCTTAGAGCGAATCCTAAGCCCCTTAACTATACATATCTCCAACTCCGTGACCACTATGGAAAAGAATAATGAGTCATCGTCCTCCCGGAAAGTAAGTGAAGCATCCATATTGCCTCTCTTCCTTATTCTTTGTCCTTCCCTGTGAACGATGGATATAGAAGCGGCTGGCAATGCTGATGATATATTCAATTTGAGTTTGAATCGTGTCAATTCCCAATACCATTTAATAATCAACAAAAACGTAGGAGAGACCGGGGCTTGTCCAGGCACGGGGTTACACCGAACAGCTTATATATATCTTATAAACCAACAATTATTCCGATTGTAAACGCGTTTTCATATGAAAGACTACCGTCAGTTAGCTGAATGACTTCACATTAGTTTGGCGTTAGTCGTGTTTGTAGAAATATATTATATATCAATATGGATCACTTTAACGAATCAAATACAAATCGAAAATACATTACAGTAACATCATCTCGTGACGAAAACGGCTATTAGTTCAGTCATGTTTAATAGTCTGTGTTAAGCGTGTACCCAGAAGTAAAATGTCGAAAATAATTGAGCATGATACCCACATAGAGGTGTGAATTATTTGATATTTTAACAGATCGGCTGAAAAGTTCGTATCGTTTCTATGAGAGGGAGCCACTAGAATTAAATCCATACCATTTTCAGTTAGTACCAACCTTCAAAAGATACGTGTATAAAATTGACAGCTGTCTGATTATTAATTTGTGAGATATTACATTTTGAGTGAAGCTACTTTTGTTATTGTGAAAAAATGGAAAAAAAGGAATTTCGTGTGTTGATGAAACACTACTTTTTGATGAAAAAAAGTGCCACCGATACCAAAAAATGGCTTGATGAGTGTTATCCAGACTCTGCACCGGGCGAAGCAACAATTCGTAAGTGGTTTGCAAAATTTCGTACTGGTCATATGAGCACCGAAGACGATGAACGCAGTGGTCGTCCAGAAGAGGCTGTTACCGATAAAAACGTGAAAAAAATCCACAAAATGATTTTCAATGACCGTAAAGTGAAGTTGATCGAGATAGCTGACACCCTAAAGATATCAAAGGAACGTGTTGGACATATTATTCACGAATATTTGGATATGAGAAAGCTTTGTGCAAAATGGGTGCCGCGTGAGCTCACAATCGATCAAAAACAACAACGAATTGATGATTCTGAGCAGTGTTTGGAGCTGTTATATCGAAATAAAACCGATGTTTTTCGTCGATATATAACAATGGACGAAACATGGCTCCATCACTTCACTCCGGAGTCCAATCGACAGTCAGCTGAGTGGACTGCACGCGATGAACCGAACCCAAAGCGTGGAAAGGCTCAACAATCGGCCGGTAAGGTTATGGCGTCTGTATTTTGAGATTCGCATGGTATAATTTTCATCGACTACCTTGAAAAGGGGAAAACCATCAACAGTGACTATTATATAGCGTTATTAGAACGTTTGAAGAACAAAATTTCAAAAAAACGGCCTCATTTGAAGAAGAAAAAGTTTTGTTTCATCAAGACAATGCACCGTGTCACAAGTCGATGAAAACCATGCTGAAATTGAACGAATTGGGCTTCGAATTGCTCCCTCATCCACCGTATTCTCCAGATTTGGCCCCCAGTGACTTTTTCCTGTTCTCAGACCTCAAGAGAATGCTCGCTGGTAAAAAATTTAGAAGCAATGAAGAGGTAATCGCTGAAACTGAGGCCTATTTTGAGGCAAAGGACGAATCGTACTACAAAAATGGTATCGAAAAGTTGGAAGATCGCTATAATCGCTGTATTCCCTCTGATGGCAATTATGTTGAATAATAAAAACGAGTTTTGGCAAAAAAATGTGTGTTTCTATTAAACGATACGAACTTTTCAGCCGAACTGTTAGTGTGTTTTTTTCTGGCGAAAGTAAATACCGCCTATAAATAATGTAGAATCACGCTTTTTTATGAATAGTGCTGATACACTTATCTTCACGAAACCTGTGTGGGCGATCTTGAGCAGATTACTTCTGATGTATAGAATATATCAACAAAATTAAAGTGAAATGAACGGTGTATTACAAGTTATTTTGGTTTCGATATTTTTTTCATGGCGTTCATGACATTGCATTTAAATTAACTGCACATTAACTTTTGTCGTGAAAACGACTTACTTTACTATGGGGCGCATTTTCAAAATGTACCCTCTGAGAGAGTGATAAGTTTTTGATCGTGAACATCTATTGTTGTATCTAACGAATCAACATAATTTTTGATACATGCCATAGTAAATATGATCACAATTTCATGATAAAATTTTCAGTTGTATGACATAATCTCAAATAATTCAAAATCAAACTTTTCTGAAACGTTTGGTATAAACGAGCGGTCCCTTGTTGTCAGTTATGCGTACAATCTATGCCAAAACGATATATTTTTATATGCCAGTAACAATTTAAGCATGTACCACTGCCCAATTTTCCACCAGCTAGACGAATCCCAACGTTTGAGTGTGCGGAAAAATACTATTTTTGGCACGCCTATCTCAAATCATCCAACGAAGCCTCCCAAATATTTCTTGTCATCTGAAATGTTCGGTCTCCCGGAACGTCCCGGGTCTTCAACTTAAAAGTCATCACTTCTTAACCTCATGAATAATTTATGACTCGTCGTTTCATCAATATTTTCCGGCTTCTAATTTTCCAAGAACCAGTGACTCCCGTAACGCTTTTGTTCACGTTAACGAAAAGAAGTAAGTGTTGATTATTTTTTGATCAAAAACTTATTATGCTCGAAAAACACGTAGCATCGATTGAATTGCAATACAACAAATGTCATGACATACTGGCATTCTCCTCAAGGTACAGCGAATATGGCAAAATTAGAGTGACTATAATCAGAGTGGCGACAGCTGTTCGTTTGGAATGACAGCTCCCAGTTCCAAACGAGCAAACGACCTGTCAATTCAATGTAAAGCTAATGGAATGTTTTTAATTGTTGCCAAAATTACGGATGAGATGTCGTCACTCTGGTTATAGGCACTCTAGGCAAAATTAATCAATTTATTCAACATTGAAACGACATGCAGCGGATGTAGGTCTGGTTATCCTATTCGGGATTTTTTTCTCGCATCGCGAAAACGTGCTGCATAACTCGAAGCAAAAACAAAATAAAAAAGGAAAAGGCTCATAAATTCATTGTAATGCCGGAAAAGTGACATCGTTCGCGAAAAACAAACAGGTAGGTAGATAGGTGGGAAACATGGACTCCAGGTCTTCGGGATCACCGCACCTCAGTCCGAAAACCCGTAACCAAATGCGGTCTGTGAGCATGTGCCAAAGACAGCCGCGCGCAGCATCCAACCAAACATCGTAAATTAGCATTCGCAAATTGACTTTTCTGATTAGAAGCCGCCAGCCTTTCGGGAAGTCGGGGCGCGCGCACCGTGTCGGTTTTGCTAACCAGACAGAGACAGAGGAGGACTGGTGAGCCGAAACAGGGACAAGACAATGTGCACATATTTTTATTCTGGAAGCGTAGAATTTTATGCTGCTTTTTGTCAAGGAGTATGTTATCGGGTACATCGTTTAACTGTGAGGAACCGGTACGTAGAAAACATGCTGTTTTTGGGGCTGCACGACCGTCGTTTCCCAGGACAATACACAGCTTCTGCGGTACCGGGGACGAATAAACAAGGACAAGTTAAAGTGCTTCAGGAAATGAGTGGAACCCTGGAACGTGATGCTACAGTTTCGGATTCTCCGAATAACTTAGGGCAATGTCGTTAAGGTAAGGAGTGCTTATGGAAAAAAGGAAACTCTCGGAATATTAATAAAAATATGAAAATTTATTCGTCAATAGCAGTGTTAAGTGCTTGAGTTACTTCAGCTGCCCCGGGGTTATGAGTTTCTATAGGTGCAAATGGCTTTGATTTAATTTCAGCAAAGTCGAGTCTATGTAAATGTGATTTTCACTTCTCAATGCAATTATGAAAAACGTGATTAATCCACCTAGCAGTGAGATGATACCTTTTTTTATCAATCCGCATGTGTTTTTTGCACGAATATTCTTCGGTCTTTAAGTTTTCATTACATTATTTTAATGACCGTCGTTTCAAGCGACAATTTGAGATTGTAATCACTCATTACTCTGTAATGTCGAAACTGCAAATACAATCGAATTTAAATCTAGAAGTGTGATAATCGATTAAACATGCCATGATATGTAAGTTCCACTTTAGAGTTTACGGTAATTTAAGGTACTTCCAGAGCCGGTATTCAGGAACCAGCATAACCCAAACCGATTCGTATGGCCATATGACGAATAAATTACAATTTTGAGTACAACTTTGAAGTTTAATTGGATAAAATTCATTAATTTTTGTATATATGTATAAAACTAATTAATTTTGTATATAAGTTTAATTCAATTTGAATTTTTGTTTCTGAAATTTGATTAGGCTTTTTTGAGAAAACGATTGAGCTTTGAGAAACGATTTTATACTGGAACCGGAATTCTAAAATCGGTATGGCCGAAGTCAGATAAATTCACCTGAATAGCTGTATAGTTTACATTTGTTTCAAAATATTTGAAAATCAGTAAAGACATCTTTGAGAAATCATAGCACGAATTAAATTTTTAGGTGCCTTCTGAATCGACAACTGAATACCACTAAAACTGAAAAAAGTTAATTTTTTTATCGACTATCCAAATCTGCTAACCCGATAAACCTGATTAATTTATGTGGAATAGACATTTTTATACTAATCATCCTGTATCCCCTAAACCGGAAGTTGGATCTGACTTAAAAGCAAGATGTTTTACAGGATCTTAAAACTTTTCATTTGCATCTTAGATGATTCTTAGATTTCATTTGAATCTTAGATCGGTTCAGCCATCTACGAGAAGAATGAGTTACACAATTTTGATTTCGTTTCATATATCATCCTGTAGTTCCGGAACCAGAGGTCGGAACCAAACATAATTCAGGAACTTTGTTTGGGAGCACACGACTTTTCGTATGAATCTGAATTTGTAGAAAGAAATTTTCCGAGAAAATTGAGTGAAATTATTTGTCACACACGCATTTGCTGATCTCGACGAACTGATTCGAATGGTATATGGATGTCATGTTCTTCCAGCATTTATTGCTGTAAGTAGTTTAAAACAATATAATTAAAAAAAATTCTGCCATCATCTGGTTTATATATGTCATATTCGAACGATTATGTTGCCAAAAACGAGCCGTGCTAAAATCGGTCCGAGACAAATTGTCATGAAAAAGGATGCTGTACACAGTCTTTTTGGTACTTAGAAACAATTGTATGTAACAGAATAAAAAATCGTGTTTTCCGTTGCTCCCAAGCATTGCTTTGTCATACAGCGCTCAAAACTCCTACTGCTGGAATAGGGGGAAAAGTCGTTTACACAAAAATTTCGATATCTCCGTTAAAAATGGACGGATTTTAACAATCTATGGCTTGTTGGATAGGTATTATCGTGCGAAATCTAAATCTGAAAACATATTCTGTTTTCAAGATCAATTGTGACAGATACTGTCAAAAAACTGAAAATTTTGACATAAAACTTCGTATAACTCAAAAAGTAAACATCCGATCTCAAAACCATTCAATAGCGTTTTGGGTGACGGGGAGACCTTTCATTTGAGACTAGTTTGATCAAAATCGGCCCAGCCATCTCTGAGATCTCGACCTCTTAGTTGACAACACACATACGGACACACACACATACACACACACACACACACAGACATTTGCTCAGTTCGTCGAGCTGAATCGATTGGTATATGTCATTCGGCCCTCCGGGCCTCGGAAAAATTTTCGAAAGTTTGAGCGAATTCTATACCTATTTTTTATATATATAAAAAAAGGTAAAACAGTAATAAGTGACAAACAAGCATGTAGCTCGTTTACTGATGGATAGTGAAAGCTTCAAAAAGTAAAACTAAGACTGCCGGATAGTTTTTTTTGTGGTCTGTAGTTGGGCTTTGATATTGAGTATATTTTGAATGGGAATGGAATCTGTTGAAAGAGATCGTCGTTTTCTGAAATTTTCATTTCGAGAGCAATATCACCGTGTGATTATTGATGTGTGTCGTTTGATCAATACAACGGCGTGCACTGATTGCTAACGCATTCTACCTCAGTAGCAGAATAAGAAGGTGCATATTGATTTGTATATTCAAACCCATTTGATACTGCGAATATAATTAGTCAAGTATTTTGTTTTGACAAAGGATTGCTGAAATGTATTAAATTGCTTTCTATTGTTGTTTGAATTTGGTTCTAATTTACGCAGACTGTACGACAAATTTTCATAAAAATCGTACATAGCATTCATTCATTGAAGGTAATCATGTTTGTCAATTCATCCTTACAGATGTTAACATCTGATGGACGTTTGGCTTCCAGGTTGAAAGTTTTGTATGAACACCGAGAAAATGTCTACTACTTTTATAAATTCATTTTATCTGTTTCGATCGCAAGAGAATTGTTTATTAGGCAAGCAATTCCCAACAACGATCAAAACGCTCAAGTTTTTTTTTACGAATGCTCATAACGGGAATTACCATCCAGAGGATACAAAGACTATATTATGTTTTGGATGAATTTAGTTAGCTGCTACTAGAATAAAGAAATATGTTATTTCGAAAGAAACAAATTTCCCAATTGAGAAATTCTATTGCCCGGGATTAGATCTTCTTCTTCAATAATGTCCATTTTGTTGCTCAATACCACTGAAGATTCAGTAGTCTGTAGTGGCAGCTAGCTAAATTTAGCGAAAACTTTACAGAGCCTTTCGCTCGCTGTTGCAAATTGTTGGTCAAATAAAAAAAAAACTTCCGAAACTAGATCCAATAATCTTTCATCTGCGATCATATTCTTGTAAATGCGTTATAAATTGATTGAAGTGGTAATATTATGTCTTTCAAACCAGATGATATGTAATTTACTATTTACCGAACATTAAAATAGAGCTGGTCGACAAAAGACGTACCCAGAACACAGGCTTTGGGTAGCTTCCGGTTTATACAAAACAGAAATCATTTTGTGTTACGATGCAAGAAAATTTTGATTTGGCAAGCGATTTTTAATTGCAAACAAATAAACGTAAAATTTTGATTAGAAAGGAATCTTAAAGTTTCTACACAGAAAAGTCCTTGAAAAACTAACGTATTCTGAAATACATTAAAAGATGCAAAACCAACTGCAAGCTTTGATCAGACTTAGCGAACTTGTCTTACAGTCGAGATTCTTTTCAGTCCCTAAAGGTGCGGGTAGGGTCTAATACGTTGAAAAAATAAACAATAAATTTTTCTTTGTATTTTCTTGTAGTAAAATATTTGAAGAATATACTGGGAAGAGGCAGGAGTTTGGCACACAGGTTCAAGAGTTCTGTTTCGGTTGACTTGAAAATTTGACAAAACATTTTTGAAATGTTTCAACTTTTCAACATTTCAATTAGTATTTGGTTGAAAAAAAAAAGATATTTTGTTTCTTTCGATTTTATGGACAATAAATTTTAAATACGTTTTTCTCGAATGTATATTTTCAAAGTCCGTGTTCATCGTCATTTGAAAACTACTTCATCAATTATTTTTAAATTTTGCTCATATAAAACACCAGACCAGAGATTTTTTGTTTCGTTTTTTGTTACTTTGGGGAGGTTTGACAGTTACAAAATGGCGCATTTTTTTCATGGAAAATCGAAATTTTGACTTAAAACCGCCACCAAAAACTCATAAACTAAAATAAATAAATATCAAATTAAAACGTAAAGGTCTATAAAACCATCTACATACCTCTTCACTGACTCTTTTTCTTTATATCTTCCCACAAAAAGATTGCAAACTTTTTTCGAATGATGCTTCGTATTATGCAAAACAGTTGGTATTTTTTTAACGAGAGTTAAAAAAATACCAACGCTAAGTGGGTGATATATTTCATCCATTAAACTCTTCCCCATCTCCTCTTTAAACTAGAACTATTTAATCTGAAAAAAACTTCATTCACTCAATAAACTAGAATTTTGCATGAGTAAGATTAATTGAATATTTATTAGACTCCCACCGAAAAAGATCGGTGAGATAAATGAAGATATAACAAATGAAGTGCTCAAAAGAGAATCGAATCATTACAATGAAAGTTCGTCGTGTTATCATCACCAAACTGAAAAAAAATTGTTGATATTTTTCTCACGAAAATTGAAAAGATCTTTCATTTTATTCATTTTCGTTGATCCTTATTCCTTATTCCTTATTCCTTATTCCTTATTCCTTATTCCTTATTCCTTATTCCTTATTCCTTATTCCTTATTCCTTATTCCTTATTCCTTATTCCTTATTCCTTATTCCTTATTCCTTATTCCTTATTCCTTATTCCTTATTCCTTATTCCTTATTCCTTATTCCTTATTCCTTATTCCTTATTCCTTATTCCTTATTCCTTATTCCTTATTCCTTATTCCTTATTCCTTATTCCTTATTCCTTATTCCTTATTCCTTATTCCTTATTCCTTATTCCTTATTCCTTATTCCTTATTCCTTATTCCTTATTCCTTATTCCTTATTCCTTATTCCTTATTCCTTATTCCTTATTCCTTATTCCTTATTCCTTATTCCTTATTCCTTATTCCTTATTCCTTATTCCTTATTCCTTATTCCTTATTCCTTATTCCTTATTCCTTATTCCTTATTCCTTATTCCTTATTCCTTATTCCTTATTCCTTATTCCTTATTCCTTATTCCTTATTCCTTATTCCTTATTCCTTATTCCTTATTCCTTATTCCTTATTCCTTATTCCTTATTCCTTATTCCTTATTCCTTATTCCTTATTCCTTATTCCTTATTCCTTATTCCTTATTCCTTATTCCTTATTCCTTATTCCTTATTCCTTATTCCTTATTCCTTATTCCTTATTCCTTATTCCTTATTCCTTATTCCTTATTCCTTATTCCTTATTCCTTATTCCTTATTCCTTATTCCTTATTCCTTATTCCTTATTCCTTATTCCTTATTCCTTATTCCTTATTCCTTATTCCTTATTCCTTATTCCTTATTCCTTATTCCTTATTCCTTATTCCTTATTCCTTATTCCTTATTCCTTATTCCTTATTCCTTATTCCTTATTCCTTATTCCTTATTCCTTATTCCTTATTCCTTATTCCTTATTCCTTATTCCTTATTCCTTATTCCTTATTCCTTATTCCTTATTCCTTATTCCTTATTCCTTATTCCTTATTCCTTATTCCTTATTCCTTATTCCTTATTCCTTATTCCTTATTCCTTATTCCTTATTCCTTATTCCTTATTCCTTATTCCTTATTCCTTATTCCTTATTCCTTATTCCTTATTCCTTATTCCTTATTCCTTATTCCTTATTCCTTATTCCTTATTCCTTATTCCTTATTCCTTATTCCTTATTCCTTATTCCTTATTCCTTATTCCTTATTCCTTATTCCTTATTCCTTATTCCTTATTCCTTATTCCTTATTCCTTATTCCTTATTCCTTATTCCTTATTCCTTATTCCTTATTCCTTATTCCTTATTCCTTATTCCTTATTCCTTATTCCTTATTCCTTATTCCTTATTCCTTATTCCTTATTCCTTATTCCTTATTCCTTATTCCTTATTCCTTATTCCTTATTCCTTATTCCTTATTCCTTATTCCTTATTCCTTATTCCTTATTCCTTATTCCTTATTCCTTATTCCTTATTCCTTATTCCTTATTCCTTATTCCTTATTCCTTATTCCTTATTCCTTATTCCTTATTCCTTATTCCTTATTCCTTATTCCTTATTCCTTATTCCTTATTCCTTATTCCTTATTCCTTATTCCTTATTCCTTATTCCTTATTCCTTATTCCTTATTCCTTATTCCTTATTCCTTATTCCTTATTCCTTATTCCTTATTCCTTATTCCTTATTCCTTATTCCTTATTCCTTATTCCTTATTCCTTATTCCTTATTCCTTATTCCTTATTCCTTATTCCTTATTCCTTATTCCTTATTCCTTATTCCTTATTCCTTATTCCTTATTCCTTATTCCTTATTCCTTATTCCTTATTCCTTATTCCTTATTCCTTATTCCTTATTCCTTATTCCTTATTCCTTATTCCTTATTCCTTATTCCTTATTCCTTATTCCTTATTCCTTATTCCTTATTCCTTATTCCTTATTCCTTATTCCTTATTCCTTATTCCTTATTCCTTATTCCTTATTCCTTATTCCTTATTCCTTATTCCTTATTCCTTATTCCTTATTCCTTATTCCTTATTCCTTATTCCTTATTCCTTATTCCTTATTCCTTATTCCTTATTCCTTATTCCTTATTCCTTATTCCTTATTCCTTATTCCTTATTCCTTATTCCTTATTCCTTATTCCTTATTCCTTATTCCTTATTCCTTATTCCTTATTCCTTATTCCTTATTCCTTATTCCTTATTCCTTATTCCTTATTCCTTATTCCTTATTCCTTATTCCTTATTCCTTATTCCTTATTCCTTATTCCTTATTCCTTATTCCTTATTCCTTATTCCTTATTCCTTATTCCTTATTCCTTATTCCTTATTCCTTATTCCTTATTCCTTATTCCTTATTCCTTATTCCTTATTCCTTATTCCTTATTCCTTATTCCTTATTCCTTATTCCTTATTCCTTATTCCTTATTCCTTATTCCTTATTCCTTATTCCTTATTCCTTATTCCTTATTCCTTATTCCTTATTCCTTATTCCTTATTCCTTATTCCTTATTCCTTATTCCTTATTCCTTATTCCTTATTCCTTATTCCTTATTCCTTATTCCTTATTCCTTATTCCTTATTCCTTATTCCTTATTCCTTATTCCTTATTCCTTATTCCTTATTCCTTATTCCTTATTCCTTATTCCTTATTCCTTATTCCTTATTCCTTATTCCTTATTCCTTATTCCTTATTCCTTATTCCTTATTCCTTATTCCTTATTCCTTATTCTCTTTTTTATATTACTTCCAAATGAAAACAAATTTCCAGAAAGTTTGCGAAAAAGTCTTTTAGACCGGAAATATGATTCGAAGCAATTAAAACAAATTTCCCTTCGGTGCTCACAAACCGTCCCATTAGTGCCGAGCGTGTTTCGCTCGTATCAGATCGGAAAGCGGAAAAAATCCCTGTAACTGTTTGCGCTTTCTCAAAGGGTTTCCGAGGCTTTTCATCGTCTGTCGTGTTTCTTCTGTTTGTATTTGGTTTCTGAAGTTGTACCGGTAGGACAGTGCCATCGCCTTATTTTCGTCCTTGTCAGGAAACCGATCAAAGCAACCTTTCCTGTGCTAACCGACATACGAATGTGTCCACAAACTGAGCTTTGCCAAGTTTGTGTTGTCTTTTTCTTCGGTTCCCATCTTTTTTTCTTTTCCCCACTCGCTGGGAAAACCCATTGACAGTGGTCGGTTCGTTTTTCTTGAATGAGTTCCTCCGGGGGACGATTTGCTCACGTAATAAATTTAAAGCATGATTTTATGTGACACGTTGTCACCGTTCGACGGAGGAAGAGGGAGAGGGAGTCGTCCTTTTTTCTCCGGGATGAAACTTGGCAAAGAGGCCCTGCTAAACCCGGCTTCCATCTCGAGATGAATTAGTAAAAGACAACTTCAGTTGAATAATTCATCGCTACTTTCTCGGGGACGGGGAGGAAGCGTGCGACACGACATTTGTCTTTGGCGGTAGGATATTTGAGGCCAAAAAAAATGGTTTGCCAGGCTCCAACATTGCGCGTTTTGAATGTCTTTTGTTGTCTGTCACGATTTTCTGTGGAAAATGAATATGCGTCACAATTGGGTTTACGGCTTTCGACTCAACGAGTTTTTTATCCAATTAATTGTGCACTACGGAAGCGGTCCATTTTACGCAGTAGAGCATGAATTGTTAGAGGGATTATTGTGGGGCTCGCTTAAAATTTTCTTCTGTTTATTGTGAATTATGATGACTTTTATTCTTAATAGACCTTCTGACATGTTCATTCAATTTGTGTTATGGAACACATTTTTGCAATAAAATGTTTTATTTTTGCTTGAAAGAACATGAATTTGAAGGTCAAATTTTCAATCACAGTAAACTGTTTGTTAACCGTTTTACAGTAATGAGCATAATGTTGGTGCAATAAAAAATCGAATATAGAATAATATCGTTTATTCGATCATCAATAGAGTTTAGAAAGCCGAACAAATGTTGAAGTATTACAAAATTCTTTCTTAATTCGAGGTTACAAGCAACAATTTTAACAAACACTCGAATGGAAATGTATCACGAAAAATATGTAGAGTAATATTCAAAGGGATGCTCTCCCGAAACGAATTTCACCCCACTCAGAATTTGTGCAAGTAGTCAGCAAAAAAAATAACAACCTGCTCACACTACCCACAAAGATCTATGGCCAATTCATTTGACACTCGTAACTGCCGGTTGTCATTCAGGATAAAACAAATTTCGCAAATTTTCCGCCACCGTAATCGAAATGACAGTGCCAGTGAAAATATTATTGTTCACTTGACTCTCTTCAACTGAAGTGTGTGTATGTAACCCACCTAGTCAGCCACCTTTGATGGGCTCCGTGAACGAGAGGAAAAAAAAAGATGGTTAGATATTTACAGCACTTGATTTGACTTTTATGTACTACTCCCAAGTCCCCAAGCACCCAAGTACGGTTATAGGGCTTTTTAATGGCGACCGTTCCCGCTCTCGGGAATCTGTGGTTTTATAGCAAATGGCAGCAAACAGAGTGTCAAGGGTCTGACTTTTGAATGTTGTACGTTTGTGTGAGTGTGTGTGTGTGTGTGTGTGTTGGAGAGTGAGAGGACATCCCAGCCCAGCGTTGGAAATCTTTCCGTTTCGGTACTCTGTGAAACGTTTGTCTCCCAATTGTGCCGTCGTACGTGCGCCCATTTACGGCCCTGGGAGGTAGCACTCTATTTGACACGTGTGTGCGTACTATTTTTACGATCCTGTCGGGTATGCTTTTACGTGTTAAGCAAATTTTCTGTCTACCATCGTCGGTCTGGTCTGGTCTGGAGGATAAGGTGGTTGTTTTGAACATTGTAGAACGGGAAGAATAAAACACTACCGAAGGCTAAACCGGAGTGTCAAGTGGAGATCCACTCGAGGTGGGGATTTGCTTGTTTTTGGGAATAAAATTTATGCACGTGCATCATGAAAAATGTGATAATGTCATAGCTTCGGTGTACAGGTTTTATACTTGAAGATACGAGTTACTACAAAGAGCATGAACTGCTGGATAGCAGATAAATTTGAAACGAATGCAATCGATTTTTTTCGATGGTGACTTTATTAGAGTGTTCCAAATAACCGAACTTTTTTCAATTAACGCTTGAATATTCAGCTCGAATATATGTTGAGCCATTTGTGCCGTCTACAACTATTGCAAGCTTTATTCATCAATTATTTGGACTATTTGGACTCAATTTGAGAAAAAACTACAAGGATCAGCCTCATGGGGTTGTTCGAGCCGTTGATGTGGAACAAGGCAACCAAAATTTCCAATGATTGACATTTTCAATTAATCGTCACACTTTTGAATCCGCAAATGCACAAGAGTCTGCTTAGATTGATCGTTATTAGGAATCAACACCGAACACGCGAACCCAGAATATAGACTCTATTTATCGTGATTTGTATTTGTTTCGTAGCCGACGAAATTACATCAATAGCCCAAATGTATACAATTAAATGTTTTTACATGCTTGCGATACGGATATCGATATTTAAGCTTCTCTTCACCAAGCTTGTGTTCAAGTTTTGTATGCAAGCAGTTATTTTTATAGCGTTTCTCTACCATTACTACCATTTTGCGATATCGGTTGAAGCGATAAAATCTGTATAAAATGTTCAAAACGACGTATGTAACAATGAAAGATTCTCTTTGTTTACTTTCTCTTTCGATTATTGCGAAATATTCCTGCTTTTTTCGGTAATTTCTCCAAAGCAGATTAAAAGATGATAGCTTTAGTTATTATAATCGGTAAATAATTGGAAAGAAGGATTGCTAAGAGTGCCGTAATAATCAAAAGAGAAAGTAAACAAAGAGAATCTCTCATTGTTACATACGTCGTTTTGAACATTTTATACAGAAATATTTCTCATCATCAATCGAGTTCATCTTATATAAATTAGAAATTGGTCCTATGCACTCAAAATTTACCCTGGGGTAGTTGTCAATTTCTCAGGCGAAACGACATAACATGGGATTTCATCCAATCTTTTATGACACAAGATCAGGGCATTAGGCTCTCTGACAGCTCACTTACAACCACAAATGCAAATGAGATTGGTTTGTTTTCATCAGGAAACGCATGCATTAAACATGATTCAGACGATCAATCAACTTCCGTCGACGTCCAGATTATTTTTATAATTTTTTTAGCCGAATATTGCTCACGTATCCGACGTTAAAATGTTCCGTGAACTTGACGTAGTGTCCTTTCATATGAATTGCTTACAATTAATGTTGTTGCTCCGTAATCGTTCCATGCAGGTGATAGTCGCTTGATGCTGCGTGTGAATCGCTTTTACATATTGTTTTGTTTTCATCAGGAAACGTGTTGGCCACCCATTTTTCAATAGGGCCGCCGTTCATTTTTCACCGGGCATAGAAACCTCAATAGCAATTAAAGCTTCAAATCGTTTTATGGCACTTATTTTGGAAATTTCATGTACTCCCCCCTATGGTGCTTTTTCAAGATCGAAAATTGTCGTTCAAAACAAATTTTTAAAAATGATTCTGAATTTATCTTCATGGACTGGAACTTCTCATGTACATACAATTGCTAAACATGCCGAATTTGTGTAGATGATAAAATAATATTACATTCAATAACAAGTACATTTAAACTGTAAATGATTAATGTTTATTTACTTTTGTATGTAAATTCAAGTGGATGGTGCTATTCCTTTTAAATGCATCTATTAGGACGCAAATTTACATGTTTTTTTTTCGTAGGTACTCTCACAACTTGGCCCACCCAACGAACACATTACAACTCTTCTTTTAGTATTAGCAGGATTATCGGTGTTCATTCAGTGAACTTTCAACAGTGAAACAATCCCGGAGAACTCTTGCTTTTATTCATTTTATTAAGCATTTTTCCATATACATACAATGCTTAACTAAGAGCATAAATTAAATAAACTTTGATAACACTGATGCGATCAGTGACACCAAAAACGCCTTCTGCTGAAAACTTGATGGGTAAATGCCCCAAAAAGTACTCGAAGAAAAATCCTGGTTGTTTGAAACAACGAACCAAACCAAAAATTAAGTGGCATGGGTAATAACAGAGACATTAGCGGATGACGTGAATACGAATGAAATGGATAGTTTAGAGGATCACTGAATCCATCCTATGGAACTGAATTCGGGACCAAGATTTGGGTTTGGCATTGAATTCTGAAAAACTGAATCCTAGCACTTAGCTCAGTACCTGGATTCTGGTCGGGAGCTGAATTTTAGTTACTGAATTCTGGTTTTCAAATTTGGATCCATAATTCGGCTCCGTTAAATATATTTTTGAGCTGAATAGTCAAGCGTAAATTGAAAAATGTTCTGTTGTTTGGAACACTCTAATAAAGTCACTATCGAAAAAAATTGATTGCATCCGTTTTAAATTTGGAAAGAATCTATGGTGGTTCCTATCCCCAAGGTTACTGGAACGGATAAAGCCGAGGAGTACCGTCCCATTAACATGTTGTACACGCTGGAAAAAATTCTGGAACTTGTTGTTAAAGATCAGTCAATTAGCTATTTGAATTCTAACGGTTTGCGAATACCGAAACAATCGGGATATCGAAAGGGTCACTCTTGCGAAACCGCTTTGAACCTAGTATTGGCAAACAGGAAGGAGAAAATCGAGGGTAAAAAGAGCATTTTTGCAGTGTTCTTGGAACAATTTCGAGGCCTTTATTGTTGCAGACATCGCAACGTTTTGGCGTGCCTCAGGGAAGTGTGTTGGGTCCTATTCTATTTATTATGTGTATTAATCATATGAAGTTTTTCGGTTTTGTAATATAAATTTGTTTGCTGGCGATACTGTTCTGTCCATAACAGCTAAAAATTTAAATGAAGCTGCTGCACATTAAAACGAGGTTAGTTGAAATTTAAGCACCTGAAACTAAATGTCGCGAAAGCTAAATATATGGTTATTTCTTCTCTTAGCACCGTTCATGTTGAAATTGATTATGAAATGATGAAATGGTTCTTATTTTAAAACAACATTTCACCCCACATTAACTTCTGCTCCTCCATTCTGTTTCTGACTAATAACACACAAATCTTGAGATTACAGTGACTGCCAAATAAAATTATGCGATTTATTCTAGATTTCTGTGGATATACTTCCTCAGATTTTCTACTGAACGCATTAAAATGGCTTTCAGTGAGACAGAGAATTTACTACTTAAGCCTGGTATCGATTTTCAATATCTTAAATAACATACAATGGTATATTTGTGTGATCGAATTGATTCGCATTTGTCCAAGACTAGAAACGCATGTGATGCAAGAACATCAAGCCTTTTGTTAGCCAGATCGCAAAACTCGCTATTGTGTCAGGGAATAAGGTTTTTTAATTGGATGCAAACACAGATCAAATGCCTAATGACGCTCTTTCGGTATTATGTCCTGCTTTGGTATCTTATCACTACGCTAAAGATGCTTTGGAATGGTATAAAGTGAATGAAGTCCATGTTGTACCTATCGAGCGCTATTGGACTCACATGAAGAGAGAAATCCTAATCTTAAACTCCTACACTTAAAAAACTCTATTTTAAACAGTCGATTTCCAAGAAAAACAAAACCCTTCTTAATCCACCTAGTGGTGTGATAATGTCTTTCTCTTGTTTCATAACAGTCTCATGAAAATATGTTTCATACTTTTATTAAATAATTTTGGATACTAATTTTGACACCAATTGATTCAGATTGATTCGAGTAGTTCACAAAAGCATGCTTCAGTGTTTATGTCACACAGTCAGCATCATTTTTCCAAACTAGTGCTTGACATTTGCGTTGCCTATTTGTATGAGAACAGTGATGCTAATCTAAAAAAAAGCCTTCTCAGTCCACTTAGTGGAATTTTCATATATCTTGAAAAATCACCATAGGGGGGACATGAAATTTTCGAAATCGAAAAAAAATTTTGATGCCAAAAGGCTTAGAATTGCATGAAACGTCGAGATTTAGTGTCATCTCGAAATTTTTTTTTTTTAAAATCGACTTTTTGGAACTTTCTAAGTCCCAGAAAGTTGATTTTGCCAAAAAAAATTTTTTTTGAGATGACACTAAATTCCGACGTTTTATGCAGTTTTAAGAGTTTTGGCATAAAAAAAAAATTTCGATTTTGGAAATTTCATGTACTTCCCCCTATGGTGCTTCTTCAAAATCGAAAATTGTCAAACCTTTACCACCGGGCAGCACCCCTTACGCATGTCCGATTTAGGTCAAATTTTGCATGAAGGCTTTTTTCGAGGTGCTTAAACTTTTGAGCACGAGAGCTTAACGAAAATAGAGGTGATCCCAACATTTTGGCACCCTTATATATAAGAGCGGTAAAAATCAACGTGTTTTGTCGGTTACGTCACTTATACAATCATATCTCCGGAACCAAAAATCTCAGCCATTCAATCTTCGAACTCGATCAATGGCCCGACAGTAGCTTTCAAACGAGCCCAAGTTTGTTAAAATCGGATCAGCCATCTCTGAGAAAATTGAGCACGTTCAAATACAACGCTTTTTGTCGGTTACGTCACTTATACAATCATATCTCTGGAACCAAAAGTCTCAGCCATTTGATCTTCGAACTTGATCAATGGCCCGACAGTAGCTTTCAAACGAGCTCAAGTTTGTTGAAATCGGTTCAGCCATCTCTGAGAAAATTGAGCGCGTTCAAATACAACGCTTTTTGTCGGTTACGTCACTTATACAATCATATCTCTGGAACCAAAAGTCTCAGCCATTTGATCTTCGAACTTGATCAATGGCCCGACAGTAGCTTTCAAACGAGCTCAAGTTTGTTAAAATCGGTTCAGCCGTCTCTGAGAAAATTGAGCGCGTTCAAATACAACGCTTTTTGTCGGTTACGTCACTTATACAATCATATCTCCGAATCCAAAAATCTCAGCCATTTGATCTTCGAACTTGATTAATGGCCCGAGAGTAGCTTTCAAACGAGCTCAAGTTTGTTAAAATCGGTTCAGCCATCTCTGAGAAAATTGAGCACGTTCAAATACAACGCTTTTTTGTCGGTTACGTCACTTATACAATCATATCTGCGAATCCAAAAATCTCAGCCATTTGATCTTCGAACTTGATTAATGGCCCGAGAGTAGCTTTCAAACGAGCCCATGTTTGTTAAAATCGGTTCAGCCATCTCTGAGAAAATTGAGCGCGTTCAAATACAACGCTTTTTGTCGGTTACGTCACTTATACAATCATATCTGCGAATCCAAAAATCTCAGCCATTTGATCTTCGAACTTGATTAATGGCCCGAGAGTAGCTTTCAAACGAGCTCAAGTTTGTTAAAATCGGTTCAGCCATCTCTGAGAAAATTGAGCACGTTCAAATACAACGCTTTTTTGTCGGTTACGTCACTTATACAATCATATCTGCGAATCCAAAAATCTCAGCCATTTGATCTTCGAACTTGATTAATGGCCCGAGAGTAGCTTTCAAACGTGCTCAAGTTTGTTAAAATCGGTTCAGCCATCTCTGAGAAAATTGAGCACGTTCAAATACAACGCTTTTTGTCGGTTAGGTCACTTATACAATCATATCTCCGGAACCAAAAGTCTCAGCCATTTGATCTTCAAGCTTGATTAATGGGCCGACAGTAGCTTTCAATCGAGCCCAAGTTTGTGAAAATCGGTTCAGCCATCTCTGAGAAAATTGAGCGCGTTCAAATATCTTCGAAAAGTGCACACACACACACACACATACATTTTCCGATCTCGTCAAACTGAGTCGAAGGGTATATAAGATTATGGGTCTCCGAGGCTCCGTTCGAAAGTCGATTTTTCCAGCAATTCTAATACCTCTCTATAGAGAAAGGCAAAACATCTTTGATTTGGATGAAATTTTGCTACGAGATAGGTGATTATGTTCCCTACCTACAGTCAGAAATTCAAGTTTTACACTTTCAAGGATGATAAGTTATTAAAAAAAACTTATTCTTGTCGAAACTGATTTTTTTTTGTGTAATTTTATCGAAAACTAAACCAATAATTATCTCAGATCTCAGTATATTTTTATTAACCATGAATTCCATTCAAAAGAGTTTATGTTTCATAAATAAAAATTGCTTCAGTACTACTTTATTCTCTTGTTTAATGCTGAGAATCGAAGATCGGGAAAAGAAATAACCAGCATAATATTATGTGTTGAATTAATTTTTGAATTTTTGAATAATTGAATTTTTTTAATTTTAAATATAACATTTGTCTCATTAACAAGTTACTTTACCTGTTTCACCACGTACATTGGTGTGTTAAGCTCTCTAAGCTTTCTATCTATCTTTTAACAAAATTTCATCTAAATCAATAATGTTTTTTTTTACAAATCGACTTTGAATTTTCATAGTCGATTTTTTTTTGCTGTAAGAGTTTATTAGGACATTTTCATTCAAAAACTTGACTAATTTTTTAAAAACCACTCATAGACACATTTTTGTATGATTTGTCATTTTTCGACTACAGCTATTTGAGAAAAAAATGTAAAAAAAAAGTTCGGGCCTTTCCAATGGACAGTCTAGATCGTTTTAGAAAAAAAAAACAACAAAGTATGCAAAGTGGTTTTTCGTGACAAAGTCATCATGTACAGAAAGTTCTGAGAGGTCTCTGAATACAATTCAGAGCGAAATTCGTTTCATGCAGCCTAATTATGCAATTAATTTGAAGATTTTTGTCGTGAATACGACTTACTTTACTATGGGGCGCCTTTTCAAATTATACTCTCTGAGAGAGTGTTAAGTTTTTGATCGTAAATATCTATTGTTGTATCCAACGAATCAACATAATTTTTGCTACATGCCATCGGAAATATGATCACAATTTTATGATAAAATTTTCAGTTGTGTGACCTAATCTCAAATACTTCAAAATTAAACTTTTCTGAAATGTTTGGTATAAACGAGTATCAAAGAGGATAATTCATAAGACGCGTTTGCATTTCTCGTATTTTTTGCTCAGTGATCTGTGAAAGGGTTTATATAATCCAACTACCAATAGAATCGAAATTTTTCAACTTAAACGTGTATAGCAACAGCATTGAAGTATTTCAATAGTACACTATTGAAAAGCCTGTCTCATTTGGTCAGCCAATCAGAACGCGTTCTGAGGAAGAGCACAAAATATCTGCTGCTGACAACAAATTATTCGAGAAAAATGTTCCGAACAGTGTTTAATATCGTAGTGAGTTCCACAATTTGGTCCTTCTGAAAGGCAGGAATGAATCCCGTACAGCATCCTGATAGTTTCTTTCAATGAAATCCAAATCCGAAATGAAATAATCGAGATTAAAATTCTATATGCTGCTATTTTTATAGCCGTTAGGACCGCTTATTAGTGAAAAAGCTACAAACGAAATCACGTAAAAAAGAAACCTTTTAACAAAAATTGGATCAGTTTGGATTCTATCGCCACTGCGAACAGATGTATTGTGTGTCGTTTGGCAAGCTAGTTTCGCTTCCGATAAGAGCGATCACGTCACAGCTGCTAGTCGTTTGCATTGGTGAAAAAAACAACGAAAAGAGGACAACGGTGGGGAGCATCACACAAAATCAGCCGTTCTAATGGCTCTAAAAGTTTTCTAAACAACTCTTAGGATTTCTTCTTCGCAAATCAAAGGTTAAAAATCCTCAGTTTAGTGCAAATATAGAGCTGTTTGATTAGATTTGTGCACTTTTTACTGTGTGAAATTCACAGTAATCGAGATCAAGTGAAGTCTTCTTTGTTTTTGCGGAAAATGTGAAAAAGGGGAATGCTTGCCTAATTCATACATTTGATCAAATAATTTATTTATTTATTTATTTATTTATTTATTATTGTAATATCCATCGGATACGAAATCTACATGGATATGGGTGGAGAAAAACCCACATTCCACATGACATTCGGAAGTGTTAAGGAGCATGTCGGTTGTTTTCGTATTCACGACATCCAGTTATGTCTCTGACATTACCCACCCGACTTTTTTAAAAGCCCAATTAAATGAATAAAAAATTGATTAAGGATTGAACGAACAGAAAATTTGTTTTATTTAAAATTTTGTCGCGTCCAGTTTTTGTCGCGAACAAGCCTTACTTGTTATTATAAAAACAAGATCCAAGTCGTTCAAAACAAATTTTTAAAAATGATTCTTAATTTATTTTCATGGACTGGAACTTCTCATGTATATACAATTGCTAAACAAGCAGAGATTGAGCAGAAATTTGAAAAAAAAAGCACACAATAAATTATAAACTAGATGTTCAACTTCTGAACATGCCATTATTAGGGTGATTTACAGCTGGAGTTAGGATAGGTTAGTTTTAGCTAAGTAAAATAAAATGTACAATTTAAAGGATATAAATCCAATACATGAAATTAAAGTCACTAACAATAAATACTAAATAGTAAACACCATAGATGTAAAGTGATAAACTGTACCACTAAAATATTGTAGCTACTGTACAAAAATGTTGACAAAAAATTGATAATAAATACACCCAAACCTCCGTTTCCGAAAACTTTTTATACGTTACTTCTTTTTACGTAACTCTTTTTACGAACCAAATCCCAAATAACGTAAATTTTTTTTACGAACCTACTTCGTAAAAAGAGGTTTTGGAATACATCGAAAGCGCTTTCCGACTCATTTATATTCCATGGAAACTACTACAATATGGGTATTTTTGGTTTTTGGAACAGGTTTAAAAAGTAGATTCCGGAAAATGACGTTTGAGGTATTATGGAAATTAAAGATGGCGACTTCCGGTTGTTTATATTCCACGAAAACCCTTACAATATGGGTATTGTCGGAACGGGGTTGATGAGTAGATGTCGGAAAACAATGTTTGAGGTGGTTCTGAAATTCAAGATGGCGACTTCCTGTTTATTGATATTGCTTAAAACTCCTAACAAAATTTGTATCTTCTGAACGGAATTGAAGAGTAGATGTCGGAAAACGATATTTGAAGTGGTTCTGAAATCCAAGATAGCGACTTTCGGTTGATCGATTTTCCTTGAAAACTCTTACCATATTGGTATTTTTGGAAAGTATTTAATAAACAGATGCCGCAAAACTATGTTTGGTGTCGGATCGAATTCCAATATAACACCCTCCGGTTTATCGATATGCCCTTAAAACAAAGAAATTTTCGAAACATATTGGATACCAATAAACGATGTTTGAGCTCGTTTCAAAATTCAATGAGGTGACTTCCGGTATATTGTTTTCAAGGAATACCAAGCTCAATGAGTACGGCAAAAACTTTCAAAAAACCGGAAGTCACTGTTTTGCATTTCGAAACCACCTCAAATATCGTTTTCCGACGTCTACTTTTCAATCTCGTTCCGAAAGTACACCTATTGTAAGGGGTTTCAACAAATATCAACAACCCGGAAGTCGCCATCTTGGATTTGAGAAACACCTCAAACATCGTTTTCTGACATCTACTTATCAATCCCGTTCCGAAGATACCCATATTTATAGTTTCAAGCAATCTCAATAAACCGGAAGCCGCCATTTTGGATTTTGAAACGAGTCCAAACATCATTTTCATGCACTTACTCTTCACATCCGTTCCGAAAATAGCCATATGATGAGCGGTTTCCACATTCATTGCACAAAACTTTTTTTACGAACTACCTCTTTTTACGAACCCCCGTTTAGTTCGTAAATGGAGGTTTCGGTGTATAATTTGTAAGTAAAAAAGTGCATATTATTATAGTGAACAGCCCGTTTACTACGGTAAACTATGCACTAGAACTACAGAAATGTTTTATTTAACCAAAAACAAGAACAACTACGCAGCGCCAGCAACAATGACGATAGAAAAAACGTGATTAATCCACCTAGCAGTGAGATGATACCTTTTTTTATCACTCCGTATATGTTTTTGCATGAATATTCTTCGGTGTTTTAGTTTTCATGACATTATTTTAATTATCGTCGTTTAAAACGGCAAATTGAGATTTTAGTCACTCATTACTCTGTAATGTCGAAATGTCACTCATTACTCTGTAATGTGAGATATCGAAATAAGTTCCACTTTAGAGTTTACGGTTATTTACGATACTTCCAGATCCGGTATTCTGGAACCAGTATGGACCAAACTTCGTAAGCCATGAATTGACACTTTCATATAAGTCAATTGAAAAACTCATGATTTATAACTCTCCATAGTAAAGGTTCGTTTTATTAGCAAACAAAACGTGTTGGTAGCCGTAAATTTCTGTGTGTCTGTTTTGCATAGTACGCTTTGTACGATGATTCGTTCATTTCATTCGGTAGAAATTTTTTGCGCTTTATTTTGGCACCGAATTTCACCTTAATTCTCGTTCATACGGAACTTTTTAGAAACTTTCAAATTTGATTTTTTTTTGATATCTTATACTACTGAAAATGTTATCATAATTTACTGAACATGTTTCCTACGGTATGGAGAAAAAACTATGTTGCTGTCTTAGATAAAGCAAGATAGGTTCTCTATTAAGTTCTACCCATTCTTGCACGGGGTAAATTTTGAAAAGGCGCCCCATAGTCAAGTAAGTCGTATTCATGACAACAAAATTTAAAATACCAACCAAACGAAACTTTCGACAATATCAGAATCAACAACTATAGCAACAGCAACAACGACGATAAAAAATGGACGAAGATGCGATTTGTGGACCAACAGCAGCTAGGTTGGAAACTTTGCTTCGAGTCGTCTTCAAACGGAAACAACTTAAAAATAGTGATTATCACATTCGAGTTTATTCGCTTCTAGTGTACAAAGATAGTGAAGACTGTAACAACAAATGCATTCATATTTGAGGAGTAGTTTCCCAATTTGTTGACTGCTCGTTCTGCTAACATTTTGGGTTCCACTGAAGCATCCAACCTCGGAAACTGTTTGGTGACAAAAACCATAAAATCTGGTGTATGCAGGAGATGTATTTCCGTACACAAGTAGCTACGAACTTTTCACGGACGAGTTGAAGTTCGTAATGAATGCAAGGATCACTTTAAGCCAAAAGAATCAATCTAGTTCAGTCTGTCAGAAATATGACCTATTCGAAGATTCCGGGCATGATGAGAAGCAGTATAATGTTTCTGTGTATGGTGGCGATTATTCATCCGGATCATGAATCGTAACAAAAAAGGCATCTTGTTGGATGTTTTTTTTCTTCTTCTCCATAATACCAAAAGCACGCTTCCGCTAGAAAGCAGTAATATCCCATCACGTGCAGCCGAACGAGGGGATGATTTTATTTTTGGAGGTAAATTCTAGTGTTTTTATTACCGAACCTCTCTTCGCTTGATTCCGTGAACTGACGACTGTTGCTTTAACTACCACTCGGGGAAATGCGCAATCCGTGGAAATAAAGTTCGCCGTGAGAAAATGCAAGAGAAATGCCATTATGGCGAGGACAGCATAAAAAGGATCAGTTTTACGACTTGTGCTGTTCGCGAGTGCGTGCGCTGGTACGGGAGGGGGTGTACGTTTGTATGTGTGTATGTGTGTGTGTGTGAGTAGGCGAGTGCACTTCTGAAACCGGCACGAGTATCATTTGCTACCGGGAACAACAACAAAAAAAACACTGAATTACCGATATAAGGTAGAAATAAATTTGCCGCGTGAGGTTTTTTGTATGCCTGCCGGCGGGTGAAAATACGTGACTCGTTAGTGTTAACCCTTGACTGTCCAGTTGAGTTATCAGTTCGAAAAAAAAACTTTCAATTGCTTAAGCCAAATTGAAAGTTTTTCTGTACTCTAGTAGTTGGTCATTTGTTTGTTTCTATGGTCGGATTTTATAAACATACGTTGCATGTGAACAACTTTCTAGACTGTCAAGGGTTGGATACTCCCGCAACAAAGAACTCATTTTGTGGAGGATTTTGATTTAATGGGAGTTGGTAATGGGAAAAGTTCTAAATTTCGGAACAAAACTGCCCCCAGGGTTTTTATTGGTTGGGATGACGAAGTTTCACGGTAAATTTGGCACTTTTTTTTCCTGATTGCGTTTCTATAAGATGTTATCATCGCAAGCGAAAATGCGAAGCTGTTTCCTTTCTCCCGTTTTGACATATTGATCTACATATCGCTCAATGTGATCTTTTGTTATGTGTCACAGTTAAAATGTGATACGAAAGACTCTTAAAAAGTAATCACTCAACAATCCTTCCAACCATTCCTTCGAAGGCACAGCATCAAATCGTAAGGATTGGCACTGGTACCGAAGGCGACAAACGACGGCGTCAACAGCACCAGCCTCTAGCATTAGTCATCTTGTTTTGAAGGGGCGCGATCTCTCGGCGACATGAAGTGAGAAATATGAAACACTTGCTCCGATGACATAACCTGCCACTTTCATTCTTGGCTGTCGTAAACTTTACGACCTTGGTGAAGTGTTGCGTTAGCTCTCTGTTCGCACCCGTCCTGTTGAGCTGCTGCTTAATTTGGCAACTTTCACCGGAGTGAAAGGCAGATGCTCTGCCGCCGGATCCTGGAGTGGAGTGGGTGCGTGTTTAGTGGCTTCACCGTGCCATCGGGAATAAAATAAAGCTTTGCCGAAGACATGGCAATACGCACTTCGTGCTTCTGGGTAATAAAGATGCCGATTCCGGAAATCATACTGACGGGCAAATTGATTCACAATATGGGGAGGAACAAACAAGAAAAATATTGTTCCGGAGCGACTCAGCACTTTACAGCAGAGTACTTTAGGAAATGACTATGCCATGACGTGGGGATTTTAGACAAATGGAAACCCTTGACTGTACAGGACCGAGCCATCCGCGATCACAGTACAACTTAAATATCAATTCTTTCTCGGAATTTGATAGGTTAAGATTTTTAGAACACGATTTCTTCACGTTTCGCCTTCCGGCTTATCAGTGCTTAAAGCAGTTCAAATTGAACTGCCCCCTCCCACATGTCAAGCTGAATTTTTCATGATGACAGCTTAACAATGACAGACGTCAATCAAGTCAGGCAATCAACTGGGTGGAAACAACTATAATAATATAAATGTTTATTCTAGAGTTGAATGCCATTAGCGTTTTTGATTGTTTCAATCGTTTGTTTTGTTGATTGAACCCGATACAGGAACTGATTTGAATACCCCTTTTTTGTGTTAAACAATCTGAATTCAATTTAGAAAATATTAACAGAAATAAATTACGTAATTTTTAAACTAGCTCAAGCGTGTGAAAGCCGGAACAGAAAGGATACTTGTAAAGCACCTTTGGTAGTGTAAATATCTATTTTTTTTTTTTTCATAAATACGTTTATTTCATAGGCAATATACATAAGTTTTTCTTCGCCGTGGCATCTACAATACATAGTACTTTAAACCTAATACATTTCGAATGTCCTATTAGTATGTTGGTATTCATTAGTTAATCTAAACACTGTTTTTATCAAGCGAGTTGCTATTATAAATTACATTAAATAAAATACATTTATTTTGTACATGATCTTATAACTATTTCAGGTTTGTTTGTATCAGTTCATCACTTTTATTTAATATAAGATAGCTGGCTATTGGTTGAACTCATGGAAGAGAAAACAATCTAACATAAAATAAAATTTAAATTGGAACTCCAATGGACTTAATGAAATAATAAATAAGTTTCATGTAAGGAACGTCACGACAAGCAAGAATGTCGCGAACTGGGACATTGGATAGTCTACCTTGGGTACGCAAGGAATTTATTAGTCGAGATCTGACATCACGATACTCCACGCATGTCCAAACAACATGGTCAATATCGCGGTAACCTTCGCCACAAGCACAATGATTAGTCTCGGAAAGTCCAATTCGAAGGAGATGTGCATCTAACGTGTAGTGATTGGACATGAGTCTGGACATCACACGAATGAAATCTCTACTCACATCCAATCCCCTGAACCATGCCTTTGTCGATATTTTAGGAATAATTGAGTGCATCCACCGACCCAGATCATCTTTATCCCAAGAAGCTTGCCAGCTGGCAAGTGTTCTTTGGCGAGACGCGCTATAGAATTCATTGAAAGCAATTGGTCTCTCATAAATTTCACCCTCAATAGCACCACGTTTGGCTAAAATATCGGCTCTTTCATTGCCTGGAATGGAGCAATGAGCCGGGACCCAAACTATTGTGATTTGATAATTATTATTCAATATGACGTTCAGGCACTGTTTTATTTTGCCCAAGAAAAAAGGTTCGTTTTTGCCAGCAGCCTTTGAGCGAATGGCTTCAATTGCACTCAGACTATCTGTGAAAAGAAAATAATGGTTTGGAGATAATGTGACGATTATACTCAAACTATAATGAACTGCTGCTAACTCTGCTATATAAACAGATGCAGGTTCTTGAAGCCTAAAGGAGACCGAAACATTATTGTTGAACATACCAAACCCTGTCGCTTCTTCAATTCGCGATCCGTCCGTGTAAAACATTTTCTCAGAGTCGATATGCCTGAATTTACTTGTAAATATTTTTGGGATTTCCAACGAGCGTAGGTGTTCCGAAATTCCACGCACTTCGCGCTGCATGGATGTGTCGAAAAATAAAGTTGAGTCAGGGACATTTAGGAGGCTGACACGGATAGGAATATATCTTGAAGGGTTGATTTCCTGTGACATATGGTTAAAATATACAGTCATGAATCTTGTTTGAGATTGAAGCTCAACTAGCCTTTCGAAGTTATTAATAACTAGGGGATTCAGTACCTCGCATCTTATTAGCAGTCGCGACGAAAGCTCCCAAAAACGATCCTTCAATGGAAGAACTCCCGCCAGAACTTCAAGACTCATTGTATGTGTCGAATGCATGCAGCCTAAAGCAATTCGCAAACAACGATATTGAATTCGCTCTAATTTGATAAAATGAGAGTTTGCAGCGGAACGAAAGCAAACGCATCCATATTCCATCACTGAAAGTATCGTTGTCTGATACAATTTTATTAGATCTTCCGGATGAGCACCCCACCAAGATCCGGTTATTGTTCGAAGAAAATTTACTCTTTGTTGGCATTTTGTTATCAGAAACCTAATGTGTCCTCCCCACGTGCATTTGGAATCAAACCACACCCCGAGGTATTTGAAAGTCAAAACCTGTTGGATCATTCTTCCCATCATATGAAGCTGAAGCTGCGCGGGATCATGCTTTCTTGAAAAGACGACCAGCTCTGTTTTCTCCGCAGAGAATTCGATACCCAGATGGACAGCCCAAACGGACAAGTTATCTAAGCTATCTTGCAATGGTTTTTGCAGATCAATAGCTTTGGGTCCAGTAACTGAAACTACGCCATCATCTGCCAATTGTCTTAGTGTACATGGGGATACTAGACAGCTGTCAATGTCATTTACGTAAAAATTATAGAGGAGCGGACTGAGGCAAGAGCCTTGCGGTAGACCCATGTAGCTAATTCTGAATGTTACCAAATCGCCATGTGAAAAATGCATGCGTTTCTCTGACAAAAGGTTGTGCAAATAATTATTTATAACCGCTGGGAGTCCATGTTGGTGAAGCTTGTCTGAAAGAACATCAATGGAAACTGAATCAAATGCTCCTTTAATGTCTAAAAATACAGACGCCATTTGTTGCTTTTGAGCGAAGGCAATTTGGATGTCAGACGAAAGTAATGCAAGGCAATCATTCGTCCCTTTATTTCTACGGAAGCCAAACTGAGTATCTGACAACAAACCGTTCGTCTCGACCCAAGTGTCGAGACGTCGTAGAATAATTTTTTCGAACAATTTTCTGATGCAGGACAACATCGCGATGGGTCTATATGAGTTGTGATTGGAAGCTGGTTTCCCCGGCTTTTGAATGGCGATAACTTTCACTTGCCTCCAGTCAGGTGGAACAATATTTTGCTCAAGAAGCTTGTTGAACAATTCCAACAAACGTCTTTTTGCGAGGTCGGGCAGATTCTTCACCAAGTTGAATTTAATTCTGTCCAACCCAGAAGCGTTATTGTTACAAGACATGAGTGCTATTGAAAATTCCATCATTGAAAAGGGGCTATCAATGGAACCATTATTTGAAAAAGATTCCCTAATAATGCTATGCGTAGGAACAGAATCTGGACAAACTTTCCTCGCAAAATCAAATATCCATCGGTTCGAGTATTCCTCACTCTCATTTTCTACGTTACGATTCCTCATTCGTCTGGCCGTATTCCAAAGAGTGCTCATTGAGGTTTCTCTTGACAAACCTTCGACAAAATGTCTCCAATAGCTACATTTCTTGGCCCGAAGTATGCTCTTGTACTTGGTTTCTAAAGTCAAGAATTTTTCAAAATTCTGAGGAGTTCCTCCTCCTCGTTTTAAAAACGTCTTGAAGGCATTTTGTTTCGCGTGCTTAGCATCTGAGCACTCTTTGTCCCACCAAGGGTTTGGAGGCCTTCTGTTAGACGATGGACCAAGAAATCGTTTGGTTTGGGCTTGTTCTGCGGCCTCCAGAATCGCACAAACGAGGAAGTCATATTATGTAAATATCTATTGTTAGTGATTAAAATTGGCGGCACATTTACGATTTTTTTTTTCAATTGTTTTGATTTTTCACACACCCAACAACACACTAAATCTATGACGAAACATACGTCAAACTTGATTTTAAGCCGTTTTCCATCGCGACTGAACGTGGAGGCGACGACACGACCAGACACTCCGACGAAAAATCGGAATAAAAAGTGTTCGTGAGCGATTTACCACCAGTTACCATAAATATAGCGACCCCTTGAAAATGACAAAAACTAACTATTCGAGCAACACTGTTTAAGTTGCTATGCTCTAGTTACCAAGGAGCACCAGAATAAATAAACAAACAGTTTGAAATAGTTGTGGAATAATTCCACCGTTTTGAATTTTTGTGTCTTCTCCTCTTTGTCAGTGATTTCCGGAGAGCTATTAATCAATGTGGATCATCATCAATGCAAATTATGATAAAGGTGAGTGCTTGAACTTTATTTTTAAATATTATTTTTCTATTATTTGCAGTTAACATTCTCTCGCCGCCTTCGAAAATGCTTCTGAGGAAGGAGATACAGTATCTTTCTATTCGTTTCCTACACGGAACCACCCGCGATCCCATTTCAACTACAATATTAGTTGAATTTCTGAATTCGATTGGTTAAAATTTGGTACAACTAATAGATTGTTGTTTTAACTAAACTGTCATTTTTGTTTCTCGATTAGCAGAAACGATGGTTGAAACAACTAATTTAATTGGTTGAAAAAAAAATGCTGTCAATTAGTGAGGACACATACCTTTCAAATTCAACAAATATTTTAGTTGAAATAACTGGCGTTGTTATTGAAACAAATTTCTGTTAGTTGAAAAGTAAATCGGTTTTAGTTGTTTTTGACATTGCAATTAGTTGAATCAACAAGAACAATAATCAAAAATCAATAATAATCAAAAATAAATCTCACTGATATACGTCACGATCTGTTTGAAAAAAAGTTCGGTATGTTGAGATACATGAAATAAATATCGTTGTTCCAATATAAACAGTATTTTAATATTGACATGTTCCGCGTAAAATCATTATTTTTTACAATCATATCAATTGCGCATAAATTTTTAATAAAAAACACTTTTCACTATGATTTTACCGCATTTTTACATTAGTTAAGATAATTAAATATGCACATATCGCAACACATTGTTACACAGTCACATATTTTGCGGTGCGGTGATTTTTCTAAAAAGTAGTAAAAACCATGAAGCATATGAATGAGACAAAACAATGACCTATTATCAGTAGTGTCAACACGAAAGTTTGAAGGTATTTAGGCGATGACATCGCACACCATTCGTACGATGGTTTCTATTAGAGTGAGAATGACTACGATTCTTTAGCCTGACTTGTCTCTAGGAAAACATCCTATTTCAGGAATTGATCACCGACATGGAGGTCCAACCTCGCATAGCAATAGAGCAAAATAATGAACTGACGATATAAACACTTCGTAAGAAGAAACAAAAGAAAATTTATGGAAATACTCAACTAAGATGAACAAACATGTAAATACTGGTTAGGTTAGTTCGCGGTTAACATCCTACGGTAAATCGTTAAGTTTTAGTACTTACGTCTAGATTAGTCGATAAGTTAAAATACTCTGTTTCCTTGTAAATGTTTTCCTATTTTTGTACTCTCCCTCTTCAAAATAGCTCGTTTTCCATATTTAAAATTATTTTTGCTTCAGTTTCATCTCAATAATATTCAATTTTCTTCTGTAAATTTTCCATATTTTGTTTCAACATCTTCCAGTAAAATGTATTTGTTACATAACAGATCCATGTTTTCAATTATTTTCCAGTTCAGATTCTTGATTCTTCGCATATATCTAACACCTGAAAATAAAAATAAAAAACCGTCGTCCCTGTAAAGAAAATTCTTATCAACAACCGATAAAACGATACATTATAAAATACTTCCCTTGAATTGATGTAATCGAGTCCAAAAGAACTATCCTGACAAGATAGACCGTGAGTGGTCTTAGCCGTCCTTATAGTGACACCACAAAAGAAAAAAAAAAGAATTATATTTACATCGAATTAACCTCTCGGCAACGCACCAGAGTTGCCAGGTCGTTTTTCCAAAAATCTGTACACAACATTTGTATCAGAAAATGGTGAACGCGGTTAATTTTAATCAGAAAAAAGGCCCCACAACCTCAATTTGCTATTTCTAAACAAGTCAAAACCGAAAATCAGTATTTATTTGTATCAATTGTGAATAATCGGTATTTTCGGAGAGCGTATCGATATTATTGTATAAAGGTCATAAATCGAAATAAACACCGATAAATCGGTTTATCTGGCAACGTTTCGCTGGTCAAATACAATTTTTTGTTTTGACAATTTCTAGTTTTTGTTCGTTTCTAAAGTTGGCAACGTGTTAGAGTATGTATGGATGAAAGCGTCACAATGACAAACTGTGATGCAAGTGTGATCGAGGGATGTTTGAGTGAGTTATGTTTTCTTGCAATATTTCAAATGAAATATTCTCGACGGAAAAAAATTAATATCGTGTGTTTTTTTATGGAACAAGTTATCACGTTGGAGATGTTGGTTGGTTTAGAAAACTGAAGCTGTATTTAAGGTAGCGCTTCGCCGTGGTCACGGGAGTTCGCTGCCTATCCCGATGTTTCACGCACTTTACCCAAAATTGTGAGAAAATGGGGAAGAAAACGGAAATTCCAAGAACATACGATTCTAGATAATTAATTTTTCTATCGATTCGTATATAAATTGTGCCTGATAAACATTTTTATCGAAAGATTTCGTGCGAGTTATAAAAATAAATGAGTTTTTCCTTATTCTTTCGCACGCACACAATGTCAACGCATGCATTGGGATGTGCAAAATGCTACATGCGGTAGACGCTAACAACATTTCTTTTGTTTTCGTTGTCCGTTCTCTCTGCGTAAAGTTGAATATAGATGAGTAGAAAATGTAAGTAAGTGTTACTACTTTGTAAAATAATTTCTATTCATGTTTCAGTAGAACCAGAAATCAGTAATGATTTTCATTGCTACTAGCTTTGACGCTTTGTTGAAAACGTAGCACATCCCTACATATGCGAGTTGTTTATAGCGAGAAAAGGAAAAAAGAAAACCAAATTTTAACAAAACTCGCACGAAATCTCGCGAAAGAAAAGCTTTCTAACTGATATTTTTCGCCAAATGCATAGTAAAATCATTTACCTACAATCGTATGTTTTTGATTTTTCGTGAATCGGGTTAGTATTTTAGAAATTTGCAATTTAGGGTGAAATTTCGGCGACAAAGCAAGAGGAAGCAGCGAGTTGTCTTGCTTCGACCTGACCACGGCGAAGCGCTACCTTAATATGAAAAGTAAATTCGATCGAAGACTTGGGATTTATTTTGATAATCACCCAGAATAAATCCCGATCCTTCGATCGATTTTACTTTCATTATTAAATACAACATCAGTTCATTGATCCATCACTCCACCAACGTGATAAATTCTTTCACAAAAAAATAATACACGAAATTAATTTTTTTCCGCCTGCAATATTTTATTTGAAATATTGCAAGAAAACAGAACTCACTCAAAAATCCTTCGTTCACACTTGCGTCACAGTGGTCACTGCGACACTTTTATCCATACATACTCTATCACGTTGCCAACTTTACAAACGAACAATAACTAGAAATTGTCAAAACAAAAAATCTGTATAAAATGTTCAAAACGACGAATGTAACAATAAGAGATTCTCTTTGTTTACTTTCTCTTTCGATTATTGCGAAATATTCCTGCTTTTTTCGGTAATTTCTTCAGTGCATATTAAAAGATGATCGCTTTAGTTATTTTTATCGGTACAAAATTGGAGAGAAGGATTCCTAGGAGTACCGTAATAATCGAAAGAGAAGGTAAACAAAGAGAATTTCTCATTGTTACATTCGTCGTTTCGAACATTTTATACAGAAATGGTATTTGACCAACGGATTGTTGCCAGGTCTACCGATTTATCGGTGTTTTTCCAATTTTTGACCTCTAATCACTATACAATAATATCGATACGCTCTCCGAAAACACCGATTATTCACAATTGATACAAATAAATACTGATTTTCGGTTTTGGCTTGTTCAGGAATAACGAATTGTAGCTGTGGGACCTTTTTGCTGATTCAAATTAACTCCATTCACCATTTTCTGATACAAACGTTGTGTACAGATTTTTGGAAAAACGACCTGACAACTCTGGTGCGTTGTCGAGAGGTTTATTCGATGTCTACAATTCTTTTGAACTTGATTCAATCAATTCAAGGAGACAGTGGCGGATATGAGGCTACGATCTTCTAACCAAAAACAATTAAATACAACAACAACAAACAATTCAAGGGAAGTATATTATAATGTATCGTTTTATCGGTTGTTGATAAGAATTTTATTTCCAGGGACGACGGTTTTTTTGTTCAATTTTATTTTCAGGTGATTGCTATGTGCGAAGAATCGAACATCTGAACTGGAAAATGATTGATAAAATGGATCTGTTATGGAACAAATATATTTTACTGGAAGAAGTTGAAACAAAATATGGAAAATTTGCTGAAGAGAACTGAATATTATTGAAATGAACCTGGAGGAAAAATAATTTAAATATGGAAAACGAGCTATTTTGAAGAAGGGGAAAATATTTACAAGAAAACAGTGAGTATTTTAACCCATCGACTAATCTAGACAAAAGCACTAAAACTAGTTTTACCGTAGACACCAGTATTCACATGTGTACTGGGGAGGGATTGTTGAAAAATTCTCCCTTTGGATATTTTTTGTTTATCTAAGTTGGGTATTTCCATAAATTTTCTTTTGTTGCTTCTTACGAAGTGTTCTTACACATCGCGTGCTGTGTGTTTGAAACCCTTCGCTCCTGTTACTTCTAAAAACTAAATTCATGTCAAAAGGCGTTTTATTGTTAGTGCATGAACATTATCATCAGCATCAAACAGCTGCAAGTAAAACAGTCTTTTGCCTCTCTAATCACTATACGTGGGGTGAAATATTTTTTTTTACTAATTTCGCATTGCGTATTGCTATTGCAAAGTGAACCTTCATCTAGCATTCATTTCTCCTAATCTAGCATTCTTTTTATTGCGAATTAAACAATCGGTTGCATCAAACGAGAACATATGTTGAAACTACATAAGCCGGGCCTTAACGAAAGCTGTATTTTTTTCCCCAACTCTGGTGATAAAAAGTGTTAGAGGAGCATCCCCCAAAGATACAAAATTGCCGATTTTCCATGATTTTGAAACACGACACGCGTTATCCTTAATTGTTAATTCCTGTAAGATCAATCGGCACTCATTGCTGAAAGATTGTACAAAGATCAAAGCTGATCGAATCATCCAATGATTGATCTTTCATGAGTCAATAATGATTTTAGCTCAAAATCACTACCGATTTTGTGTGACGAAATATCAGTACCGGTTTTGATCGATGTAATTTGAAGATCACTGATCTTAAAAAGATCAGATCAGTAGTTATATTTCTTGGTAAAAATCACAAGTGATCTTCTTTGGCAGTGATCTCGATTGGACGATTTTTTAATCTTCATCTTCCAGCCCAGGTTATTAATAAATGTATTCTCAACTGTTATCAACCCTATGTTAACGTGCGCTTATATCTAATTCTGCGCGTAGAGCTTCTACGCATTGCAATCTTTGTTTTCATTTTTTGGGCCAAAGTAACTGTTTTTTTCATTTATGGAAGAAGATGGACATTTTTCTTTTAACATTAAACCAATCGAATGAAGCATAAAACTTTTGCGCATCCCTGAAAGATTACGAGATGATCATTCATTAACATGGATTTAACGATTAAGTATAGACGAACGCATATATATTTGATTGAGGACATTTCATTATTAGCAATCTTTTTAATTACAATAGCTCACCAATTCAGTAAACGTTTTCCAATTTGTCACCAACATATTTTAATCTGAAACAAGGTAAACTTTATCACAACACCTCTGTTCGATAAACACTTGTTATGGAATCATAAATTTCTTCAAATCGAATGAACACAATTTTCTCAAACGCTTTAACCATCAATGTTGTTTTTATTGACATTTTGAAGCGACGCGAACAGATTTCAACTAAATAAATTGTTGATTTTGCATTGCGATTATTGTTTTGCTTTCAGCTGTCTCCGGCATTTGACAGCATTTAAATCAACAGATTTTTCAACTAATTGAATATATGCAAATCAAAAACCAGAATGGTTGAATCAAAAAGAAATTAGTTGAATCAACTATCGCAGAAATCAAAAACTGCGATATCGCAATTTTATGATCGGAGGGTTTTCCGTGTACGAACAGTTATATGTAAATTTAAACTAGAAGGTACATAAACAGTTCAGATATACATAATTTAGTTAATTTCAGATTAATTCAATGGAATCTTTTTTGTGCGATCACTGAACCTCATACCAAACGGATTTGTTCACCTCATTTCTGCCGGAATTACTTTAGGGATCCATTAAACACTTCTAAAGGGTGAGAAACTGGAAAATCTGAAAACAAATCATACACTCTTGCTTATGTGCATTATTAAATAAAACAGTTGGCATATTAAAAGATAAACAGTTGGCATATACGAACAATATGAGTATGAAGTTAACTGTATCATCCAAACGGAAAATAAGATCGCTCCGTTTATTGAGTAGAATTTAATAAACTATTACATTTAACGTTTATATACTAAAATTTATATACTACATTCAACCGGCTGCACAGTTAATTATATCGGTTAAATCGAAATCTACAGTAAAAAGTTTATTCAATACTTTTATTTTAATTCATTTTTAATTTTTTTTTGTCGGGAATACGACTTACTTTACCATGGGGCGCCTTTTCAAAATTAGCCATATGGAAGAATGGGCAGAACTTAATCGTGAATATTTCGACTTGTATTAATGGCAGCAACATAATTCTTTCACTATTTCATCAAAAATATGATCACGAATTTAGGATAATATTTTGAACAGTGTGAGATAACCACAAGCAACTGAAAAATTAAGTTTTCTGACAATTTTAAAACAACGCGGAAAACTCTGTACTTTTGCTTGGATTGTTCGCGCAAGGACGACGATTTTGAGGTAGTCAGGCACATATCTTCAACTGAACGTTATAAAAGGGGAACCGTGGTCGAAAATCGATCATTTCTTCTTGTGCGTTGGATGGAAGTAGACGTCGGGGCGAGAAGACGCATTCAAACAGCGGCATCAGAGAGCGCACCTTCTGCGTGGTTAAAAACCTCTGACGCTCAGCTCGTAGTTTTCATTTGCCTTCCGGTCGTCAAGGCGAGAAAACGCATTAAATCAGTTTCGCATCATTTGGCACTGTGAGCGGATGTGTCGGTTTGTACGCAAAGCTAGTATCAGTTCAAGCAAGAACGATTGCATCAGCTGCTGGTGCTTTGCATTGAAGAGAAAGAAAACAAGACACGAAAAGTGGACAACTTTATATAAAATTAGCCGTTCTAATGGCTCTAAATGTTATCTAAAGAACTATTAAGATTACCTCTTTGCAAATCGAAGGTAAAAATCATCAGTTTAGTGAAAATCCAAAATAATTTGATTTGCTTCGTGCACTTTCCGCTGTGCGAAAATTGTTCGAGAAAAATGTTCCGAATGCGATGTTGCTAAATAGCGTAGATAATTCCACAATTTGGTCCTTCTAAAAGGCAGAAATGAATCCTGTACAGCATCTTGATAGTTTCTTTCGATGAAATATGCAAATCCGAAATGAGCTAATCGACGTCAAAAATCGTTTAAAATTTTAGTAGTGAAAAGGGGAAAAGTTCCGCAATTCACACAATCGATCAACTATCAATTCGAATTCGAAAGTGTAAAGAAATCGTGTCAGTTTTATTCGTATTCACGACATCCAGTTATGTCTCTGACATTACACACCCGTACTTTTTTTAACTGAATTATTACAGTCATCGTATTTTATAATTATGATGGAATAATTAAAGTCGAAAATTATACTTGAACATTTTTTCTGTCATCTATTCATTCATAAACTTTATTTACACATTCGAAAAACTGTTCAATCTGTTGAATATGTATATGAAAATTATGTGTTGAAAAACCACATGCAAAGTATAATACCATCAATCTTAATGAACAACCACGCGCCACCTTCATTTTGATTACTGTAGAGGCACAAAACAGCTTTGAATGATTGCCAATATCATTTTCTGTTTTAATGTATATAACAAACTGTCCTGTATCACACCCAAATCCAGATGACACCAACAAGTTAATCAGTGGGTGCTTCTTTTTCACAGTTGATTACAAACAATTATATCTTATGGAAAAAACTAGAAACGAAGAAAACAAATTAAATCAAAATTGAGCAAAAATGTCTCAAAACTCTCTGAAAGAATAAATTTAATACCTGCCAGCGGGCCAACTACATTCAGTGGTTTCGTTTTAAGTGAGAATCTTTTGTTTTTGTTTACATTCCATATGTAGTTACCAAGGCTACTGATAACTGTTTTTCAAAATCAATAATTTCCCAACTTGTGTTGCCAGTTCCAACATTTTTTCAAGCGATTTCGTTTTGACATTATCAGTTACTGAGGGGTAGTTAGATTTGCGATACAGTTTTGATAGTCGAGTGGCAGGTCGTGTGGAGGGGTGCCGGAAAGATTCAAGTTCGTGTTTGTTTTCAACGAGTTCGCGAAGTAGGCCATGATTTGGCAGGTGGGCGACTAATGTCACGAGATAGTACACTGATAAAAATTTGTAGGATCGATTCATATGTAAACAGCACTTCAATTTAATTATTTTTCACTTAGCTTTGATGTCTTTTTCTTTTGGATGTGATGTGTTTTGCTGTTGAATCGAACTACATGTGTTAAACACGTCATTTTCAAGTGTAAATGAATACAGCACAAATGCATGTGTCAAAACACTTGATTCGGTCATCTGTGTTTCAATTGAAATCTATATTAAAAAACAATGTGACATTCATATGAAATTCTTATAGAATCTAGATGTAACGATATGTCTTATCATTTTTATGTGCATTTCAGATAAATGAGGCATGATTTCCACTAAATATCATCAGGTTTTACACTCATTTCATAAGCTAAGTGTATGATTTCATGAATTTCATGTGTTCTACAAGTAGTGATAGTTCAAATGCTCTGCACATGATGCTAGCGTTCAAATTATTTTCAGTGTAACAGACACAGATACTACACCCTCATTGAACATAACTTAAAATTGAGTGACACGCCACTTAATTTTATAAAAAGGTAAACTAAACCTAATTAAACTAAACCTAAGTCACTACCAATCTACTCATTTTTGAGTTAAGGGACGAAGCTGTCAAAATTTGAGCATTTTTTACTCAAAATAAGAAGAAAATATTGTATTTCAAACTTTAAGTGAGTTTAATTCATAATTTGAGTTCCTTGCACTCAAAATAAAGAAATTCTTCATCGTTCATGTTCGTAGACATGGAATCCCTAGTCAAAGCCAATTTTTCTTTCTTTCACATGGGAAACGCAAAAAGTGAAAAGTTTGAAGTCAAAATTGAATGAGTTTGATACCCTTAAGTTGGACTTTTCACTTAGCATAATTGAAATCACAAAATCTCTATCAGAAACATCTATGATTGATAATTCATATTGGCATAACTTCTGGAAACCAGTGTTCTTCTTAGCTTCTTAAACGAAAAACGTGCAGATTCCACCTAGCAGTGAGATGATACCTCTTTTTAGCAGTCCGTATGTGTTTTTGCATGAATATTCTTCGGTGTTTTTAGTTTTCAAAACTAACGGTTCCTATGGCCATAAATTAATATGACGAATAATTTTGAATAGTTTTTTGCTATCGTCATATTCTATGACGGTTTGAATTTTAAAAAATCATCACATTGTAATTCCTTATTCGAAAGTCAGAATCGGTCTTTTAATTTGAATTTTCGTATCTATAAAATTCGTTTTGGCTTTCTTTGAGAAAACGATTGAGTTCCTTTGACCTGTAACCGAAGTTAGTTAAGGGGCGGGTAGGGTCTAACACTTTTGAAAAATCATTAATTTTTTTCTTTGTATTTTCTTATAGTAAAACATTTCAAGAATATTCTGTGAAATTTTCAAGCTTATCGAAACAAAACTCAGCAAGTTATGGGCCTTCGTTTATCTCATACTGCGAAGAAATAAGAACTCGGCGCATAGGCCCAAGACTTCTGATTGACTTAAAAACTAGACAAAACATTCTTGAAATGTTTCATTGTAACAAATTATTAAAAAAAATTGATTTTTTGAAAATATTAGACCCTACGGGCTCCCTTGAGTAGTAAATTGTTTCAATTGATTTTATAGACAAAAAACTTAAAACGCGTTTTTGTCGAGCGCAGGTTTGAAAAGTCCGTGTCCATCGTTATACAAAAATTACTGCACCAATTTTATTTAAATTTTGCACACACTTTCTACAAATTAAAAACCAGAGCCCAACGTTTCCTTTTTTGTTATTTGTTACTTTGGGGAGGTTTTAAAGCTACAAAATTGATTTTTGAACATCCTCCAAAAATTAAAAAATTCAAACAGAATCGTTGGGGTCTAGAAAAACTTCTACTTAACAATTCTACTTTGATTTCTACACTTCTAATTAGTCTGCGCTGAGATACATTGGACACAGCAAATCATGATTTTTAAGAAGCGTCTTCAAAAATACATCTTCACCGACTTATTTCTCAATATTATTCCACGAAAAAATTACAAAATGTTGTTCGAATGATGCTTTTTAACATGCAAAACATTTGAATTTATTTTGTTGAACGATAATTCTGAAAAAATAGCAAAAATGATGTTTTTTTCCGCCCCCCTTTAATTCACCTAAGAGATTGTTAACCATTTCATTTGATTCGAAATTTTTGTAACTTGTATTCTATGGGAATTTAAGACCTTTCATTTGAATCTTAGATAGAGGAAATCAGATCAGCCATATCATCATGTAGTTCCGGAACTAGTAGTCGGATTTAAATGAAAATCTTGTCACCTTCACATTAGCTGACCTCGATGAGCTGATTCGAATGGGACATTTAGAGGAATTCAGTGCCATTCTGTTGATATGATATCATTTTGTGAAAGCATCCAATTGAGCTTGCAAAAAGCATGCATCTTGGCCATTTATCAGATGATATAGTTTGAAACCATCAGCGAATGATAGCACGAAACATTTTACGGTTTAAGTTGAGATCGTTGAGATAGAGTAATAATATAAACAGTCCTTAATGACTTCCTCGAGGTGTTGTTATCCTGTTTTCTATTTTCACAGACATCTCTCGACCAGTTAGATATGACTGCATCCATTCCAGTAGAGCACGGTTAAACCCAAGTCTGTTAAGTTTGACTATTGCTATTTGAGCTAAGCAGCATTGCTAAGTCAAGCTAAACAGCATAAATCAGCAGTACAAAACATGTAGTAGAATTATTACTTTTATTATTGACACCATTACACCATCGACACGGTATTACTGCACTATCGGATGTGAGAATTCCATATTTTTTCAAATAAATTTAAATTCATTGACATTCGCTTATTCTTTCGGTCGTACTGATCATAAAATAGCTATGATTTTTATCAGCCGCAGCACCGTCTTTTATCAATATTACACACTAGTAGCAGACATCCGTAACCGTTTGTTTTTTTTATACCGTGTACGAAATAGAACAAAGCACACATCGTTCGTTTTGTGTTTTCTTCTTCTTTCGGTGTGGTACGTATTGTCGTTCTATATGACTAGTTGAAAACTTTGACACTCATCGCCCTGTAACTGCGGAACCGGAAGTCGGATCCGGATGAAATTTCACAGTAGCTTTAAAAATAATATGAACTTTACGTAAAATCAACATATGTGAAAATCGGTTCAAGTATCTCAGAGAAATCAAAGTGAGTTTTATTTTTTAAGTTTTTCTGCACCACTTTCGGTGCTTCCGGAATAGGAAAAGGGGGGACCAGTAGTGCTGAAATAAGTTTTTATGCCCACAAACTAACAAGCTCTGCAAACTAGAATTATTTATTAGACAGTTTTATGGGATTTGTTTTTGTTTTTGACCATCGAGAAGTCGGATCCGGATGAAATGTTCTAGAAATTGCTTAGAAAACTATAAGACTTTTCATTTGAATCTTAGACTGTAAAAATCGGTTGAGCCGTTTCAGAGAAAAATGAGTGCACACTTTTTCTCTAATTTTCACATATTAACATACCATGTAACTTCGGAACCGGAAGTCGGATCCATATAAAGTGCAATAGCAGGCTATGGGACTGTTAGTCCTTTTATTTGAATTTAAGTTTGTGAAAATCTGTTAAGCAATCTCCGAAAAAAGTGAGTGCATATTTTTTTCAATTTTTCGGTACATATAATCCTACATCTCCGGAACCAGAAGTCGGATCGGGATGAAATTCAATAGCAGACTATGGAACCGTAAGACCTTTCATTGGAATCTTAGTTTGTGAAAATCGGTTCAGTCATCTCCGAGAAAAGTGAGTGCATATTTGTGTTACATACATACACACATACACACACACACGGACACACACACACGGACACACACACAGACATTTGCTCACTTCGTCGAGCTGAGTCGAATGGTATATGACATTCGGCCCTCCGGCCAATATTTGCATGAAATCATCTTCAAACATTAAATTATTTTGATCGTTCCATTGACTCCAATCAAGATTTCATCAATTTTCTCAAACTTTTTGTGTTTTTGCCTTTGTCATATAGAAAGGTTACGCAATCACTGTGAAAACCGACTTTTGATCCAAGGCCCGGAGGGCAGAGTGTCATTTACCATTCGACTCAGTTCGTCGAGTACGCAAAATGTCTGTATGTGTGTGTGCACTTTCTCAAAGACGGCTGAACCGATAGATTCAAATGAAAGCTACAATTGTCCTATACAAAGTTCCAGAATTTCATTTTGATTCGACTTCCGATTCCGGAGTTACAGAGTGATTAGTGCAAAAATTCTTATTTCAAATTATGTCGACACTTTTCTCAGAGATGGAGTGACCGATTTCAACAAACTTAGATCGAAATGAATGGTCTCAAGGTTTCATACAAAACTTTCGAATTTTATCCGGAACCGACTTCCGACGGAATTACAGGGTGAAGTGTGTTGAAAATTGGATAGAGGTGAAACAAAACACGTAAAGAAAAATTCTTAGCTTCCCTCGAAACTATTCCAATTGACAGCCATTGTCAATAGACAACCAAAAAACCCGATTCCGGCTATGCTGGTTCTCGGTTTCTGATTCCGGAAGCAATGGAAATAAAAAGTAGAATAATGTCTAAACTTGTCTCAAAACTATTCCAACCGGTAGTCATTGTCAGTAGACGGTCAAATATTAATTTGGCTTTCCTTGCTCTTGAGTTATTGATGAATGACCGAAGATTGTAGCCATAGACTCAATAATGGATCCCTGTCACTTTTCTCAAACCAACTTCGATTTTACCGGTTCCCAGATTCCGTTTTCGGAAGTACCTCTTTTTGTTTCCTCAGCCTAACTGACCTGAGTACTGTTTCATCCTGTAGGTTACACTAGTTTATGGACAAACATTTTTTGTGTTTTAAGAATCAAAGAAAATTATTATGAAGAATACCATACATTTATATATGAGAATGTGTGAGATATGAGAAAGGCTGGGTGGATTAAAACAGGGTTTGAATCTTATTATTGGACTGTGTGGGTGGTGGCAAGCTCACTTTGTCCGTGTGCTTTGTCGCTTTTTTTCAAATTGCGATTCGTCGGTAGGAATACGAGTAAGCGAATCTGCTCACATATCCGCCCAACCCGTTTTTTTCGCTTTTCGGTAACAGTTATAGTAAAAAAGTGAATGAGTCATATCGGGGTTATTGTAAGTCTACCCGCATCCATTGGCAAGTCCTTGAACTGATGCTTCACTTCACATCACATCACATTATTGGGCTACTGTGTGACACAGAATAAGAACAAAATTTGATAACTCAGAGAATTAAGCTTGTTAAAACCAATTGCAGATCAAACTGAAGGTACCGCTATACGATTTCATCCGAGTTCTAATTCCGGGTTACATTACTAAAATTCTATACAAATTTGTTCCACGAAGTGGCACAAAATATATTGAATTCGTCGATAAAATTCAAATTCTTATTGTATGTACTGATCTGTCAATCTTATTCGTTCCACACAATCAGAATAATTTTATTTTTCATATTTTTATTTTCTCTTTCTAAGCACATGTCTTTTTTCAAGCAGAATCGCGCTCAGTTACGAAAAAAAGGTTCATTATTGATTCCCTCCGAAACCGTTCGGAAAGTTCGCTCTAGACAGAATTGCTTCCATGTCTTATCATTCGCAACAGTCTCGGTTCGGGAAACCATTCCTGTGATACGAAATAAATGAAGCTACACGGAACGACCGAAATTAGCTCTGCGCCTAATTCGTATTACTGTTTTTGAATTAGTTGATTCTAACAACAAAACTTCCAAAATAACTATAAAATTAGTTAAAATGTAGAATTTACTGTGCTGAAAAAAACTCTTATTTTTAGAGAATGTGTTTAGTTGGCGAATATTCTGGACACAAACCAGCAATATTTCAATCCAACACGAAATTCTCATTGACAACTAATTTCGTTATTAAAATCAGAAACTTTGATTCTATTTATCTATCACCGTCATTACTGAAGGACAGCAGTGTCAAAGCAAAACAATCCATTAAAAAGCTAAAAGGGACAGTCTTGTTGAAACTGCTCGCAAATTGTTTAGATGTTTTTCGCATGTGTTACGATATATCCCTATATAATTTTCTAAACCGATATGTAAAAATGACGTAAACTGTTAGTGGAAAGTGTATTTATTCAGAATTTGTGCGCACTTGAAGCGATTGTGCGTAATAATGTTTTTACGCGGAACAGTGATGTGAATTTCGAATGTTTCACTCTAATTGTGATGAAGGTTTTTTGTATCTTCAAACCTTCCGAGCTGTGCCGTCCGGTGTACTATTTGTATTCGATTTTTGTTTTCCGAGTGCTCAAAGTTTTCAGTGAGAATGAAGAAACAGTGCTTTAGAAGAAAAAAAATTTAAAAAGATGTTTACGTTTCGTTTATGTCTTTTTCTCCAACACAACATCGTATTTATACCTGCCAATATAGAAAAGCCAACCGCGTCTGAATTTTTTTCGGCAGTAGTGTGCCATCTAGTGGCTAGTAGTCATTAAGGTGTTACCGTTTCGGTGACAGGGCGCCATATAGCTGCAGATTGCAGAAGCCAATTCAACCATTCATATTGGTTGAAAACAACATTATATTTCTTTAATTCAACTAAAAAATTAGTTGACTGGATATGAAGTGTGCCTTAGCTAAGAAATGACAGTACGTTTAATTTGTGAATTCAACTAAAAAAAATAGTCATTTCAACAAATATTTTATTATTATTAAGGGAATGAGAATAAAAAATCTAAATCAGCAAAAGTAAGATTTTTTTAGTTGTCTCAAAAAATAACTAACTAAAATCAGCAAATCAACTAAATTTTTCGCGAAAATGCTGATTTCGGTCGTTCCGTGTAATTATCCAGTCCGTCGACGTTTCTCTTCGTTCGACTTCGCCTCGGTAGAGCCGCTGCTGACCCGGGGTTGTGGCACGTTTCGTGCGATAAGAGAAAGCACATCCAGGCGCAGACATTTCCTAATTTACCTGTCACTCCCCCCCCCCCCCCCCCCTTCCATTCAGTCTGCGATACCGTTCTTAACTGTTCAAGCAACACCACCGAAGAACCGGAGTGAGAAGATGAGACTGTAAGAATAAATCTATCACGTTTGGAAAATCACCTCGTTGCTAGTAACCCTCGTTCGTCTTGATAGCAGAAGCCGACTTCACGAAGGTAAACGCTAAGGACACACGAGCCGATGAAGCAATTTGTGAATCTTTCTTCGAAACGCCTTTCGTTTCGTCCTGTCGGCAAAGAGTGTGGTATGTTCAAAAAAACAAAAAAAAACCGCTCGAGTGCTGTTGAAGAATAAACACACTTCTTCTGCCGGAGCTCAACTCCCAGTCAAGTGGTGGAAGTAAACTCTCCATCACGTAGGGTCAGAAAGAGAATGACGTCTCGTTTGAACTTACGTTCCTGCCAAGCATCGTTCCAGGCAGGACTCCAACAGAATCGATGGTTCATCGGTCAATTCCGCTGTGAGTTCGAATAATAAAGCCATTTAATTAATCCGGTTGTCTGCAGGAGATATAATGGAAGCAATGAAGCAGAGTCCATTGATTTAGTTCTTCTGGGAACGATTTTATTGATCTTGACCTCCGCCTACCTCGCCACGTTGAATGGAAGCTGTGATATTGGTTCGATTCTTTTACATCGAGGACTAATTGGAATCTGATGAGAGTTTGATCCCGGTTCAGATTGAATGAAGGTCCGGAACGGAAGTCTCCTGAATGCACTTCAGGTTTGTGTTCCGGTCGGTAACTAATCACCGCCTTATGAAGAATGAGTCAATTTAGCTGACTAATTTGATCACGTTCCTTTCCTGGGAATACCATCCGAAATCATTTATGCGATCCAAACGCCGAAATACTGTAATAATTAAATCTTCATGCATCTGTCGTCGCTATGAAGTGATTTCCAAACCCAATCCAGCCCCAGAAGAGAGCCACACCCAACGGAGGTATCATAAAGCGATGAGAGAATGGACTCCTAAATTATATTTGCTGAACGGACCGTTTCTATTTTTTCGGCTCACCGCTGTCTCCAGCGAAATGGCGAAATGTATCGGAAAACTTTGCACGATCCCTAAGTGACCATATAAAGTTTGGCAAACTGCTTTGCTTGGCAGGGGGCACAATTTGGAGTGCTGTGAGTGACTGCAGCGAGACAGGATGTGATGATAGCATCAGCAAACAGGACACCATTCTCTGCCATTTTGGTAACAGTTTCACCCGTGTTTCATAAACTACGGAGCGTGCGGTGAAAGCGTGGCTGTTGAAAATAACAAGTATGTGTCATAAAAAAGTGCGATATGTCGCTGTTTAGAGAACGGAACATTGTTTGTGGCCCGTCCGTATGCGGTTCGAGTGAGAAAACAGCTACGGCAAACAAGGCAACGTCCTCGCCGGAGGGCTCGAAGTGAAAAAAATCTGACGGTGAGTAGCAAAAACAAGATAAAAAAAAGAAACGAAAAACTATGGTGTTTGAAGAGATATGACACACGTTTTCGGAATTCGTTGAATCGGAGAAACTCTGGCAAACGTTCGTTTCGGCGAACGAACCACCCACGACGTACCGGTTCCAGTCCCAGTCACCCGCTGGGGCCGGGGTGGTTTGGGTTTAGAAAATTATGTCAGGTTCCTTTTCGGAATCTGGAATATGTATTATTAGAATGTAGCCGGGAAAGCAATCAGTGCCTACAGCAATTTTGTTCCGACAGTTTTATTCCATAAATAAAGCCCCTTATGTTGACATGCTGGTGATATTTATAGATTTGAAGTTATTAACAGTTATGGGTGGATGACGAAAAATGTATACGTACTCACTCTACTGAACAATGAGTTGGAGTTCCTATAGAATTCTCCGCTTACGAGCTGAATGTTAGGGTAGAAATGTGGTGATCAGCAATTGCAATTGAATTTTGGAATTGATTTGTAATGATCAGCAACAATATTTTGGAAATATAATTCAATTTGGAGAATAATTCCCTAGCTCTAAAATAGATTTTCATCCTAAAATTAAAAACCTGTTTTATTCCACCTAGTGGTGTAATGATGCCTTTCTCATATCAATCATACTATCATATATAATACCGAAAAAAAAATTTTTTCTTCGATTCTTAAAAGAATTACCGAAATCGGTTTGTTTGACCATCTACTGATAAAAACTATCGAATTGGAAAAGATTTGAGGTCGATTTAGAAATTTTTTTAAGGTTTTTCCCCATTTTCAGTGATGGTATACAATTTTTAACCCACTTTACCCTATATTTCCGGAACCGGAAGTCGGATCCGCATGAAATTCAGGAATTACGCATGGGACCACAGGACCTTTCATTTGAATCTAAGTTTGCAAAAATCGGTTCAGCCATCTCTGAGAAAAGTTAGTGCACTTATTTTCACAACTTTTTGCACATTTTACCCCATAATTCCGGAACCGGAAGTCGGATCCGAATAATATTCAGGAACCACAAGACCTTTCATTTGAATCTAAGTTTGTGAAAATCGGTTCAGCCATCTCCGAGAAAAGTTAGTGCAAAAAAACGTTACACACACACATACGCACACACACACACACACACACACACACACACACACACACACACACACACACACACACACACACACACACACACACACACACACACACACACACACACACACACACACACAGACAGACATTTTGCGTACTCGACGAACTGAGTCGAATGGAATATGACACTCGGCCCTCCGGGCATCGGTTCACAAGTCGGTTTTCACAGTGATTGCATAACCTTTCTATATGAGAAAGGCAAAACTGGCAATGACTGGCATCCGAATAAGAGTTGGCATAATATTGTTTTAGAAATTTTAGATGGTTTACATCTGAACTTAAAATCATAATGTTAAAAGCGGCTCTCTTAGGGTATGTTCAGGAGTGGTCTATTCTAGATGCTTAATTTACGTCAATTCTGAAATTTAAATCAAGAAATTATATTAAAAAAATGTAAACCCGAGCCCGAGTTTTAATCGTGTTTCAAATATATCAAAAAAAGCACGATCGTTATTTGGAACTTTCAACGTTTAAAAAATTTACGTTTTTTGGAATTTTCAACGTTAAATAAGTTTTCCTTACGTATATGTATTATTGGATAGTTATGGAACGAAAATGATCAGTATTTGCAGGAAAAGGATGTTCTAAGTAGCATCAATTTCCAAGATGGCGACTTCCGGTTCATCGATATTCGTTACAAACCACCAGAATATGGGTATTTTCTGAACGGCTTTTATGAGTACATGTCGAAAACGATGTTTGAGGTGATTTCTTAATTCCAAGATGGTATAGCCATCTGCTCCAGTTCTTGATATCCATAATTTCACTTTATTAAGCGCAACTTCAACAGTCTTGATGATCTGAAACTGATTTGACTGGTATTTCAGTCTCTTTTTTACTAAATCCGGCTATAAATTAGATCTTTTGCAGATATTGTGCTACTGATTCAAAAATGTAAGTATAAATGTAAATATTGTTAAGGTATTCGAGCAATTCGAGTTATATCGACACGAATTGTGATAGTTTTCAAGGAATATCAATAAACCGGAAGTCGCCATTTTGGAATTCAGAGCCACTTCAAACATCGTTTTCCGACATCTACTCATCAAACCCGTTCCGAAAATACCCATATTGTAGTAATTTCCATGGAGTATAAATGAGGCGGAAATGATTTCCATTGTTTGCAAAAACCTCTTTTTACGAACCTAATGAAAAGTTTACGTTCTTTGGGATTTGATTCGTAAAAAGAGTTACGTGAAAAAGGGAACGTAAAGAAAGTGTTCGTAATCGGAGGTTTGGGTGTATTCATAAAAAAAAATCCTTACAACCTGGGTATTTTCGAACCGGGTTTGATCCTTAGATGCCGGAAAGTGATGTTTGAGGTGGCTCAGAAATCCAAAATAGCCACTTCCGGTTTTGATGGCCTTTTCAAAATTTGCCCTATAGAAAAATGGGTAGAACTTAGTTGTACTGAATGCAAAAACATACATCTTTCTCCATGCTAACAGCAATGTGATAAGCAATCTATGATGAAATTTTCAACAGGTTGAGACAACCATGGATAACTCAAAATTAGACTGAAACACAAATCGTCAAAAATTATGTTTTATCGATCTTTTGAAAACAATGAGGAAAACTCATCACGATTGCTTGCTTTTCTCGTACCCGCGACGGAGGATGAGAGGTAGTCAGGCACATATTAGTTTCGATTTTCATCTGTACACGGAAAGACCGAAATTAGCATTTTGGCGAAAAAATTAGTTGATTTTCTGATTTTAGTTAGTTATTTTTTGAGACAACTAAAAAAATCTTACTTTTGCTAATTTAGATTTTTTAGTTCTAATTCTCTTAATAATAAAAAAATATTTGTTGAAATAGCTATTTTTTTAGTTGAATTCACCGATTAAACGTGCTGTCATTTCTTAGCTAAGCCACACTTCAAATCCATTCAACTAATTTTTTAGTTGAATTACAGAAATAAAACGTTGTTTTCAACCAACATAAATGGTTGAATTGGTTTCTGCAATTTGCAGCTATATGGCGCTCTGTCACCGAAAAAACGTTAACACCGTAATGACTACTAGCCACTAGATGGCACACTACTACCGAAAAAAATTTCAGTCGCGGTTGTCTTTGCTATATTGGCAGGTATAAATACGATGTTGTATTGAAGAAAAATACATAAACGAAACATAAAACTTCTTTTTGAAAATTTTTCTTCTAAATCGCTGTTTCCTTCATTCGACTTCGCGAAATCGACTCTCTCACTGAAAACTTTGAGCACTCGGAAAACAAAAACCGAATACAAGTAGTACACCGGACGGCGTAGCCCGGAAGGTTCGAAGATACAAAAAACATCATTTGACATACACAATTAGAGTGCAACATTCGAAATTCACTTCATTGTTCCGCGTGAGAACATTATTACGCACAATCGTTTCAAATGCGCACAAATTCTGAATAAATGCACTTTTCACTAAGAGTTTACATCATTTTTACAACTCGGTTTAGAAATTTATATATCGATATATGGTAACACATGCGAAAAACATCTAAACAATTCGCAAGCAGTTTAAACAAGACTGTCCTTTTTAGCTTTTTAATGGATTGTTTTGCATTGACACTTCTCATGAGATTTTGGCTAATAAAGTTGTTAATAAAACCCATTTCATTTTTGTTTTCTTTGTGCTGTCCTTCAGTAATGACGGTGATAGATAAATAGTAACAAATTTTCTGATTTTAAAAACGAAATTAGTTGTCAATGCGAATTTCGTTTTGTATCGAAATTTTGCTGGTTTGTGTCAAGGATATTCGCCAACTAAACTCATTCTCTTAAAATAAGAGTTTTTTTCAGCAAAGTAAATCCTCAATTTTAACTAATTTTATAGTTATTTTGAAAATTTTGTTGTTAAAATCAACTAATTCAAAAACAGTAATACGAATTAGGCGCAGAGCTTATTTCGGGCGTTCCGTGTACAAATATAAAAGGAAAGTTATGGTCAAAAATCGATCCTTTCTTCATGTACCTTGGACGGAAATGGACGTCTTGGTGAGGACCTTCATGTGGTACAATAACTTGCAAATTAAGTTACTACGAAATCTGAAGACAAAAGAAGTTGCATGAATGTATCTTTGTTAAGTGGCTTTTTCCATGATTTTTTGTATGATTCCTAAAATAAAGTGCAGTCCTAGTTACGAGACTTTTGTTCTTCTTCAGAAAGCTCAAGTGTCTTTGAATACCGTAATTTTTAATTAATATGTTAAAGACTGTCCCAGAAAGTATGGACGCACTTTGATATCGCTGTAAATAATTCACAAGTGTTAGATATTCAAATTTTGTTCGATATACAGATAGGGAGCGGGTCATTTCGCCGAATGCCATTTCGGCGAAAGACATTTCGCCGAATAGGTCATTTAGCCGAAAGGGTCATTTCGCCGAAAGGGTCATTTAGCCGAAAGGGTCATTTCGCCAAAACCCGTTTCGCCGAATGCATGTATTTACTGAAAATATTGTGCTCAGTATAATTAGTGTCCAATTGTTTAGCCACCATAGTATTAAAACCATGAGTCGTCTTGTTGAAACCAAACGCCAGCAAAGCCATATATGTCAACTTTTCGCATTTACCCGGTTAACAAGAACGCATTACTAAGAATTTTATTTGAATTGTTTGGTAATCACTTTGCAAAACAACCGTTAAATTTCTTACACACATTGAAAGCCCTACTTGGTTGTTGTTCTACTATGTGCTATTACGGTGTATTTCTATTGGATTGCCATAGTTACCATGTCTGTTTAGCTAAAGTAACAAAACTTGTGTTTTCCATGGTAACGACCAATTTTATGCTTAGCAAACCATGACAATTTTGTCGTGAATACGACTTACTTTACTATGGGGCGCCTTTTCAAAATTTACCCTCTGGAAGAGTGATAAGTTTTTGATCGTGAATATCTCTTGTTATACTTAACGCAAGAACATATTTTTTTTCTCGATGCTATCAGAAATATAATCAGGAATATGTGATTAAATTTTCAACAGTGTAAAATAATCATAAATAACTCAAAATCAATGTTTTCTCAAACTTTTCGAAACAACGAGGAAAACTCATCCCGTTTGCTTGCCTTTTACGCACCAGGACGACGGTTTTGAGGTAGTCAGGCACATATCAGTTCCGATGTTCTACTGGTTGAGTGTAATAGGTAAATCTTGACCGAGTATTGTTCATTTTTTTAGTACCTTAGACGGAACTGGATATCGTGCTGAGGTTCTTCCATCAACATCAGTAATATTGAGGTGGTACAAACCTCAAATGCTCAGGACGTGCTCTTCTTCGCATTCGGACGTTTTGGCTAGCAGTAAACCAGCAGTAGCAGAGAACTGAATTTTTCGTTAAATTCAAGAAACAATCTCAGAACCTAGATTCTAGTCCACCTTATTTCTGATTTTTTTTTTTTTGTTTCGATTATAGAGGTTTTAACCTTAAGGTCATTCGCCTCTTCGGGCCAGAAAATTTTTCTGGCCCTATGTGCGGGGATGGGAATCGAACCCAAGTGGGCTGCGTGAAAGGGCATCGACTTGCCCATCACGCTATACCCGTCCCCTATTTCTGAAATTAATTTCAAGTTCCGAATTTAGTGTCATACTTCTATTTCAAAATTTAGTTCTAGATTACAGGTTCAGAATTTAAAACTCTGACTCTAGAACTGAATACTATTTCTGGATTTTGAAAATGGTTTCAAATTTAGTTCCTTATTCAGGGATTCAAATCCAGAGATATGATTTAGGATTTTTCAGAATTCATGAACAAAATTCAGGAAATGAATTTTAGATCTGGATTCTGAAACTAAACTGAACACCGAACCTTCATTTAAAAACTGAATTCAAAACCAGAGTTTAATTTCTGAATTAAGTTTTAGAATTTAATTCATCAATTCAGTTTCAGTATTCATTTCCAGAATTCAGAACCTACATGTTGGAACTAAATTGTGAACATGATTTCTGGAACTGAATTCAGTTCCTATATTAAGACTTGGTATTCAAGTTCAGAATTTAGTTCTTCAACGCAATTTGGAAAATTCTAAAAATAACTTCATCTCCTTACTTCTAGAAGTAAATTTATGACCTGAGTTTTTGATCTAGATTCCGAAAATTTGCAGCAGAATTCGGAACGTGCCCCAGGTTTATATATAAGTTCTTGAAATTACTCAAAGCGGTTTCTTAGAACCACTAAAATATTTCCGAAGGATTTTGAGAAGTTTATTTCTACTAGTATCTAAATCTGCAAAACTGTATTTGTTCCGTGTTATTTAATTGTATCCGGAAGTGAGAAAGAAACATGTCGGTTTTATTCGTATTCACGTCCTCCAGTTATGTTTGTGACATTACCCATCAACTTTTTTGAAAAGAAAATCATTCTAGTCATACGTTTGAAATAAATCAGTTTGTAATTTTATGATTATGGACTGTGCTCCAGAAATATTAAAAAGTTGTCGAGGTGGCGCTATACTATTGTGGAAAGGTTATTTGTATTGTATTAACAAGCACGTAAGTATATTCAAATTTTAAATATACGAAAATTTTACATTTTTTTCTGTTCTGTAGACTGACGACTATTTCTACTGGGATTGTCGCAATAGAAACCGTCGTAACCAAGAACAAAGTAGCTGTAAGGCAAGAATTATAACAAGGTGAATGGAGGAATACATGTTGTCATTGGAATAGGAACTGGCCATTCACATGCTCCTGATCCAATCGAGGTGGACACGATCAGACTGCGCTTGTGCATTAAGCGTCATGCCACATCTGATAGTGGTCCACCGGAGAGAATAGCGAGAAATGCGACAGTTGCATTATCATCAGAAGTGCAACTAAAATTTTCAGCAAATGCCCAAAAAAGGTAATTCAACGAGCACGATTAGTTAGGCGACAGGCGACAGACTGCTTTTCCCGAAGAATATCACCGTACAATCGACGGAGATCCGTTTTTTCGTGGAAAGATTAGCATTAAGGATGGGCATGCTCTTTTGTTTGTCGCCAATGAGGACATAAGAAGGCTTGGACAAGCAAAGCTTTGGATTGCGGATGCAACTTTTGATACTGTTCCCGGAGACTACCGACAAATGTTTACCATCCACGCAAGTGTTGCACCAGATCATAAACATACAATCCCAGCGGTGTATGTTTTAATGACAAATAAAACCGAAGATCTTTGTAAAGCTGTACTTGATGAACTCTCAAAAGTTGCGAATGATATAGAAGTAGATCTAACGCCACGAATGATATTGACAGACTATGAAAAAGGTATGCTTAACGTTTTTCATCTTGAATATCCAGATACTTCGCAAGTTTGATGTTTTTCTCACTTCAGTCAAAATATCCGGAAGAATGTACAAAAACTTGGTTTAGTTAAATTTATTTCTGCGAACAAAAATGCTGTACTATTTTTAAAAAGGCTGCGAGCTTTACCTTTTGTGGCATTTGATTTGATTCGAATCATAGGTAGAAGTCGTTTTTGTAAACATTCCTTGATGTATATTTCGCTGTTCATTGAAGCTGTGGTGATGAAGGGTTTCGAAATCTTACCGCAGCTACAAATTGCTTGCCAGACCAAAGCTTTCTTCCCAAATTATTTGACTTCAATCGATGTCTCGGATTGGTTTAACACTTGCCCTTCTCTCACCGTATGGTACCGGGTATGCACGGAATGTATAAGAACGCAGGTTCCAGTCCTGTCTCTGACTATATCTTTTTCCAAAAAATCCTCTTTTCTGTTAAGTTTTTTATTATATATGTTTCCACTCAGTCATTGCAAAAACTGAATTGACTTATGGCGACTTTACGTCAAACGAACTAAAATTAATAAATCATTTATTCATCTTAAGTTTACGTTTCGTCTTCGACTCATCAGTGCGTCAGCAGATTATGCTGACGCAAACCCCCGGATCAACATAATCCGCTGAGCAGACGTAAAGTTAATGCTATTTGCAAGACACTTTTTTATTACACAAAGGAGTGTAACGTCTAAACTGACGTCTCGAACGAAACAAGTTTCGGCTTACTGGCCGTACAGATTGTGGTAATTTGAAGAGGAAAAAGCTTGTTTTTACCCCCAAATTTATGCTAGGTGCACATTACCATTTTCTTATGTTTACGTTTCGGGGTTTGCGTCAGCATAATCTGCTTACGCACTGATGAGTCGAAGACGAAACGTAAACTTAAGAAAATGGTTATGTGCACCTAGCATAAATTTGGGGGTAAAAACAAGCTTTTTCCCCTTCAAATTACCATTTATTCATGGTTTTGATGTAAATTAACAGTACTTTTGAACTAGGGTGGCTTAATCTGCAATTTTGTGCAATCTTTTGAAATAATTAAGTACGAAATATGATCATTTTTGTATAAAACTATCCATCGCTATTTCAAAAATGATCATAGAGCTTTGAAGTTCTTTACAATTTTATGTTTTTTCTCAAAACCTTACACTTTGTTGAACAATTCATTTTTTCTAGAATTAATGTGAAAAAATCTGTTTTAATTGACCTAGTGGTGTAATGATGCCTTTCTCTTATCAATCATACAATCATATATAATACTGTGGTATTCTTCAAAATAATTTTCTTTGATTCCTAAAAAGAATAACCGAAATCGGTTTGTTTGACTGTCTACTGATAAAAACTATTAATTGGAGAAGACTTGAGGTCGATTTAGAAAACTGTTTTACGGTTTTCCGCCCTTTTTAGTGATGATATACAATTTTTAAAACACTTTACTTTATATTTCCGGATCCAGAAATTCAGGAAATTCGTATGAAACCACAGGACCTTTCATTTGAACCTAAGTTTATGAAAATCGGTCGCGCCATCTTTGAGAAAAGCTAGAAAACATATTTTCATTTTTTTACTCATTTTACCCCATAACTCCCGAACCGGAAGTCGGATCCGAATAATATACAGGAATTTTGTATGGGACCACAAGACCTTTCATTTGAATCTAAGTTTGTGAAAATCGGTTCAGCCATCTCCAAGAAAAGTTAGTGCAAAAAAACGTTACATACACACATACGCACATACACACAGACATTTTGCGTACTCGACGAACTGAGTCGAATGGTATATGAGACTCCGCCCTCCGGGCCTCGGTTCAATAGTCGGTTTTCACAGTGATTGCATAACCTTTCTATATGAGAAAGGCAAAAACTAAAAAAATCAAACAGAAACGTTGGGGTCTAGAAAAACTTCTGCTCTAAACTGAACGAAAAAACTGAGTTTTTGACACCCTTGTAATAATGAGTTACCATGGTCGTGTATTTTCATAAGATCGCGTCAATAATCCCTACAACTTTGCAAAAGACACCAACAAGAAAAAGTTAATGATAAGTCCGCCAAATTTTTAAAGGCTTGAAATTGCAGTTTTGCGCACAGTGGTCCAAAACTGCAATTTCAAGCCTTTAAAAATTTGGCGGACTTATCATTAACTTTTTCTTGTTGGTGTCTTTTGCAAAGTTGTAGGGGTTATTGACGCGAGTTATCGTGGCGAGCAGTCGCCTTCAACCGGCAGCAGCAAGAAACGGATTCTGATCTGCCTGAATTCTGATGTTAATTTCCGGTATGGTATTCAGTTTTAGAATTTAGTTCCAGATTACAGGTTCAAAGTTAAAAGCTTTGAAAGAAACTGAATCTTAATTCTGGAAACGGAAACTGGTTTTTTGACTAGATTTTGAAACTAAATTTAGTTTCTCAATTTATGTTCGGGATGCGAACCCAGAACTCTGATTTAGGATTTCATCTTCAGAATTTATGAATACAATTCATGAAATGAATTTTAGATCTGGATTCTGGAACTAAATGTTAGATTTGAACTCCAAACCGGAATATCAGAACCGACTCCTGAACCAGAATTGAATTCTTGAACTCGAAATTTATGACCTGATTTATTGATCTGAATTCCATATTCCACATTCTTTCCATAAAACTTTTTTTACGAAGTAAATCCCAAATAACAAACTTTTTTGTATGAACTAACTCGATTTACGAACTCCCGTTTATTTCGGTAATAAAAGTTTGGGTGTGCAACTGTTCCAATAAATAAAACTGAAACTGAAGAACCATAATAGAGCAAAAACTGGAACAAACGTATCTCCATCAAGCCGTTCTAGTTTTATGTATTCGACTCCGCTCGACGAACTGAGCACATGTGTGTGTGTGTGTGCCTGGAATTAAATTTTATGTAGATCCGACTTCTGGTTTCGAAGTTATATGTTAATATGTGAAAATTTGAGAAATAGTTTGCACTCAATTATCTCTGGAACACCTCAACCGATTTTCGCAAACTAAGATTCAAATGAAAGGTATTATAGTTTTCTAAAAAGTGGAAAATTACCAATTTCATGAGTATTTTTTCACGAACGATGATCAAAAGCAGATACAAATCCTATAAAACTGTCTGATAATTTTTTCTAGTTTGCAGAGCTTGTTAGTTTGTGGACATAAAAACTCAATTCGGCACTACTGGTTCCCAATTTTCCAGTTCCGGAAGCACCGAAAAACTCCAAAAATAGAATTCACTTCGATTTCTCTGCGATGCTCGAACCGATTTTCACAAATCTTGATTAGAATTGAAGCTCATATTATCTTTAAAGCTACTGTGAAATTTTATCCGGTTCCGCACTTACAGGGCGATGAGTGTCGAAGCTTTCAAACTGGCATATAGAATGATAATACAATACCGTGTAACGTGGAAGATGTGTGCTTTGTTCTATTTCGTACACGGTATAAAAAAACAAACGGTTACCGGATGTCTGCTACTAGTGTGCAATATTGGTAAAAAACGGTGCTGCGGTTGATAAAAATTATGACTATTTTATGATCAGTACGACCGAAAGAATAAACGAATGTCAGTGAAGTCAAAATTTATTTGAAAAAATATGAAATTTTCACATCCGGTAGTGCAGTAATACCGTGCCGGTGGTGTAGTGATGTCAATAATAATAACAAAAATAATAATCCTACTACATGTTTTATGCTGCTGATTCAAACTGTTTAGCTTGACTTACATATGCAGAAGTAACAGAAACGCAGATTCGCTTCGTTTGTTAGATTTCCTTTAATTGATATCTGTTCCATGAACAGTTTTTTCAGGCGAATTCCACAGTAATATTTTGATGTTGAGTAATATGAGAAAATCATTATTACACCACTAGGTGGATTAAAGCAGGTTTTTTTTAATGCAAAAGTTAATATCAATAATTGCTATATTATTTCTACTCGTTTTCCTAGTAATTGATTTTGATTGTGGCTCCCAAATTTGTTATATCAAAGAATTTTCTATTTCATAAATCAATACAAGTAATCAATCGTTTCTACGGATTCGGAATTGTCGCTATTTCGCCTGAATTACTGTGACGTGCAGCACAATATAAATATCAAATCAGAAAAACATCAGAACATCAGAACATCAGATTCGAACGGAAATGGTCGTAATTTTGCTGCTCTTCGCTGTTGCCAAACCGATTTTCCTTCGGCGGAAAAATCAGATACGGCATCTCCATAGCGCCCCGGGCTTCGGCATGCCAATGGAGCAAACCATCCGTCCGCGGCAATCAAGCACGCAAATTGGATGTTTGTCGTGTCATATCGGGTGCTGTTTATCTGGGTTGTTAACAATTAATGTTATTGCTCAATCGTGCGTTGCGGTTGTAAATATGTACGGAACGGGTAGGGAATCGAGTCAATGTGTTTCACACATTTCTAGCAAGTAGTGATCCACGTGGGAGGTGAATGGGAATGCTTTGCAAATTGTTGTACTGCTAGCGAAGATTTACTGCGGGGCTTCAAATCCAGTTCCGGAGAAAAGCTGTGTACAAGCAACTTGGTAATCAGTTCGTGGCGGAAATAAATGAATTACAGTTTTATGGTTTGAGGTGTTTTCTTTGAGGAGGATTAGATTAAGGAAATTATTATTTCGTTCGTAGGTTTCAGTTTCTCGTAGGATGTAATCCTAGAATTTAAATCACCTCCGGATGTACGTCATCACTAGGCAGTCTGCTTAAAACTACACCAGTGAAATTTCAATGAGAGCTCGGGAAAAAAGGGTTTCCGTTGTTTTAGTTGTTTTTGTTTTTGTCGGGACTAACTTTTTATGATCCGTGAAGCTGTTTCACCGATAACTTTTTGAAACCTTCGTTTATGTAGAAACAAAAAATAGGCTTATTGCACACAATTTGTCGTCTGTTGCGAACCCGAAAGTTTCAACCACTCGGCACTGACATCAAAATTTATTAGTCCTAATTGAGAGCTTTACGCAACGAATAGGGTCCAGTTTGAACAATGAGTTTGGGAAGAACATTTACGCTTCGGTGAACTACCCCAGGCCTAAAATGTGTTGCTTTTGAAGTTTCAATAATATGAATCAAATAAGAAAGAAATGTTGAAGGCAAATTTCACTGCGGGCTACTGCAAATAGCACATCTATTGATTTATTGAATTTTTAGGAAGGCTTTTCGATCAAATTCTGTTTATGTCCTGGAAAGTTTGTTTTCGTGAATTTACGTGAAAATTATTCAGTGAAGTTAAGCAGTTTTATACGAATATCAATTTCAAATGAATCAGTGTTGCCTCGTGCACGGAACAACCTGTTAATTTGAAGGAGTCAACTGCATCCCCATCTACCTCTGACTGTTTTTATGAATTCTTCAATTAAATCGATTTTGTTTTCGATTGGAAAGAAAACAGGGTGGGCGGGAAGGAATAGAAAATAATGAACGATTTGGCCCGCCTCTGCACAAAGTGAACAAATTCGCCCTAAACTGCTTATGTTTAGGGATGCCGGGTATTCGATCGGTTAATTGAGTAATCGAAAAATAACTCGGATAATCGACTAAAATTTAATCGATTATTTAGAAATTTTCAATCGATAACTTATTAACCAACGAATATTCGCATTATAACCAGGAAAACTTAGTCAATCAGCTAGAAAAATAATATTCAATTTTTGAACCGGAGGTATTTTGGCCACTATTGTATATTTTGGTACGGCGTACATATTTCTGGATGTAATCAATATGACGTACATTATGTCTCACAATTTCAAAAATTATTCCTTTCTTTAACATATTAGGTATGAATGTGTACTTCATTTTGATTACAACCAAAAACATGAGCGCCGGGCCAAAATTTATTTGAGTGGCCAAAATTCCTCCGTTAGCCTATTTACATACAAGTCATACACATTAGGGTGCCTATATTTAGGAATCATCTTTAATTTTGTAGCACTCAAAAGTATTAGTACCTCAGAAAAAGTTCCTATGCTAAATTTGAGCCAAATCGGATATGTGTACCGACCGGCGGTCGAAGCTTGAAATTTTACGATGTTGAAAAATCACCGTTTGAGAAACATAATTTGTAATGATTCTGATATAAGTGATGATATTCGATTGATAAAAACACATTTTTCAACACAGCATAATGCCACGGCAGCTGTATTAAATGCTTCACAACAAAAGACATTATTCTCGAACAAAAAAGCCATTGAAAAAATATCAAAATAAAAAATAATGAGAAAAAAAAATTATTTGCATCAGGCTCATAATCAACTAAATGTAATTGGGAACCAATAGTCTCGATCCTCCCAACGCTACATTTTGTTTTGATAATCATTGAAAATCATTTAAATAATATATTAGATCGAAGCATACTGCAGATTCAAGAGAGGGACATTACGTGCATAGAGATTTTTTGAGAATGTTGGATGCCCTGAAATAGGCCGTTCAGTTTGTTGGCGTTGACGATGAAAAAATAAAACATTGTTTGTTATTAATCGAAATTTCAATCTCCGATTGTATCTACTATTGCATGTTGTATCTCCTCAAATCAATGCGTGGAAATATTTCCAAGCAGTAGGTGTAATGCAATCGAAAATCTGCAGTGTCGTATCTATGAGGGGTGCGAAACGGGTGGGTGCGGTACGTTTTGGGGGCAAGTGGTAGCTCTGTTTTGATGTATTTTTTTGGTTGTTTATATAGTGTACGTGCTAAAGAGGAGGGGAGGAAGCAATCTTTCTTTGATTCTGGCGCTCATTATTCTAGGTGTGCCACTGAAAATATGTTTAAAATTGGTTCGAAACCTGACCACTCTTTGTACGGTTTCAAATTCCATTTTTCGTATCCGATATGTAGATAATAAAGACTTAGCCCTACGTCAAAACCTTAATTTGGAGAGAATTCAGGATTGCTGTGCGTTTCAGTAGCGTGTAGAGACCGGAGTTGTCGAGAGAAATTCGGGCTCGGGGGCACTGTAGAATAATTGGCCCCTATACATTAGAATACACAAAAGGTTCGCTAAATTCCAATTTCCTCAAATGAAACATCAAACATTTTTCATCGATCCCCATGGAGGATGGTGGGCGTTCCCGTCACCAACGATAAGTATGGGTTTAGGCATAACACTTAATAGGTTCAATATTTCATTTTCACTGATATCGTCTCTTGACCTTGACAATTATTGCTTCTAGTTGAGCTTGCACATCAATTTCTTCACGGTCTACTTTAAATTTTACTATCTCCATCTCTTTGCTTAAGATTCGGCATCTTCGATCGATCGCAGGGTGCAACTCTCTGCAATCAACACATTTAGGGGTTTTATCACATTGTTCCCCGTGCCCTTTGTCTCCTCATTTTGCGCATAGCTTATTTCTGTTACAGTTTTTACCGATGTGACCAAAAGCAAAGCACTGGAAGCGTCGCATTCGACGGAGATAATACGGTCTGGTTTTTATGCTCAGGAAACCAACTATAATCTCTTTTGAAGGAACTGTTGTTTCTAGTGTTCGTTTTGCTCGGAATGCCATTTATTTTCCTTAAAATTCTCTCAAATTTCGTAGCTTTCTGTGTACGTAATTCCTCTAGTATTTCTTCGTCTTCAATTCCAAGAACGTCTCTACACGAGATAACGATCCGGTATGAGTTGGGAGTTTTGTGTTCGCCGATCGATGAATTGATGCTTTGTGCAAGCAATTTTAGTTGCTATAGTTTAGTTTTCCTTGTTTGTCAGTTTTCGTATGAACCAAAATCTTATCGTTTTTTTGATCCGTTTGGCACTGTTGACATCTCTGCAACAGTTCCTCATAGCTTTGTCAATAAAAAATGATGAAAGTTTTTCCAGCGTCTAATCTTCGGCCGTACGTTCTAGTACCAGGTGCCGTCCTTCGGTTCGTTGAAATATTTGCCCCAGCGTAGATAAGCCTCTTCCGCTGAACGACGGAGCAGTCGCCGTGCCGCCAATAGGCGACATTCCGCACAACCAAAGCACTTGTTTTGTATTCACTCTCTCTCGAGTTATAATGTGCGCTGGTGATGGTTATCACCCAAGAAGTCTAAAATGGTGGGTTGATACGATACAGAGAGCTACACCGTATTATTAGACTTTTTTAAGCCTTTACACTACTTTCGATTATGATTTCAATTATTAGCCAAAGATCGGATACCTATCTCCCGTTTTATGAGTGCTTTCACTAGGATCGGTTAATATTTAACGGTAAGTAACGAGACTTCACTTCACACTCAAATCGATTTAAAAATTTAATAATTCTCAGCAGTTTTGCCTTTCTCATTCGAATTTTGCACCGAGGCCCGGAGGACCGAATGTCATATTCCATTCGACTCAGCTCGATGAACTGAGCAAATGTCCGTGTGTGTGCGTGTGTGTATGTGTGTATGTATGTAACAAAAATATGCACTTTTCTCGGAGATGGCTGAACCGATTTTCACAAATTAAGAATGAAAGGTCTTATAGTTTCCTAAAAATTTGCAGAACATTTTATCCGGATCTAACTTCCGGTTCCGGAACTAAAGTGTGATAAGCGGAAAATTACCAATTTCATTAGTATTTTTTCACGAACGATAGTAAAAAACAGGCATAAATCCCATAAACCTGTCTGATGAATTTTTCTAGTTTGTAGAGCTTGTAAGTTTATGGGCATATAAACTTAATTCGGCACTACTGGTTCCCCCTTTTCCTGTTCCGAAAGCACTGAAATTGGCGAAAAATCCAAAAATAGAACTCACTTCGATTTCTCAGCGATGCTTTAACCGATTTTCACAAATCTTGATTTGAATTAAAGCTCGTATTATCTTTAAAGCTACTGTAAAATTTTATCCGGTTCAGACTTCCGATTCCGCAGTTTCAGGGCGATGAGTGTCAAAGTTTTCAAATCGCCATATAGAGTGACAATATGTACAACACCGGAAGAAAAAGAAAACACAAAACGAACGATGCGTGCTTTGTTCTATTTCGTACACGCTATGAAGAAATCGAAACGGTTACGGGTGTCTTGGTAACGGTGACGGTGCTGCGGTTGATAAAAAATCCGAATACTAATTGTAATAATAATAATAATAATAATCCTCTTACATGTTTTATGCTGCTGATTCATGCTGTAAGTCAATCTTTACATATGCAGAAGTAACAGAAACGCAGGTTCGCTTCGTTTGTTAGATTTCGTTTAATTGGATTTAATCGAAATAGAGCATGAGATAGTAAGTTTAGGTTTAACTAGGTTAACTCTTCCAATTTGTAGGTCATATATGTTGCTGGCAAACGAACCAACTTCGGCTATTCCGGTCATCTGAATCCGCTTTCGGGAGAATTGGTAATGGTGATTAAAAACTGCAAAAAGGATCTCACTCACTTTTCTTGAAGATGGCCAAATTGATTTTCACAAACTTATAGGTTCAAAGGAAAACTCTTACAGTTTCATACGGAATTCTTAAATTTGTTGTGGATAATACTTCCGGATTCGGAACTACAGGGTAAATCAAATTTGAAGAGTTTGTTAGATTAGGTCCGAACAAACTTTCCTATTTCTATTCAATGAACAGTTTTTTAGTGAATTCCACAGTAATATTAATGATGTTAAGAGTAATATGAGAAAGGCATCATTACACCACTAGGTGGATTGAAACAGGTTTTTATGTTTCGTCTTTGACTCATCAGTGCAGAGTGAACTGGTTATGCTGAACTCGGCAGTTCAATTTGAACCGCTGAGCAGAAGTAAAGTTTCCACTATTTGCAGAACACCTATATTTAGAAACGAAGTGCTATGCTATGGTGTGCCGAACGAAAACGTGTCTTCGACTTTTTTCTGGTCGATATAGGTTTGGTCATTTAGGACAAATTTTGTGCTGCTTTTCACTAATGAGTCAAAGACGAAACGAAAAAAATGTTAAATACGGTTATGTATCCTAGCAGCAAATTTGGCTAACCCCAAAATGATAAACAATTCTCGAATTTCAATTTTCTGTAGTTTTCTAAAATATAATCAAAATACAGCAATTTTAAGAAGTAGATCCGTACTGATCATATAGAACCAATTATTCACACTTGAACGAAAAATAAAAAAGTCTTTTTTTTGGGCGAATCTAAGAATCCTGACCCTGCTATCAGGCCCGTACCCAGGATTTCATTTCGGGAGGGGCCCAACGATTAAAAAATAATGTTACTTAAGATTGCTTATGTACCTAATTCTCGGTGTGCCTTTCACGGCTGTTTTTAACACACACTTTAAACTTTTCCACTGGAACTGATATTGTTTTACATTTCATTACGTTTACTGTCTTTTATTTATTTATTTATTTATTTATTTATTTATTTATTTATTTGGAGCAGGAAAAAGCCCACTGGAGCTGAAATAATAATCTCTCACTCCAGCAGGCATAAAACCTCCTCATCGTTTATATCAACAGATTACAACAATCCAACAGATACATGTATGTACTTAATACTATCAATTAAAACTAATCCTAGCTAACTAACTCCGACACTAAACCCATCGGGTAAACGTTGGTGATTTTGCATTAAAACTAAAGAAAAAAAGAAATATGCTTTAAAATGGGAGGTAGAAGGAGGGAGTGGTGAATGAGAGTTGGCGAACGAAACGGGGTTAGGTTCGGCATGTAGATCTAATTAGTAGTCGAAAAGATGGTGGAAGACGGATAAAAAAAGAGGGCTAGCAAACGAGGTTAGAACCGACATATAGATCTAATTAGTGTTCAAAAAGATTAGAGAAGAACGATTAAGAGCGGAGAAGAGGAGATACAACAGGATTAGTTACAACGAGCGAATTTATTAGTTTTCAATGGAGATGGTGGAGAGAACGAAGGGATGATCGAGCGGAAAGAATTAACATTAGTATTATAACTGCAAAAATAAAGAATCATGGAATAATCGTTGTATCGCATTACGAGAGAGATGAAAATCAAATTCCTGTGAGCAACTATTGAATAAACGGCACATACTGGAAAAGGGTTCATTATATCCGTAATTGGTTCTAGCATGGGGAATTCGTATAAATGGATGAGAACGAAGACTTCGACGATGAATGTCAAAATCGATCAATTGTAGGATGTTATTTCTATAACACATGTTTGAGATATTCTAAAAAATTATATGTTTTTGATTTCGGGAGGGGCAGTACCCCCCTGGGTACGTGACTGCCTGCTATGAAGTTAGTGATAAGTTTTTTTTAATTGCTTCGAATTGTGTAAGTGATTTGTGATGCTGCTTATGCAGACGTAAATTTACATGATTTTTTCGAAGTGTGTAATATCAACAAAGCGGGAATAGCGTCTTTAGTATACTGCTAAAAATCAACACCTGGAATTACAGGGTGATGTGAAAAATGTGAAAATAAAACAATAAAAATGTGAAATATTATTCATATTATACAAACATCCGATGAATGTTGCACAGGCAAATGACTATTCCTCGTTGTTCATTTTCTTTTGTAATAATTACTGAATATTAATAAATAAAGGTTAGTACTTGAATTCACGATCCGGTCGCAACAATCGAAAGAGAACGTAAACAAAGAGGAACTAACGTTCGCTAATGTAGCCCTTGGTGAAAAACACCAATAATTGCTTTAGTTTTATGTGCATTATTCATAATATGTTTATGTTTTCAGGAACTAGAATTGGAGATCGTTAGACAATTGACTTGAATTCATTTGAATTAAATCTGCTGTATGGTTTATGTATTTTAAGTGTAATTTCCATAGGTTTTAATATGAAATCATATTAAATACATTAAATTTGGTGAGATTTAAACTTCTAAATAATGTATCGTGTTATAGGCGGCGAAACTAAGTGTAAAACACTTCAGCCAAAATTATCAATTCATTCAGTGTAGCTTAGGCTAATGGCAGTTGGAAACAAGTAGATGTCAGATACACTTAGATCTTTTTTTACGTGGTTTTTTAAATGCATTTTTATGCGGCTTTTTACGCGGATTTTTGAAGTAATATTTTTTTTAAGCGAATTTTTTGTTTTGTTTTAGAAATGCATGGGACGTCGAGATTTGGTATTATCTCGAAAATTTTTTAAATCAACTCTCTGACACTGAAAATTTTTCGATTTTTTCAAAAAAAATTTTTTTTAGGATACACCAAATCTCGATACATTCAGTAAAAACCATTCAAGCGAAGAGGTTGTGTTTCGATTGTACTGGCTCGTGAGTTAACGGCTGCTACCGAGACAATTCTAAGCTTCAGGTAGTTAAACTGCCCATAGCAAACGCAATATTCGGGGCGTTTCCCGACTGTAAAGCTAGCAACGAAGGCCATCCCGTTCATACGCACAGAGGTGTAGAGACACAGAGGTGCGAGAGCATAGAAGTGACGAGTCACAGAGGTGCCATCGCATAAAGGTGCGAAGACGAAGGGGTGCAAAGGCACAGAGGTGCTAAAGCAACCCAGTGCTGATCTACCAGGTAGCAGAATTTGTACGCTGCGTAGGATCAAAAGAGACGGCATATATCGCGAGGTGCTACACTGCAAGCATCGCATTTGATCGCCACCAAGAGCAAAAGCACTGTACCTGGGGTCAGTTACAGGCAGCACAGCAAGTGCAGTGGTGTCCACAACGACGGCAGAGCAACTGAGATAGCAGTAAACGACAGAAGACTGCCAATTGGAAACAGCAGAAGACTGCCAATTGGAAATCGTTGGAAGAGCTTCACGTCGTTCTTCACGATAAAGGAACAGAGACATCAGCTACAAGGTAGATTTAATTTAATTTATTTTTTATTTCTTATATCTGAAATTTTACTAAACATAAGTTTTTATTTTGGTATTATTAATTTACAAAAAAATTTAATGTAATGGATGATCTCATGGAAGATCATCCGAATCCGATTCCGGATACTAGTAAGAATTTAAATACTCCGAGGGCTAAACATTATCCACAGGGTACCACTGGGCCATGGATAGTCTATCTTCGAAAAAAAGAAAAGATTTTAAATTTGATGCAAATTACAAAGGATTTGACATCACATTTCTCTGAAGTTAAAGAAATCTGTAAGGTTAATAGAGATAAAATTCGAGTTGTTGTTAACGACTTGAAACAGGCAAACGATATTGTAACCTGTAAATTATTTGCTATTGAATATCGAGTTTACATTCCATCGAAGGAGGTAGAAATTGACGGTGTTGTGACTGAAGCAAGTCTGACAGCAGATGATTTACTTAAAAATGGAGTTGGCCGTTTTAAAAACTCCATGCTTGAGGGAGTTAAGATACTCGAGTGCAAACAATTGTACTCAGCATCTATTGTCGATGGAAAAAAGTCTTATCGTCCCTCAGATTCGTTTCGCGTAACATTTGCCGGATCTGCATTGCCTAGCCATGTCTATATCGATAAAATTCGTCTTTTCGTACCGCATGTTATGAATTGCACGAACTGTAAAAAATTCGGACATACAGCTACTTACTGTAGTAATAAGTCCAAATGTATAAAATGTCAAGGGCCTCATAAGGATAATCTTTGCGATAAAGATGTTGAAAAATTTGTTTATTGTGGGGAAAGTCCTCATGATGATCTTTCAGTGTGCGCTGCATTTAAGCTGCGTAAAGACAAAATGAAGCTATCTTTAAAAGCACGGTCTAAGCGCACATATGCTGAAATGCTTAAAACGGTCATACATGTCTCCCCTTTGGAAACCGAAAACGGTTTTACAAATCTGGCGGAGCCAGAGGAATCTGACTCTGACGGAAATAGTGAAGATACCTCGTTTGTCACTCCTCAAGGGTCTGTTAAGAGGAGATTACCAAACCATAAAATACCAAAAAAGACACCTAAAATTACACCTTCAAAAAAAGATCCCCGTGTTAAAGCTAAAAAGCCAAATTTAAAACCAAAAACTGTGCCTCCTGGTTTGTTAAATTCACAAACCAATCCAGGAACTAGCTCAAGAAAAGACAATAATCCAGTGGGCTCCATTTCACATTCACCAACAGGATTACTGAAATTTTCGGAAATTGTAGAATGGATTTTCGCTGCATTCAATATTTCTGAACCTCTAAAGACCATCATAACAGCATTCCTTCCAATAGCTAGAACTTTTTTGAAACAGTTATCAGCTCAATGGCCAGCTCTTTCAGGTTTTGTATCATTTGATGGATAATTTATCATCCGCCGCAAATGATTCAATCACTGTCCTGCAGTGGAATTGTGGAAGCATCATGCCAAAACTTGATTCATTTAAAGTTTTGATGCATAGTCAAAAATGTGATGTATTTGCTTTGTGCGAAACATGGCTTACATCAAACATAGCCTTAAATTTTAATGACTTTAACATTGTACGTCTCGATAGAGACTCTCCGTATGGTGGAGTGCTTTTAGGAATTAAGAAATGTTATTCCTTTTATAGATTAAACATTCCTTCGACTTCTAGTATAGAAGTTGTTGCTTGTCAAATAAACATTAAAGGAAAGGACATTTGCATTGCTTCGGTATATATTCCTCCAAGAGCTCAAGTTGGACAACGACAGCTTAATGAAATTGTCGAAGCCCTTCCTGCTCCACGTTTGATTTTAGGAGATTTCAATTCGCACGGAATGATGTGGGGTTCCGTTTACAATGATAGCAGATCATCTCTAATATATAATATTTGCGACAATTTTAGCATGACGGTACTAAATATGGGTAGCATGACACGGATCCCAAGACCTCCTGCACGTCCAAGTGCATTAGATTTATCTCTTTGTTCGACTTCAATTCGACTAGATTGCACCTGGAAAGTATTTCCTGATTTACATGGTAGCGATCATTTACCAATCATCATCTCAATTAGCAGTAACAAAGGCATTGCTAATTCAGTTAATATTCCATATGATTTGACAAAAAATATTGACTGGATTAAATACCAAAGTAATATTTCAAGTGTCTTAACTTCAATGGAAGAGCTCCCCCCACTTGAAGAATATGACTTCCTCGTTTGTTCGATTCTGGAGGCCGCAGAACAAGCCCAAACCAAACGATTTCTTGGTCCATCGTCTAACAGAAGGCCTCCAAACCCTTGGTGGGACAAAGAGTGTTCAGATGCTAAGCACGCGAAACAAAATGCTTTCAAGACGTTTTTAAAACGAGGAGGAGGAACTCCTCAGAATTTTGAAAATTTCTTGTCTTTAGAAACCAAGTACAAGAGCATACTTCGGGCCAAGAAATGTAGCTATTGGAGACATTTTGTCGAAGGTTTGTCAAGAGAAACCTCAATGAGCACTCTTTGGAGTACGGCCAGACGAATGAGGTATCGTAACGTAGGAAATGAGAGTAAGGAATACTCGAACCGATAGATATTTGATTTTGCGAGGAAAGTTTGTCCAGATTCTGTTCCTACGCATAGCATTATAAGGGAATCTTTTCCAAATAATGATTCCATTGATAGCCCCTTTTCAATGATGGATTTTTCCATAGCACTCATGTCTTGTAACAATAACGCTCCTGGATTGGACAGAATTAAATTCAACTTGGTGAAGAATCTGCCCGACCTCGCAAAAAGACGTTTGTTGGAATTGTTTAACAAGTTTCTTGAGCAAAATATTGTTCCACCTGACTGGAGGCGAGTGAAAGTTATCGCCATTCAAAAGCCGGGGAAACCAGCTTCCAATCACAACTCATATAGACCCATTGCGATGTTGTCCTGCATCAGAAAATTGTTCGAAAAAATTATTCTACGACGTCTCGACACTTGGGTCGAGACGAACGGTTTGTTGTCAGATACTCAGTTTGGCTTCCGTAGAAATAAAGGGACGAATGATTGCCTCGCATTACTTTCGTCTGACATCCAAATTGCCTTCGCTCAAAAGCAACAAATGGCATCTGTATTTTTAGACATTAAAGGAGCATTTTATTCAGTTTCCATTGATGTACTTTCAGACAAGCTCCACCAACATGGGACTTCCACCGGTTATAAATAATTATTTGCACAACCTTTTGTCAGAGCAACGCATGCATTTTTCACATGGCGATTTGGCAACATTCAGAATTAGCTACATGGTTCTACCGCAAGGCTCATGCCTCAGTCCGCTCCTTTATATTTTTTACGTGAATGACAGCTGTCTAGTATCCTAGTATATTTTATGTACACTAAGACAATTGGCAGATGATGGCGTGGTTTCAGTTACTGAACCCAAAGCTATTGATCTACATAAACCTTTGTAAGATACCTTAGATAACTTGTCAGTTTGGGCTGTTAGATGAATTCTCTGCGGAGAAAACAGTGCTGGTCGTCTTTTCAAGAAAGCATGATCCCGCGCACCTTCAGCTTCATATGATGGGAAGAATGATCCAACAGGTTTAGACTTTCAAATACCTCGGGGTGTGGTTTGATTCCAAATGCACGTGGGGAGGACACATTAGGTATCTGATAACGAAATGCCAACAAAGAGTAAATTTTCTTCGAACAATAACAGGATCTTGGTGGGGTTCTCATCCGCAAGATCTAATAAAATTGTATCAAACAACGATACTTTCAGTGATGGAATATGGATGCGTTTGTTTTCGTTCCGCTGCAAACTCTCATATTATCAAACTGGAGCGAATTCAGTATCGTTGTTTGCGAATTGCTTTAGGGTGCATGCATTCGACACATACAATGAGTCTTGAAGTTCTGGCGGGAGTTCTTCCATTGAAAGATCGTTTTTGGGAGCTTTCATCGCGACTGCTAATAAGATGTGAGGTACTGAATCCCCTGGTTATTAATAACTTCGAAAGGCTAGTTGAACTTCAATCTCAAACAAGATTCATGACAGTATATTTTAACCATATGTCACAGGAAATCAACCCTTCAAGATATATTCCTATCCGTGTCAGCCTCCTAAATGTCCCTGACTCAACTTTATTTTTCGACACATCCATGCAGCGCGAAGTTCGTGGAATCCCGGAACACCTACGCTCGATGGAAATCCCAAAAATATTTACAAGGAAGTTCAGGCATATTGACTCTGAGAAAATATTTTACACGGACGGATCACGAATTGAAGAGGCTACTGGGTTTGGTATGTTCAACAATAATGTTTCGGCCTCATTTAGGCTTCAAGAACCTGCATCTGTTTATATAGCAGAGCTAGCAGCAGTTCATTATAGTTTGAGTGTAATCGTCACATTATCTCCAAACCATTATTTCCTCTTCACAGATAGTCTGAGTGCAATTGAAGCCATTCGCTCAAACGCTGCTTGCCAAAATGAACCTTTTTTCTTGGGCAAAATAAAACAGTGCCTGAACGTCATATTGAGTAATAATTATCAAATCACAATAGTTTGGGTTCCGGCTCATTGCTCCATTCCAGGCAATGAAAGAGCCGATATTTTAGCCAAACGGGGTGCTATTGAGGGTGAAATTTATGAGAGACCGATTGCTTTCAACGAATTCTATAGCGCGTCTCGCCAAAGAACACTTGCCAGCTGGCAAGCTTCTTGGGATAAAGATGATCTGGGTCGGTGGATGCACTCAATTATTCCTAAAATATCGACAAAGGCATGGTTCAGGGGATTGGATGTGAGTAGAGATTTCATTCGTGTGATGTCCAGACTCATGTCCAATCACTACACGTTAGATGCACATCTCCTTCGAATTGGACTTTCCGAGACTAATCATTGTGCTTGCGGCGAAGGTTACCGCGATATTGACCATGTTGTTTGGACATGCGTGGAGTTTCGTGATGTCAGATCTCAACTAATAAATTCCTTGCGTACCCAAGGTAGACTATCCAATGTCCCAGTTTGCGACATTCTTGCTTGTCGTGACCTTCCATACATGAAACTTCTTTATCATTTCATTAAATCCATTGGAGTTCCAATTTAAATTTTATTTTAACACTGTTTTCTCTTCCATGAGTTCAACTAGCCAACTATAGGATATTGAATATAAGTGGTGAACTGATACAAACAATCCTGAAATAGTTATAAGATCATGTACAAAATAAATGTATTTTATTTAATGTAATTTAAAATAGCAACTCGCTTGATAAAAACAGTGTTTAGATTAACTAATGAGTACCAACATACTAATATGATATTCGAAATGTATTAGGTTTAAACTACTATGTATTGTGGATGCCACGGCGAAGAAAAACTTATGTATATTGCCTATGAAATAAACGTATTTATGAAAAAAAAACCAAATCTCGATTTTTTTATACGCGGATTTTCGAAGTTACACGATCTCAAAGTCGTTTTTGTCAAAAAAATTGTCGGATTCCTGAACTTACGCGGTTTTTTTCTTGCGCAAAATTTCTACGCGGTACGTATTCCCCGCGTAAACAGGGACCTCAGTGTAAATTATTAAGTAAAACGTCGTTTGTTCATGAAACTATTGACAGACTTCCTATCTAAAAGTACATCATTATTCCATTGTATTTAAATACACAGTTAAGAAATATTAATTCCTTAATCTTTAGTTTTTACTTGCGACGAACTGATACGACATAAGCAGTGCACAACCCGTAAATTTTACGACTGAAATTAATATTTATAGGACTTGGTGAGACAATCCTCTTACACGTTACCTTTATTCTATTTTCAACACGTGGGTGTTGAAAGGTGCCTATATCTGAAAGAGAGCCTCACTTTGTTTCAATACTGAGTTGTCCTTTGAGATCCCAATGAAGTAATAAATACTAATCGATTTTGATCCTACCCTTTGATCTTCGTCATTGAACCAAGACGGCAGACGATCAATGATATCAAATGATAGGATCAATGGGTGACACGAGAAGAAAATGAGCACGGTTACCTAAAAACATCAAACATCGTTGACGAAAGCCGTAAAGTATACTATTAAGTGATAGCACCCCAACAACAACAGAAAAAAAAATGTTAGAACATAACAGCTGCCACAGTAGGGAGCAAAAAGGCCTGAAACCGGATGCGGACGGAAGCTGAAACCAAAGGAAGTCAAAAGTATCTTCCACCTGGAAGCAATTCAGCAAGCATCCGTTAGCCTATCGGTCCTGTCACTCAATCAGCCCGGTGCCGAAGTTGCCTAGGCTTGTTAGCTTAGCCGACAGCAAACGGATTCTTGCTTCCTTCGTGTCGGGGATTTGGAACGGGAGATTGACGAAGTGCGGTTAACTTAAAAGAACACGCGTGGGAACCATCGACTCTGTGGGAAATAAAGTGAAAAGGATTTGTCAGGATTCTACACTTTTTGGGTTTTCCGTTTGAAGTCAATTTGCTCGGAACGAGTTGGCCTCTGCCGTGAGAAGTAACGAACCCTTTTCCGTTTTCGTAGTTGGCTTTGTTGACTTTTATGTGGCACGCTTTTGTTGATAGACCATAGCCAAAAAAGGGAACATCACCGAATCAAACTCGCCCACGGATTGTAAAGTTTTAGGTAAAAGGTGTTTTTTTTATGGGAAAACTTCCTGCATATTTGTTTCGGGTGTCAAGGTTGAAAGTAAGTTTCCGGCGAACGTGGGTTCCCATCAGGCCCGGTCAGAATGTTGTACCGAACTTGGCGACCGTGTCGAAATTGTTTGATTAAGGGGACGACTATTTATCTTCGTCCGGCCAAGAAAGCTTGTAATAAATCATTTTCGAGTCGAGTTCCCAAAGTATTTTGACACTTACGAACGGCTAGGATGGTGTTCAGTACGTGACACTAGTACAAGAAGAAAAGTTGTATCGAATAACCACCATGGCATAGCAGCCTTCAAATGAATTTGATGAACTATTAAATTTCGGGATGGAACTGTAATGTTTTAATTATGCCTAAAATAATAAATACCAAACAATGGAAAGCTCAAACAAGCACACATTTTCCCCGTATCGAACAAAGTAAAACTGATCTGATTGAATTTGGTGGCGCGGGATCAAAGGCTCGAAACAAAAACAACTTCCCGGTTGCATAAAGCGTTCAATCACCTGCTCGTTTTGATGCTGCAACAACGGGGTGGAGGGATGCAGGGATTTTGTGTTTCATCTCATTCCGATGGCAAGGTCGACTCCGAGTGACGTTCGGTTTTAGTGATTTGGTGAGTGGCACGCATGCAGGTTCGATGTTCGATTGTCGTTCGCCTGACGCTTGGTGCCATGTTGTCAAGCTGCTGTCGTTGAAGAGTTGTCAAGCTGCTGGAACACGGCACGATAAGATCACCAGTCCGAACATGTGCAGTCGGCGGTGCACCCGGATACATTTTAAACGACTGGCAGAGCTGCATCGGCATCGAGTTGTATTTCAATGCCTTTTCATGTTCTTTCATTTATTTTTCGTTCTTGAAGGATAGCTACCGTATAAAAGTTATATCTGTTCAAGTATTCGGCAGAAAAAAAACAGTTTTAGGTCGTTGTGCGTGGTAACGAGATCGGATCGTGTTTAATTCAAAAGCTTGTTTAGCGAACATATTGTTGCTTTCAGTTTTAAAATTTCACATCGTTTTTGCTTATTTTGAACTTTGCTCAATAGAAAACTTTTGCTTTTCCCAAATAACACACTTTGAATTCAGGGTTCAGTTTAAAGATAAATATAAAACTTCATCACCGGCAAGGATGTTGAAATTTGCATTAGTTTTTTCGTGATGAAAATTGACAAAACGAGGCAATGTCCCGATACTTCATTTCGACGGGGAACTTGACCTTGACCGTGGCTCGGCGGCCAGAAAATCTTGGAAGCACTCATCCGTAAAAAGTACCATCGATCGAGTAAAGGCGCGAAATGGAGTAAGGGCTTTCAAGTAGTAGAAAAATCCACACACTTAAAAAAACATGTGATTTTCCATCTCATGAGATGCATATTTTGCTGCGAAGAAAAATGGCCATTTTATGGTTTCAGCAACGAACAAGAATTCATCGTTAGGCACTTTAGCTAGTGATGCTTGGAATATTCATTCTCGTATTCTTTCGCAACGGCGAAAAGTGGTTGAATACGAATAGAACTCGTATTATTTCGCCAAATTCGTCTACTTGCACTTGGCAGATCAGGGTAATTTTGCCGAAAGTCGTTTTACTGAAAGCCGTTTTGCCGAAAGTCGTTTAGTCGAAAGCCGTATCTTCGAACGCCGTTTCGAAAAAAATCGTCTCGTCGAAATCCGTTTCTCCGAGCGCTATTTCACCGAATGCCGTTTTGATGAAAGCCAAATTGTTGAAATCCGTTTCACCGAAAGCCGTTTTGCAGAAATCCGTTTCGCTAAAAGCCGTTTTACTGAAAGCCGCTTTGCTGAAAGCCGTTTTGCTGAAGATCGTTTGGCTGAAACACTTTTGGCTGAAAATCGTTTGGCTGAAACACGTTTGGCTGAAAGACGTTTTCTGAAAGCCGTTTTGTTGAAAGGCGTTTAGCTGAAAGCCGTTTCACCGAAAACCGTTTTGCTGAAAGATTTTTTGCTGAAAGATTTTTTGCTGAAAGGCGTTTTACTGACTTTTTCTGAAAGCCGTTTTGCTGAAAAACTGTTTTGCTGAAAGGCGTTTTGTTTAAAGCCGTTTCACCGAAAACCGTTTTGCTGAGGGCCGTTTTGCTGAAAATCGTTTGGCTGAAACACGTTTGGTTGAAAGACGCTTTCTGAAAGCCGTTTTGCTGAAAGATTTTTTGCTAAAAGTCGTTTCACTGAAAGCCGTTTTGCAGAAAGCCGTTTTGCTGAAAGTCGTTTGGCTGAAAGACTTTTGGCTGAAAGGAGTTTTGCTGAAAGCCGTTTCACCGAAAACCGTTTTGCTGAAAGATTTTTTGCTGAAAGGCGTTTTGCTGAAAGGCGTTTTGCTGAAAGGCGTTTAGCCGAAAGCTGTGTCGCTAAAAGTCGTTTCACTGAAAGTCGTTTTTCAGAAAGCCGTTTCGCTAAAAGCCGTTTTACTGAAAAACGTTTTGCTAAAAGCCCTTTTACTGAAAGTCGTTTGACTGAAAGACTTTTTGCTGAAAGGCGTTTTGCGAAAGGCGTTTTGCTGAAAGGCGTTTTGCTGAAAGCCGTTTTTCAGGAAGCTGTTTTGCTGAAAGTCGTTTTGCTGAAAGTCGTTTGGCTGAAACCCGTTTGGCTGAAAGACGTTTTCTGAAAGACATTTTGCTGAAAGCCGTTTCGCCGAAAACCGTTTCGCCAAATGTCGTTTTGTCGAAAACTTTTTCGCCGAAAGACATTTTACAGAAAGCCGTTTCGTTGAAAGCCGTTTTGCCGAAAGCAGTTTTGTCGAAAGCAGTTTCGTCGAAAGCAGTTTCGCCGAAAATCGTTTTGCCGAAAGCCGTCGTAAACTTCTCGTAAAGTTGTTTCCTGTTCTCATGTGGTAGCTCAACCAGTTCCATCTGCTTTGAGCATTATGGTCAAAATTAGGGTCATGCATCCAACAAGAAATCAATAACAGCTAACAGGGCGTGTCAAAGGGACTCGAATCAATAAGTTTTGACTTTGTATATAAGTGCTAGTGTTCAAATCGGTAAAGATTATCAACATCAATATCATGCAAAATTGATGATTTCAATCGATTTGATCATTTTTGCTCATAAATAACGCTCGTATTCGTACTGTATTTAACAGTATTGTACTGTATTTTCGACCCAAATACTGCGTGCTGTTTTTTAACCCTCAAATGTACTGTATTTTAATTTGTAATGTATTTTCCCATTGATATATACTGTTTTTTCACATCAAAAAGTAAATACAGAGTTTTAAATCTTTAACTCATGGAATTTGCCGCAATACAAAACATCTGAAAGAACAGTGACAACGCGTTATTCTTATTGTTCAAAGCGCATCACGACATTAAAAAATAATCTTCACAAAAGAAAGAATATGCGAATCAAAATCATCATCAAAAATATCCGTTTCTCAAACAAAAAAAAAACAAAATTTTATTAGAAGGGGGCTACTATGTTTGGTATAAAGTGGTTTGGCATAATACCGTGTGGCATAACGCCGTTTGGCATAATAGTTATTTGACATAATGGTCATTTGGCAGAACAGTCATTTGGCATAACAGATGAACATGCTGCTTAATGGAAATTGTTTTTATTCACTGCAATTTTGAAAGGTCTAATGCGGTTACGCCTCATCGTTTTTAATGACCTGCTGTCCGACCTCGCTGCCGCTCGTTCGGACTTAACTGAGAGATAGCTCCTAGCTTTGGGTGATCCGGTCAAACGCCTGCAACTAGACTGAGGTGATTTCTGCGGGAGCGCTGCCCCCCGCCGTGGCCGGCGCTTCGGGTGCACTCGCAGCCTTCGACCGTCACGACCTGAATCATCTTTGACGAACAGAAGATTGCTCTAGCACTAAGTGAGGTGCTTATATAAAATGACAGTGTGCTATTTACTACAGAATTTTGAAAATAAAAAATAATAATGCTATTTCATCTAATATTATCGAATTATTCGGACCGACTATAAAATTCACACATTTCGTTAGAGTTTTCCATGAAAAACATAACTCGATCGAAAAACAAACGAAAATTTACATCAAATTAAAATTTTGCGATTATTATTATGACAAATGGCCATTATGCCAAACGGTATTATGCCGAATGACCTTATGCCAAACGGGGCACCCCCAATAGAAGAAGGTTACGCGGCTAAATTGGCACTTTTTAATTGACACCCGTCCCCGTATAGTGAAGATAGGCATTTTTGATGCCAAAACGGTAAAGTCTTATGCAAAAAATGTTTCATGACTAATTCATGTATTTTTTTAGTTTTTATAAATAAATAAACAATAAAAATGTTGAGCTTGCGAAAAAAAAACATTTGATAATTATTTCTTTTCGATTTTCAATCACTATTTTTTAGAAATTGCGCACTGTGAAATGTACTATTTTTTTCAAAGTCAATGTACTGTATTTTCTTTATATTTACGCAAAATGTACTGTTTTGCGTAAAAAAAATATACGAAAATTACTAAAGAAAACAAAAAAAAAAATCAAAACTTACTCATTCACAAGTTCCATTTACACATCGTATCACTCATAATCAAATTTTTGCATCAATTTTAATCAAGTTTTCTAAAGTAAATTTATGTGCTGCAAGAAGTTAAAGTTTATAATGCTTAAAGCGAAAACTAGGTCAACAATAAATACCAATGTTCAGGACAGAATAATGCTATTCCAATAAAGCATGAAGCCTGATGAACCCATTTCTCATTTATCGTCATATTTATGAACTATAATCAACATAAATACTCAGCACATAAAATGCAGGCACCGATCGCATGCATTAATCATTACCAGACGCCTTTGATTTACGGCAATGACGACCGGAAATCATCTGCTATCAAGATGCAATGTGCAATGAATAATCACTGATTAATCTTCGTCACAGTCAAACATCGGCCGTTTTCCCGAATTCATGCGCCACGCCATGCCCCATTTTGATTATTTTTTAATTAATTAACTTGGCACAACGCTGACGGAAGGAAAATTTATCATCCAGATATAATCTCAAATTCACTCATCCCTGGGCACTAACTAATCTCTTAACGCGCAACGTTGTTCATTCGAGGTCTAATGACAGAGCAGAGGCGTAAGAATCTTAACAATCAATTAGATCAACCCAGCGCGCTCTGTCTCGAATCCGACGCCCGGCGAACTCCGGTATGAATTATTCACGCTGAAGCCGAGAAATGTCCCGGTAGAAATAAATACCATAAATTCTTGCCGGTTTATGGTAGCATATATCATTATTATCATCAGCATCGGCGAAAGTCGGCAGGGCATTCTATAGCGTAGTAAACCATCGACGTCAGTCAGCAGTGGCGGTGCCAGTAGAAGCCCGTTCTGGGTTGCGACACCCCGAACGGGAGCTGGTTCTTCGCGCCCTTAGACAACTTTTTCATGCCTCCGACCGGGGTCTAAGTATCAACGAGGAAACCACGCATGAATCGAGAAATTTTGATGGTTTCTTGTTGGCAATTACTTTTTATTGGCCCTCGAGCGTTTTTAGTGCTTTGTGATTGTAATTAAAATCAATTATTCGGATTACTCAGCGAATTCTCGTCGCAGATTTGTGCAAGCAGTAGCTAGTAGACTGATGCTTCAAAATTGTTTTTACCATCCTACCATTTATCCCAATGAATGTCTTCAGGAACAATTATGATTCACAAAAAAAACATAAGTACGATGTAAACTGGAAATAGTTAATCAGGATAGCTGGAATTCTTTCTATCTGCCACACTACCGTAAATTGGCTTTAATTTCATTCAACGAAAAAGGTTGAACAAAGCACGTTGTGTGCTTCGTTCGCAAAGACGGTGGTGTTTTCTTTTTCCGTACCGGCACGGTACCGGTTTTGCATCGTCATTTTGTATGACGGTTTTGACACTCATCGCTCTATAATTTCGGAACTGGAAGTTGGATCTGGATGCACAGTATCTTTTAAGATAATGACAGCTTAAATTTTGAATCAACATTTGTGAAAATCGGCTTAACCGTTGCCGAGAAATAGGAGGAGCTTTTCTTCGCTATCATAGGTGCTTACGGCATCGGAAACCGGGAACTATTAATCCCAAAGTAGGTTTACATATCCATCAACTAACAAGATCTGCCAATTAGATGAATGAATCTTCCAGTAAGTTTTACAATAATTTGCACCTCGTTGAGCTATAACTTGTGAAAATGTACTCATGAAATTGAATAGTATGATAGTATCAAAATAGTTCTATGATTTTGATGAAAAAATAATCGTAACTTTTTACTGGTAGCTCATATGAAAAGGATTGGTTGAACAAAATTGTGCGCAATAAATAGTACAACAACTCTTCTGAAGACTACTTTTCCGTAGAACGTTTCACAAAAAAGTTAGAACAAAAAAGTGAATTTTCAAGAGCCACCCTACTTTTGTTCGGGAAAATTTATGTTACTCGATCAAATGAAAAGATAGAGAGGTGCTTTTTTCAGCAAAGTTGCTCAAAATAAAATTTCCTTCAACTTTATTGTACAATAAAATCATTTTTGAGCTCAATTAAGAAAGTTAGATTTCAGATTTCGATCTAAATGAGGACCACCCTAGTAACTTTTTTCATCAAAAGGAGCGCCATTTGATTACAAACAACTTTTGTGAATACATCAACTACAAAAAACTAATATTTAATAGTGAAAATATTTTTGTTACGCTAATTTCCCGTTTCGGACCAAAGTAGATTGTCACACAGTTTAAGTTTGCAATGAGATGCGAACTGCTGGAAAATGATAGAATTGGAAGCGGACGAAGTGAGCTCACCGCCACTCCCACATCTAACAATCTGAAATATGTAAACTTGAGTCTTGAAATTTACTTACAAATAATGGATTTCTTTTTCCGTAGCCTGGCATAATCCATATCCTGTGTTCTCCATGCAAGGGCAAACACAAAATTATTTTTCAGATAAAAACCAAATTTGCGTGGCCGTCTTATACATGCACGATTAGAAAAATCGTGTTAGTACGCATGTTCTAATACCGAAATTTTCAATTAGACGGCATTTTCAAATTTCAAATGGGCTACATGGAAACCTATTCGCACCCTCTCATTCTGCTATCAACACATAAGATGATAGAAACTTGAGAGTATCTAGCTCACTTTTTGTTTCACGACCAGAGTATTACGAAAAAGGGTAAAATCTAATTCCTATCGAATAAAAATTTGGAAGACCTGTCTTTCTCTGGACAGGACCAGCTTAGATGTCGCGTAGAATCCGACGTTGAAAATAACTTAACCAAGCGAAAATCCTCTGGGTTTCTGCTTCCATGTCGTAAAAGGCGGCAATTGCAGGGGTTTCTTCTTTTTATTTAGTAATCAGATGTTTTCAACGTTTCACATCTGGTTACTCTATTTTACTAAATTAACCCTTCATTCAAACAATTTTCTTTTAAAAATATTTTCTCAATTTTTCGACGAAATGATTTTCTATTTGTTTCCATCAAGCTTCTGAGACCAGTTTTATTTGGCTTTTTTTTTCTTTCTTCAAGGTATTACTTATCTTTCTAGATTATAAATTGAATGATAAAAAACCCTCCCGTGGTTGATGGACTTGACGGTATTGCAAACATCATCAGATACAATTAATTTGCGTTGCAATTTGATAAAGATACGTGTAACAGTTTTTAGCTTCATTATTTAATTAAATGAATAAGATATGGAACGACTTGAATAAGATGTTGATTGCATTACGCTCCAACATCCGGAGTTGGATAGGCCGGTAGGGCTTAACTGAGCTCTGTTTCATGTTTCATTTTCATACTACCGGCCCTTATTACCAATGTGAAGTGAAAATTAAGTGGAATGATTGTATCCTAATTGGGTTTTACACGATGGCAGCAGATGAACGGTAAATAAAGTTCATATTTGATGTTTATTGGTGGTTTGTGTACCATAGAATACAGTGGAATGATATGTAATATTGTAAAATAGAATAAAATAATATAGACTGAAGATGTGAGCAAACCACTGATAGCTGTCAAACGATGTTCATCCAGTTTATTTTGTAAGGATGTCTGATGGGTGAGTTGATGTGTGAGTGAAATGTAAGAGTAAGTGCATGCAAGAACGGTGATAAAGGCCACCGTTTCAGCTCAGGACTAACGATCGACCAATAGTAAAGATAAAAGTAGGATAAAGGTACCTTATTTATCTTTCCTCCGTTAGTCATCTCATATACGAAAACCATTAATTAGAGTTAGATTTGTTGTTTCTGTTCGATTGATAGATTGACTTCTAGATTGAGATAAAATTAGGAGCATTCGCTTCGAGTTTTCGCGTCGCTATAATATCAGTATTAAAACATTTTCGAACTACTTTTTCTGCGGTATAACTTCACAAAACCGAAACAAAGATATTGGGCCGTATGAAGAAGATATAGTAAAGCCTGTTTTTTGCAGTATCTTCTCAAATATAAAGTCCACAGAGTAAAACGCGTTTGATATGAAAAAAAAAAATTAAGTTCGAACATGTAGTTAATGCTACTTTCGAATTTGAGCATTTATTGCATTGCGTATCGAATCGGAGACGGAAAAGCAGTATGATAACCTTAAAAATGCCCAGATGAGTCAGGGTGATATCTTCGAAATTTTCTTTAGGGCGTGCTTTCACAAAAAGCCCTGTATGTATGTATGTATGTATCTATCTATGTATATGTGTATGTATGTGTGTGTATGTGTGTGTGTGTATGTATGTATGTATGTAGGTATGTACAATATAGAAATAAAACAAACAAATACACGATGATGACGAAAACTGCAACTAAATTCATAAGACACAAACATGAACACACTTATGAACAATTTTATAAAATCTGTTTGAATTTCTATTCGCTCGTCTATCTACTAGCAATCAGTTTTATTTAGAAATTTATACTAACAAATATTCTTCTTTCGTGTCACTTGCTGTGTTCGCCTCTAGCAACAAACCACAATTGTTGGACTAACATCCCTTCCCATTCCTTAGTCGATCTACGTTCGAGCCTGGTCGACAATAACGATTTGCACCTACGCATGCATGTTTATAAGGATTTCGCTATACAAATAAACTTGTTTTCAACTAGTAGCCACCCAAGTAGCACATGTAACTTGTTTATAAAAAATAACAGATGCTGCATAATGGTCGCATGACAAACACGACTAAACAAGTTATAGTATGATGGTGACAATGGAGTCAAAATAATGTTACGAAATGACATCTCATCATACTAAGTTACAATAAGTTTTGACGTAACTTCTCGGTAATCTAACTCTTACGACGTACTCGCATTGACTGTTTTTAGTCGCCAACTGGTCACCGTAACAAAATGTAACAATGAAAAAGTGACACACTATAAGAAAAAAATAAGTAATGGTTTCATATCGGTTACAGTATTCGTTGTGATGCAACAAAGAAATACAATTACAGTGTCGGTTGAAAGCTTCCGTACATTATCCCGGACAATAATGTTGAATAAAAAAGTAGAATAAGTTTAAAATTCCTTCAGTTTAAAAAATTGGCTAAAGTTAAATCTGCGCTTATACGCGAATTTTTTGCCAGTACATGTGCGAAGCAAACTTGTTTCGTTTTGGGAGATACATTCGCATTACCAGAGCGAATATTTCTACACTTTGTCACGGCAGTGTATGCATAGAAAAACTTGTGCCAATGGCTACCATTATGACCAGGGAATGAAATATTAATTAAATTTGAAAAAGTGCAATTTTTAATTATTGCGATTGGTCAACTGTTCTAACTTTGGCATATGAAAAAACTAATATTAATAACACATTTCGACTTTTTTGGCTGTAAATTTCATTACCAGAATAAAAAAATAAATATTATTTTGTATGTCGATGTTCTGAAACCCAAAATATAGAAGGCACGCACAATAAGTACAATGATCAACTTCACCATTAATATCGAATAGCACTTAGATTTTTAGTAGATATAGTGAAATTAAAGAATATTGAATTCTATATTTTAGCTCTTATTATCGGATGCCAATTTTTGGTCGTAAATGTTGAATGGGAAAAACATCAACAAATTGTAATTTGACACAAATTTTCTGTTTCATTGTGACTGATGTGCGCGCTGATTCAAATCAAATATTCTTTACTGTGAAGTTGTTCGGTAACCCTTGGTAAGTCGCACAAGATCCGCCTCTTACGCTTTTCAGGTTACATAGCAGTTATAATGCACGTTGCAAAGTCTTCTACTTGTTCCATGAATTTGTGTCATAAAAGTTACTGTCGTTGAAGTGTAATAACGTGTGCTACTTGAGTAAAAGTATAGCTGTGATTGAAGATATGTTCGAAATAAGTAACGATAACAGATAAATTATAATTATTTCAGTATGACAGAAACATGCGCTTGGAAACCTAAGTAAGTATTTTGTAACCAATTATGTTTTGCAGAAATATTACTGTCACCTTGTTTCAATCATTGTAACCTACAAAACATATTCGAACTATTGTTGCAATACAGTCTGAACTTTGGGTTCGGTTACTACGAGGAGAGGGTATCTGCTTATTGAACTATCATCTTTCTAGGTTCATTTGTTTTGTCCGGTTTACCCAAAGCTAGAGTCTTTGAATAATTTAAACCGGAACGAACGGCAGCGAGTTCAAATAGCAATAATTTACACGGTTGGTACATTACCAATTCTAAAATAGAAATACGATTCAACAAAATTAGCTTTATAGCATAATGACCCTTAGGGCGAAACGACTTTCGGCGAAACGACTTTCGGCGAAATGACTTTCGGCGAAACGGCTTTCGACGAAACGACTTTCGGCGAAACGAATTTCGGCGAAACGGTTTTCGACGAAACGACTTTCGGTGAAACGATTTTTGGGCGAAACGGTTTTCCACGAAACGGCATTCTACGAAACAGCTTTCGATGAAGCGGATTCCAGTAATTTGGCTTTCAGCAAAATGTCATTCGGCGAAATAGCGCTCGGCGAAACGAATTTCGACGAAACGGATTTTGGCGAAACGGTTTTTGCAAAACGATTTTCGGCGAAATGGCTTTCTGCAAACCGAATTTCAGCGAAAAGGCTCTGAGCAAACAGTCTTTCAGCAAAAAGGCTTTCTGCGAAATGGATTTTTGGCGAAGCGGCGTTCGAAAAAACGGCTTTCGACGAAATGGCTTTCGGCAAAACGGCTGTCAGTGAAACGACTTTCGGCGAAATTATCCTGATCTGTCAAGTTCAAGTAGACGAATTTTTCGTTTTAGCATGATTCGACGAAATAACACTTTCTAAGAAAAAGGTCTTGGCGAAATAACCGAGAAAAGAAGTGATCTGGAGAACCTAAGTTGAGATTTAGACTCGTGCTAAGTTGTTAACGAAAGAAGTAAAGTTAAGGTCCAGAGTTTAGGCTCTGATGTACAAGGAATTAGAAGATCCGGGCCTAACAAAGATAAGTCGATTTTTTACCATTCTCCAGTATAAGGAGTGTATCGATAAGTAGTTTGCAACATTCAAACAGTTATTATTCTGAAATGGCTTAATTTTTTGCAGCGTGTGACATGTTTGTTTACACGTCAATAACAGCTGCGCAATCGATTGGTTTCGGTACGGTTTATCGTTTCAATGATGAGTCGAATTGATCCGGAAACGCGAAAGAAAATTCTGCACACTTGGTGCTAAGAAAGTGTTGTCACGTATAATGAAATTGCAAAACGGGTGAAAGTGCACCACACCAGTGTCAAAAATTTTATCGAGAAATTCGGTAAGACCCTTTCCATGAAGGATTTGCCCCGATTCGGTAGGAAAACGGGTCCCAGCCAGCCCGGCCGGGACTTAAAAGTGGTTGAGTACATCAGGAAAAACTCATCGGCGTCGACGTGGGATTTGGCCACGCAGTTCAACACCAGCATCGGGATGATTCAACGGATCTAAAGTTCGGAACTCCCTGAAATCGTACAAGAAACAGAAGGTGCCGAAAAAATCCCCGGTACAGCAAGTTCAGGCCAAAACAAGAGCGCGAAAACTGTATAACCGGATTCTACAGAATAAAGACGGATGCATCCTGATCGACGACGAAACCTACGCCAAGGAAGACTCTCGAGCGCTGCCCGGACCGCAATATTATACGAAATCGGTGTACCAGGACCTGGATGACGCTGACACCACGGTGGCAATGGAAAAGTTTGGGCAGAAGGTGTTGGTATGGCAAGCAATTTGTACCTGTAGTTTGCGGTCGTCGATTTTCATCACGAAGGGCACAATTAACGCCAAGGTGTACGAGGAAGAATGTTTGAAGAAGAGAATGCTGCCACTGTACAGAAAGCATAAGGCTCCTCCTCTCTTCTGGCCGGATTTGGCTTCAGCCCACTACGCCAACTTCGTTCTACAGGGGTTGTCAAAAAATAATGTACAATTCGTGGAAAAGGACTTCAACCCACCGAACTGCCCGGATCTTTGGCCAATTGAAAGGTATTGGGCAATTGTCAAGCGGCACTTTCGGAAGGAAGGTACAGTGTCCCAAAACATGCAGGAGTTAGAAAAAACTGGACAGCTGCCATCAGGAAGGTCACAAAAGTAACTGTAACTGAAGAATGTCAAGTCCAAATTGCGAGCGTATCACAGAAACAAGGATTTTCTTCAATATAATCAGTGAAATGCATAAAAATGTAATTGTTCTACAATGTATCGAAAACTGATGTCAAAATATGTTTTTTTTTCGCTTTTTTTTTTCAAAAATCAATGTTGCTAACTACTTTTCGATACACTCCTTAATCTCCATCTAGAGCGATACAATTGACCGATCTGTCCTCCAACATTTTGATTCAGCATTCGACGAAAATTTCTTTCCCTGGAGAAATTTTTTCGGGTTTGGAAATAGATAGTAGTCGCTGGGAGAATACGAAGGATGGTGGACCAATCCGTAATTGCACCGTTGCTTTTATGCATGAATGCGATGGTGCATCTTTTTCCTTAGCATGATGAAAACTAGAACTCGTCTGACACGATCAGCGGTTATTCAAACACTGGTGGATAGATTGTCATGGGTTTCGGTATTGGACCATCTAGAGGCTTGTATTCAACAAAAATATACACAGTTTGAAACTATTCACGTATTTTCTGTGAAAGGCTGTAGTATACCTGGGTTCTCATTGTCTTTCCGATTTGGTTTGCTGACGTGTTGTAAGTTTATTTCCATGTATTACGGCATCTCGGGAAAATGATTGTTTCTAAAACGTTGCCTCGTTGGAATCAAAATATTCCTCTCCTGTTCTATTCTTATTTAACCACTTTTCGTCGCTGCGAAAGAACACGGGAATGAGTATTCCAAGCATCACTAGCTCAAGTGCCTAACGATGAATTCTTGTTCATAGCTGAAACCATAAAAACGGTCATTTTTCTTCGTAGCAAAATTCCGTTGCTCTTTTTTTCTTTGTGCCGCCGCTTTACCACCCGCACAGAACCGGATCAAAGTAATATGTATAACACTAATTTATGGCACGGTTCGCCGAATACCGCAGCGCACTCTCCTTGCAACCTTCCGCGGCACGGCAACCGGTGCTAGGCTCAACCACCCGGACGAAATCGAGTAGAGCCGCCTCTCCAGAAGTGAACAGGAATCCACTTCAACACCACGACTGCAGCCGGGCAAGTGCCGACCGATGGGGAAAAGATAATATTTCACAGTCAATTTCAATAGCGTTCTAAAATTGTCTGTACCAGTAATTTGACAGCAAATTATGTGCCACCTTCAGTTTCGCTTACGGAACGGGAAAACCGTAGTCCACCCCCGCTAGCCCCGTAGCGTTTTTCCGTGTAGGCCTCGGTGCGAGAAAACCAGGGGAGGAAGCTAATCAAAATAATCACTTCGTTTGTCGAGCTGGTAGTAAGTGGACCAGAAGAAATTATGGGCCCGTTTCAATTAGTGGTGCTGTGATTCGTTGCTACGACGGAAAATATTGTGGTTCTTCGGCCAGACGAGATTTTTTCCGACCCTAATTTAGACAACTAATTCCTTATGAAAATTGCTACTAAAGACGATCATTGAGTCCCGAATGGTCTAAAGCGGAGAACTGGGGTTGCCATAATCGAAATAAGGAAAAACAGAAAGCACTTTTCAGTTTGATTGCCATTTCAAGCGTTGAAAATCTCCGAGAACAAACAAAACGAGCGGATTGCAATCAAATATTCACCTGCAACACTACTTCCTGCCGTAGCATTCGTCATTCCGCCCAGGTTACCTGAAAAGGGAAACAAAGGAAAAAAAGCAAACATTGAGGTTAGTATATCATCGTTTGGGCAAGGTTTACGAAAGGTAGCAGAGTGAAAACAAAATAAAAACACAAATGTTATGTTCCCCGATCCCAAATATATCACTTCGGACCGCAGAAGCGGACCCCAAACTGACCCACCCACAGCTGAATTAATCGGCACTGGTGTTGTGTGCGGTCCGCAATCATATCCCCGCGGCAACCACAGTAGTTTTCGGAGATTTGCTGCCCCGTCTCACTCCACCCACACCCCCCGAAAAAGGGCCATATTTTTTAAGATTAATTGAGTTATCTTTATTGGTAATATGACCTATTTCCTCAAGCAATCCATTTTGGGGATTCTCGCCGTCTCGGTTTCATCCTGCTTTCAACTGCTGGACGCACGTCGCCAACCCGGCTTCGGAGCGGGCAACGGTGGTGATCTAGGAGAGCAACACACAACACAACGGACTGTTTCCGGACGAGAAACGCTATCGCTATCGCGGGTCGGTTGGTGCTGTGGTGGTGGCAACCGATGGAATTGCACTTTTCTGGTTCACATCTAGCCAACTTGCGGACGAGTTGTTTGTGTGTTTGTGTTCTGGGGCAACTTCTGCCGGAGCATGAAAACAATTTCGATTGGCCTCGCTAATATAACTCCCCCCCCCCCCCCCCTTCCCCCCCCCCCCCTTTCCCGTTCTTCCCGCACAGTCCAGTGCTCTGTAGTGCTGCAAGAACAATTTGAGTAGTAGATGTTGCTTGAAACTTTATCAGATATGAAAAATACTGTTATTGCTTCGTTTGTTCCCGCCAGTAACTGGAGGGGATGTTACTGTCGGAAGGTGCATGTTATTCGCTTTGTGTGGGAAGATTAGTCGGGATAATTTATTGCCGGACTTGGGAACTGATGTATCGGAGAAGGTTTGTTCGTGGGAAGTTTTTGTAGCAGTAATTTCTAAATTGAATGTGATGGTATAATATGGTTCTATGTTTTTATCATGTTTTGAAGTCATATCCTGTTTTTGTAAACATACTTTTTTAATCTTTCTGGCATTTCTCTATGGAAAGGTAATAGAGTTGCTAGAAGAACCGACTTATGATGTGATTCGAATCAGCTCGATGAGCTCCATTATTGCCCAAAATCTTTCGATGAGCCGGAACTGCGGACAGTTGGGTGAATTTATGTTTTTATCGATGAAACCTACGCTATTATCGCGGTACCACTGGATGACTTTCCGGCTGTTGTGGCAATTCGCCAAAGCTTGACAAAACTTCATGGGGCCTTTATGGGCTTTAATCAAAGGTATTACGCGAATTTTGAGGCATTCTTCCTTGTACAGCTTCGAGTTCATCGGCATGTTCGTTACGAACACTTTGCTCCGCAGCTGCATATCCCTTGCCAAATCATCAGTTTTTTGGTAAACTAGCTCATAAAAGCAAACATAAACTTCGCAGGAACATCTGTAGTATTTTTGGCCAGGAAGCCGTCCGAAATCCATTTTGTCGTAGGTTTCATTTTCGATGAGCAAATGACAATTCCCGAGCTCGAGTTTTGGTGACAAAACTTTGCTTCATCGTTCTGTTTGGTTGCTTGCTTGCTCAGTAAGAACGGGACGCTTACCTTACGTTGGATTATCGAGGTGGATGTGCCGAATAACTTTTGACTCACTGCACGAGACACCGTGAAATTCATACCACAGAAAGTGGGCTCAAAAAAGTAAACAAGCCGCTGTTGAAGAATGCTTGCAGTGGTCACTTTTTGTTCCGCTGCAATATAATAAGTGATTTCGGATTCTAACTGGACGGAATTTTATTTGCAGAACACTTATTTGTTTAGCACCGAAATGCAATGGCCGACGGTTATACGTTTCTACCAACATGTAATTCTGGGTTCCTGTTACTGCTCTATATGGAATTCAAGTTAAATCAAACTAAATTCTACAGGCATTATAAAACATACTTTGTGATTTTATTTTTATATGTGTTATTATTATAAATATAATCATTTGTAAGCCCAGCATATTATTGACTGTTTTGCTCAGTATAGAGAGGAAATGCAATCACTGTGAAAACCGACTTTTGACCCGAGGCCTTTTTTAATTGTGTGGTTTGATTAACGATAATATACACTGACACCGATTGAAGAATGATTTAAATATTTAATCGTTAACCTTTTTTGTTTTGCTCAATTGAATTTTGAATTATGTAAAAATCAAAAGTAATGAGTTAGTGTGAATTGAAAATGTGTATTATAGAATAATAACAGGATAATTTAAAAAATAAGATCAAAGAACGTCAATTTAGAAGTAGAAAATGATGCTTAGAAAAATACTGAAAATGTTATTTGAAAGAAATCCAATTTGAAGAGGAAACAATTGAAAGTGAAAGGAAAACTATAAAATCGAAATATAACAGTGAAAAATGAAAAATTTTATAGTCATTCAGAGGTTTGGATATCTCACGGTTACCGATTTGTGCTAAAGTGCAGAAGTGCCGAAGGCAAAGCGTAAAAACTAAAAAATTAAATATTTAAAATAAATAGTTAAAAAAAACAGACAATGAGTTGAACGTAATGAGTAAAAGGAAAAGGATACAAAATAAACATTAAATTGAAAATAATGAACATAAAGAGTTAATAGCCATGGGTAGAAAGACAAAAAGTAAAATGTAAGAGGTAAAAGATAAATAGTTAGTTATTTATAGAAAAATAGAAGAGTAGAATGAAAATACATTGAAAGGTAGAGAAACAATTAGAAGTAAAAATTTTTTTTTCTCATAAATACGTTTATTTCATAAGGCAATTTACATAAGTTTTTCTTCGCCGTATCATCACTTTTACATAGAATTCTTAACCTAATATAATACTAATATAGTCACAGCGATTTGAGTTTAATAAAACATATTCCTCTTAATTTTTAAATATCATATTAGCTATTTCGTTATTTATTATTAAATCTACTTAAGAACATTATTTGAACCAAGCGATTAACTGCTATAAATTATAAGATAAGTTTAAATTTTATACATTTTGTTGTTGATTTCGTAACCTATTTTGAGTTTGTTTGTATCAGCACATCATTTTTATTAAAATTTTGCTATTGGATGAACTAATGGACGCTGTAGGAGTCAGAACTAACCCTCAAAAGATCAAATTATTAAATTGAAACTTCAATAGTCTTTATGAAATGATAAAGAAGTTTCATGTAAGAAAGGTCACGACAAGCAAGAATGTCTCGAACTGGGACATTGGATAGTCTACCTTGGGTACGCAAGGAATTTATTAGTTGAGATCTGACATCACGATACTCCTCGCATGTCCAAACGACATGATCAATATCGCGATAGCCTTTGCCACAAGCACAATGATTAGTTTCGGAAAGTCCAATTCGAAGGAGATGTGCATCTAACGTGTAGTGATTGGACATGAGTCTGGACATCACACGAATGAAATCCCTACTCACATCCAGTCCCCTGAACCATGCCTTTGTCGATATTTTCGGAATAATTGAGTGCATCCACCGTCCCAGATCATCCCTATCCCAAGAAGCTTGCCAGCTGGCAAGTGTTCTTTGGCGAGTCGCGCTATAAAATTCGTTGAAAGCAATCGGTCGCTCATAAATTTCACCTTCAATAGCACCACGTTTGGCCAAACTATCGGCTCTTTCATTGCCTGGAATGGAGCAATGAGCCGGGACCCAAACTATTGTGATTTGATAATTATTATTCAATATGTCGTTCAGACACTGTTTTATTTTGCCCAAGAAAAACGGTTCATTTTTGCCAGCTGCGTTTGAGCGAATGGCTTCAATTGCACTCAGACTATCTGTGAAGAGAAAATAATGGTTTGGAGATAATGTGACGATTACACTCAAACTATAATGAACTGCTGCTAGCTCTGCTATATAAACAGATGCAGGTTCTTGAAGCCTAAATGAGGCCGAAACATTATTGTTGAACATACCAAACCCTGTCGCTTCTTCAATTCGCGATCCGTCCGTGTAAAACATTTTCTCAGAGTCAATATGCCTGAACTTACTTGAAAATATTTTTGGGATTTCCATAGAGCGTAGGTGTTCCGGAATTCCACGCACTTCGCGCTGCATGGATGTGTCGAAAAATAAAGTTGAGTCAGGGACATTTAGGAGGCTGACATGGATAGGAATATATCTTGAAGGGTTGATTTCCCGTGACATATGGTTAAAATATACTGTCATGAATCTTGTTTGAGATTGAAGCTCAACTAGCCTTTCAAAGTTATTAATAACCAGGGGATTCAGTACCTCGCATCTTATTAGCAGTCGCGACGAAAGCTCCCAAAAACGATCCTTCAATGGAAGAACTCCCGCCAGAACTTCAAGACTCATTGTATGTGTCGAATGCAGGCAGCCTAAAGCAATTCGCAAACAACGATACTGAATTCGCTCAAGTTTGATAATATGAGAATTTGCAGCGGAACGAAAGCAAACGCATCCATATTCCATCACTGAAAGTATCGTTGTCTGATACAATTTTATTAGATCTTGCGGATGAGCACCCCACCAAGACCCTGTTATTGTTCGAAGAAAATTTACTCTTTGTTGGCATTTTGTAATCAGAAACCTTATGTGTCCTCCCCACGTGCATTTGGAATCAAACCACACCCCGAGGTATTTGAAAGTCAAAACCTGTTGGATTATTCTTCCCATCATATGAAGCTGAAGTTGCGCGGGATCATGCTTTCTTGAAAAGACGACTAACTCTGTTTTCTCCGCAGAGAATTCGATACCCAGATGAACAGCCCAAACGGACAATTTATCTAAGGTATTTTGCAATGGTTTTTGTAGATCAATAGCTTTGGATCCAGTAACTGAAACCACGCCATCATCTGCCAATTGCCTTAGTGTACATGGGGTTACGAGACAGCTGTCAATGTCGTTTACATAGAAATTATACAGGAGCGGACTGAGGCATGAGCCTTGCGGGAGACCCATGTTGCTAATTCTGAATGTTGCCAAATCGCCATGTGAAAAATGCATGCGTTTCTCTGACAAAAGGTTGTGCAAATAATTATTTATAACCGCTGGAAGTCCATGTTGGTGGAGCTTGTCTGAAAGAACATCAATGGAAACTGAATCAAATGCTCCTTTAATGTCTAAAAATACAGAGGCCATTTGTTGTTTTTGAGCAAAGGCAATTTGGATGTCAGACGAAAGCAATGCAAGGCAATCATTCGTCCCTTTATTTCTTCGGAAGCCAAATTGAGTATCTGATAACAAACCTTTCGTCTCGACCCAAGTGTCGAGACGTCGAAGAATAATTTTTTCGAACAATTTTCGGATGCAGGACAACATTGCAATAGGTCTATATGAGTTGTGATTGGAAGCTGGTTTCCCCGGCTTTTGAATGGCGATAACTTTCACTTGTCTCCAGTCAGGTGGAACAATATTTTGCTCAAGAAACTTGTTGAACAATTCCAACAAACGTCTTTTTGCTAGGTCGGGCAGATTCTTCACCAAATTGAATTTAATTCTGTCCAACCCAGGAGCGTTATTGTTACAAGACATGAGTGCTATGGAAAATTCCATCATTGAAAAGGGGCTATCAATAGAATCATCATTTGAAGAAGACTCCCTAATAATGCTATGCGTAGGAACAGAATCTGGACAAACTTTCCTCACAAAATCAAATATCCATCGATTCGAGTACTCCTCACTCTCATTTCCTACGTTACGATTCCTCATTCGTCTGGCCGTATTCCAAAGAGTGCTCATTGAGGTTTCTCTTGACAAACTTTCCACAAAATGTCTCCAATAGCTGCATTTCTTGACCCGAAGTATGTTCTTGTACTTGGTTTCTAAAACCAAGAATTTTTCAAAATTCTGAGGAGTTCCTCCTCCTCGTTTTAAAAACGTCTTGAAAGCATTTTGTTTCGCGTGTTTAGCATCTGAGCACTCTTTGTCCCACCAAGGATTTGGAGGTCTTCTGTTAGACGATGGACCAAGAAATCGTTTGGTTTGTGCTTGTTCAGCGGTCTCCAGAATCGAACAAACGAGGAAGTCATATTCTTCAAGTGGAGGGAGCTCTTCCATTGAAGTTAAGACACTTGAAATATTACTTTGGTATTTAATCCAGTCAATATTTTTTGTCAAATCATATGGAATATTAACTGAATTAGCAATGCCTTTGTTACTGCTAATTGAGATGATGATTGGTAAATGATCGCTACCATGTAAATCAGGAAATACTTTCCAGGTGCAATCTAGTCGAATTGAAGTCGAACAAAGAGATAAATCTAATGCACTTGGACGTGCAGGAGGTCTTGGGATCCGTGTCATGCTACCCATATTCAATACTGTCATGTTGAAATTGTCGCAAATATTATATATTAAAGATGATCTGCTATCATTGTAAACGGAACCCCACATCATTCCGTGCGAATTGAAATCTCCTAAAATCGAACGTGGAGCAGGAAGGGCTTCGACAATTTCATTAAGCTGTCGTTGTCCAACTTGAGCTCTTGGAGGAATATATACCGAAGCAATGCAAATGTCCTTTCCTTTAATGTTTATTTGACAAGCAACAACTTCTATACTGTTTAATGTTGGAATGTTTAATCTATAAAAGGAATAACATTTCTTAATTCCTAAAAGCACTCCACCATACGGAGAGTCTCTATCGAGACGTACAATGTTAAAGTCATTAAAATTTAAGGCTATGTTTGATGTAAGCCATGTTTCGCACAAAGCAAATACATCACATTTTTGACTATGCAACAAAACTTTAAATGAATCAAGTTTTGGCATGATGCTTCGACAATTCCACTGCAGGAAAGTGATTGAATCATTTGCGGCGGATGATAATTTATCCATCAAATGATACAAAACCTGAAAGAACTGGCCATTGAGCTGATAACTGTTTCAAAAAAGTTCTAGCTATTGGAAGGAATGCCGTTATGATGGTCTTTAGTGGTTCAGAAATATTGAATGCTGCAAAAATCCATTCTACAATTTCCGAAAACTTCAGTAATCCTGATGGTGGCTGTGAAACGGAGCCCACTGGATTATTGTCTTTTCTTGTGCTAGTTCCTGGATTGGTTTGTGAATTTGACAAACCAGGAGGCACAGTTTTTGGTTTTAAATTTGATTTTTTAGATTTAACACGGGGATCTTTTTTTGAAGGTGTAATTTTAGGTGTCTTTTTTGGTATTTTGTGGTTTGGTAATCTCCTCTTAACAGACCCTTGAGGAGTGACAAACGAGGTATCTTCACTATTTCCGTCAGAGTCAGATTCCTCTAGTTCCGCCAGATTTGAAAAACCGTTTTCGGATTCCAAAGGTGGGACATAAATAATAGTTTTGAGCATTTCCGCATATGTGCGCTTAGACCGTGCTTTTAAAGAAAGCTTCATTTTGTCCTTACGCAATTTAAATGCAGCGCATACTGAAAGATCATCATGAGGACTTTCTCCACAATAAACACATTTTTCAATATCTTTATCGCAAAGATTATCTTTATGAGGCACTTGACATTTTGTACATTTCGACTTATTACTACAGTAAGTAGCTGTGTGGCCAAATTTTTTGCAGTTCGTGCAATTCATAACATTTGGTATGAAAAGCCGAACAGGAAGGCGAACTCTATCGATGTGGACATGGCTAGGCAAGGCAGATCCAGCGAATGTTACTCGATACGAATCTGAAGGTCGATAAGTTTTGTTTCCTTCTTCGAAAGATGCTGAGTACAATTGCTTGCACTCGAGTATTCTTACTCCCTCAAGCATAGAGTTTTTAAAACGTCCAACTCCATGCTCAAGCAACTCTTTAACCGAAAGACCCGCTTCGGTGATAACACCGTCTATTTCAACGTCTTTCGAAGGAATATATACGCGATATTCGCGGGTAAATAATTCACAAACAACAATCTCATTTGCCTGCTTCATGGAATCGACTACAACGCGGATCTTGTCTTTATGGACTCTTACGATCTCTTTGGTAGCGGGAAATCGTGATGTCAATTCTTTAGATATATTAAATAAATTTAATGCCTTCATTTTACGCCGAAAATAGACTATCCATGGGCCCGCAGAAGTTTCATTGTAAAACTTCGTTCTCTGCGAGTTAGGAACCGTTAAATTTTCGCCTGGTGGCAGAGATGGATCTCCTGGATTCTCATCCATTAGATCATCCATTACATAAATATGTTTAAATAATTGATCTCAACTGAATTATATAAACGAGAATATTCTTTGAAATGAAAGAAAATAAAATTATAGATCTACCTGTTAGTCGCTTTCTGCTTTCCACAGGTACTCGGCATGAAGCTCGCTCCAACTATTTTAAATTTGCTGTCTTCTATCTCCGTTGCTCTGCCGTCGTGGTCTTCGCTGAGCTTGGTATGTACGCTGTCTGTACCTGGCCTTAGATACAGCGTTGTAGCTCTTGTTGACGATGAGTTGTGATGCTTCTTGTGTAGCACCACACGATAATGCTTCGTTTTGTCCACCGCAACCGGTACTGTACACCATACGAAATGATACCTAGTGGTTGTCTTTGTGGCTTTGCGCTGATGCGCCGTAGCACCTCTGTGCCTTTACACCCCTTCGTCTCCGCACCTCTGTGTCTGAGCACTTCTATGCGTTCGCACCTCTGTGTCTCTTCACCTCTGTGCGTATGAGTGGGATGGTCTTCTTCGATTGCTTCCAAGTCGGGAACGCCCCGAATAATGGCTGTACACCAGCTTTTGCTGCGTTTGCAATAGGAGCAGGCGGGTTTTGTTTACCTGCAGCTAAAGTTGCCTTGACTCGGTGATAGCCGTTAACTCACAAACCAGTAACACAACCTGTCTGCTTGAACGCTTTTTACTGAATGAGAAGTAAAAATTATAAGATAAACAGTAAAAAATAAAAACTTAACAGCCATGTAAGGGTTTTGGTACCTCATGAGTACTCGGTTTATGCTAAACCGCACATGAGCTGAAAACGAAATGTAAAAATTAAAAATGGTTATAGTTAAAAGTGGAAGATAGAAAATAAAAGGTGAAGAATTAAAAGTAAAGAGTAACAGATAATGAGTTAAATGTAATGAGTAAAAGCCAAAGGGTAGAAAATAAAGAGTAAATTGAAAATAATGAAGGTAAAAGATGAATAGTCATGACTAGAAAGACAACAAGAAAAAGAGGTAAAAGGTAAAAAGTTGGTGATTAATAGAAGAACGAGGAGAAGAATTAAAAAAAAACGTTGAAAGGTAGAGTTCAAGGTGAAGATTAAAAGATAAAGATAAATAGGGATGAAGTAAAATATAAATAATAAAAAGCTAAGTGTAAACAGAGTAATTTATCGTTTACTAGCAAAAAGGTAATATAAGAAATATATAAATAAATAAATAAATATGTATATATGTATATATATATATATATATATATATATATATATATATATATATATATATATATATATATATATATATATATATATATATATATATATATATATATATATATATATATATATATATATATATATATATATATACTGATAATAATGAAATGAAATAATGAAAGTCGAAAATGAGTAAAAGTAAAAAAGGGAAGAGTTGAAGGTTAATAATACATAATAAGAAGTAGAAGTAAATAGTAAATTTTAAAACATTCCACGCAGTCACTCTGGGTTCAATTCCCAACATCGCGCATAACGTCGGAATGTTTTTCCGGCCTGGGAGGCGAATGAAGGCTAAAGCGTCTATAATCGAAAAAAAGTAAAGGTAAAGGATAAGAAGTAAAGGTATATAATGAAAGGTGAAGTGTGTAGAGTAAAAATATAAAGGGTAAAGAGTTAAAGATATAGAGATGGTATAGAGAAAAGGAGGAGAGTTAGATCTTAGTACTTTTGAGCTGAAGCAATGTTCCATGCCAAATAAATGTAATGATTAAAAGATCGTATTGAGCCGCAAATAATAAAATGTACAGATTGAAAGGTAAAGTGCAAAAACAATAGACTCAAGGTAAATGGCAAACAGCAAAAGGTAAAAAATGGAAGATAAAGAACACACTATAAAGTGTGAAAGGTAGAAAATAGAATGTAGAAATTTAAAAGTAAAGGTAAAGAGTGCTTGGTAAAAAGTAAAACACTAAAATTTAAAGGGGAGGGGCAGATGGGAAACGGTAAAAAGAAGAAAATGAAAGATAAAGAATCAGTGGTCAAATTAAAAAATAAAACATAAAGAAGAGAAAAATATTAAATGTAAACACGAGTGTCAACAATAAGAACTACAAAATTAAGAGTAAAAGGTAAATATTAAACGTAAAATGTAAAATATAAATTAACTGAAAATATAAAGCGTAGAAATTGAAGCGCGCAACGTGGAGTAAAAAGCGTGAAACATAAAACGTGAAACGTTAAGTGTGAAACGGAACGCTTCAAATGAGGAGTGAAAAGCGTTAAATGTAAGGATGAACAGTAAATAATAGAAGCCAAATTAAATCGGAAATGGTGAAAAGCAAAAGATAATGAGTGTAAGAAAAGTTATGTTGAGTAAAGATCCAAAAATTAAAAGCAAACTGTAGAAATATAGGGTTAAAAGTATAAGGTAGACGTTAAGCAGTAAAAATTGAAACGTTAATATGATTTGAAAATTGAAAGCCAAAGAGTTAAAGCTGAGAAATGGAAGATTAGGACTGAATAATAAAGAGCAAAGGTAATGAATACGAAATAATGAGTGGTCTCTCTCTCTCTCTCTCTCTCTCTCTCTGTTTGTGTGTCTGTGTGTCTCTGTGACAAATAATGTGACAAAATATAGGTCTATAGAATATAGGTCTTACGATCCCTTAGATTGACTTTTGTTCCGATCTTACTGCCGATTCCGTAATCACAAGGCAATATGTGCAAATCTATGAGAAAATGCGCACTCTATTTTCTCGGAAATTTCTCTACCGATTTTTACAAACTAAGTTGCAAATGTAAGGTCTTGAAATTCTCCAAAAAGTTTTCGAACAGTTGATCCACATCCGACTTCCGGTTCCGGTATTACAGTGCAATTAGTGTAAATTTTAAATTTCAGGAGTATATTTTTCACAAGCAATGGTGCAGCGAGGTGCACATTTTCATAAAATTTACTGGTAAATTAATCTAGTTGGCAGACCAGTAGTAGTGAAAAAACTTCAAAAACGGCACTCACGTCGATTTCTCAGCAACGGTTAATCCGATTTCACAAATCATGATTCAATTAAAGCTCTCAGTGTCTTAAAAGATACTGTACAATTTCATCCAGATCCGACTTTCGGTTTCGAAATTATAATGCAATGAGTATCAAAACTTTAAAACTTTCATACAAAATGATGCAAAATCGGTACGCATCGGTACGTTCTGGTACGGAAGAAGAAAACGCACCCGCCGAGCACACAGCGTGCTTAGTACAATTTTGTATAGCGTGCAGGATTGCCACATTCAAATCTATATTAACTTGATTTAACTGTTTACAAATTGCAAAAGTGATGGTAGTTTATACCAAAGAAAGTTTTTGATTTTATTCATGTTTGAAAAAAAAAAACTTGACCGCATATTCTTGTGATGTTCTTGAAAACATAAGTAGCATGAGAAAGGCATCATTACACCATTAGGTGGATTAAAGAAGGTTTTCTTTTTGATAATATTACCATACAACCGATTGTTCAAACTTGATAAACATCGCGAATCATAAGATTCCAATGCAGGTCTTTTCAATTAAACTCCCAACCATTGAAATTATTTCTTTCTTTCTTTAACAATTCCGTAAAGTGACTGTGAATCACGGAACTAGAAGTCGGATCTAGATGAAATCGCACAGTTTTTTTAAGGCTATGAGGGCATTATTTAAATCAAGATTAAAGAAAATCTGTTAAACCATTGCTGATAAATTGAAGTGAGTTCCGCTTTTTGAAGTTTTGCTTCACTACTATCAGTGCTTTCCGAATCGAAAACCGGAGACTAGTAATGAAAAAAGTAGAGTTATATACCCACCAACTAATAAGATCTGCAAACTTTAAGACTTTGCTAGTCAGTTTTATATTTACTAGTCATTAAATTGAACCATTGTCACGTATCTGTAATTCCTGAACCGGGAGTAAGATCCGAATTGAAAGAATATTAAGATCTTTCATTTGTATCTTAGTTTGTGAACATCTAAAAAGAAATTTCCGAGAAAATTGAGTGCGCAATTTCTCCTAAATTTGCTCATATTACCCTGTAACTCCAAAATCGGAAGTCGGATCACGATGCCATTCAATTCAGTCTAGCAAACTATAAGACCGTCGCTTTCGATCTCATCAAACATCATGCCTACTGCTGAATGTTGATATTTGCTTCTCGTTTATTAAAATGGGACTGAAGCAAGAGTAGCAATGTGTCAAAATTTTGCTCTCCCATCACGAAAATCCCAACTACTCGCACGGAAAGTAGTCGAAATTGAATTATGTGGTAAAACTAAATGTTGCTAGTATTCGGATAACGTTTGTCGATTACCAAAAGTAAAGTATTGGCATTGAATTTTTTTGTGTAATTTGGTCACAAACTACCAAAGATTGCTCTTGTGTTTTATTTATTGCTATAGCGAAAGTACTGGAAAATATATGCGTTTGAACACGAACCATCGAAATTCTCGCAAGCAGTTCTTCGTCACTTTTGAATTTTCCTATGGGTACCGTTCCACTGCACAATTTTTGTTGAATGAAATTTAGAAGCATGATCAACGCAGCTTCAATCGCAACATATGTTATGGTAGCCCTGGTCAATCCAATGAATTTAAGAACTCTGTTTGGTAGTTACCATTTTGAGCTGTATTCGGGAACTCCATCGTAACCATCACTGACGAAAACACGCGCCCGGAGACTTTACATGAAGTTGCTTACCAAATCGTGTTACATCGAGATAAATTAAAAAATTCACACCAAGGCCGACTTCCACCAACTTTCCTGGTAGGTATATTTCGATACCAACTCGAAGTTTGATGGTCCGGAGGATGTTCGAAAAAATAATTTATGCAAGCGATTTGCGGATGTGGTAAAATAAGTGCACCTGTCATCACATCCGGAACAATCAACGGTACGATTTACACGGCAGAATGTCTTAGAATACCGCCGTTTACCATGCATAAGGAAGCACAAATGATCATCTCTGTTTTAGCGGTTGGACTCGTAACGAGTCAACGAAGTCAAATTTGTGCCCAAAAAAGCCCTCCAAATTTACTGGAACTTAATCCGATTGAAAAACTCGGATCAAGTATTAAGACGGAACTTTGCTAACATTCCAAAGCTGGCCCATCAGCGCATAAACAGCTTATATTGAGTTCAAGAGCATTTGTTTAAAATAAACAAAATCACTGAGAAAATCGATCATCGAAAATTTTCTTAGTGGAATGAAAAAAAAGGTCAGTCGGACAGTTTAAAAGTAATGAATCCGCTAATCGATTGAGTTTTGGTAAGTAAGTATGTGTTCGAACACACCCTCTATAGGAAACGAATTTCGCGCCAATGTTGGCAGCACCATCTCCGATTTGAATGAAACTCTTTCGACAGCTAGACTTTGTCACAAAAACACTGTGCATACTTTTTTTTCAAAATTGATCTAAACTGTCATTGGAAAAGGGCCAAACATTTTTTACCTATTTTTTCAAATAAAGGGTGATTTTTTAAGAGCTTGAGAACTTTTTTAAACAATAAAACGCATAAAATTTGCAAAATCTCATCGGCTCTTTATTTTAAACGTTAGATTGGTACATGACATTTACTTTTTGAAGATAATTTCATTTAAATGTTGACCGCGGCTGCGTCTTAGGTGGTCCATTCGGAAAATCCGCTTTTTTATCGACAAATTTTGTTCAGCGATGAGGCTCATTTCTGGTTGAATGGCTACGTAAATAAGCACAATTGCCGCATTTGGAGTGAAGAGCAACCAGAAGCCGTTCAAGAACTGCCCATGCATCCCGAAAAATGCACTGTTTGGTGTGGTTTGTACGCTGGTGGAATCATTGGACCGTATTTTTTCAAAGATGCTGTTGGACGCAACGTTACAGTGAATGGCGATCGCTATCGTTCGATGCTAACAAACTTTTTGTTGCCAAAAATGGAAGAACTGAACTTGGTTGACATGTGGTTTCAACAAGATGGCGCTACATGCCACACAGCTCGCGATTCTATGGCCATTTTGAGGGAAAACTTCGGAGAACAATTCATCTCAAGAAATGGACCGGTAAGTTGGCCACCAAGATCATGCGATTTGACGCCTTTAGACTATTTTTTGTGGGGCTACGTCAAGTCTAAAGTCTACAGAAATAAGCCAGTAACTATTCCAGCTTTGGAAGACAACATTTCCGAAGAAATTCGGGCTATTCCGGCCGAAATGCTCGAAAAAGTTGCCCAAAATTGGACTTTCCGAATGGACCACCTAAGACGCAGCCGCGGTCAACATTTAAATGAAATTATCTTCAAAAAGTAAATGTCATGTACCAATCTAACGTTTAAAATAAAGAACCGATGAGATTTTGCAAATTTTATGCGTTTTATTGTTTAAAAAAGTTCTCAAGCTCTTAAAAAATCACCCTTTAGTTGTAGTGGAAATATTACAAATCTACCAAAATGTGTTTCCTGGATTTTTTTATCCAGAGTCTGTTTATCGAAAACTAAACTAAACTGAAAGTCATTATAATCCAAGATTCAAATAAAACTCAGTTTGTGAGAGAATTACACCGAATAACCTATTGCTAGTTGCCCTATTTTATCAAAAAGTATCAGTGCTGGATAAGTAAAAGTCTGAGCTGAGCTGAGCTGAAATGGATCGCCCGTAGTTGCACTTCGTGATAGACCGAATGAGTGAGAATGTACAATGAACCAAGAAAATGAAGCTTGAGAGAAGCAAATCATTTTCACTGTACATACCCACTCACTCCTAACTTTTCATTAAATGATCAATAACGACGCTGGCTACGACCAAAGGCTGTGCTACTGAGGGAAAGGAAGGAATGTTAGTCCGATACTCGTTGTTTCTAGAGACCGCGGGTACCACTGTACCTCCACGAGCATCACGGGATAGGAGATTTGTTAGTAGGGAGGGAAAGAGATCCGGATATGTTTTGGTAAACAATATGATCTCAACAAAATCTGATTTTTAATACTCAGATGAAATATAATAAGTAAGAATAATATAAAATATCTCCAAGGAACGATCTCACTAGTATTCTTTTTCTCCCATTCGCTCTGCTGTCAACAACGCAAGATGAAACAAGACTACTGAAAGAATAAAATAAAAACACTCGCGAATGGGTCCTTTGCAGAACAAACCCTAGACCGTCAGTCTGAATGAACGATCGACTTGTAAAATTTCACACATTCCATAGAAATCCAACAACACCGACAATGACATGCAGACGGCGCTTCGATCGGTTAACAGGTTAGCATCGTCGAATTTTGGGGCGGTAAATTCTCAGTTCCCGCCGCTTGAGCATCTTTAGATTCGCGGATCAACATTATTCAATGAATAGCACTCTCACTACTAATCACACACTTGCCACATCTGAACTATCACTAAAAATAACTGTTTCAACCAAATTTTTGACTATACTAATCAAACAACAATATTTTGTATAAACAATATGAGTTAATTGTTTCGTAACAATATAATCAAACTACACTAAACCAATCAGTCGAGACTCGAACAAACGAGAATTGGCTTATAAGACTTACATGTCTTGCTCGAAGGAAAGTCAAATTATCGATTTCATGGAGAACACATACAGAACTATATTTATATTAAATCCAACGAAATTTTAACAGGACGGAATTGGAAACACAAGTGAGGGGTATAAAAACCGACATTGCTCCACCAAAAGATCATAAATCGAACATACGAATTCCGTAAAAAATTGAAATTCGAGATAGTTTTAGAATACACCTCTTACACTGAAACATTTTTCCAGAATCAAAAATTTATCCGAATTAGTCAAATTAAAAATAAAAAGTCTCTCCAAAATGTTTTAAATAATGTAGTTTACGATAAGGTTCAATCGTAAAATCCTTACTTGTTGTTAATTTAATTAATCTACACAATCGCTATGTTTAAGTTGGCATTATTTATTTGCTCGATTGGGGAGAAATTGAGAGAAGTTTCTGAGGCGCGGAAATACAGTGGAACTTAAATTTTCGAAAACTAGAGAAAAATGTTACATCACTTGCTGGCGCTTGTTTGAATTTAAGTTTTTGAATCAGGAATCAGGAATCAGAACAAATTGGCTCGAATGGCACGTTCCCCTTGATATTTGGAGATTTGTGCCTTGCCATCCATATTATTTGTTTTCATCATTTTCCCGATGTGTTAGAGGGAGGGATCGAAGGGAAATGGTAAGGTTTGGACTAGGAGAATGGGGGAAATTGACGACACAAAAAACATAGAAAGCAGAAGTAAATTCTGCACCCCTGAGGGATGCTGAACAATCTGCTGGGGATCACATTTAGTGAAAGCAGAAGTAAATTCTGAACCTTTGCGAGGTCCCGAACAGTCTGCTCTTAAAGCCTATTCAGGTTTGTTACTATGTACGTTTTTCTGATGAACGATACGTACATAGATTTTCTGAAAACCATAGTTCAGACGGAATTTTGTTTTCTCTAGAAGGCTCATTGAGTCATCGTCGATACTGCAGAAAAACATGCGTTTTCCCACAGTAACCGGACCCGCCTTGAGTAACATCCACCGATTCAACAAAATCCCCGGATTTTGCAGATCTAATCTCATCAGAACATCGGATACAGCCAACCCTTCCTCAGTATCCCAAGGAATAGGAAGGCAAACCCGATTTTGATGTAGACTGTAGGGTTCAATAATGAACTTACTATCGCCAGCCTGCTGGTTTATCAAACCAAGCTTCTGCTTGAGCCAGGCACTGCTCATCTCATTCTCCGGAGAGAACCAGACGATGCCGTACCTAAGTCCACAGCCTTTGAAGCTTGGTATAAACTCCGTAGACGGCGTTGTGAAGAGACATTTGTTCAAGTCTCTTAATAAATGGGCTTTCAGGTCCTCAGTGAACATACCGTTCAACATCCGGACCTGAAAGCGCTCAGTTTGTTCGGACAAGTGGCCTCTAGAAGCAGAAGCCGCCTTTCCGAGAGCTTGTCTTTTGCGAATCTTCTTTTTTAGATTTCGCTCAAAGTTTTTACCTTTGTCTTCGCCTTCTGTTTCAACGGTGGAAGGCGAAGGACCGGGTTGAACATCCATCGCAGTCTGACTACTCTCGAATCCATTCCCTCTGACTTCCATATTCTGGTCGTTCCGACACTTTGTGACGGAACTCCCAGGTTTCTGGCCATCAGACGGTTCGGAATGAGAGCAGTCAGATGATTGGATGTATTTTGTATCCATTTTCCGAAAAATAAAAGAGAGAAAAGCGATACGAATTTAAAGCGTGAAAGCGCGCGAGGAAATACTCAACCTTTCGCTAGTGCGATCCAAAGTAAAAGAAAGCCGAAAGTGCGTTCCAAAAGAACAGAGTTGGATACTCACTAATACTTTAATCCTAATTAGGTAATCCCAAATTCTATGGCAGAGAATTTGTACGCAATTATATTCACAAGTAAATATAAATGCTTCGTATGGACGAGTGTGACAAACTGTCCAAATCTACACACACCGACCGAAGATACACTTGAAGTGTTAAATCGGAGTAATAAATTGTACACACAGTGGTGCAAACGTTCGAGACATGCTCGGCAAACCCGCAGCCCAACTGAAAACCCCAGAGCAGCCCCCCCAAAAGCTGTTATAAACCAACAGAACAATAAATACCACAGAGGTCAAAGTGCAAAAATGACATCTGATTTGCATCCAGTGCACTGTCTCCACAGCCAAGGGAAAAAGGAAGCGACCAGGACATCAATTTGAGCAGCACTGTTCGCGAGCAGTTCCCAAACCGTCCACACCGCGGTGTACAATTTAACACTCCTGTATCTATATAGAACAGCTAGCGCTGGCTTACCGCGCAGATTCCCTGCATGGCGCCAAGTAGTAAAGGGATATAATTTAAATCCAACGATCACACAGCGACAGATCGTGTGGAGATGAGCCAGAATGCTATTTACACATATAGCGAGTGCCCAAACAAAAAAGTTTGAAACTTTACTATCTTACCGGTATTGACCAGTACAAATAGTTTTACACCACCAGTTGCGATTGAAAGGCAACCGATTGGTGTGTATTTTGCATCTGTCACATACCTGAGTGCCCAAAGGCACCGAATGTAATGTGAAGATAGAGTGCAAAAACATTTATTTTTCCTCAGTGACACACATAGGAAGAATAAACTTACCTGAATGGTATGAGTTCATATCAAACCTGTATACTAGCCAAAGGGCTAATGGAATCCTATATACCGATGTTTGACCGGCAATATAATAAAAACACAAACACTGGCTTGCGAAGACGCGATGATCGAAGCGACCATGGCGAAAAAAAGATCAGCAGCCATCAATTTGGCTGATCGGCACTTTAAAATATGCTGTTTCCAGCCACTAAAATGCACTCATTGCATCATTATAGGGTGCGACAACCCTTTAAAAACACTGAAACCACTTCTATAGCTTCCACTCGCGCAGTTTTCACTGTTTAAACCGACTTTTATTTCGGAGGGTGTTTGTGGTGTTGTGTCCACTACCCGATCACTTCACTAAAAAAAAAAAAAAAAAAAATAAAAAAAATAAAAAGTCTCTCCAAAATGTTTTAAATAATGTAGTTTACGATAAGGTTCAATCGTAAAATCCTTACTTGTTGTTAATTTAATTAATCTACACAATCGCTATGTTTAAGTTGGCATTATTTATTTGCTCGATTGGGGAGAAATTGAGAGAAGTTTCTGAGGCGCGGAAATACAGTGGAACTTAAATTTTCGAAAACTAGAGAAAAATGTTACATCACTTGCTGGCGCTTGTTTGAATTTAAGTTTTTGAAAATCGATTCTGACATCTCGGAGAAAAGTGAATGTCTATTTTTCTATTTTTGCCTTTCTCTATAGAAAGGTATTAGAATTGCTGGAAAACCTACTTACGTGTTGTGTGTGTGTGTGTGTGTGTGTGTGTGTGTGTGTGTGTGTGTGTGTGTGTGTGTGTGTGTGTGTGTGTGTGTGTGTGTGTGTTTGCGTGTGTGTGTGTGTGTGTGTGTGTGTGTGTGTGTGTCGGACCATTAATCAAGTTCAAAGATCAAATGGCTATGCCTTCCGGTACCTGAGATAGAATGCTATAAGTGACGTAACCTACAAAACACGTTGTTTTTTGACCGCGCGAGTTTCTCGGAGATGGTACAACCGATTTTAACAAGCTTAGGCTTAGGCTTATATATATATATATATATATATATATATATATATATATATATATATATATATATATATATATATATATATATATATATATATATATATATATATATATATATATATATATATATATATATATATATATATATATATCTATATATATCTATATATATCTATATATATATATATCTATATATATAAAAATGCAGAGATCATTCTTTGTAATCGCATCACGTAAGAACGGATGAACGGATTGAGATGCTTTTTTTTTTGTTCGATCAGTTTTTACCCCCACCGGGTTCGTACATCAAAAAAATTAGGAAAACTTACCGGAAAAGTGGGAAAAACCAATAAAGTTATTTTGTATGGACAATGGAATTTTCCACTGAAAAAGTCGCCAATGATTGCTAGATCATCGATAGGTGTTTGGCGCATAACGAGTTGCATAAGTGTTTGGCCGTCGAAGAAAGGAATACTAGATCGTTGAAAGAATCATTTGGCGCGCAACGAGTTGTTTTGTGTAAATTCATGTGGTTCGTCATTTCGAGCCACGTGCTTAATTGGGTATCAACATTATTGATTGCCAAATGATTCAATGATGGAACGCATATGAGTGTTCTAGCTATACCGTAAACATGATCAAAAGTTCTGATACTGTTTACCAGAAGATGCATTGTGTGCAATGTAATCAGTTAGTTGTTTATTGTTGGCCATCGTAGGCGTGAGTTGAACAAATCACGATTTTTGTACGAATCAATGATAAGATGCTGCTGTTTAAATAATGAGATCAATCATAGAGGTTTGCTTTGAATTTAGCATGCTGAAGTTCGTTCGCGTCGGGTAAATTCTGGTGGATTGAAAACCATTAGTTGTGAGATTTTATGCATTGACTCGAACGATAAGCTGTATACTGGTACAATCACTCCTCATCTTCACTCCTCTATAACAGAAGAACTGCACATTATTTTCATATGAAACTTTCTGAAATAGATTCTCAGTGCCGAACTCCACCATTCATTAATTGTAGGTGGGGTACTAAACAAAATTATGTGGTGTTGACTAATGAGATGACTATTGATAAAACTATTAAACGAATGCAGTGTTCATGTAAAAGTAAATGGATACAATATTGAAAAGAATGGTAACTTGAATTATCGAATGTCCAAGAATTACTCATTTTATCATTCGATTTTTTAACAATATCAAACTAACCATAGTACTCAAGGAGGAGTAAGGATTTGAAGATAAAGTGCGGAAAATTCGACGTAACAAGGTTCATTTAAGTAAGAAGAAGATTTCTCGCATCTAAACTTTTACCGTCTACCAGAGGAGTCGAACTTAGCGATGCGAAACATCCGAGTCTCTGATATGTTAAAATTTTTATTTTTTTTTGCCCACCACACTCCCCCACACCAAAAAATTTACTAAATAGTTACTGACTGACCAGAAGTCATACATTAAAAGTAAAAATAAAGTTTTATCGCTAAATTGTTAATCGAAATTTTTTCCTGTGATTGTCACGCTACGAACATTCATCAAACACGATTAAATAATATCACCAGACTAGCGAGAAGTGACGAACTACAAGTCGCGAGGGCAGCTTTTGTAAATTTGTTCTAATCAATTTAAAGTAGTCATCTCAGTTATTTTTGCTTCACTTTTTATTCCATATGTCGAAACCATAGTCTGAGAGAGATCAACAATCGCTATTCGATGCACTGACTCAAAAGATGATTCGCGGTGCATTCGCTTTATTTTTGCGTAACAAAAGCTTTTAACATATTCACAATTTTTTATGAATTCATCGCAGCCAAGTAATCAGTAAAATAATGGAAAGATACATTAACAGCATAACGTTTGACAATTCTACTGTCCGAAAACATAAATAAATAAAACGGGCGAGACGAAGTTCGATGGGTCAGCTAGTATATATATATATAGCAGTCCAAATATTTTGGATCACTTCTAATTTCGTAAAGCGCTAGAGCTCAAAAGTTTTAGCACCTCGGAAAAAGTCCCCATGCAAAATTTGAGCTAAATCGGACATGAGTAAGGGTGACACTAAATCTAGAAGTTTCATGCAATTGCAAATAAGATTTTTGGCATCAAACATTTTTTTTCGATTTAGGAAATTTCATGTATAGTGATTTTTCAAGATCTATTAAAACTCCACTTAATGGATTAAGAAGGATTTTTTTAGATTAGCATCACTCTTCTCATACAAATAGCCAACGCAAATGTCAAGCGCTTGGTTTGAGAAATGATGCCGAGCGTGTGACAGAAACACCGAAACATGCTTTGTGAACTACTCGAATCAATCTGATTTAATTGGTGTCAAAAATGAGCCCAAATTAGTGTCAAAAATTATTTTTTAAAAAGATAAAAAAATTCATGAGACTGTTTTGAAGAAAGAGAAAGGCATTATCACACCACTAGGTGGATTGAGAAGGTCTTTTTTTTGGTTCATATTACCCTGTAACCGGAAGTCGCATCGGAATGATATTCAATAGCAGCCTATGCGACTATAAAACCTTTCATTTGAATTAAAGTTTGCGAAAATCGGTTCAGCCATCTCTAAGAAATTGAGCGAAATTATTTGTCATATACACACATACATATGTAAATACACACACAGAAATCTACTTTTTAATAAAAATGTACAGAATATGTCATATTTTCTAAATAGCTCGATATAACATCATAATCGAAAAATTACGATTCCAAAAACATTCCGTGCTAAGCTTTACGTTCAAATTAAAAAGGCTTAGGAACCAGATTTTAACATTTATTTTGCAAGAGCTCCTTTGTAAAGATCTTGGTCACTTTCCTTGTTCTTCCGGAACCGAAAGCTGGGAACCGACCAAGGGGAATCCTGTTCGTTTTACCAACAAAGAAACAGTCCAATTTAAACAATTTTTAGGTTCAAATGACAATCATCCTTTCAGTGAATTTCTCATTCATTTGGCTTCTTCAATATATGTTTCCACTCATTAATAGCAAAAACTGTAATTGGAATACTTTTGAGCTCAACTTTGAAGATTTTTTGGTATCGATATTTATGACGGTTAGAATATGGTTGCATACAAAATAAAGCTTGCTTCATTTAGAATTGGAACAAATTTTTGCTCATATTGTGGCGCTCCTGGTGGACGGATTTGGAAGTTCTTGGCGACCACGTGTCGGGAATTAGGTCAGCTTCACGTATGATTTTTGACATTCCGCATATCGACTGTACTTTGTAAAAAATCAACATGGAAGCAGGAAGAAGGGAAAAAATGTGCACAGTTATTTGGAAAATCCATTGTGGTCTGCATTTAGGCTAACTAGCTAGTTGAAATTGCTCAGAAATACCGTATGGCGCGTTATCAAACGGAATAAGGAAACATTGACGACGAATCGGAAGCCTCAAGCCAATCGTCGGAGTGGAACTGTCGACCGGAAACTGCGTGGTAAGATTTTGAAGACGATTAAGAGGAATCCTAATCTGTCGGACCGTGGTTTGGCCAGAAAATTCGGTGCTGCCTATAATACCGTGAGGAGAACTCGACTCCGGGAAGGAATCAAGTCGTATCGAGCTGGCAAACAGCCAAATCTTACCATAAAACAGAATAGTGTGGTCAAAATTCGTGCTCGGAAATTATATGACCAGGTGCTGAACAAGTTCGACGGGTGTCTTCTGATGGAAAATTTGCAAGAAAATTTATGATTTGGCAGGGCATTTGCAGCTGTGGCAGAGAAAAACGAAAGTTTTCGTTACAAATAAGACAGTGACATCGGAACTATACCAAAAAGAATGTCTCCAAAAACGAATTTTGCCGTTCATTCGATCCCACGACCATCCCGTAATGTTTTGGTTAGATTTGGCAAGCTGTCATTACAGCAAATTCATTCAAGAATGGTATGCAGAGAAAGGGATCCAGTTTGTTCCGAAAAACCTTAACCCACCCAACTGCCCCCAGTTCCCCGCTATTGAGAAATACTGGGCAATCATGAAGAGGAGACTCATGGCAAAGGGAAAGGTTGTCAAAGACATTAATCAGATGACGACCTAGTGGAATAAGATAGCTAAAACGATGGACGAAGAAGGTGTGCGCGCCTAATGAGCCGAGTTACAGGAAAAATTCGAGAATTCCTCCGAAACCGTGACAAATAATTTATCCATGTTTTTCCTTAGAAGTATGAAGAAAATGCTACATTTGTATGAAAAAAGATCTTGAACTAAATAATAGATAACTGAAATACTGGCAATTGTCTGTGTTCCAATTCTATCTGAAGCAAGCTTTAAGTGTTTGAATTTTTGTTGATGAAATTTGATGAATTACATCAGATATTAAAAATGAGTCTTCCCCAGAAAAGTTCAAAAATAAAAAACGATTGCTTGCAGTAACAGAAAACAACAGAACATGAACACAAACGAACCAGTACCGATGATGACGCATTCGAGAATTTTTCCGAAATAGAATTGTTAAAGGATCCTTAGAAGGTAAAGTAAATAATTGCTTTCAGTAACATTCATACAGCATGTGGAGCCTTGATATGCTAGGATCCTTTCTAGGAAATTAATTACAGGAAAATGTTTGTCTGATTCCGTGGAGATCGAAGATTCTCTAGAAAAAATAATAATGAAACGAACAAAAAAAAAAACCCAAAAGAAAATTAATTACCAAGTAAACGCCCACGCCACCGAGGGGAAACACCTAGTAGCAACATCAATGCGACTCCCATTCCCCCCTTAGCTTGTTCATTCACTCGATAGAATCAATGGAATGAAGAATGATTTTTCTTTTCCGGGTGATATCCTTTGCCCACTCTGAGAAACGGAACGGTCTAATGTTGTGCTAATAGAGCATTGCCGGGAAGACTTTACCTACGATGACGATAAAGGGCAAGAATGTTTCATCGCTGAATGATGGAACTTTGTTTGTGCGGCCGAACCTTATTGATTACTTTTCCCCGCCCTCCACCACATTGATTGCAACAGTGCTGTCCTGTCCCGGAATGTGTTTCCTTTCGATACTACTTCCTCCGCATATTCTTGGCACAATTTTGTGATTGCTCCGTTCGTCGTTTCGGTTCCGGCCCATGGTCCCCATGGATGTCAGTCAATTGGAGAAGGTATGACAGCTCCATATTGTCGCCTGTGTTCAGCTATGCGAAAGCAAATCGATTTCGTCCGCAACAGATCATTGAGTTTCCCTTCCAAACATTGAACAACGGACACAATAACTGGCAAACTCTCGTGACAGTAATTTTCGGGGAGCGTCGGATTAGGATCCAATCAAGTGATAGCCTAAGCCAACGGATCACAATATTTTCGATAGGTATTAGCCACGTCCTTGCCGTAAGCCGCTGGTGGAACGTTGCTCTTCTTGTCGCCAGTCGAGAAGAACGTTTCCCGGCTGCTGTAGTACAATCCATTGCAGACCGCCAAGAAAATGGAACACAAGCAAAACAAGACAGCAAACAATAAAGTCCAGAAAGGTGTCTCCGGTCGGGGAGAGGGGTGGGGGGGGGGTGTACTCGAAAGGGGTCAAGGGAAACGACAAGAGCACTTTCTTCTGGAGGGCTGAACAATGTTGACTTTTTCCGAGGTTGAAACAGTGCCAAAATACTCCGGAGGCTTTCGTGCTCGGTGAACAGGAAATCGGGAAAACGTTTGTACATAAATCTTGTTGAAATCAATTCCGCATTATGCTCATCGAATTTATTTTCTCTTTTGAGGGCATCCAGTGCAGACCAGAAGGATTGGCTCTGGTAGGGTGGGATCCAGCTGGGAAAGAACCTCAGTAACTTTAAGTTTTCGTATCCCATCAACAATGGGATGTCCCGCGAAGATGTAAATAATAGCTATAGGATGCCCTTTCCATTCATAGCTCTTTTATTCTTCTTCTTAGCGAGTGAGTAGTATTATCGAGCAACGAAACTTCACGGATTGGTGAAAACACTGCACAAATTTTGGGGAGGGTGATTTGCGATAGTCAACAAGAGAGCGTTTGTTAAGTTAATTGATAGAAGTGAGTATTACATAGTTGATGTGTTTTGCACTAATAGATAATGATTAAAAAGGCAGAATTATCGATCACTTCTTATTAAAACTGAGCTGTTCGAAGAACTTATTCACTATTGCATTTTTGACGCAGGGCCACGTCTTGGTTGTTTCGTCTTCGTGGTCAGGTTTTGAACACGTTCAAGCCTTAATCAATTTTAATCCGATTTTCGATATTAGTAAAACTACTTATTTAAAATAATTGTACGCATCAATTATAGTAAATGAAATGCATAATTGGTAGTCGGAAATTCATTTAATAGCGAACATCACACCATGGTTTTCCCTAACAGAGACGACAGTTTCGTATACATTGAACTTATGTTTATCCGCTGTTCAATGCGTGCAAGTTAGGCTTCGGCATCTTCAATCAAAACATCACCGCTTCTTACAAACTCAGTGATCCGGCTTCAGTTTACGTCGCAGAATTAGCTGCTATTCAGTACACCCTCGAGATCATTGAAACATTGCCCAAAGACCATTACTTCATTGTCACGGACAGTCTAAGCTCAATAGAAGCTCTCCGGGCAATGAAGCCAGGAAAGTATCCCCCATATTTCCTGGGGAAAATACGGGAACACTTGCGAACTTTATCTGAACGGTCTTATTCAATATCGTTAGTCTGGGTCCCTTCGCATTGTTCCATTCCGGGCAATGAAAAGGCAGACTCATTGGCTAAGGTGGGCGCATTACAAGGTGACATTTATGAAAGACCAATCTGCTTCAATGAATTTTTCAGTATTTCTCGTCAGAAAACTCTCGAAAGTTGGCAAACTTCATGGACGAATGACGAACTGGGACGATGGCTACACTCCATTATCCCTAAGGTATCGACGAAACCTTGGTTCAAGGGGATGAACGTGAGTCGTGATTTCATTCGCGTTATGTCACGACTCATGTCAAATCACTATACATTCAACGCACATCTCCGGCGTATCGGGATCGTGGAGAACGGGCTCTGCACCTGTGGCGACGGTTATCAGGACATCGAGCATGTCGTGTGGTCGTGCGTAGAGTATCGCGACGCCAGATCGGAGCTATTGGAATCCCTCAGGGCCCGAGGTAGACCGACTGAGGTTCCGGTTCGGGATGTGTTGGCGAGTCGGGATAGTTCATATATGCTTCTGATATACCAGTTCCTCAAACACATTAATATACAAGTGTAATCTGTTACATCTTGCTTAGAAAGTTCCTCCTATTTATCGACGTTATTTCAACTGTGGCTAAGAATTATTTTCACCTGCAGGTTCGACACTAACTTCCGCCGATTATCCCGATTCCTCATCTGTCCACCATCTTCATCGGAACTAACAAGATCTTTTTGCTGTCACTAACCTTTTCGCTTCCCCCCTCCCCGTCTCTTCTCCATCTCGATGTCAACTAATTAGATCTCTGTCGTTCTTAGTCATTTCGTTCCCATATCCCCATTTTACTTCGTTTTCCGCAATATTTACTTCTCTATATTTTTTCGTTATATTTACATCACCATCATCGCCCACGTCATGCGGGCCACCCGCCGGGTATTCGTAGCCTGGGGGTGTTTCCCGCGGACCCACACGGACCGAGGGATGCGGCCAACGTCATCTGGAAGACTCATGACATATTCCATCCACCGGCCACTCGACCACTGCGACCCCAATACAACATTATCCAATCATACTATCCTAGTTTTAAGTTAGTCGTTAATAAAATTAGAAAAAGTCCTTGGCACCTTAGAGCTAAAGCAGTGTGCCTTAAAAATAATTATATTATTGAATAAAAAAAAAAAAAATGCGTGCAAGTTTTCAATTTCATGAGTATTTTTTCACAACACGGAACGACCGTAATTAGCTCTGCGCCTAATGCGCATTTCTGTTTTTGAATAAGTTGATTTTAACAACAAAATTTCCAAAATAACTATTAAATTAGTTAAAATTGAGAATTTACTTTGCTGAAATAAACTCTTATTTTTTTAGAATGTATTTAGTTGGCGAATATCCTGGACACAAACCAGCAATATTTCAATCCTACACGAAATTTTAATTGACAACTAATTTTGTGATTAAAATCAGAAATTTTGTCTCTATTTTTCTATCACCATCGTTTTTGAAGGACAGCACAAAGAAAGCAAAAATGAAATTGATTGTAAAACAATCCATCAAAAAACAAAATCCATCAAAAAGCCTAAAAGGACAGTCTGGTTGAAAGTACTTGCAAATTGTTTTGATGTTTTTCGAGTGTGTTACGATATATCCATATTTAAATTTCTAAATCGATATGTAAAAATGCTGTAAACTGTTAGTGGAAAGTGTATTTATTCAGAATTTGTGCGCATTTGAAGCGATTATGCGTGATAATATTTTTACGCGGAACAGTGAAGTGAGTTTCGAATGTTTCCGGGCCACGCCGTCCGGTGTACTTCTTGTATTCGGTTTTTGTTTTCCGAGTGCTCGAAGTTTTCAGTGAGAGAGTCGATTTCGCGAAGTCCAATAAAGAAAACAGCGATTTAGAAGAAAAAAAATTAAAAAGAAGTTTACGTTTCGTTTATGTCTTTTTCTCCAATACAACGTCGTATTTATTCCTGCTAATATAGAAAAGACAACCGCGACTGAAAACTTGTTTTCGGCAGTAGTGTGCCATCTAGTGGCTAGTAGTCATTACGGTGTTAACATTTTTTTTTTGTGACAGTGCGCCATATAGCTGCAAATTGCAGAAGCCAAAAATAACTAACTAAAATCAGAAAATCAACTAATTTTTTCGCCAGAATGCTGATTTTGGTCTTTCCGTTAAGCAATAGCAAATTGATGTGCACATTTTTATAAAGTTTTCTGCTAAATTCTAGTTGGTAAATCGAACTAACTAACAAAGTGAATATATAAAACTACTTTGGGAATACTTGTCCTCGGTTTCCGCTTCCGGAAGCATTGATAATAGTGAAGGTAATCTCCAAAAACGGAACTCACTTCGATTTCTCAGCAACGGTTAAGCCGATTATGATTCAAATTGAAGCTCTCATTGTCTTTGAATATACTGTGCAGTTTTATCAAGATCCGACTTCCGGTTCCGAAATTATAGGGCGATGAGTGTCAAAACATTCGAATCGACATTCAAAATGACGATGTAAAACTATTGGTGGAATGAAGAACTGCGCAATCTTCGGAATCGCCTCAGGAAGGCTCGCAAACGATTTTTTCGGACAAAAAATGCAGACGATAAACTACTCGTACGGAGTTTGGAACTTCAATTTGAATCATTGAACGCATCGTGTTTTCGGTTGTACGTTTCTCGGATGGAGACCTATTTGAAGGACGACCCGAAACAATTTTGGTCTTATTTGCGGACTAAAACGTCCTCCCGTGGAATTCCAGTTAATGTCCACTATCGCGACCAATCTTCATCGACAGTTCCAGGTTCTGCTAACCTATTCTCGTCATTCTTTCAAAGCGTGCTAAGTAATAACTCACCGCCTTTGTCAGAATCGTACCTGAGTAGTCTACCGATGTATTTACTGAACTTACCTGCTACGGCGTTCACTGAACGTGAAGTACACAATAATCTACGACAAGTCGATGGATCCAAAGGGCCAGGATCGGACGGCCTACCACCGTCTTTCGTGATGGAGTGTTCTTCTGCTTTGGCTTTACCTGTATCTCTGCTTTTCAACCGCTCTCTTGCTGAGCAATATTTCCCAGCGAAGTGGAAAAAAGCTTTGATAGTTCCAGTTCACAAAACCGGCAACGTACACGACGTCACAAACTACAGAGGCATCTCAATTCTGAGCTGCTTACCTAATGTATTCGAGCGTATGCTGTTAGATCTTATTTACCCCTCAGTAAAACTTATCATATCCACTGATCAGCACGGATTTGTCAGAAAGCGGTCTACTACTACAAACCTAATGAGCTACGTTTCAATATTGATCGACAATCTTGAAAAACGGCAACAAGTCGACGCGATTTACTTTGATTTTTTCAAAAGCTATCGATCGTGTTCCTCATCAGCTCGCAGTGGAAAAATTGAGACGAAACGGATTCCCTGATTGGATAACTAATTGGTTTATGTCGTATCTCACTGATCGAAGTGCTACCGTACGAGTCGGAACCGTACTCTCTGAATCCTTCAATGTTACATCGGGTGTTTCACAAGGGAGTCATCTCGGCCCACTCCTCTTCGTTCTATTCGTTAACGATCTTTGCAGTGTATTGTCGTCATTCAAAATAATGTATGCTGATGATCTCAAACTCTATCACATCATCACAAGTCTTTTAGATTGTTGTGCTCTACAAATGGGCATTAAGAGGATTTTAGACTGGTGTGATAGAAACGGCATGACAGTGAACATCAAGAAATGTAATTCAATAACTTTCTCACGAGCACATTCACCGATTTTATTCGATTACTCCATAATGGCGGCTACAATTAAACGAGTTTCATCTGTTAAAGACTTAGGCATCATTCTCGATCGCAAGCTCCGCTTCATCGAACAGTTTGCCTTTGTTACTGCGAAAGCCTTTGCAGTTTTGGGACTCATTAAACGCAACACGCAAGATTTCAACGATGTGTATTGTCTAAAAACAATTTACATCGCCTTAGTACGAAGTATTTTGGAATATGGAGTTACAATTTGGGCTCCGCATCATAATGTTCACATCGACCGGATCGAAAGGGTCCAAAAGTGTTTCGTCCGATTTGCTCCTCGACGACTACCTTGGCAGAATCATCTTCAATTGCCACGTTACGAGAATCGCTGTGCTCTCATGAACCTACCGACTCTGCAAAATAGACAAGTACATCTACAAAGGATCTTCGTTTTTGATCTACTGACTGATAACATCGATTGCCCCGTGCTACTCGAAAGAATTCACTTTAACGTTCCAGGAAGATCATTGCGAAGAACGGATTTTCTTGGGCGCTCATTTCATCGCGCACAGTATGGTCAGAATAATCCAATGGATGTTTGTTGCCATCGTTTCAACAGCGTGTATCATCTATTTGATTTTATATTAGCAAAGACATGTTTAAATCAAAAATATTATTAAGTTAACATTAGTGTTTAGTTATACAGCCAAAGTCTGTGCGAAAGGTTAACTCTAATCGAATACAATAAAGACAATAGTACGCGTCGGTATGTGCGGCTTTGCTCCGTTCGCAGCATGCTTTGTTCAATTATGTATAGCGTGCAGGGTTGCCACATAAAAATTTATATTTTCAGTGGTTAAAAAGTTTTAAACAAGAAGTGGTTAAAAAGTTTTCATAGATGAATTGATCAATTTACACAAACCGGCTCAAATAAAAGTTTCTACAGTCTCATAGGTTGCTGTTTAATTTCATCCGAATCCGACTTCCGGTTCCAGAACTAGAGGGTAAAGTGTGATACGGGACTGTAAGTGAATACCGTGGTGGCTAAGTACAGCGAAGTATGCTTAGTTTCGTCCAATCAATTGGACTTTCTTTTCATATGCAGGGTAGTATAATTGGTAAAACAATTTCCCCGGTTAGGAGTTAGCTACGGGTTCGAGTCCCGTACCTGCGGTAACATTTTCGCGCTTTTCATTATATCATTGTGTTCATATGTCAGTTTTCCAATCTGTTTCCCCGTTAGATACCGATCATATTAAAACTAGCTCAAGACGGCTCTACGTCTTAACAAAGACTAAAACAAATCGTTGGTGTTTAATCATTTAGTGCGACATTGCAACATAATTCTCGTTAACTTGACATAACTGTTTACAAATTGAAAAGGATATGTTAGTTTATACCCAAAGAAAGTTTCTTATTTTATTCAAATTTCTTCAGAAAGTCTTGTAGTGTTATGTTTGAAAATATAAGAAGTATGAGAAAGGCATCATTACACCACTAGGTGGATTAAAATAGGATTCAAGACTTTGGAACACATCGCAATACATTTCAAACAGTCGAAAATTATCGATTCAAACTTGCTGGTGATAATCGAAAACTCAAACGAGAACCGTCACTTTCTATTTATAATTCTGGCCGGAGAGAGTTTTGGTTATCGAGTTGATGTCCATGCCTATTCATTTTAGTTTGCTCACTACCAACAGTGAAGTCCATTGAGCAGGTAGACTACATGGCACATGAATCTGAGTAAGAAAAACTTCAAGTGACTAGGAACGGTTATTCAATCGACCATGAACTATGGGAGCTTCATTTGAGTATGGTAACAAAAGTCAAATGGATATGTTGACAGTCAACGGCCATAAATTTCATATTCATTTAATGATATTCGATGGAAATTAAGTTTTACCACACTGATCGGGACCATTAATCACCAACGCCAACGAGATGAACGAATCTCAAAATTTCGTGAACGTTTGGATGGAACACAGAAAACACGCTGCCTGAATCTCCAACACATATTTTAGTAGCAATCTTGAGAATACTTGTGTAGTCCTACGTCAACGGTTTGTAGACTATTTGTAACATATGAGGAATTTTTCTCCGAATCGGGCTAGGAGTTGGCACTGCTTTCTAAGATTTCATCAATAATTTCAGACCAAACCACTTTTCATATTTTTGCGTCGTGCATATGACTTCCCTCGCTATGGGCGCTATTTCAAAATTTACCCTCTGATAGAGTGATAAGTTTTTGATCATGCCTATCTCTTATTGTACCTATCGTATCAACATAATTTTTGCTACATGCAACATTTTCAGTTGTATGAAAAAATGACAAATAATTCAAAATTGAAAATTTTCTGAAATGTCTCGTTTCAACGAGTATCAAATAAGAAAACTTATGACGTGTGATTGTCTTTCTCGATATTCAGTCATAATTTTGAAAGCTTATAGTTCAGTGATCTGTAGAAGGATTTATATCATCTAACTACCAATAGATTCAAAGTTTTTCAACTTGAACATGTATTGCAACAGCATTGAAGTGTTTCAAGAGAACACTTTTGAAAAACCTGTCTGATTTCACGCACCAGCCAATCAGAACGCGTTTTGGAGAAGAGGATAAAATATCTATTGCTGTACAACTGTATCGGTATAAAAGATGAACATTCAACTTTCTGTGCAACGGTTGTCGAATCGGGACATACAGGTGAGCAGTACCGAAGACTCCACACTTTTGGAATAAAGCGAGCAGCGGAATTGTGCCGAAAAACTTTCGCAGCAGGACACACAGTAAAACCTAAGGTTGCTGTCGGAGTTAACGCGATTCGCGAAGCGAGACGAAGCGTTTTGATGCGATGCATTATCGCATCGTGTTCACTGTGACATGTTTGCTTTGATCAAATGTAACTAGCTTGCACGCGTGACTAGACGCTTCGCGTTCCGCGCTCACTCTGACAGCAACCTAAGGCCTGCTTACCCTGTTGGAATGAAGCGAGCAGCAGAATGGTATAAAACAACTTAATTGAAAAAAAAAAAAACACTTCCAAACAGCGATTTGCGTTCCCAGTTTGCAGCAGTCAAGGTCGTCAGAACTTGATGGGAGTCCTGTGTTTGAAAACATCGCTGCTCAGTTAAGTTGTCCGAAATTTGAGTCAGAATTCATTGTGAGATCCTAATGCACCCACTGATTTCGCCCGAAATGGATTGTTTCATCTTCTTCGGAATCCAATTGGAAACCACAATGAACTCTGAGTCAAATTTCGGACGAGTTTACCGAGTGTACACGCCAAAAGCCGTTCCAGTTCGGCCTAAATGCTGATCCCAAAGGTCATGGTAATGCCACAGATCATCATAAAGAATTATTTGGATTTTTTTTTCCATTTCTTACCTAAAGCATCGGATTTTTTAAAATGGAAGTTGAAAAAAAGGTTGCACCGTCACTAACACATTCAATTACGACGGGTAACATTCAAACGCAATGCGAAAATGAAAGAGGAACACATCTTTATACTAGTAAGGGTGTCGTTTCGAATCGACGACAAAATATTCGTATCTGCTTTTATATGGATCCGGGACAGGGATGCAAAGTATTAAAAATAAAAATATGTATATATCGAAATATAAGACTGATGAAACCTGATGCTCTATAGAGAGGTGAAATTCGATTTGACTAGACCAGCATTATAATAACACCCTGACGAAATATCTTTATTGACGTATAAGACGAAAATTGGAAACTACCCTGCGTTCTTCGAATATTTTTGAACTTTTCATGGCAATTTTTTACCAAAATCACACTGTAGCTCCGAAGCCGGATCTCTGATCAAGAAGTTTGTTAAAAATCGATTCAGTCATCTTCGAGCAAAGTTAGTGCACATATTTCATATATCTTGCGCATATAATCCTGTAATTCCGAATCCGGAAGACAGACTCGTGTTAAATTCAAGAATTATGTGCGGGATCACAAGACCTTTTATTTGAATCTAATTTTCGTGAAAAGAGAATGTACAAAAATGTAAAAAAAAAAACTACCGAAACTGAGTTTCAGACAGTCTTAAACCCAAAATAAATCGTATCTGAGAGGTTTTCCTAATGTGCGTTACGCATGCTGTTGATTCTGAATCGGATTCTAAGGAGCATTTTGATGAGAGAAAAAAATCTTTGATGTTTCTTACAGTAAATTGCCGCTTGTTGAAGGAATCGATTGATGTGAATTCTGTGATATAACACATGGATCAATAAGTCCCGAGACTAAAGCAGGGATGGCCCGTACCCAGGATTTCGTTTCGGGAGGGGCCCACAAATAAGAAATAATGCGTCTAAGTGATGATTCTTGTGCATTTAGTATTTTTTGTTTTATTTTTTATTGAAGAGTGAGTGCAAGTATGTTTAAGTGCATTTTAAGCATTTTAAGTGAATATGTACTCACATATTTCGGATTGGACAATGAAAGATTTAAGCGAAAATTTCTATGTGTCAAAGGGAAGGGATCGATAGTCCCATAGTTCGAATTCGACTTCTAGTTCTGGAAAAGCTGAGTGATGAGTATTACAACCTTCAATTTCAATGGTGTGTTCTTATAAGCCACGATGTAAGAAGGAACAAATATTTCTCTTCTATTTTTGCAAAATTTGTTGGTTATTTGTCGAACATATGGTCAAGCTGATTTTAACAAATTTATATTCAAATGAAGTGTTTTATAATCCCACGTGATCCTATTTAATTTCATCGAGTCAACTTCCGTGTCTGGATCAGAGATGCCAGCAGATTTGTTTGTAAATCAGCAGATTTATAAAATAAGCTGTAGACATGTTTCAGTTGCAGACTTTTTTGTAGACTTTTGAAAATCACGTTTTTAGTAGACGTTTGTAAAAATTTACCGATTTTTTAAATTGCCGCGATCTTTTTTTTTTTTTGTTCGCTATACCAATTCCGTGCTTCATTCTTTAAACAAAATTTGGAGTTCGCGTACTTTTTTTCGAGTTTAAATTTTTCAATATATTTGAGATTTTCAGGGGAATATATGCATGAATATATTTGAAATTTTACAGGGTGATGAGTATAAAATTTAAATTCCTAATTGGGAGTGATGATGTAACAAAAGAAAAATTTTCTTAGTAGCATTCGAAAACTTCGAAACGGAACTCACATAAATTTCTCACACCGATTTTCAATCGCTCCAATAATTCACACTTATACTTATATTACCGAAATCGGTAATGTCCTGTTCTCTGACGTATAATAATGGAGTAAGTCAACAGTAACCAACCGACACCATCATTGTCAGCATAGGCGAACATGCTTCTGAAGCGTGCTCGCGTCCATATTTTTTATCCTGAGTATACAAGTGCAACATCCAGCGGCAGGACATCTTTTTCATTCGCAGAATCTTGCTAAAACTATGATATGTTTGCTCAGTACTAATCATAATGGCACTTTCTGATCATCCAGTACCATTTCCTTTAAGTTTGACATTGATTGTAATCACTGTGAAACCCGACTTTTGAGCCTCGAAAATAAATTCGATTGCGTAAAGAAGCGGGCTATTTAAAACTGGTTGATAAAATCTTCTAATTAGCACATTTGTTAGTTGATAACCAAAAAATCCATTTCTGTTCCTGATTCCGGAAATAAAAGTTAAAAATCCTAAATTTGAAATTACTTTACTTCGATTTCGGGGCCCCCCTCTGGGTACGTGCCTGACTCGTAGTAAACCAGTAACCACGTCTTTCTAGAGTACTAACCTTTGCTTGAAATGGGTCAAAATTTTAAGTCGATCCGACCAGAAACAGCTGAGTTATCGAGGTTGGAATAAAGTCGTTTTGTAGTTTGATTAAAAAATGTAAAAAACCGAGTTTCGTGTTTTGATAAAACATTGTTTTTTAATGGGTAAAAGCACCGTGCAAGCGAAACAATGGATTGAAAAATGTTATCCGGACTCTTGTCCATCAAAAGCAACGATTTGTCGGTGGTTCGCCGAGTTTAAACGTGGTCGTACCGACACAAATGACGCGGAACGCTCGGGTAGACCAGTGGAAGCCGTTACACCGGAAAATGTGAGTGAAGTGACAAAAATCATAATGAAAGATCGTAAAGTGAAGCTCCGTGAGATTGCTGAGATGACACAGATATCATATGGAAGTGTATTTACTATCCTTCATGAAAAATTGAGCATGAAAAAAAAATTTTCCAAGTGGGTGCCGCGATTGCTTTCGATGGAACAAAATGCACCCTGCCACAAGTCGATGAAAACAATGACGAATTGGGCTTTGATCTGCTTCCCCACCCCCCATACTCGCCAGATTTAGCCCCCAGTGACTACTGGCTCTTTGCTGATCTTAAAAAAATGCTCCAGGGAAAAAGATTTGGCTCAAATGAGGAGGTCATTGCTGAAACTGAAGCTTATTTTGAAGCGAATGATATTTTTTTTACAAACATGGTATTGAAAAATTGGAAAAACGTTGGAACCATTGTATCACCCTAAATGGTGATTATGTTGATGAATAAAAAAAAAATTTTGCAAAAAATATGTTGTTTCCATTGTTAGTCCCGGGACTTATTTATCCATGTGTTAAAATGAATTTAGATTTAATAATCTATTAGTAGAAAAATTTTGGGTATGAAACTGACACTCAATTGCATTGAAACTTGGGTTTCTGCAATTCTAGCACTACTGTGCTCTTACAGCTAACAGAAAGACTATAATAACTAATAGATAGGTTTGCTTACTACCTCAAAACTGTCGTCCGTGCTTGGCGAAACGCAACTTGATGGTTATGTTTTGTGTAATACAGAAATGCCAGATATTTTCATTAACATTATTTAAATAGTAAAAAATAGGTCCAAACGCGAAACATCAAAATCAACCGAATCAATAAATAGACCCTGTTGCACGTTTGTTAGCTTCAGTCTATGATAATTCATGGAAGGAGATACATCGTGGCCTCCATCTACATCAATACAATGGAACTACATTCGGCATTATTCAACTGGTGCTTCAGTCAGTGGCGAATTTCAAGCCTGAGCAGTCAACAGTTTAGTGCAAATCTAGAGTAATTTGCTTAGCTTTGTGCACATTTCGTAATGCGAAATTCGCACCACACGAGCGCAAATAAAGCTAGCATTGGACTGAGTATTTAATATTGTTGAGGATTCCATAATTTGGCCCATCTGAATGCCAGAAATGAATCCCGCACAGCTTTTTTTTATTTTCTTTCAATGAAATATGCAAATTAAATTGAAATAATCGACATAAAAAATCGGTATGTTGCTGTTTTTGTAGTCGTCCATTTGTGAAAAAGCTACACAGGAAATCACGTAGAAGAAAAGCTCCTAACCAAAATTGGTTTAGTATTAAATCAATCGGCATTGGGAGCAGTTCGAGCGATCCAACTGCTGGGCGTTTGTATTGGAGAAAAATAAAATGATGGAGAACATTATAGAAAATCAGCCATTTTAAATGGCTCTAAATGGTATCTAAAGAACTATTAAGATTACTTCTTTGCAAATTGGAGGGAAAAAATCATCAGTTTAATTCAAAGTTTGATTAGCTTTGTGCACTTTTCGCAGTGCGAAATTCCAAAACGAATGCAATTAAAGCTGCTTTGCGTTCGATAGAATGTTTAATATTGTAACCATTTTCAAGTGAAGCTCCCAGAATTCATCGTCAGTTGAAAAATCGTACCTAGTCATTTGAAGTTTTGTTTGTTCAGTTTTAATTGCCAAGTATTTGGTTTCATTGTCTTCACTGTTGGTAGTGAGTAAGTTCGAATGAATAGAATTATAAATAGAGTAAAGTATTCAAAATGAAAACTAAAGCAGGAAGCAATTAATTTATGCGTATTCCGTAAATGATATTTCAGCTACCTGGCTTGTCTCTCATCTATTATCTCGAACCAATTCGAATGTTTACATAAACCTCATTTTAAATAAAGAGATGGCTTTTTGGTCGATTGGTTTCTCGTCAAAACATTTATTTTTCGTTAAAGGCCAACGTTTCGAAGGTTATACCTTCATCTTCAGGGCAAAACGACTACAAATATTTTTTTTTGTCAAGTATGGTGTAACATTTATAATAGTTGGTTGAAAAACGGCTACTCTACAACAAGCACTTCCCACGCACATCGACTTTGCATCGAAGTAAAATAAAATAAATAAAATAAACCTCATTTGAAGGCCGCTCTCACACTATTGAAAGAGATATTTTGATAGTTTAAGAGATCAACTGACGGTGGGTAAACTTAGCTTTGATTTGAAGAGAATCGATTGAAGAACCGAATGCTGTCCGTTCGGTACGCCAGCGAAAGTTGTGTGTGTCAAAGTGTCAAGCTCACTGCAAAAGAGAGATCACCAGTGTGTTTTACATTCGGTTTCAATTGAATTGAATTGAATTGCACTGACCAAAATAGTTATTTCCAAGACTCCAACGGTCATTAGCGGTCCTTTTTAGGGCCCCAAAAGTAACGAAACCGAATGATTCTTTTCGGAATTACAAAATCTTAAACGGTCACCGTCAAATCAGTTAATATCTTTACACATCTCGAATGCAGTCACTCTCTTGGCTATGTCTCTAACATCATCTACTACAAGTTTGCAAAGAAAATAAATACCTTTTCATTCCACTATACTAATAACTATTAACTATTTCGTTACGAAAAAGTAACATTTATCACTAAATACTCAAAATTGATACACTGATGATTTTGATTAAATACTCAAAATTGATACACTGATTACTGAAATACTGATGGGCTGATTGCAGCCAAACCGATCGAGATCTTCAAAAAGATGGAAAAAAGCACATGGCTTGTGATGGACAATACTTTGGATATTACAATTAATTTCATTTTTATCAATAAATTTCCAAGTTCCGAACCAATATCCGAGTCTGACACTAGTAAAATTTTGCTAAATTTTATTCAATATCAATATAATAAAAAAAACTGGTCATCAAATACCTACACAAATTTAAAAATATTTTCAAATCAAATGGTGATTGATAACGAAAAAAATTAAATTAAAATCAAATTACTCTCTCTCAAAGAGCAAACTTTGAAATGGTGCTTGATGCTTAAGTAAGACGTATTCACATAAAACATTAAATTTAAACAAGTGAAACTCGTTAGAACACAATTGTCGTCTTACCCAGCTGTCTAAGATATCCCACATCATGTTGGACTCATCAAAGTTAACTTAAAAACTGTTGGGAACCCAAGCGATCACAATTCAATTTCCCGATTGTGCGATACTATTGCACCCAGTCAGATCCGTTGAGATCCGGTGTTGTGATGGCCATCAAGTACGAACAGGGGGTAATCTTCCTACTCGGATCTGACCTTCCATCCAAGCAATCCAATTCCATGCTGTTTTGTCACATCAGCATTTATATCCTTCTCATTTCCAGATTCCAGTGTGACCAAGTCCGTTTCGGGGGCCTGGCAGGAAAAGTGGGTTCTCCTTCAGACGAACGACCGACCCGGCCAACCGGCCTCCTACCGGGTTTCTATTACATTACTCAGCCCATTTTCGTCAACGGATTCAATTTTCTCCCCATTTAGAGCTGATCAACCAACTTGTCCAATTACAATCGCTCATTTCGACGGGGCACCACCAGAGGAGAGCGAAAGAAGGACATCCGTGTCCTATGGTCACGTGCACTCGATTTTCGATCAGAGCAGTTACCACAAAAAATCAATTTCATTTACGAGTCCCTCCCTCAACTGCGAATCGATTTGGTTAACAGCAAACAGCTGAACGTGCCAATCGAATAACATCCCTTGGCCCCCGGGAAGGCTTCCATCCTTGAACGTACTTCTCCTGCCGAGTGATTGCTGCCGACGGTTTGCCCGATTTGCAACCGTAGAGGAATGTGTATTTTTGATTTCGAAGTAAAGCGGAAAGAGTGAAATGATAGAAATTTTGTTGTGCTCATTCATTTCGCTGCCTGTTGGCTTAGCACTTCAATTCCGTGGCGGCTAGGATTGGTATCCGATTCCGTTGGAACAATAATAATTAATTACATTCATCGTCGCATCGACGTAAGGTGGAACGGTGGGAACAGGATTTCGTTCTACGAAATTGGTTCGAAAAAATTACTAAAATGTTGATTGAAATTCCGGTGGCTTCATTTACAAAATCGCTGCTTCATCACGTTTCAATGTCCGAACTAATCGAACCGAGTTCGTTTACAGTTTCGCATTCCGACTCCGGAATGATGGCTCCGGTCAATCAGAATCCGAATCTGTTCGAATCAAGAAACAGAAGCAGTATCTCCTATGGTCCATGACGTGGAGTTGGCACAGTATAATTAATCCTACCAGAGGTCAACAAGAGCGAGCTAAACCGGGGACACAGTTTTCACACCCTTTTATGCATGGGGCACCGGCTGGCAAACGCCACTAAATCCCCGATGAAGCGATAGCATAATAAAATGGCGTTTTCTCGGGGGAGACGTGCGATAATAATGCATTTCATTCTTGGTCTAATTTCCTCTTCCGCCCCGTTTGCTGACGACCCAGCAGATATGACGATGTTGATAAGTTGCCCATTAATTCCTGGGCACACGATCACACTTTCGCCCCGTGGTGGCGTCGTCTCCGTTTGGTGCAAGCCGATCCAAAGTATTCCACGTGGGTGCCACACCTTTTCCAGTCCCGGTTTCCTTACAGGAAAAACATGGAAACAACTTCGCCAGCCATAGGGGCCTTCGAGTGGGGTTGAGATGTGCCTCGCAAGGAATGTTAATGACACTGATGATGGGTGCCCGTGCCGAAAATTTTCACATGGGACGGGGGAGTGCTAGCTGATGACAGGGAATATTTTCCAGAATCGTTTAGCCGGGCTGTCCCGGCTACCGAAATCACTAGTTTCGCCTTCAGCATCAGTTACGTGAGGTGGTAAGCCTGCTGGAAAATGGATGGAATGTTGCTTGCGGTAGTCCCAGGACCGGTGATGACTACGATAATATTGTAATGATAATGACGAAGGCAGCCAGCTGATGACAGTGCCGGTTTTTTTTCTCTCTCTATCTTTTTGGTTCGGTTCCAGCGGCTAGACTTCATTTGCTGGCATGGCATCCGGTTTGCGACACACGTTTGGTATGATTTGTAGAACCAACAAGAAGTATGGCTAAGGAAATTGCTTTCTTTTGTCAGACTTTTGGATTTATTCCTCAGGTTCACATAAACATTCTGAAGAATTTACATTTATTCAATTCAGATATACTGTCAGGGTTTCGCTTTGTTCGCTTTTGGTGTCGAGCTTTGACGAAAATGGACTAGTTGGGAGCAGTTTGTGAGCTTCTGGCAGATTTCAACAATCTTTGATGATTACAGCTTAATGTCCGTCGGAAATTTCCTGAGCCCTGTTTTTCTATATCATATGAAATGTATACAAATTCCTATCTCATCACTTACAAAGTAAAAAAAAGACTCAGATAATTCGGTATCGATCTAGAAACCTTATACTAGTTTGTTTGGAAGATTGTTCGGCCATAAACTAACATATCCTAAAAATAGAAACCATTTCGTGCCAAAATTAGAAGTTTTTTTTAACACTATTCCCAGTACTTCCGGATCCTCTATGTATAATGGTCTCGATATCCTTGTCGGATACACACTATCAGGAATCAGGAATCAAAACTAATTGGCTCAAATGGCACGTTCCCCTTGATATTTGGAAATTTGTGGCTTGCCATCAATTTGTTTTTAGTATCATTTTCCCGATATATAAGAGGGAAGGATTGAAAGGAAATGGTAAGGTTTTGACAAGGAGGATGGGAAAACTTGACGACACAAAAACACAAAAAAGCAGAAGTAAATTCTGCACCCCTAAGGGATGCTGAACAATCTGCTGGAGATCACATTTAGTGGAAGCAGACGTGAATTCTGAACCTCTACGAGGTCCCCTTAACAGTCTGCTGTAAGACCTATTTAGGTTTGTTACTATGTGCGTTCTTTCTGATGAACGATGCACAGTTAGTAAAACCTCCAACCTCCGAGAGGATTTAGAGATTTTACAAAAGCGACACCATTCTGCGCTCCCATAAAGTATGCCGACCAATATATTTAAGGTAAATACAGAAAGGATTCATTCACTCCAGGCAGAACGATGAACCCTTCTGACTATAGCTCCTTACCACATTGGGTGAGAAACGAGAGAATATCCTTCAATTTTAGCTCCGCATACACAGACTCAACCATGTATGGAGAACCAAAAACCCGGATACGTAGCTGCGTCAATGCGGGACAGTTACATATCAGATGATATGAAGTACCGTAATCGCATTCACACAAATCACACGAATAATACTCAGCACGTTGAATAGTAGCCATGTGATAATTGAGTTTGCAATGTCCAGTCAGAGCTCTGACCAGAATACTGCAATGATGCTTGCAAAAATGCAGTAGACACTTTGACATTTTCAGATCTCAATCTGGTAAAAATGCTTTTGTCTGAGCGCAAGTTTGCAAGCTGCGCCAGTAGCTGGCATGTTTGGATGCAGCCCAAGAACGAATCTTGTGCTTTATCGAACTAGTTGAAAGTGGTAAAGCTGGTTCCGGACCAACGAAATCATTTGTTGCACCAGCTCTAGCCAACTCATTAGCCCATTCATTTCCAGTAATACCAGAATGGCCGGGTACCCATAAGAAGTAAACAGCATTCGAAATGCTAAGGTCTTCAATTTGAGTTCGACGTGCGATCACTAGATTCGACCGTGAATCATTCGAACTGAGTGCTTTTAAAGCTGCCTAACTGTCGCAACAAAAATAAATTCGTTTACCACAGATCCTCTGCTGAAATGCCGATTGTATTCCACACAGAATCGCGTAGATCTCTGCTTGGAACATAGTACAGTATTTACTAAATGAATGAGACTATTCTAGCCTTATTTCATGACAGTAGACACCAGCACTAGCACGACCATTCAACAGAGAACCGTCCGTATAACAAACTATGTGTTCATCAAGTTGTCGTTCCAAACAACCAGATAACCATTCCTCACGAAGAGGATAGCTCACATGGAATGTTTTGAAAGGAGAACTGCATGTGAGTGTTAGGTCACTAGGAGCGAGTTAATACTCATCCCAGGTAACCGTTTGAGACCACAAGCGAGTGTGGTTAGTAGAATAGTCTGTAGGGTTACTGTTCCAAAGCCCTGTAACCCTAAGACGGTATGCACAAGATAATGCTTCTTGTTTTAGGAACACATGTAGTGGTTTAATGCACAGTAGCGCCTCTAGAGCAGCACTAGGAGTTGTCGTGAATGCTCCTGTCATCGTTATTAGAACCATCCTTTGGAGATGATTTAGCTTTGACTGAACTGTCGCGACTTCTCCTTTCTGCCACCCTACAAGACATCCGTATGATAAAATTGGTCTAACAATAGTTATATAGACTGAGCGGAAATATATATTGGAGAAGTCAAGTGAAAGAAAAACTAACAGAAAAGATGAATTTTTGGAAAAAGATACGCTCAGAGACAGGACTCGAACGTGCGTTCTTATGCATTCCGTGCATACGCGCTACCATTTCGCCACTCTGATCTTGTTTTAGCCACTCTAAAACTCGAAACCGACATAGTAGCAGCGTACATCGAATATAGTCTACATCCTGGCCGTCACCCGACCGATACCTTACATCCAAACATCTTCTCTGTCCATCAAACACTAGTCCTCTCGCTTTATACCTATTTCTCCTATCAAGCATTGAGTAGGAGAGTGTATTTATAATCGCTTGTCACCTTCTTAATGGTGCCAGTCGCTGGCTGGACATCGTCGTGTTAGATATTCAAATTTTATTCGATATGCTGATAATATTAGACTACAACAACAGAATATTGTTCACAAAATTTGCTACTTAGCCATTGTAGACTAGCTGGCGCACCTTCTTGCGAACGTTCCTCATTAAATTCCGTACAGACTTCTTGGCGACAAGTTTTGACACTTTTTCCCAATCTTTTTCAAACTGTTGAATGGTTTCGGCTGTCGAGACCTGTTTCCTAAGATGTGCCTTCGTTAATGCCCAAAATTCCTCAATTGGTCGAAGTTGTGGGCAATTTGGTCTTTTGGGACGAAAGTGACCTTTTTGGTAGTATACCATTCTACCGTTGATTTCGAGTAGTGGCAAGAAGCAAGATCTGGCCAGAAGACAACAGGATCCTTGTGGCTTCGAATCATGGGTAGAAGTCGTTTTTGTAAACATTCCTTGATGTATATTTCGCTGTTCATTGAAACAGTGGTGATGAAGGATTTCGAAATCTTACCGCAGCTACAAATTGCTTGCCAGACCATAGCTTTCTTACCAAATTTTTCGACTTAAATCGATGTCTCGGACTGGTTTAACACTTACCCTTTCCAGCAAGAATCGTATTGTACAGCTTTCGAACTCTCGGCCTGATCGATGCTTCTTGTTTCGGACTACGTTTTGGTTGTTTCTGCTTCTTGTAGGTTCAAAGATTCAAACGTTCTTTAGCACGAAGAACATTTGACTTCGAAGTGCATACTTTTTTGGCCACATCCCGAATCGAAACCTACTTCTTTTGTTCGAACGCCTTCAGTATACGTTTATCCAACTGAGGGTTAGCAGAACCTTTCTTTCGACCCGTTTTCGGTTTATCCTCATAGGTATTATCCTCACCGAACTTCCTGATTGCATTTCGCACGGCTTTTTCACTTACTTCTTCCATTTTTGCTATCTTTCTCAGTGACAGCCCGCGTTCTGTGCACCAATTTTTTGAAGTTGATCTGCTGAAAGTCCACGCATTTCGGAACAAACTAATGAAAACCAATAAACAACTGCCATAAAAATTGACAGATTCTGAACCATTGCGAAATGGCAGCGGTTTTTGGTTGCATCCATACTTTCTGGGACAGTCTTTAGTCTTAGTCGTTAAAAGGATAAAAATAAGTAAAAATAACATTATGGGTTTCCATCAGATAGCGGTGGGGGTGAGCACCACTTACAACCTAAGCTTAACATCCAGCACCCTATAACTCTGGGTACATAAGCAACAGTTCGATCAAACCCTTCATTGCGATGTTTAACTAGCTATGTACAGATCAAGAAAAATATCCACACAATGAAGCACTCATTGTGTATGAGAAATGGTAAATGGTAAAAGAACTTTAGTGGTACTTTCTGACGTAACAGAGACTCGAGTGATTTGCATTGATGAGATGCTTAAGCTCGACTCCTCTGGTTGAAGGCAGAAGTTAAGTTACTAAAGTTAAGGTTCATACTTGCTCAAATAATTCTTGTCACGTTTCATCTTTATGTTGTATATCTTCACATCCTTTCATCCATCTGAGTACTAGCATTCTATAATTTGGATTTTATTTATTAATCCAAATTACAATTAAAAAATTCTTATAAATAATACTAATATTACCATTGTTTTCGTTCGAATTCTAAGGTGGAAGATTTCGTATGGGTAGTACTACCCATCGTACCCTTCATTTCTTCTTGTGCTTTGTCGTGACGAGCAGTCGCCTTCAACTAACAGCAGCAGCAGGGTACTTAATCAGATTTTTTTTTAGAATTTAGAAACTGAATCCTAGTTCTGGATTCCGAAACTTGTTATTTGACTAGATTTTGGGACTGAATTTAGTTCCTTAATTTACCTTCGGGATTCGAATCCGGAATTCTGATTTAGAATTTCAATTTCAGCATTTATGAACAAAATTCAGGATATTATTTCTATATTTGGATTCTGGAATCAAATGTTAGATCTGAACTCCGAACTTGAATTTTAGAACTGACTTCTGAACCGGAGTTTACAGTCTATTAAGGAGGGTATCGAAAAGTAGTTAGCAACATTGATTATTGAATAAAAAAGCAAAAAAAAAAACATATTTTGACATCAGTTTTCGATATATTGTAGAAAAATTACATTTTCATTCATTTCACTGAAATAATAAACACACATATTGAAAAAAATCCTAGTTTCTGTGAAATGCTCGCACTTTGGACTTGACATTCTTCATAAAATTCTGCACAGTTACTTTTGTGACTTTCCTGGTGGCAGCTGTCCAGTTTTTTGAACTCCTGCATGTTTTGGGACACTGTACCTTCCTTCCGAAAGTGCCGTTTGACAATTGCCAATACCTTTCAATTGACCGAAGATCCGGGCAGTTCGGTGGGTTGATGTCCTTTTCCACGAATTGTACATTATTTTTTGACAACCACTGTAGAACGTAGTTGGCGTAGTGGGCTGAAGCCAAATCCGGCCAGAACAGAGGAGGAGCTTTTGCTTTCTGTACAATGGCCGCATTCTCTTCTTCAAACATTCTTCCTCGTACACCTTGGCGTTAATTGTGCTCTTCGTGAATAAAATCGATGACCGCAAACCACAGGTACAAATTGCTTGCTAAACTTTTCCATCGCCACCGTGGTGTCAGCGTCGTCCAGATCCTGGTACACCGATTTCGTATAATATTGCGGTCCGGGCAGTGCTCGATAGTCTTCCTTGGCGCAGGTTTCGTCATCGATCAGGATGCATCCGTCTTTATTCTGTAGAATCCGGTTATACAGTTTTCGCGCTCTTGTTTTGGCCTGAACTTGCAGTACCAGGGACTTTTTCGGCACCTTCTGTTTCTTGTACGTTTTCAGGGAGTTCCGAACTTTGATCCGTTGAATCATCCCGATGCTGGTGTTGAACTGCTTGGCCAAATCCCGCGTCGACGCCGATGGGTTTTTCCTGATGTACTCAACCAATTCCACTTTAGCGTTAATAATGACTTGACATCTTCGAGACTTTGTGCGAGATTTTGCGCGTATTCTGCTGAAAACGGCCTCCAAATTTGTGAATTCGGCGAACAAGCTGTTTCAAAATGTGAGGTCGGGTTTTCCCAAGATTCATCTTCATTTGAGCCCAAACGTTCTCATTCGGATTGGTATCGGGCGACAGAGAATGCCAATCCAAGGTCACGAAACCATTTTGCTCCTCTGCCCATTCAAGACGTTTTTGCACATGTTTTTCACTCAACATAGGTTATTGCAAAGTACTTCGAAGTTTCAAATTATTTGCGATCAAATGTCGGCGAACAGTTCCGTACGATATATTTAAATCTTTTTCAATTGTTAAGCATCTTCTCGTAAAGGTAATGTCGGATTCTTCAAAAACAGGTCACAAATCACTTTTTCGTCTTTTTCCAACAATACACCGACAGAGCCACGATTTAGAAAGTCGCCGACATGTTCCACCTCTTTAAAACGATTCACCCACTTACTCACACACTGTTTTGACTTTTGCATGTATTTCGTCGCGGCAGCTTAGGTCATTTTGGGACCTTTCGAGCACAAAAAAAAACTGCTTCGAAGCATGTATTCCTTTTGGAAAAATACTGAAATCGAATTATTAACAATAACCAGTTGATTTATTTTCGCATTGAATCACGGACACTACTGCCCTCTGTGTTAAAAAAAAATCACATCATTCCACTTTACCGATCGCGAGTAATCGTGACCACGCTCTTATGTAACAGACTGTAATTCTTGAATTTAAAGTTCATTTCCAGAATTCAGAACCTGAATGCTAGAACCAAGTTTATAACATGGACTCTGGGGCTAGGTTTTGGAACTGTATTCAGTGGCTTTATTAAGGTTCAGAATTCTAGATCTAAATTCGGAATCAGAATTCTGAAAATGAGATCAGTTCCATTAATAAGGAACTAAATTTATACCTCATTTCTTGATTCCGAACTTGAGTTTCGCAACTGATTTCTGAGCCTGTTCCCGATGTCAAATTTAGTTTTCGAATTCAGTTCGGTGTAAAATTGGCCATTAGTATTGTGAGCTTATAGAATAACCTAATAGTTGCTTTCAAACAAGTAAACAAGAACGTATTTGTTTTTAGGCGTACTGGTAATGGTGATGTGAGATATCATCCTTGAAATAAATTTGATTGGAATTAAAAGAACGGATAAGGAATATTCTATTGAAAGAATAAGTAAAACTTTTCGAAATTCAATGAGCACGTTAACATGCTTCTTTAGTTTGTTCAATTGCATACAAGAACGCATCATGAAATTATATTCAATCATTACACCAATGCACCAAAGCTACACTAACGACCGATTCCAATTTTTGAACATTTCCTACAAAGCTCCTTTTAATAAACCAAAAATAGTCGTTTTAGTAAATGTTTTTGCTAAGAAAATTTATATTACTTGATTTAAGCTTTCCAAAAAGTATATGTATGTGCCTTTTGGTCTGCGATCCTGCTTCTTTTAATAGTTTAAATGTTAAATAACTTTTTAAAGAAAAGACCAAACCGTGCACAGTCTTCAACAAAAATATGTCATTTAACGTTTTTAGTAATTGTCTCGAACATAGTAGACACTGAAAATAATTGTGAAAAAAGTTATTTACAAAAACATGATTTTAAGTGATTTCAAACGAAATTGCTTCATATATCAGAAACTTTTTGCGTTAGACCTATAGCTTTTCCAGCAAAGTTTTTTCTCGTTAGAAGTTCTAAAACTTTGTAGAAGACATCGTTTTTCTATCTCTTAAGGGAAAAAAGTGGTTGAAATGAACTTTTATCGTAGTAGGCTTTGTACATTTTTTATTGTGATCAAATCACGAGGTATATTTTTGCAAATGAGTTCTCCAAAGGAACTATTTATATCGGATCAACGGTTTAGCAGCTAGAGAATTAAGTTCACGTTTTTGTCGATTCAAACCACTGTGCATTATATCCATGGAATCAGAAGTGACAGCCATTTGATCTTCGAATTTGATGAATGGTTCAATAGTAACTTTCAAACGAACCTACGCCTGTTGACATCGGGCCAGGAAGTGTAAAAGAAGCCTGTGAGTTATATTCGTATTCACGTCTTCCAGTTTTGTCGGTGGCATTACCCACCCGTCCTTTTTACTTTGTACGCGTCATCGTCAAATTAGGCAATTGTTGAATTGTTTGATTTTAGTTCTCAATCCGACCCTTTTTGCAAGTCTTCAAATTGCCACACTCATCACATTCAAACGAATCGTGTAATTAACTTGGTGATAAAGCTTGAAACATCATCTTGAAAAATCACCAAAGAAGATCATGTACCATGAAAAAAAACTTGCAAGTCAACAGAATCTTTTCCAGCATCCCTCATCATCTTCAAAGTCATTAAAATATGATCTATCTGAAAAATAACCCATTGTATCGAAGCGAACGATTGGCCGACCGCCGAGTCTGTTGCTGCGGGCGAGATGATGATTATGATGGCGGTGAAAGAAAAGTTTACCCTTTTGTTTTGTGTTGTTATTTTTACTTGAAGATTCCATCAAGGAATGGCATCAGACCACACTCGCATCCTTGCCGCTAGGCTGGAAGCGCACCAATTCGCGGGTAAAGCTCCGACAAAAAAAGGCAGTTTCCGCTCATGAATAAAAAAGTACTGAATCAATGTTTTCATGAGAGAATTTGAATAAAATCTTTCCGCTCGCATCTGAGCGTGGCAGGCTGACAGACCGAAAGCTCGATTCAAGGTTGCAACGGAGAAGAAATGCAAATTTTGTGTCTGATGCGGGTCCTTCCCATTCCCTGGCACGATGCCGTTGGGAACACGGACGGGCAATTCGACGATACGATACTCCAAGATATGGCGGTAGCAGATGTCAGTTGGAACTGTTCGGCGAAGACGGTGCCGAACGAGCGGGCGTTTTGCATTTCATGCTGTGAAATGTGGATGTGTGAGTGCTTCAAGTCTGCGTTGCAATCAAATGGGATGCCGAAAAAAGTGATCAGAAAATGGTGGGTGGCATCGCCGGTGAAAATTTATGCATTCAGTTCTCCGGTAGCCTGCCAGTCACGACGAGTCGAACGTCGTGAAATTGATACCGGGCACAGAAGGATGAGTTGTCGAAGCTCGATACTCGAAAGCCGTAGTTTGCACGTACGTGGCCGGGCGAAAGAAGGATTTAACGAATTATTCTTTCGAATTGTAAATTCTAGTTTGCAAGCAATATTGACACGCTCAGATGAATGTAGCAACGAGAATACGTTGAAATCTGATCTGACGTACATGTCAGGTTCGCTTCCCGTGACAAACTGTGTAATAAATCTGGTATTGTTGGTGGCTCGAGTGTCATTCGATTAGATGCTTCGGACACTTGTCAATTCTAATTCGAATTTGTCTCGAACAGTGCAACTTGTTCTAATTTCTCGAAAACTGGATTATCAAAAGTAGTCTCATTAATTCCAGCTTCAAGTCATGTTGAAACAATCTCTTGACCTTTTTATCAAAAAAAAAAAAATGAAATGTTTCGATCGATCACAGTCTCAGACTTCCAATTTGGTAGTAATGAGAAACCGGTGCCCGAAAAAAAACTTTACGGTTGGGTAATTTCACGTTTCACCAATCGTAGCCCTCAACGATAGCGAAAGGCGAAGTGCGTGCCTGTCAGAGTCCCACTTCGGGCTTAGAATTCACCCTCCGAAACAGGGAGAAAAACGAAAAGCTATTTACTCCAATCAACCGCACGCTTCATCGGAACCGTTTAATCCGAACGGCAATTTCGGCAACGCTTTGCTTGTGAAATAAAAGTATGCCTTTCAAACCTTTTTAATTTTGTTTTAAATTTCCTTCGGATCGAAGCGAACAACAAAAAAAAAGTAGCCTTGTGAACAGATCCTCTCGAGGGAAACGAACCAAATCGTTAGTGCTTTACCTGATGCTCCCAATCTGCGTTCGCTAGGAATAGAGGGGGCCCCCCTAAAGGAATCGTACAATAATGGCAATCTATCCAATAAAACTAAAATAGGATTTTTGCTCATCAGCACCGTGGATTCCGAACCAATTTACACTAGGGACTCAATTTGAGGCAGATTGGTTGTCTGTCTGCTTCTTTTGGGGTTAGCAAAATGATTGAGTCATAAGCCAATGGGAAAAGCCCCCTCCCCCAATCAGTGACGCCGATTATCCTCGCACTGAACGATGATGTTAGTCTCACTTCGAGGAACTGTTGGCTCCAACAAATGCACATACCAGTGAGCACCTTGCGTCCAACCCACATTGCTACCAGATGGTCTGATAAATTCTATTTGGAACAGAAATTCTTGGTTTTAAGTATTAACGAGGATTAACCTAGCTGACGAGTTGATTAAATTTAACGAGTTGCAAATTGGATTTTTTTTTTGAAAATCTGGGCAATTCATCATCGTGATCAGATCTTGAGGAGTGGAAAAGCAACGAAGACACTTCTAAGTTTTCCATTCATCAATCACAGATATGAAATTTTTGTACTCCTGTGAGAACAGCAGTATTCACAAAAATACCGGAATGCTACTGAACAACTTTTCCATAACCATTTGTTTTAATCTTGTTAAAACGTAGAGTTTTATATTTGATCAGAATCTAACGATTTAAGCATATTGAAAATAAATGTCATGCGAATGTAACTATGAAATGAAAACTGAAAAAAATACTGAATCAAATAGGGCAACGGCTCCCTATTTCATCTGAGCTCCTATTTCCATCTCATCCCTTCACCTCATTACTTTGAACATGAATAATATTCTAAAACCTACCTCAACCAAATTGTGAAATGTTTTAAAATGATTATGAAAGCTGTTGTCACACTTTCCTATTGAAAGAAATGGTTTTAAGTTCTTCGTGTATCGTTTTTTTCATTTAAAATAAACTCATTTTTCAATTTAGGACACATTTTCGTCTCAAGATTTACAGTTCGTCATGTTTCTGATTATCTACTAATCGATTCGTCTCAAAACATGATCACTTTTTCGCACAATTACACTACCATTGAATGCTGGATGACTTCATAATTAGTAATGTTCACTTGCCACTTGTTTAATTAACGATTTAAAACTTCAAGAACTACCCGACAAACAATAAAAGTCTTTAAAAATATGAGATGAAAGTTTTTCACTTAGTTCACTTGATTGCGCTTTGTTTTCATCTCATTTGGTTTCGCAAAGTTGCCAAGTTATCTCATATTGTTACAAAAAATAAATTGTTTTTCTTCTTCAAATTATTACCAAAAAGTATGTTTTTGGTATCCGTGACATTAGTTTAATTATATTATTGATATTAATATTTAAATAAAACTGTTTTGGCTTCGAATATTACCAGAAAGAGCGTGTTAAATACTAATGAAATAACCATTGTGGCAAATCTAGTAGCACTGGTTTCATTCCGCTATACGCCAACATAACGCTGTGAAGTGTGTGTGTGTGTGTGTGTGTGTGTGTGTGTGTTTCATCGGCTGTATACAGAGATGCCAGGTATTTTCATAGAAAATATGTATTACTTTGCATAGAAAGTCTATATCTGTTCTATCTGTTTTCACTAATAAAATGATGTTAAAAGATAGTTCTTTAGATCTCCGTAAGTCATTGCCCCATTAATTAGATAATTCAACGAGTAAATTTTTTTTACCAATAATAATAATGTGGAAAAATCCTGGTGGGTTGTATCGTTTGAGTTGTATATCTGGCAGCGGTAAGGCTGTCGGTCACCAGAATGTCTGCAAGCCATATTTTTCCAGCTGGCAGCGTTTAGTCAGCCATCTGGCAGCCATGCGAATGCGGGTGAGAGTGTAATAGTGGAATATTTTGTTTTGATTGCTGTCGCCATAGCTAATTTATAGGATGAATAAAAGATCAACGATAGGATGAATAAAAATCCATTGAGATGAAATTAGGAGCAGAGTAGTGAATACATCATTAGTGTTTTTAGCTGTTTTATAAATATTAGTTCAATTTTCAAGAAATGTGAATCAATTTTCAACGTGGAGCAAGGCGAATGAAATAGTAATATGAAAAAGTTACAGTGATTTTAGTGGCTAAATCGGGGTTTGAAGGCGACGTCCTTACAAATGAGATGAAATAGGGAGCCCTTACCCTACAACTTTTATTTATTTTTTTCTTTCATCTTGGAACGATCGAGTTGATTTTGATAAGCTAGTCATCGTTCTCGGATTGTGTTACTTCAAGTATCTACATACATAACTGCACTCACATTATGAAATTTCATACCTAGTAGACAATTTGCTCAGAAACACCTGGTAACTTGAATGCATGATAAATTTGATGCCATCTTAACACCTACAGCCATACTGATTTCAATACAGAACTTGCACAAAGATCGTTTTCTTTATTTTGCCTTTTTCTACGGAAGGAATGTACAATTGCTAAAATAAACGACTTTCTATTAGAGCCCTGGAGACCTTTAGCATTATACATCATTCTACTCAACTTGACAAGATCGGAAAATGTCTGTGAATGTGCGCACGCCCGTTTAAAGATTTCTCTCTATGCTCAATTTTTTCGGAAATAACTGAGCTGATTAAATAAATTGCATCACTTTCAAATGGCTGTAAATTTTAATCCATTGGGTACACGGAGAAAAATCTATTGCCGGTACCATGATTTAAAAATCATGAAACCATACCTGTTATTCTTGATGTCATTAGCAAAATGATTCATATCATGAACAATAACTCATATCACATGAAAATGTTTATGATGTCAATAATTTTGCTCATGAAATCGTGAATAATAGGCATGATTTCAGGATATGACATGTTTCATGATTTCATGTTTTTTAATCGTGGTACCGGGAATGGAATTTTATCCGTGTTAGTTCAATTAGAATTTTGGGTGAAACTAGCTCAATCTGTAATATTTATATTGTGTTAGTGACAATTGTTGCATTAAAAATTAAAATTAAAAAAGATTGTTGATAATTTTTATTTTTTTAAATATTTTTACGCTGCTCTCCTGGGTTCGATTCTCAACCTCGCACATGGGATCAGAAAATTTTTCTGATTCGAAAAGGTGGATGGGTAATATCAGACATAACTGGATGTCGTGAATACGAAAAAACTGACAAGCTCCCATCACTTTTCCGAATATCAGTTAGTTGATTGATTGTATGAATTGTGCAAGCTTTCCCCTTTTTCACTAATAGACTTTGAAGCGATGCAACTTCATTAAAGTACAGATTAGATACATTAAATAGCTACTATTCTACAACTATATATTCCAAACTTGAAACAATTCCTTTTTAATTTGCCAATATAGGAGGCTAGGTACGACAAATTTTTTAGTTTATGTTTATTGAAGCTATGAAGTTTGAAGATATCTGATTCTTCTCGAAATTTCAGTACGAAACAATTGCAAATTGAAATGTATCGACGATCTTCGGTATGCAAGTCATTTTAATAATAATAATGATAATAATAATAATAATACAGATTAATCTGTACGTATAAGTATGTATAAATAAAATACAGATTAACCTGTATATATGGCAACCCTGCTCCAATAAACAATAAACAACCCTATATCGGCATGGCATATTTTCACACGACCCCATACTAGTATAAAGATGTGTTCAACATCATCACATTCGCTTTCGCATTGCCGTTCGTAATTGAATGTGTTGGTGACGGCACAAATCTGCCTTTTTCCGGTTTTCGGTGCCATCTAGCTGACGGTGACTCGTACGTTCAGAGTAGCTGCTTTAACTTAAATGACGCTATTTCTCACATCACATTTCATTTTATACCTGCTACTGGGAGACGTCCCCTTTGTTAGAATTCCTTTCCTGTAGGCAGAACGGGAAACAGTGAAACGATATAAAAGAGAGAGTTAGTATAGCAGCAGCCAGTAATACTGAATTGGCTGTCGAGCTGTTAACAGTATTTGTGGAATTTTTACGCAGAAACACGCACACAGGAGGAAGAGTTAAGGGCAAGGCAAAGTCCCGCTCGAACCGTGCTGGTCTGCAGTTCCCAGTTGGCGAAATACATCGTCTGCTCCGAAAGAGAAACTACGCAGAGCGTGTCGGTGCCGGTGCATCGGTCTATCTGGCGGCAGTGATGGAGTACTTGGCTGCCGAAGTGTTGAAATTGGCCGGTAATGCTGCCCGTGACAACAAGAAAACGAAAATCATCCCTCGCCATCTGCAGCCGGCTATCCGTAACGACGAGGAGTTGAAAACCCCGTCCTTTTCAGGACTACCACATCACTGTGATAAAGAAATATTTAGGATTACTTTAAGTTTAGCCAGTTCTGATACGCCTGGAAAGTAGAATGCGCAAATCAAGTAGAAACATTTGTTCATCTCTTTCATTTGTTCAATTTGTTCAACTCTGTTTCGCACGACATATTTGTATACTAGTATAAAGATGTGTTCAAAATCATCACTTTCGCTTCCGCATTGCCGTTCGTAATTGAATGTGTTAGTGACGGTGCAAATTAATTTAGCTTCCATCTTGATGAATCTTTTTGTAGGAAATATTGAGATTTGATATGGTTCACGTGTGTGTCTTGTTTCAGCAATGGGCCTTGCTGGACTTTTTGGCTGCCTTTCTACCGATTTTTGGTGTCATTGTGCGTCATTGTGTCTCGTGCATTCAGATAGGGAAACAGTGAGACGACAGGTCCTCGATGTTGCTCTCGTGTGTCTTGTTTCGGGAACAGTTGCTCAGCAAATGGTAGGAAAAATAAACCACTCAACTTTTATATGGATGCTCTTGTATAGATGCAGACATCTCGCGTTCTGATTGGCTGGTGTTGTCATGGGTTAAATCAAACAGGTTTTTCAATAGTGTACTATTGAAAAACTTCAATATTGTTGCAATACACGTTCAAGTTAAAAATTTTCGATTCTATTGGTAGTTAGATTATATAAATCCTTCTACAGATCACTGAGCTATGAGCCTTCAAAATACGAGAAAGGCAAACGCGCCTTATGAATTATCTTCTTTGATACTCGCTTATACCAAACATTTCAGAAAAGTTTAATTTTGAACTATTTGAGAATATGTCACAGAACTGAAAATTTTATCATAAAATCGTGATCATATTTCCGATGGCGTGTGGCAAGTATTATGTTGATTCATTAGATATAACATGAGATATTCACGATCAAAAAACTTATCACTCTCTCAGAAGGTAAATTTTGAAAAGGCGCCCCATAGTAAAGTAAGTCGTATTCACGACAAAAAATTTGCGATTTTGGAAATTTCATGTACTCCCTCCTATGGTGCTTTTTCAAGATCGAAAATTTTCAAACCTTAACCGCCGGGCAGCACCCCTTACGCATGTCCGATTTAGCTCAAATTTTGCATGAGGACATTTTTCGAGGTGCTTAACCTTTTGAGCGCTAGCGCTTTACGAAATTAGAGGTGATCCCAAAATTTTGGCTTCCTTATATATAAGAGCGGTAAAAAACAACGTGTTTTGTCGGTTACGTCACTTATACAATCATATCTCCGGAACCAAAAGTCACAGCCATTTGATCTTCGAACTTGATCAATGGCCCGACAGTAACTTTCAAACGAGCCCAAGTTTGTTAAAATCGGTTCAGCCATCTCTGATAAAATTGAGCGCATTCAAATATCTTCTAAAAGTGCACACACACATACACATACACACATACGCACACACAGACATTTTCCGATCTCGTCGAGCTGAGTCGAATGGTATATAACACTATGGGTCTCCGAGGCTCCGTCCAAAAGTCGGTTTTTCCAGCAATTCTAATACCTTTCTATAGAGAAAGGCAAAAAGAGAGGCTTTAATGGATTTTCGTATGGTGGAAAGCATCACAAGTGGGTTTTCCAAGCTTTTAAGAGGAATTCAAACAGTTATGTATGAGCTGTGGTGAAAAACCTGCATTCGAGTAAAACTTTCGCGTGAAAAATCGTGAAGAAACGTACAAAGTTCAAAAGGCATCGAATTTTGTCTAAACGACATATTGAATAATAATTATCAAATTACAATAGAATGAAAATTCTGGATACGAATTCTGAACTCAAATAAGGGCACTAAATTTAACTCAAAATCTAGTCAAGGAACCAGTTCAAAAATCCTAGCTTCAGAATCTAGAATTAGAATTCAGTTTCGGAGTCAAAGTTTTAACTTTTGAATCCGTATTCTAAAATTGAATCCGGAAACTACATACAACAAAAATCCAATCCAAATAAAACTCAACAAGCGAATGATAGCGTTCGAGGCTTTATACAATACAGAAGAACTGATTTGGCTGCTGCTGATTAAAGGTAACACGCTTCGCCTAAGAATAACAGATCGGCTGAAAAGTTCGTTTTGTTTCTATGAGAGGGCGCCACTAGAATTATATCCATACCATTTTCAGTTAGTACCAACCTTCAAAAGATACGTGTATAAATTTGACAGCTGTCTGATTATTAGTTTGTAAGATATTGCATTTTGAGTGAAGCTACTTTTGCTATTGTGAAAAAAATGGAAAAAAGGAATTTCGTTTGGAGCTGTTATATCGAAATAAAACCGATTTTTTTCGTCGATATATAACAATGGATGAAACATGGCTCTATCATTTCACTCCGGAGTCCAATCGACAGTCAGCTGAGTGGACTGCACGCGATGAACCGAACCCGAAGCGTGGAAAGACTCAACAATCGGCCGGTAAGGTTATGGCGTCTGTATTTTGGGATTCGCATGGTATAATTTTCATCGACTACCTTGAAAAGGGTAAAACCATCAATAGTGACTATTATATAGCGTTATTAGAGCGTTTGAAGGACGAAATTTCAAAAAAACGGCTTCATTTGAAGAAGAAAAAAGTTTTGTTTCATCAACACAATGCACCGTGTCACAAGTCGATGAAAACCATGCTGAAATTGAACGAATTGGGCTTCGAATTGCTCCCTCATCCACCGTATTCTCCAGATTTGGCCCCCAGTGACTTTTTCCTGTTCTCAGACCTCAAGAGAATGCTCGCTGGTAAAAAATTTAGAAGCAATGAAGAGGTAATCGCTGAAACTGAAGCCTATTTTGAGGCAAAGGACAAATCGTACAACAAAAATGGTATCGAAAAGTTGAAAGATCGCTATAATCGCTGTATCGCCTCTGATGGCAATTATGTTGAAAAATAAAAACGAATTTTGGCAAAAAAATGTGTGTTTCTATTAAACGATACGAACTTTTCAGCCGAACTGTTAGTAATGCGTAATGAGTTTCCTTGACTGTTTCCAAAAGTTTAAGAAGATTTTGTTTTTGAGTTATTTATGATTATCTCACACTGTTGAAAATTTAATCAAAAATTCCTGATCATATTTCCGATGCCTTGTAGAAAAAATGATGTTGGGTTTAGTACAACCAGAGATATTCACCGTTAAGTTCTACCCATTCTTGTACGGGGTAAATTTTGAAAAAGCACCCCATAGTAAAGTAAGTCGTATTCACGACAAAATTGAAACCGCAACTCTTCAACATTTCTACGTATTACAATAAGTTATATTTAGACATGCAGAAGTCAAAAAATCAAAAGAACCACCCTAGCTCCGTCAATATGGCAATTAAAAGATTGACATTTTGGGGAATTGTCTCCAGGCCAAGATTCTGATCAAAGATGAGCTGTGTGTTGTACTGTTTACCAACGTATAGCAATATGAAAATTCTTGAAGAAAAACGATTTGATTTCTGTGGTAATTCCGTTTGCGCTGCAGAATAAACAGAGTGAACCAGATGAAACACGATAATAAAATTCAAATGAACTGTGCCGTCTTTTTTCATACAACCATACCAACTCTCAACTATTGCAAATTGCAATTGAAAGAGCGCGGGATTTGAGTAAATATTTGCATCAAATCTGATGATCTTTCATCGTGTTTGAATAATTTGTATTTCTGGCACGCATTTCGAGATTACCAGAATTACTGAGAAGAATCAACAAATTTTCCATCTGGTTCCTTCGACAGTCAGTTTGTAAATGGAACAAGACAAACCGGAGACAACCGTACCTTAGCATCGTGATGATTCAATTTCAATTCAACACCCAAATTGGCAACGGATGTCAGCGTTCATTCGCAGTGGCGGTGAGTTTTATCGGAAAGGAACCAGAGCTCGGAGCAAGTGGATGTGGATTTCAAAACCGGTGAAGAATAGTCGGTATGCGACGAGTCTCGGCTTGCAGACTTATCCGAGACTTTTGCACTAGAGGATCAAGTTTCGTCCAACAGTGAAGTTAAACAAATTTTCAGAGAGAATACGTTCATGACAAATTTTGTAGCTCTTTGTTCGCTTAAGATTTATAATTATGATTAAAACCACAATGATGAAAATAACATTCTGCTTACAAAGTTTCACCAGGCGAAATAAAGGAGTCAAGTCGACGCCAGTTTGAGCTGAAAATCTCATTGCTAAAACAAATGAATCACGACCAAAACCAAATCGTTCCGTGACAATGCCCGTATTGTTAGCAAGTACGGCTAGAGAAATAACAAAACTTACTGCCTTGATAACAAGCAACTACACTCACAGCTGTCAGTCAAGATACGACGAGTTCGTATTTTACGCCAGAACTCATACCCCATCAAAACAGGTTTCTTTTTTACATTTCATGGAACTCCTTGTTCGTGTGCTAAGTGCCGTGCATGTCAGTTGAATTCGTTAGAGTTTGTTAGATTTATAATGGCCAAGCTAATTGCATAATTAGTCGATTCTACGAGCCGTGAAGATGTGGGTTGGCTCCACCGGGAATTCATGGCTCCGCTGGCTCAATTATCTACTGGATCCGGCGAGCGGAAGCGTCTACATTGAACCATGGAACGGAATATTCTCTTCGAGAGTGTAACATATTTCGATATTTACTTTTACTGTTACTTTTCAGCTATCGCAGGTAGCACCACTTGATTAACTTCGTCCAGTATTGAAATACTCGTAGCGTATAAAAAAAAAACCCGGCTCGCCCACGAACAGTTCAACAATTTCACCGTATCATTTTATCAAATCAGCGTTTTCCGTTTTTTCCCCGTTGTTTTAAAGTACCAGTTTGGTGAAAACAATGGCTTGTGTTTGACTTGAGGCGGCCACCAACCAGCGTCATGCTTGGGACGGGGAAAAGTTTTAACCGGTTTTTTCCAACCTCAATCAAATCGAGTTGCGGTTAAAATGGCAACAGATTAAAAAAAATCCGATGAGATAAAAAATGGATTCCGTTGAAGTAGCATTGCTGAAGAGATTAAAACAAAGTTTTGCTCGTTTACCTCGGGACTCCGGGGTTCTTCGGGACGGCACTTTGTTTCAGCTGCTGATGCTTCGCATTTAATTAAGCATAACCGTTTTTAGTCTAGGAAACATAAGCGAGCAATAGGGGCTTGGAAAATTTACGGTGTTAGTTTCAAATCTTCGCTATCCGCTAGTTTCGATTAGTTTTATGTTGTATTTCTAAATTTAGGTGAACTTGTTCAATGGGCATTTCGAAGCTTAACAAAATTGCTAAACAACTACAAAATAAGAAAATTTTCAAATCGGAAAATAAGGGTTATTTTTGTGCAAGTCCATTTGGCGAATCATCAAATGTATTTTTAAAGTCGACGTTTCCATCGACGCTTAGTGTTTTGAGTTAGGAAACAGATTGATTTTTATTGTCCACTCCAGTTTTCATCAACTTTAGACCTAATTTACTTCAATTACTTCGTTTTTGGAAATCAGCGAACTGTACTACTGTACATGCAGAAAACGTTATTGTAAAAATCAATCAAAATAATAACCTTCGAAAGACGGCTGTTAAAATTTCATGATATTCGATTAATTAGTTTGTTAGCTTGCTAAGAGTGACACTACTTTTGTTATTTTCAGAACAATGGATCAAAAACAATTTCGCGTTTTAATTTTACACTGCTTCTTGATGGGAAAAAATACCGTTCAAGCGAAGCAATGCACAGTGCTTCAAAAGACCAGTTTCAGGCTCTTAATTGATTGTACAGGGTCCGGCACTCGAAGTGTAACCAACTTCAGACCGCTCGCGCAGCTGACGCACGGGCATCAGCTCTCTAGAAATTTGCTAAATGACAGTTCGGAGTTGTATTGTTTACAAGCGCAAGAAAGCATTTTGCCAAAAGTGAACGCGAAAAAAAAATCAGTGATGGATTTAAAACGTAATAGTGTGATTGCTTTATATTTAGATGGAAAATCACAACCAGCGATTGTTCGTGAGCTAAAACACCTTAAAGTGAATAAAGTTTTGGTTTATCGCACCATAACTCGTTACAATAATACTGGTAGCATCGCAAAACGTCATGGAGGTGGTCATCAAAAGATTGCAACGTCACGTGAGATGGTTCAAAAAGTGAAGAAGCGACTTGAACGAAATCCTCGACGAAGTGCCAATCAAATGGCAAAAGAACTGAAAATATCCGACCGTAGCATCCGCCGCATACTGAAAAATGATCTGAAGGTCAAGCCTTACAAGATCCAAAAGGCGCATGATCTCACACCGAGGCAGCAACAAGATAGACTTGAGAGAGCGAAGGAGTTGCTTCGTTTGGCCGAAAGCGGTCAATTTCCGAACATTGTATTTTCTGACGAGAAATTTTTTCCAATTGAGCAATTCGTAAACTCTCAAAACGATAGGGTTTACTTGACCGACCGTTCATACGAGAATTTGAGTCATCGATTGGCCACCAGGAGGCAGCACCCGCAACAGATAATGGTTTGGGCCGCTGTAACCGCAGATTGGCGCTTTCCAATCGTTTTCATCGAGCCTGGCGTCAAGGTAAATGCGACATATTATCGGGAAAGTATTCTGGAGGTTGCTTTGAAGCCGTGGGCAGACAAACATTTCGGTGGCAGACCATGGACGTTTCAGCAGGACTCGGCACCGTCTCACAAAGCTCGAGTGAACCAAGAATGGCTGAAAAACAATGTTCCGAACTTCATCACGTCCACACAATGGCTCTCGAATTCACCAGATGCGAATCCAATGGATTATTCTCTTTGGGCCATTTTGGAGAGCAAAGTCCGAACTAAAAGATACACCAGTCTCGAGGCGCTGAAAAAAGTTATTGTCCGCGAGTGGGCCAAAATACCTGCAAGTCACATTCGGCCAAACGAAGCAACTCCTTCGCTCTCTCAAGTCATCAAGTCAAGGCAAAAGGTGGTCATATCGAGCAAAAGTGAATTGATTCTGAATTTTGTATTATTTTTACACATTTTGTACTTTGAATTAAGTAAAAGTAATTTTCCAAACTGAATTTATGGCCTTTTTAATTGGTTACACTTCGAGTGCCGGACCCTGTACGCTATACTGTACTGTTCATAACGACTAAGAAGTTTCTTTTATAAAGATGTCGGGAGTATCATGCACGCAAACAAACCAGATAACTTACGAGTCGGGATCCCATGAATTGGTTATCAGTTTCATCGGATTCTTTGGTTACAAATATTCGTGAATGGCCAAAACAGTCCAAGAAGAATCTGTCGGACGATGCTAAGAGTCTTTCAGCTGGTTAAGAACATTGTTAGCTATCATAAAATAAAAAATGAATTACTTTTCTCTACCAGATCACATAACGCAATGTGATTTGATGATTTGTTTTCAAGTCGTGACAAAACAGTTACTAAACTTTTCAATTTATAGACTTCGATGTACAAAAAAATCATAATTTCTGACAAGTACCATGGTAATGAATATATACTGAAATATGATCTGATGTACAATGAACCTTATCATTGCAAATGTCAAGGACAATGATATTAGAAAAGAACATATCTTGGATTCAGACGATCGCAGACGAGTAAATCAACCACGGTATGAAAGCTCTTTTGAAGTAGTTTTATATGTAAGTAGTCTCATCTCCACCTCTCTGCACCTTCTGATGATAGACAAGTTGAAATTTTGTAAAAAACATGAAAAATAGCTCTATTTCATTAAACTGAAATAATAGCAGCATAGTATGTTTGAGAAAGTTGTGTAGTTTTTAATGATGAAAAACTTTGTATAACTTGGAAAACTCATCTAAATTGAAAATATATATGTTTTCTTACATAAACTGGTTTTAGGACACCCTTTTCAGATAATACATTATATCATGAATTACGCTCTAGTTACGGGAATAGTCCTTTCTGCAAATTTGTTTGAAATAACTTTCTGAAAGACTTTGCCGAAGTAACTTAGCCCCTATGTTAACTCTGAGCTAAAATAAAATGTTTATCTCACTTTTAGGGGGATTAATCACAAACATAAAATTTTGCCAAAAGATGGCGTCTATCATTTTGAGCCACTTTGTAGAAGATACTGTACCTCGAAAACTACATTTTTAATGAGTTATCAATTAAGAGCCTGAAATTGGGCTTTTGAACCACTGTGCAATGGCTTGAAATGTGTTATGGAGACTCCGCTCTATCAGAAACAACAATAAAACATTGTTTTGCTGACTTCAAACGTGGTCGTAGAAACACCGATGATGCAGAACACAGTGGACATCCAAATGAGGCGGTAACATCAGAAAACATAAACAATCAACAAAATCGTTTTGAATGATCGAAAAGTGAAGTTGCGTGAGTTTGCTGAGTTGGTTTTATATTGCATGAGCAATTGACTATGAGAAAGCTCTGTTCAAAATGGGTGCAGCGTTTGCTCACTGTTGACTAAAAACGTGGACGTCAATAACAGCTGCGCAATCGTTTGGTTTCGGTTCGGTTTATCTTTTCAATGATGAGTCGAATTGATCCGAAAACGCGAAAGAAAATTCTGCACACTTGGTGCTCAGAAAGTAGTGTCACGTACAACGAAATTGCAAAACGGGTGAAAGTGCACCACACCAGTGTCAAAAATATTATCGAGAAGTTCGGTAAGACCCTTTCTATGAAGGATTTGCCCAGATCCTTAAAAGTGGTTGAGTACATCAGGAAAATCCATCGGCGTCGACGCGGGATTTGGCCAAGCAGTTCAACACCAGCATCGGGTTGATTCAACGGATCAAAGTTCGGAACTCCCTGAAAACGTACAAGAAACAGAAGGTGCCGAAAAAGTCCCTGGTACAGCAAGTTCAGGGCAAAACAAGAGCGCGAAAACTGTATAACCGGATTCTACAGAATAACGACGGATGCATCCTGATCGATGACGAAACCTACGCCAAGGAAGACTCTCGAGCGCTGGCCGGACCGCAATATTATACAAAATCGGTGTACCAGGACCTGGACGACGCTGACACCACGGAGGCGATGGAAAAGTTTGGGCAGAAGGTGTTGGTCTGGCAAGCAATTTGCACATGTGGTTTGCGGTCGTCAATTTTCTTCACGAAGGGCACAATTAACGTCAAGGTGTACGAGGAAGAATGTTTGAAGAAGAGAATGCTGCCACCGTACAGAAAGCATAAGGCTCCTCCTCTCTTCTGGCTGGATTTGGCTTCAGCCTACTACGCCAACTCCATTCTACAGTGGTTGTCAAAAAATAATGTACAATTCGTGGAAAAGGACATCAACCCACCGAACTGCCCTAATCTTCGGCCAATTGAAAGGTATTGGGCAATTGTCAAGCGGCACTTTCGGAAGTAAGGTGTCCCAAAACATGCAGGAGTTCAGAAAAACTGGACAGCTGCCACCAGGAAAGTCACAAAAGTAACTGTGCAGAATTTAATGAAGAATGTGAAGTCCAAAGTGCGAGCGTTTCACAGAAACTAGGATTTTTTTCAATATAATCAGTGAAATGCATAAAAATGAAACTTTTCTACAATATATCGAAAACTGATAGCACAATATGTTTTTTTTTTCGTTATTCAATAATCAATGTTGCTAACTACTTTTCGATACACTCCTTACTAATCTTTGAAAGACAGCTGTTAAAATTTCATGATACTCTAATCATTAGTTTGTGAGTTATTGAGCTAAGTTTGACGCTACTTTTGTTATTTTCAGAACAATGGATTAACAACAATTTCGTGATTTAATGTTACACTGCGTCTTGATGGGAAAATCGCGCTTAATCCACCCAGCAGTGGGATGATACCTTTTTTTTATAGATCATCAAATGTTGAAACGAGATAGAGTTTTTGGTCATTATTTTCGGTACTTCCAGGACCGGTATTTAGGGATGACTCGTATGGCGATGAATTATTATGACGAACAAATTTGAATAGTTTTGAGCAAAACTTTGCAAATTATTTGGGTATCTTGGGAATCGGATAAAATTCACCTAATCCGTCTAATTCAATTCTAATAAGTCTAATTCACCCAATTGATTGGAATTTTTGAGAAATCGTATTGCGTTCCAAATCAAATTTTTGGATTCCTTTCAGGATCGAAAACTGAATACCGTTAAAACTAAAACAAGTTTGTTTGGTCATCGACTATCAAAATCTGCAAACTCGATAAACTCGATTATTTATAAGAATTTTTTCACTTATGCTTTATGGAATTTTAGGACCTTTAATTTGAATATCAGATGGAGGAAATTGATTCAACCATCCACGTGAATAATGAGTGTCATTATTTTAATTTCGTTTGGCATATCATCCAGTAGTTTCTTATCATATGAATCTAAGTTTGTAGATGGGACATTTACTTGAATCTTTTTGGTTAGGCAAAGAAAATTGAAAAAATTGAGAAGTTTGATGCTGTATGCTAATATCAAATTATAACTTCTTATTTTAACAATTGAAATACTACTAGGTTACGATTGAAAAAATCGATGCAGAAGAATTCGCTAGATCTTTAGTAAAATTTTCCGAGGCCCGAAGGCGCCTGCTGGATGTGTTATTACTTTAGAAAAACTCAAATACTGAACTTTTTTATATTTTTAAAGAGTATGAAACCGAAGCTCTTCGGTGAATCTAAAAATGATTTATTAGGCAAGTATGAAGTGAGCGCGTTTTTGTTAAAATGAAACGTTTATTTTGAATGAGAAAATAGAAAAAAATAGTCAAAATAGTGACCATCTTTCTGGCAATTTGTGGATACCTCGTCAATCAGACATCCAATTTTCGACTTCGTAGGAATTGAAATAGTGCAAAGTCAATGCGTTGCTATTCGATGAAAACAAATGGTAGTCATTTCAAATAAATTCATATTTGTTTTCCTTCCTTTTTTCATCTCTGTATGATTTATAGTTCAAGTGATTCTGTAACAAAATATATCATCTTTGTTACAGTACTTTGGTTGTTCTGTTTCTTATTTCCTATCTGTATTTTGGTTTTCACTGATTTAGTGTCGTTAGATACAAATAGTAGTCGGAAAAAATGAATTAGACTGATGGTACACTACACCTTTTTAATCCTTTCATGTTCATCAAATATTGCTAGCAGTTCGGCGTATCAACGCTTTTTCGATGGTCTTGCACGTTATTCATTTCTCACATGAAAATCATTATCTTTGACCGTTTAAACCGTCTTTTACATGTTGCATCAGATAGAGCATCATCACCACATGCATCAACAAGCATTCGATGAGACTCTGCAGTACTTTTCTTCAAATGCAAACAAAATTGTAATGCTTTCCCTAAATCATCACTTTCTAGTATCAGGTGTACATCTTTGCTTCCGCCGTTTTCCGATAGGTGGCTGTACCGGCTGAGGCTGGTTAAAATACATAGATGATAATGCCTTTAAAGTGAGTGTTTACAGTGTCTAACGAATTGTCATCGTCGTTTCAGTGACGGTTGTTCTTGTTTTCGTATTATTCACGCTCGAAAATGTCTATTTATGTGCCCAATTCTCGCCATTTGCGAGAAGTTTTACTTTTCTGTTACAATTCGCGAAAAAAGGCAGCTGAAGCGCATCAATGCTCTCAGAAACTTACGGTGATGTTGCTCTGAGTAAAAGAACGTGTCGGGAGTGGTTTCAACGATTTAAAAATGGTGATTTCGATGTCGAAGAAAAACATGGTGGTGGAAGAGAAAAAACCTTCAAAGATGAACAACTAGAAGCACTGCTTGATGAAGATTCGTGCCAAACCCAAGAAGAGCTTTCCGAATCGTTGGGAGTGAGTCAGCAAGCCATTTCAAAACGTCTCAAGGCCCTGGGCTTGACTCAAAAAGAAGGAAACTGGGTGCCGTACGAGTTGAAACCGAGGGACATCGAGCGTCGTCTATTTGTATGTGAGCAACTGCTTCAAAGACAAAATCGTAAGGGGTTTTTACATCGAATCGTAACCGGTGATGGGAAGTGGGTTCGATACGATAATCCTAAACGCACAAAATCATGGGGAAGGCCGGGGATGCTACTTCGTCGAAAGCAAAATCGAATATTCACGGCGCTAAGGTGTTGATTTGTATTTTGTTGGGATCAGCTCGGTGTGATTTACTACGAGCTCTTAAAACCGGGTGAAACCATCATCGCTACCGAACGCAACTGATGCGCCTTAGTCGCGCGCTAAAAGAAAAGCGGCCACAATATCAAGAGCGACATGACAAAGTCATCCTTCAACACGCCAATGCTCGGCCTCACGTCGCAAAAGTGGTCAAAAAGTACCAATAAACGCTGAAATGGGAAGTCTTGCCTCAACCGCCGTATTCCCCAGATGTCGCCCCATCTGACTTCCACCTATTTCGTTCGATGGCACACGGCCTGGCAGATCAACATTTTCAATCCTTCGAAGAGTTGGATAAATGGATTGCTTCATGGATAGGACTCCTTTTTTCGAGCCGGATCCGAAAATTGCCGGAAAGATGGGAGAAAGTGGTCGCTAGCGACAGACAATACTTTGAATAATACATCTGTAAGCACTTTTTCGCACTAAAGCTTTTAATTTTGAAAAAAAAAAACGGCGGAAGCAAAGTTGTACACCTGATACAAAAAAGATTTAAACCTGAACAAATGAAACTATTTTATTGTATGATAATAATTTTCGAGAAACGTACAAACTTATTAATTTCATAAACAGTTAATCAATCCAAGAGAAGATTTTATTTATTTTAACGAAAAATGTTGTACCCGTAAACTCAGTAATAGTGTAATTTTACTAATCCTTCTTCAAAATCGTCGATAATCTTTGGAAAGTGTCGGTAATAATATGGCAACAAAACGAGGAAGAAAACATGTGAAACAGTCCTCATAAAATATTTAGTTACTTGCATTGATATTTGCTTTGGCATATTAGGAATATACGGAATGGATTCGCAACAAAATACCGAAATTTTGTTCATATTGTTACTTGATGTTATTAACACATGAATGAACATTGTCATAGTTACAACGTGTGTTGCCATCAGACGCTTATTTATTGAAGCAAATAATCATTGAACTGAAACTGGCGGTTAACCAAATTCTACGTGGGTTCCTATTCGATGTTTCGATACATGTAAAATCGCAGGTAAACTTACCTTGAGTTTATCTTTGATACTATAGGATATTGCATCTAATTGTACTGTATATGTGAGCCTGTGGAACTCATTTATACTACAGGGTCCGGCACTCGAAGTGTAACCAATTAAAAAGGCCATAAATTCAGTTTGGAAAATTACTTTTACTTAATTCAAAGTACAAAATGTGTAAAAATAATACAAAATTCAGAATCAATTCACTTTTGCTCGATATGACCACCTTTTGCCTTGACTATGGCCTTGAGACGGTCAAAAAACGAATCGCAAGCTGCCCGAATGTGACTTGCAGGTATTTTGGCCCACTCGCGGACAATAACTTTTTTCAGCGCCTCGAGACTGGTGTAGTTCGGATTTTGCTCTCCAAAATGGCCCAAAGAGAATAATCCATTGGATTCGCATCTGGTGAATTCGAGAGCCATTGTGTGGACGTGATGAAGTTCGGAACATTGTTTTTCAGCCATTCTTGGTTCACTCGAGCTTTGTGAGACGGTGCCGAGTCCTGCTGAAACGTCCATGGTCTGCCACCGAAATGTTTGTCTGCCCACGGCTTCAAAGCAACCTCCAGAATACTTTCCCGATAATATGTCGCATTTACCTTGACGCCAGGCTCGATGAAAACGATTGGAAAGCGCCAATCTGCGGTTACAGCGGCCCAAACCATTATCTGTTGCGGGTGCTGCCTCCTGGTGGCCAATCGATGACTCAAATTCTCGTATGAACGGTCGGTCAAGTAAACCCTATCGTTTTGAGAGTTTACGAATTGCTCAATTGGAAAAATTTTCTCGTCAGAAAATACAATGTTCGGAAATTGACCGCTTTCGGCCAAACGAAGCAACTCCTTCGCTCTCTCAAGTCATCAAGTCAAGGCAAAAGGTGGTCATATCGAGCAAAAGTGAATTGATTCTGAATTTTGTATTATTTTTACACATTTTGTACTTTGAATTAAGTAAAAGTAATTTTCCAAACTGAATTTATGGCCTTTTTAATTGGTTACACTTCGAGTGCCGGACCCTGTACTAAACCGAGGAGGCCGCTTTTAGATAAGTTTCAGAATTTAAACATCAGCTAGGCAAAGAAATATTGTGCAGCCTATATTTATAGATTTCTCTTTATACTACGCATAACGATGCGGTGTTTTTTATGCATGACGCAAAGCCTCCTATGCCGAACAAGAAGTTGACGTCATTTTGTACAACTGGGATTGGTGGATGAAAACATAGGTCGTTTCTAACTATTTTTTCAATAGTATGCTATTGAAATACTGAAACGACGTTGCCATATATGTTTAAGTTAAAAGTTTCCGAATCGATTAGTTGTTAAATTATATCAATCCATCAACAAATGACTGAGTTATTAAGGTGAAATGTAGCGGAATGCGAAAATCTCGTTTTTGATCAATTATTCAAAAACTAGACCGATTTTCAAAAAACCAAAAACACTTAAGTTTTCGAAATCAAATTTATCATAACTAAGTATTCTTAGAATTTTGAAATTTTGCTTTGCCGAGCCGTAATTGGTTTTTGAAATGTATAAACGGTAACTGTTCCGTTCCACGGGGATGATTTTAGAACTGAAAAGTATTGATTGTAGCAGAATTTCACAAAGAATCTGAAAATGCAACTCAAAATTATAAAATTTTAGCTAAAACAACCGAAATTTGAAAAAGTTTACATAAACTTTTCTGCATTTTTTTTATTGCTTGCGCGCTGCTGTTTCGTATTGAAGTGGTGTGAGAAATGCACGGTGGGCACGGTGGCATTATATCGTGAGCAAAAATTACATATAAAATAATGACGCGAATTTATGCAGCATTGGGTTTTTTGTTGAAATAAAAACTAGTTGAATACAATAGAATGGGTATTGTAAGACATCGTTTATTTTATAAGTAACTGTTATTTATAATGCTAATAATGTGCAATTCTGTTGAATTCAATGCATTGCAAGGTCTTGGTATTACATTTATTGTTGAATATGACCATTTGTTTCAACAGACTTCGCAGACAAGGAGTGGTGGAACAGTAATGGGAGAATACTGAATCTACACCAGGAAAATGTCTGGGTGTGGAAGTCTTAGAATTACATTCCTTTTGAGAAATTTGGCCTTTCTGATTTAACAGAATTCGCAGCCGCTCTATCATGCATGTCAAGTAAATACTTTTACGTAAATTCTATCTCATCGGCGGGAAGGGCCTGGTGAACGGGAGGGTCAGTCGTTCACCAGGCCCTTCCCGCCGATGAGATAGAATTTACGTAAAAGTATTTACTTAACTCGCATGATAGAGCGCGGTCGAATTTACTTATCGAATACATTCAATGCCAATATATTCCATTCTAATTGACTTTCATCATCATCTTGAAAGTATTATTTCTGTTGTGTCAATAGGATCGTAGCACTAGCCATGTAATCGAAACTATGCTATGAGTCGGCTGCGGAGTCTGTTAAAACAGAAAGGCCAAATTTCTCAAAAGGAATGTAATTCCAAGACTTCCACACCCAGACATTTTTCTGGTGTGGATTCAGTATTCTCCCAATACGGTTCCGCCACTCCTTGTCTGCGAAGTTTGTTGAAACAAATGGTCTTATTCAACAATGAATGTAATACCAAGACCTTGCAATGCATTGAACTCAACAGAATTGGACATTATTAGCATTACAAATGACAGTTACTTAGAAAATAAACGATTTCTTACAATACCTATTTTATTGTAATCAACTAGTGTTTATTTCAACACAAAACCCAATGGTGCATAAATTCGCGTCATTATTTTATATGTAATTTTTGCTCACGATATAATGCCACCGTGCCCACCGCGCATTTCTCACACCACCTCAATGCGAAACAGCAGCGCGCAAGCAATAAAAAAAATGCGGAAAAGTTTATCTAAACTTTTTCAAATTTCGGTTGTTTTAGCTAATATTTAATAATTTTGAGTTGCATTTATAGATTCTTTGTGAAATTCTGCTACAAACACTACTTTTCAGTTCTAAAATCATCCCCGTGGAACGGAACAGTAACCGTTTATACATTTCAAAAACCAATTACGGCTCGCCAAAGCAAAATTTTAAAATTCTAAGAATACTTAGTTATGATAAATTTGATTTCGAAAACTTAAGTATTTTTGGTTTTTCGAAAATCGGTCTAATTTTTGAATAATTGATCAAAAACGCGATTTTCGCATTCCGCTACATTTCACCTTAACGTTCAAAATTATGACGAAAAAAGGTTACGCTGCACTTTTTGAAACTTTTAATTGACACCCGGCCCCGTATAGCGAAGAGTAAGGCATTTTTAATGCCAAAAAAAAACAAAAGATCGATAGCAGCAGCACGACGTGAACCGAGGGAAATTCGATCAGAAAGCACGTCAGTTAATCGACTGAACCGCAGAAGCCCTTATCTGCTTGATGAATAAATAATTGGTTCACATAAATCTATACAGCGGCACTTGGTGGCCGATTGCAAATTACACTCGGAGCATGTGAAATTCTATACGAGTGGAGTATTGCTTCGTATCAAATTTTAAGCAGTCATGAATTGTATAATATTATTGTATTTTTTATGCAGATCAGATTTATGCTGGTTCATATACAACTTAACGCATCATTTTTTCAGTTAGAGTCCATCTTTGCATATAATTTTGATTTTATGTATCTTTTCAGACTGCGGCAATTATAGGCGAATTTTCTACTGGAAATGAAAGTTTTATAACATCGATAAAATCTGGAGGTCTCTGGAATTTGTTCAGCAATACTTTTTTTTTTAATTATACCATCAACTGGATCGAAATTAAACGCCACTCGAAAAACAATCAACGAAGGGTAGCCGAATTTTGTGCACCACTGAAAGCAATAAATCTTATTAATAAATAAATGAATAAAATGACAGTAAACAAAAAATAGTCTTGATATTTCCATGTTTATATTTTCCGAAATTCGTAAAGGATATCCCATTATTGAATTACAATCTTGGTACAATACAACTAATACAACTAATTTCAGCCTTTTTCTAAACCTTAGCGACAAAAATGATATAGTTTAACAAAACTTAACATTCAATTTAAAACGTGCATTAGCATTTTTAAGCACTTGAAAAACTTGGCTTTAAAGGTGCTCTAGTGGAATGGATGCAGTCTTATCGCGAAAATTCCAAAGGTGGACAGTTACAGTTAGTTTCAAGCGATAAATAACGGAAATATTAGTATTTTTTATGCCAATAAGTTTATTTTATTGCACATTTCTTGTGCAAAGGTTTTTTCATTTTTCAACATAATCACCTTTAAATGCAATACAATTGATGTAGCACTTTTTTTAAACTGTTCGATACCTTTCTTATTGGATGAATTGTCCAAGGCATCAAAATAGGCTTCAGTTGCGAAGATGACTCTTTCATTCGAGCCAATAATTTTTCTCTGAAGTACCTTTTTGAGGTCAGCAACGCGAATATGCGAATGCGGATATGACCGCGGAAAAAAAGGTTAGATCCATGTTTCGTCCATTGTTTCATACCATCCTTTTTATTGCGATTAGACAGTGCCTAACAGCTCTCTGGATCGTTAATACGTTGTTGCTTTTGTTCTATTGTGAGCGAACATGGCACCCATTTGGAAAAGAACATGTTCATGCCTAGATTTTCGCGTAAAACTGTAAAAGCATATCCAGTTGATGTGCTAACCATCTTAGCACACCAAATCTCACGAGTTTTTATTTTGCGTTCATCCAACACGATTATCAAAATTTGCTTAGCTTGTTTTTAATGGATCCGAGTGCGAGTAACACTTCTCAATCCATTGCTAACAGTTGGGCTTGCGCGATTTTTTTTCCTTTGAGAAGCAATGTTTTATCAATACAAGGTATTCGTTAATTCCAATTTTTCGTAAATTAATAAGTAACTTCATTTATATGTCGGTAGATTTAATGTTTGTGGTACGATTGACGTGAAAACTTACCACATGTCATCTTAAGGTTGGTACTTCCGAACAATAAGATTTGATTGACATTACAAACGTCATCTTTGGGTCAGTCGCAGAACTTTTTGAACAATGTTTTACGTACGTCACCGGCTGGACTGTTTATGGATTTGTTTCGTGCGCCGTTCGATACGTACGGGACACACTTTCATCGAAAATCATCTGTTTCTTCGTATTCGAGGAAATTCAGGATGATCTCGATCATGGGTTTGCGGTTCAATGCATAGGGTGCAGGTCTAAAAAGCCAGTTGTTGTATGTTAGAGTCCTGACCAGGCAGGATTCTTAGTGACAGTAGGATCGTAGCACCAGCCATGCAATGTTTCTGTACGCCATGAAACGGATGTGAAGTCTGTTGAAAAAGAACGACGAATTTCCCAAAAGTAATGTAATACCACGGCATTGCTTTTCGTTCATGGAGTACTGGATGAACGAGTTTAGCACCTTCTATGAGTGATATTCAATCTAGTTATGTAGTCCTACGTCAACAGCTCGAACAACCCCACAATAGTTTTATGTCGTATTCGACCTTTAAATGGGCAATTTTGTTCAAAAATAAATACCTAATTTTATTTATAAATTGATCTTTCTCTTTTGAGGGATAAATATCATTTTTACTTATACATTAATATTTTGAAATGGTGGGTCGTTAGCCCCAGTATGAAATATTACCCACCTGGGTTTATCATGTTTCACCGGCCCTACCCGTTATATCCTTCTCTCGAAAGCGTTCAGCAATTACCGAAACGTAAAGCTTGGGGTTATGTGGTTAGCAAAATTAGGTCAACCCCTAAAAGACCAAAGTTTAACACACTGATTGAAGTATACGGTCAATATTTTAATGATACCGCAAGCATAGTACATTATTTAAAACTTCCATTTACTTCCATCAATAAGCAGAATACTAATCAGCTGAAACACTTCTGTTAACTGTTGAAAAATCAGCTCGTTTAGACAAAACAATGCGTATCTCCCTCGTATAGTCGAGTTTCTAGTAATTAGATCCATAGTTATTTATATGCACCATAAACAAAATGATAATGATTTGATATAATTAGCAGTCAAGAAACGTGTCCAGCATCAGGTACTACGATGCTTGTAGGGCGATACGCCGGAACGTAGAATGGAACAGGATATTTTCCCCAAAAAAAATTACAGCCGTCGAAAAATTCACCAGGGATGGCAACCCTGTACAGGAATTATATTGAACTGATCCAAATAACTCCGAACTAACTTTTTTTTCGAACCCATCTCTTGACCAAAGCTAACAGAGCGGTCAAATACACCCCTTCATCAACCTGCCGAAATACTCCTTTTTTGCGCACCCATCACCGAGAACCGACATAAATCCGTAATGATTTTTTGTGATCCATTCTCTTAAGTTTTATTTGTTCACTCACTCGCTCTTCTTGGTTTTTTCAGTGCAGCATCCTGACAGGCGAACTTTGCCGGGAAAATCCTTCCAATCCCACCCATTCTATATCAATTTGGATCCGGAACTCAGGGCCCCAGATCTTCCATCGATGGTTACCCGTTAGCGCTCGGAGCATTCATCTTCAGCTTACATCCAGCCGTCATCACATTCCCGACCATCTCAGACGGGATAAAAGCTATAAAATTAGGAAACCGCTTCGAGTGATGCGTTGGGTTTAGTAACAAGTAACTTTTCAATCTTTGTTCGGGAAAAAGTGGCACCTTTTTTTCTTCCTCTTGCCAGTTTAGATTAGGTAAGCTTTCTTTTCGTTTTCTCTGCCCAAGGGAAGTGCTTTCAGCGTCCGACCTCGACCGGTAGTCGGGGTCTGTGGAAAGGTTTTCTTTCTTGGAACTGGTTGGAATGATTTTATCCACGATTTGTTAGGAGTGCATTGAACTAAAGTTTTACCGAAAAAAAGGGATTGTTGGACTCAAGTGGTTTGTTGAAAACAGCAAATGGAAACTCACTGGCGTGAATCGAGAATCTGCCGAGTTTTTGTGGTGGGTTGTTTCAAAAAACAAACAAAAAAAACTGAGTCGATGGAAGGTGAATGTAAATATTGGAAAATAATATTTGAAAAAGGTATCCTCGAGGGAGCTTGTGTTTTCATTTTGGTTTAATGGTCGCCGGTTCTCGCAGGTGCTTTGTTTTGAAAAGTGAAAAGATTCAGCAGCGATGGCATGGGAAAATCGACTCCGGTTTTGTGGCTGGAAAATAAGGAACAACAAATCGACGGTGATGTTTGTGATTCCGTGGAATTGTATACTGTTGAGTGAGGCATGTTTTTAATTATGCCAGGCCAGGACCAACGGATAATGGATTCCTGTAATTTAATGATACTACGAAAACAGCAGGAGAATATTATGATGATGATGATGAAACATGAAAGCTTGTTTGTGGGTTTTGTAAGTTTGTGTTCCATCTTTTTGAAAACCAATCTCCTTGTTGATCCTCGGCGGATTGAAATTTGTACACCACGTCACACAACAATGATTAATGACTATTATTCGTTATTATTTTTTAGTAGTCATCTTTTTGGCAACACTGTTTTTGACAAATCACGCGTGAATCGTGTCTTGTGTCATTGTCAAATTTGTTTATTTTGCTTTATAATTAAATCATGAATCGTCGTTTGGTCTATAAATTAATCATGGATGGGCGCTAGCAAAGCTGAAGGATCCCGAAATTTAGGGCTGTTACTTCATTTTTTCCAGAAAAATATTAGCATTTTTTACTTTACTAAAAAATGCTCAAATGTTAAAAAATTCAAACGTTGAAAACGTTGAAAAGTTGAAAACGTTGAAAAGTTGAAAACGTTAAAGTTTAAAACGTTGAAAAATTGAAAAGTTAAAAAGTTGAAAAGTTGAAAAGTTGAGAAAAGTTGAGAAAAGTTGAGAAAAGTTGAGAAAAGTTGAGAAAAGTTGAGAAAAGTTGAGAAAAGTTGAGAAAAGTTGAGAAAAGTTGAGAAAAGTTGAGAAAAGTTGAGAAAAGTTGAGAAAAGTTGAGAAAAGTTGAAAAAGTTGAGAAAAGTTGGAAAAAGTTGAGAAAAGTTGAGAAAAGTTGAGAAAAGTTGAGAAAAGTTGAGAAAAGTTGAAAAAAGTTGAGAAAAGTTGAGAAAAGTTCAGAAAAGTTTAGAAAACTTTCGAAAAGTTGCGAAAAGTTGAGAAAAGTTGAGAAAAGTTGAAAAAAGTTGAGAAAAGTTGAAAAAAGTTGAGAAAAGTTGAGAAAAGTTGTTAAAAACTGAAAAATTTAAAGGTTGAAAAGTTGAAAAGTTCAAAACAGTTGAAAACAATTAAAAGCAATTGAAAACAATTGAAAACAATTAAAAACAATTGGAACAATTGAAAACAATTGAAACGATTGAAAACAATTGCAAACAATTGAAAACAATTGAAATCAATTGAAAACAATTGAAAACAATTGAAAACAATTGAAAACAATTGAAAACAATTGAAAAAAATTGAAAAGAGTTGAAAAGTTGAAAAGTTGAAAATAGTTGAAAATATTTGAAAACAGTTGAAAACAGTTGAAAAGTTGAAAAGTTGAAAAGTTGAAAAGTTGAAAAGTTGAAAAGTTGAAAAGTTGAAAAGTTGAAAAGTTGAAAAGTTGAAAAGTTGAAAAGTTGAAAAGTTGAAAAGTTGAAAAGTTGAAAAGTTGAAAAGTTGAAAAGTTGAAAAGTTGAAAAGTTGAAAAGTTGAAAAGTTGAAAAGTTGAAAAGTTGAAAAGTTGAAAAGTTGAAAAGTTGAAAAGTTGAAAAGTTGAAAAGTTGAAAAGTTGAAAAGTTGAAAAGTTGAAAAGTTGAAAAGTTGAAAAGTTGAAAAGTTGAAAAGTTGAAAAGTTGAAAAGTTGAAAAGTTGAAAAGTTGAAAAGTTGAAAAGTTGAAAAGTTGAAAAGTTGAAAAGTTGAAAAGTTGAAAAGTTGAAAAGTTGAAAAGTTGAAAAGTTGAAAAGTTGAAAAGTTGAAAAGTTGAAAAGTTGAAAAGTTGAAAAGTTGAAAAGTTGAAAAGTTGAAAAGTTGAAAAGTTGAAAAGTTGAAAAGTTGAAAAGTTGAAAAGTTGAAAAGTTGAAAAGTTGAAAAGTTGAAAAGTTGAAAAGTTGAAAAGTTGAAAAGTTGAAAAGTTGAAAAGTTGAAAAGTTGAAAAGTTGAAAAGTTGAAAAGTTGAAAAGTTGAAAAGTTGAAAAGTTGAAAAGTTGAAAAGTTGAAAAGTTGAAAAGTTGAAAAGTTGAAAAGTTGAAAAGTTGAAAAGTTGAAAAGTTGAAAAGTTGAAAAGTTGAAAAGTTGAAAAGTTGAAAAGTTGAAAAGTTGAAAAGTTGAAAAGTTGAAAAGTTGAAAAGTTGAAAAGTTGAAAAGTTGAAAAGTTGAAAAGTTGAAAAGTTGAAAAGTTGAAAAGTTGAAAAGTTGAAAAGTTGAAAAGTTGAAAAGTTGAAAAGTTGAAAAGTTGAAAAGTTGAAAAGTTGAAAAGTTGAAAAGTTGAAAAGTTGAAAAGTTGAAAAGTTGAAAAGTTGAAAAGTTGAAAAGTTGAAAAGTTGAAAAGTTGAAAAGTTGAAAAGTTGAAAAGTTGAAAAGTTGAAAAGTTGAAAAGTTGAAAAGTTGAAAAGTTGAAAAGTTGAAAAGTTGAAAAGTTGAAAAGTTGAAAAGTTGAAAAGTTGAAAAGTTGAAAAGTTTAAAAGTTTAAAAGTTTAAAAGTTTAAAAGTTAAAAAGTTTAAAAGTTTAAAAGTTTAAAAGTTTAAAAGTTTAAAAGTTTAAAAGTTTAAAAGTTTAAAAGTTTAAAAGTTTAAAAGTTGAAAAGTTGAAAAGTTGAAAAGTTGAAAAGTTGAAAAGTTGAAAAGTTTAAAAGTTTAAAAGTTTAAAAGTTTAAAAGTTTAAAAGTTTAAAAGTTTAAAAGTTTAAAAGTTTAAAAGTTTAAAAGTTTAAAAGTTTAAAAGTTTAAAAGTTTAAAAGTTTAAAAGTTTAAAAGTTTAAAAGTTTAAAAGTTTAAAAGTTTAAAAGTTTAAAAGTTTAAAAGTTTAAAAGTTTAAAAGTTTAAAAGTTTAAAAGTTTAAAAGTTTAAAAGTTTAAAAGTTTAAAAGTTTAAAAGTTTAAAAGTTTAAAAGTTTAAAAGTTTAAAAGTTTAAAAGTTTAAAAGTTGAAAAGTTTAAAAGTTGAAAAGTTGAAAAGTTGAAAAGTTGAAAAGTTGAAAAGTTGAAAAGTTGAAAAGTTGAAAACTTGAAAACTTGAAAACTTGAAAACTTGAAAACTTGAAAAGTTGAAAAGGTGAAAAGGTGAAAAGTTGAAAAGTTGAAAAGTTGAAAAGTTGAAAAGTTGAAAAGTTGAAAAGTTGAAAAGTTGAATAGTTGAAAACTGTTGAAAACAGTTGAAAAGTTGAAAAGTTGAAAAGTTGAAAAGTTGAAAAGTTGAAAAGTTGAAAAGTTGAAAAGTTGAAAAGTTGAAAAGTTGAAAAGTTGAAAAGTTGAAAAGTTGAAAAGTTGAAAAGTTGAAAAGTTGAAAAGTTGAAAAGTTGAAAAGTTGAACAGTTGAAAAGTTGAAAAGTTGACAAGTTGAAAAGTTGAAAAGTTGAATAAATTGAAAGTTGAAAACGTTGAAAACGTTGAAAACAGTTGAAAACAGTTGAAAACAGTTGAAAACAGTTGAAAACAGTTGAAAACAGTTGAAAACAGTTCAAAACAGTTGAAAACAGTTGAAAACAGTTGAAAACAGTTGAAAACAGTTGAAAACAGTTGAAAACAGTTGAAAACAGTTGAAAACAGTTGAAAACAGTTGAAAACAGTTGAAAACAGTTGAAAACAGTTGAAAACAGTAGAAAACAGTTGAAAACAGTTGAAAACAGTTGAAAACAGTAGAAAACAGTTGAAAACAGTTGAAAACAGTTGAAAACAGTTGAAAACAGTTGAAAACAGTTGAAAACAGTTGAAAACAGTTGAAAACTTTGAATAGAGTTGAAAACAGTCGAAAACAGTTGAAAACAATTTAAAACAGTTGAAAACATTTGAGTAGAGATGAAAACACTCGAAAACAGTTGAAAACTTTGAATTGAGTTGAAAACAGTTGAAAACAATTGAAAATAGTTAAAAACAGTTGAAAACAGTTGAAAACAGTCGAAAACAGTTGAAAACAGTTGAAAACTTTGAATTGAGTTGAAAACATTCATCTTTTCTGTTAGTTTTTCTTTCACTTGGCTTCTCCAATATATATTTCCGCTCAGTCATTGCAAAAACTGAACATAGTCATGGCGGCTTTACGTCAAACTAAAAATTAATAAATCGTTAAAAACAATTGCGGTTTGATTTTCCGTAACAATCTGCTTCTGGTAGGAAAGGGCAGACAATCAATACAACCTTCATAGGGGTCTGTCGCTGACGATGTCCAGCCAGCGACTGGCACCATTAAGAAGGTGACAAGCGATTATAAATACACTCTCCTACTCAATGCTTGATCGGAAAAATAGGTATAAAGCGAGAGGACTAGTGTTTGATGAACAGAGAAGATGTTTGGATGTGAGATATCGGTCGGGTGAGACGGCCAGGATGTAGACCATGTTCGATGTACGTTGCTACTGTGTCTGTTTCGAGTTTTGCAGTGGCTAAAACAAGATCAGAGTGGCGAAATGGTAGCGCGTATGCACGGAATGCATAAGAACGCAGGTTCGAGTCCTGTCTCTGAGCGTATCTTTTTCCAAAAATTCATCTTTTCTGTTAGTTTTTCTTTCACTTGGCTTCTCCAATATATATTTCCGCTCAGTCATTGCAAAAACTCAATTGAAAATAGTTAAAAACAGTTGAAAACAGTCGAAAACAGTTGAAAACAGTTGAAAACATTTGAGTAGAGTTGAAAACAGTCGAAAACAGTTGAAAACAGTTCCAAACAGTTGAAAAAGTTGAATACAGTTGAAAACATTTGAATAGAGTTGAAAACAGTTAAAACTGTTTAAAACTGTTCAAAACTGTTCAAATCTGTTCAAAACTGTTCAAAACTGTTCAAAACTGTTCATAACTGTTCAAAACTGTTCAAAACTGTTCAAAACTGTTCAAAACTGTTCAAAACTGTTCAAAACTGTTCAAAACTGTTCAAAACTGTTCAAAACTGTTCAAAACTGTTCAAAACTGTTCAACAATGTTCAAAACTGTTCAAAACTGTTCAAAACTGTTCAAAACTGTTCAAAACAGTTCAAAACAGTTTAATAGTTCGATAATTCAGAAGTTTAACAGTTCGAAACAGCTCAACAATTCATCAGTTTTGAGAAAGAAAAATGACAGTTAAAGAGATGGAGAAAATCAAAGAGTTTAAAAAAAATGGCCTGGCGTTGACATTAAAAGACTCAAAAGATAGTTGAAAACTTAAAGACAATTACAGAAACAAAGACAGTCGAAAGGTCAAGGATAGTTAGATAAAATCGTTACTTTCAATGAGTCAAAGAGTCAAAACGACGGTCAAAAAGTGCAAGATGGTCAGAGAGTTTAAGATACTCAAAAAGTCAAAGACAATCAAAGAGCCTAAGACAGTCAAATAGTCAAAAAAGGGTTGAGCTTTAAGGACAATTACACACTAAAATATTGATACATATTAAACCAGTCAAAGTGTAAATGTATCAAAGATAATTAAAAAGTCAAAAATAGTCAAAGAATCAGAAACAGTGAAAGTTTTAAAGACTTTTGAACAGACAAAACAACGGTCAAAGTATACCAACTTGAACCGCAATATTTTCTTTTCACATCCAACTATAAGCATACAAATTGTTTCTAATGAAGCACCTTTTTGATATTGATTTTCCGTTTTTACCTTCAGCAGTTTGGCGGTGCACTCTTAAAAACTAATTACAATGCTCTCCCAATGGGGTAAACTTAACTGCATCGCACTACTTCACGGAACAGAGAACCGGTTCATTAGATTTTACATCGTTCTATGTTTTCCGGGTTAACTGGGAAGGCTAGGAAATTTTCGCAACAGTTCCTTCGATTATCGTTACAACAGGCGTTTCCTGGAACGACCTCACCTGCATGTACCGGGTCGAAGTAAGTTTCGTGCCTTATGTCGTGTTCGTTTCCCTTACCTGTAAGGAAGGAAGGAAAAAAGTATCGAGTACGGCGAGAGCCAAAGTTACGAAAGACTAACTTTTCTTATCTTCAGTGGCGATGGATGTTTGCTCCCATAACCGAGCAGCACTTTCACCGTCTCCGCCCACAAACCGAAATAACATTCCCCAATTGTTGGTGTAGTACAAAGAATGGAAAACCCGTCAACTGCAAAATTATGACTGAAATGGTAAAACTTGTACGGGGCTCCAACCCATCGGGAAAGACGGATTACAACGAAAAACAAAAAGAAGATTGGTGAACTGCGCGGTAGTCATAAACTGTGTTGTTAACCATCCGTTTCATTACTCGACAGCGGTGAAACACAAGGATCAACTACCGCGCCGAGTTCCTGTGCAGGAGGTGTGTGTCTCCGAACGACACAAAGGAAAATACGGGTGAAAGTTCACACCTTTTGATAGACGATGGGTTCCCCGCCATGCATTTCTCTTCTCTCTGCAACCAAACGATCCACGTCTATGCCAGTTCCCGATACAGAAGTTTTGACGTGACGCGAAAGCCGTGAAAGTAACCACCACCATCCTTCGGTGACTCGTAGTAAGTGGAATGATGCTCGAGTTTTGGGATGATTTGTTTTTTTTTCTTCTTTTGTGTCAACACAAATTGTTAAACACTTGTTAACGAAATAACCATATATGCGATGCGGGAACGGAACGAAGGTGGAATTTAGAATGAAGTATGTTGAGTTTGAAAAAAAGGAAAATAGGAAAACATACTTTTATCACATTTGGTTTTATTGGAACTCGTAAAATTATGTTAGTTTCATGTTACATACTAATGGCGTTTTTCATTGAAAAACACTGGTGGCGTGGATTGCTCTGGTTTTGCACTTCCGAGCAGAAATGACAATGAAACACCCTCAGAATATTGCATTTCTGCTCGAAAGTGCAAAATCGGAGCAATCCACGCCACCAGTGTTTTTCAATGAAAAGCGGCATAACATTTTTCGTCTTCGACTCGTCAGTACAGTTTATGTTGAAGGCAGACATAAAATTTCTGCTACTTACATAACACTTTTTTTATTTTTTTATATGCACCGAAGTGCAACGACTTAACTGTCGTTGCGAACGTAAACGAGATTCGACTTAAGCTGGCCGATTCATGTGATGTATTGAGGACTACCTCAAAATAGAAAAAAATAAAGCAATAGCGTGCATTAATGGAGCGATTAAAGACCGAAATCAACGGTTTAGAGCTCCAATTACTTGTCCATTCATCTTGTTCACCTGATTTGACCTCCTCGAACTAGTATCTGTTCCCAAACCTCAAATCATGTCTGAGAAATCGATGTGAGTTTCGTTATGGAAATTTAGATGGAACCTGTCTAGCTAAAGTAAGTTTGTACGGCCATCAACTAATATGACCTACAAATTTAGAAGATGTTTTCCGTTCTCCACGAATCTCAAAATCTATCAGAAGTCTTATGGATTTTTGTGCTTTATAAATGGACCTTCAGGAGGTCTTACACATAGCATGACAGTAAACGTTAAAAAATGTAATACAGTAACCATAGTTACACATAGTTTGTAATACGGACGGTTCTCTGTTGAATGGTCGTGCTGGTGCTGGTGTCTACTGTCGTGAAATTAGACTAGAGCAATCTCATTCACTTGGTAGATACTGTACTGTGTTCCAAGCAGAAATCTACGCGATTCTGTGTGAAGTACAATCGGCACTTCAGCAGAGGATCGGTGGTAAACGAATTTATTTTTGTTCCGACAGTCAGGCAGCCTTAAAAGCACTCAGTTCGAATGATTCATGGTCGAATCTGGTGATCGTATGTCGAACTCAAATTGAAGACCTCAGCATTTCAAATGCTGTTTACTTCTTATGGGTACCCGGCCATTCTGGTAGAGCTTGCTTCATTTAGAATTGGAACAAACTTTTGCTCATATTGTGGCGCTCCTGGTGGACGGATTTGAAAGTTCTTGACGCGCACGTGTCGGGAATTTTGTCAGCTTTACGTATGATTTTTGACATTCCGCAAATCGACTGTACTTTGTGAACAATCAACATGGAAGCCGAAAGAAGGGAGAAAATTGTGCACAGTTATTCGGATAATCCATTGTGAACTGCATCTAGGCTAGCTAAACAGCTGCAGCGCCCTTAGCAAATTTTCCTTCGAATTTGCTAGTATTGTAGAAAAAATAGGAAATTGTGAAGGAAACTCTCATATCAGCGTAGCTGCAACTTTCAGGTATAATTTTTTTTATAGAAGCGTGCACATTTTCGAGCATTAGTCATCGCAACGATGTTTAAAAAACTTTGTTATAAAACCATAGACAGTTCCGGGCATTATTCAGCGCAGCAATGTTGTAAAAACAAAGCTATTTTTCTACGGACACTGCCTTTGGCATAGTGACAGTGGTCTCGGCTTTCGGTAGAACTTCGGGAGAAAGTCGGATGAACTTTCTACTTGAAATCACAAGCTCGGCTTGTACTAGAATCTTCGGGCTTCACCCGAAAGTAAATGTTAGGACCTTAAAAACCCATAGTTGGGAAGAGTTAGTAACCAGTTCAGTTTTAAAGAGTTAGAGAGGTAGTCGTTATAAAAGGCAGTCGTTATTAAGTAGTTTTTTTTTCAAGTAGTCGGTTAGTCAGTCCAGTTTTAAAGAGTGAACGGTAGTTATTCGGACGGTCAGTTTTACGTGAGTTCAGTGTCAGTTCCAGTTCGTAGAACCCATGAGAAACTATATGAAACAAGACGGTGTCGAGAGTAACCCCAGCTTTGTGAACTCCAGGAAATTACAACTGTGAAGTGTTCCACCCAATATATCAGAGAATCAGAGTAAAATATTTCATCCAATGTGTTGGAAAATCTGTGATTGAGAATATTATGCATTCTCTTTATTGTTGTTTCGACCGCGAAAACTAAGAAGTAAAGTCCGGTCAAGAATATTATTCGAACATTCAAACAAGATTGTTGCCATAGTGTAAAAGCATGAAAATAGAACCGTGTTGTTTTGATTGAGAAGAAATAGTAATAAATAAACGATTCCAAACACGAACAGATTTATCACTTTCAATTAATTGAATAAAAGAAATATCCTCCTTGGGTATTTTCCTCCCGCCGCCGCTCGGCCGGAAACAACGAGGAGCCTGCAAGTGGTGACAGCGGTACTGTCCGCGGTGGAGAAGACGCGGTACGCTCAGCAAGGATACGCCAGGAGTACTGGAGAGGAATTCGAAATTGAGGATGTTGGGCGAAGCAGTATTAGTATGGTGAGTCTCCATTATTTTTCTGTTTAAAAGGAATTACCAATACTTGAATGTTTCCACTTATTGTGTGCGCTAAATCATTAGAAAGCAAAATGCAAGGAAAATCTATTTGGATGGCATTAGCGTGAAAATTTTTCTGATTTGTTTAACTCGCGCTCACAATGACCAATATTATTTTTCTAACTCCATTACACACAATCCATTAACTGGTAAACGATACCAGAACTTTTTCTCATGCCTACAACGGGTTTCTAGAACAGTTGTATACATTCCGTTGTTGAGTCATTTGGCAAGCAATAATTTTGTTCAAGTTTCCTTGAAAACTGCGGACGTATAGATTACGCTCACAGTTGATTTGTTTACGTTTTGACCACGGTCAATACGAGCGCATGTGTTGGAGAGAAAAAAAAAACAACACCGTGATAATACTTACAAAAGTGACCATACTAGCATGAAGGCCTAAGTTTTTTTTTGCCTTCGTTGAAGAGACACGAATATCACGACCAGCTGAACAGTTAGCACTGGTGTAATGATTATAAGGTCAAGGTGACCAACCGAACCTCACGCGTATGAGCGAAGGAATCGGTAATTTGACGCATCATTTTGCGAATAAGCAAAAGTAGCCGTACTTCGACTGACATAACAAAGCAAGTCAGCGAGCTAGGCACCAGGAGTGCATGCCACGAGGTATATATATTTAAAACGGTGGTGAACCAACCCGTATGGGCGGAGCCTACCGAAAAATGCGTTGCTAGGCGACACACCAAAACAATCGCGGCCATATTTGCGGCTAAAAGTCGGCAACCGAAATAAGAACATAACACGGGAAAAAGAGGCGGTACGAGACAATAATAATAATAAGCCAACATTGACTTTGAGACGCTTACGGTAAACAATAACGGTCAACCACGAGTATGGTATGATGTTTCGTTGCAGCATATGCCGTCAATGAATTTAATTATTATTGAAGTTATCAAGAAAGCTATTTGTCTCAGGGCCACTACACTTCCCGCCAGGTGTGTGTGTGTTTTGTTTTTTTTTTTTCTGTTTGGGAATTTTGATTAGGAAAATGTGGGGCTATAGCAAGGACTCGTGAGAAATTTTAAGGTGTCCCCGCAAATGGACAGACTGAGCGAAATCGAAGAGTACATAAAAAGAGAACACGATAATGTATATAAAACAAAACACGACCAAGATCATTACAAGGCGTGTTAGGAAAAACTCAAGCGCTGAAAGAAGCCTTCGAGGAATATACCAATCTAGTGGAGCGTTGCGAATTTCGCTTAACAATTGATGATTGGAACAATTTAACAGATCGATATAGTATTATAAAGGAGAAGTATAACTCCTCGATAAAGATATTGGGCGGTTCAATCGTAATAGACCAAAATCCAGACCGCCCAGCAACACGCAGAGGAAATACCGTATGGAGCGTTATCAAGCGGTAGAAGGAAACTCGACGACGATTCAGTAGCCTTAAGCCAATCGTCGGAGTAGAACCGTCGACCGGAAACTGCGTGGTAAGATTTTGAAGACGATTAAGAGGAATCCTAATCTGTCGGACCGTGATTTGGCCAGAAAATTCGGTAATGCCCATAGTACCGTGGGTAGAACTCGACTCCGGGAAGGAATCAAGTCGTATCGAGCTAGCAAACAGCCAAATCGGACCATAAAACAGAATAGTGTGATCAAAATTTGTGCTCGGAAACTATATGACCAGGTGCTGACCAAGTTCGACGGGTGTCTTCTGATGGACTATGAAATCTCTGTCAAGGCTGACTTCCTGGCAAATCCCAGGTCAAAAATTTTACTTGGAAACGGCTCGGGGGGATGTTCCAGCCAAATTTAAATATGTTCTGACGACAAATTTGCAAGAAAATTTATGATTTGGCAGGGCATTTGCAGCTGTGGCAAAAAAAAACGAAAGTTTTCGTTATCCCGAATATTTTTGGCCAGATTTGGCAAGCTGTCGTTACAGCAAAGTCGTTCAAGAATGGTATGCAGAGAAAGGGGTCCAGTTTGTTCCGAAAACCCTTAACCCACCCAACCGCCCCCAGTTCCGCCCTATTGAGAAATACTGGGCAATCATGAAGAGGAGACTCAAGGCAAAGGGAAAGATTGTCACCTGGTGGAATAAGATAGCTAAAACGATGGACGAAGAAGGTGTGCGCCGCCTAATGAGCCGTGTTACAGGAAAAATTCGAGAATTCCTTCGAAACCGTGACGAATAATTTTCTCCATTTTTTTTTTAAAGTATGAAGAAAACGCTACATTTGTATAAGAAAAGATCTTGAATTCAATAATAAATAACTGAAATACAGTCCATTGTCTTTGTTTCAGTTCTATCTGAAGCAAGCTTTATCACTGGAAATTAATGGGCTGATGAGTTTTTGTTTCTCCATACATGGTTGAGTCTGTGTATGCGAAGCTAAAATTGAAGGATATTCTCTCGTTTCTCACCCAATGTGGTAAGGCGCTATAGTCAGAAGAGTTCATCGTTCTTCCTGGATTCTGTATTGACTTTAAATAGATTTTATCAGATTGTTTGGCAGCCTTTGTGGGAATTTACTTTTGCTCGTACATACTGCGAATCGTTCTGCATTCATTAGGAAATGCGAAATGGTGTCGCTTTTGTAAAATCTCTAAATCTTTTCGGAGGTTGGAGGTTTTATTGACTGTGCATTTTGGCTCCTGCAGATCGTTCAGCATCCTTTCGGAGATGCAGAACGATTTGTTTCTTTATGTTTTTCCACCTCACCCACTTCACAATTCCCTTCCATGTTCCTTTTAAAGACTGTCGCAGAAAGTATGGACGAAACAATAAACCGCTGCCATTTCGCAATGGTTCAGAATCTGTCAATTATTATGGCTCCGTTCTGTTGTTTACACTCTTCTCTCACCACTTGTGCAGTTGTTTATTCGTTTTCATTAGTTTGTTCCGAAATGCGTGGACTTTCAGCAGAACAACGTCGAAAAATTGTGTACAAATAGTGCATAGAACGCGGACTGACACTGAGAAAGATAGCAAAAACGGAAGGAGTAAGTGAAAAGCCGTGCGAAATGCAATCCGGAAGTTCGGTGAGAATAAACCGAAAACGGGTCGAAGAAAGGTCCTGCTAACCCTCAGTTAGATAAACGTATACTGAAGGCGTTCGAGCAAAAGAAGGAGGTTTCAGTTCGGGGTGTGACCGAAAACGTGGGCACTTCGAAGTCAAATGTTCTTCGTGCTAAAGAACGTTTGAATCTTCGAACCTATAAGAAGCAGAAACAACCAAAACGTAATCCGAAACAAGAAGCATCGATCAGGCCGAGGGTTCGAAAGCTGTACAATACGATTCTTGCTGGAAATTTGAACTGCATAATCATGGACGACGAAACCTACATGAAACTCGATTACAAATCCTTGCCGGAACCACAATATTATACGGTGCGAGAAGGGCAAGTGTTAAACCAGTCCGAGACATCGATTGAAGTCGAAAATTTTGGTAAGAAAGCTATGGTCTGCAAGCAATTTGTAGCTGCGGTAGGATTTCGAAACCCTTCATCACCAGTGCTTCAATGAACAGCGGAATATACATCAAGAAATGTTTAAAAAAAAACGACCTCTACCCATGAGTCGAAGCCACAAGGATCCTGTTGTCTTCTGGCCAGATCTTGCTTCTTGCCACTACTCGAAATCAACGGTAGAATGGTATACTACCAAAAATGTCACTTTCGTCCCAAAAGACACGAATCCACCAAATTGCCCACAACTTCGACTAATTGAGGAATTTTGGGCATTAACGAAGGCACATCCCACGAAACATGTCTTGGCAGCCGAAACCATTCAACAGTTCGAAAAAGATTGGAAAAAAGTGTCAAAACTTGTCGCCAAGAAGTCTGTACGGAATTTAATGAGGAACGTTCGCAAGAGGGTGCGCCAGCTAGTCTACTACGGCTAAGTAGCAAATGTTGAGAATAATATTCTATTGTTGTAGTCTAATATTATCAGTATATAGAATAAAATTCGAATATCTAACACTTGTGAATTATTTACAGCGAAATCAAAGTGCGTTCATACTTTCTGGGACAGTCTTTATCCTTCCCTTCCCATCAGGAAATTGATAAGAATATACGGCATGGTACAAATCTTCAAAAAACTAGGGGAACGTGTAACTTGAGCCAATTAGTTCTGATTCTTGATTACTGATATTTAAGAATATAAGCTTTTCGAAGAGAATCGCAAAATGAGTTATTAAATTACATACTCCAACACTTCAACTTCCCGGTAAATATGTCACTGTCAGTGGGCTGAAAAATATTTTCATTCTTTTTATATCGATTTTTTCGAAAACGTGTTTTTCTAGGGATGATTCAGTTTTTTACCAAAAACACTATTAAATTTTGGAAGGTAGTATGAAGCATAGCTTATCGTTTGCTTGAAAAAAACATTCCCGATGAAAGAAAAAAAAACAATAGCTCCCAAATCGACCCAGAAAAACAAATGTTTCCCCAGTTATACAGTACTGGGGTTTTTGAAGGATCGTACACTTGTGGTTACCCGTAAAAAAAATTAACCATTGATTTTACAGCATAAACAATTGATTCACAATTAGATCTATGGGTTACAATACATTTTATTGTATCATGACAAGATTTTTTTCATTTCCAAAGATTCAATATGTTGTTTATACGATTCTACAATTGAATTTATTGTACTCGTGGTGTTTTAAACAATATGCAAACTGTACATTTGATTGTTTTCCAAGAAAACATTTATGAGAAAATTTTATGATTTGAATTGTTACGATACTTAACAACCTATGCATTCTATTGTAAAAAGCATATTCACAAATAATTGAATAGTGTATAACAATTTATTAAAATATTTTTCAATGATCAAAGCAAAATTGTGGAAGGGTTTGTAACAGTAAATCGTATTGTTTTTCTAGAATATTTTTTATTCGGGTAATGCGTGTTGAAATTTGAAGAATTCTTGTTGAATATTTCTTTCCTGGAATCTATGCAAGGAGTGGCTTGATGTATGTTCCATCCTCCAGTACCACACAATCTTAGTTCACTTTGGGATTTGAATTGGTCGTGACTACTTACTCTTATGGACTTATTGCACTATACTGTGGATTTTTCAAGTGAGGTTTTTTTTCATGCAGGTTTACGAAGTTACGCGGTGCGTATCCCGCCCAGTGTACCACTTAACGTGAATCATTTCCAACAATTCACCTTCTACCAAACTTTTTATGTTTTAAACGATTATTCTTTAAACCATCTCACTGTTCTTTTTTTCTACGTTCAATGCTTCGTCAAATGCTCCGGCCTTGATCTGTAACTCCCAGATGAACGTGCGAATCAAAATGTGTAGTTTTAATCGTTGGCACGGATCATCCCTCGTGATGCTGCTTCATCAGACTCGTTACGCGAAAATATCATGCCGGCGTGTTCCATTGTTCCCGCGCGGCCCGGCCCAGCCCGGCCGGCACTCGTCCGCAGCTTGCACGCGAGTCAAAAAGTGACATTCTGACCCGTAATCCCCGGGGCGAATCTTGATTAATTCCAGCAATGGAAAAGCTGAGTGCTGTGCTCTTCTGAAACTGAAAGCCACTGACTTGAACTGTTCCGCCCCGTAGTGTGTGCGGGTGGGTGGAGTTACAACGCGCCAGCTCCGACCATGGCCGAGCTAAGCCATAACCAAAACGGATTATAGTCTGAAACATTTGTTTCGCTATTCGAGCAGCAGGGCCACGCTTCTATCGTCCCTGCTTTCTAGTTCTGAATCGGGTGAGCAGACAATCAGATGAGGAGCGCAATCTAGATGCTGCGATGGCCCTACAGTTCAACCGGAAGAAAACGGTTGCAATCAAAAAACGGCCGGGAAAAACTTCCCGGGAAATGCAGCTGGCAAATAGTCTCCCGGGGAAAGAGCGGCAATAATTGAGCGGGACGTTAGGCCACATTTTTGCGCAAGATAGAATGCTCCTGTCACAAAAGTTTTCCCGTTGGCAGCTGACTTTTTACTTGCTATTTGAGATTTTATGTTCAGGGCTTTCACTGTTTACCGGAATGTAACGTTGGGGTACTTTTTAATTTTAAGTTGTTGCTGAGCTACGGCATTTGTTATGTCCGAGGAGAAACTGATTTATTCTAACTGTTGCCAGAAATACATCTGCGTCTTTGAATAATGTGTTAATTTTGCTGGTCATTTTCTGTAACAGTGACGCAAAGAATAATTGATATGGCTATTACTTACTCCCAGTTTTGTATTCGACCTGGCTTCTTTGGAGTTGATTTACCTGAAAATTGAGAAAAAAAACTGTATGAAAAAGTATTTCGAGTCTTTTATGAAGTATGCTGAACGTCTTACAGATATAATGATCTAAACACGCGGTTGTTTTACAGCAGAATATTTGCTCTTGTGTGTAATTTTCATTACATGCTCACCAAGGTATGTAAACTTTAGTTCAGTCTCTGAGCATAGTTAGTACTTAACACTTACAACATACTCTTTGTCTTAGATGTTTTCATAAGAAAAAGAATTCTATGGCACACGTTAAAATTAAACCAAATAGAAGTGAGAAAATTGCACCCTGCATGGGAAACCGAGCTTTGCTTCAAATCTAGTGAGCCTTGACCGAAACTGCATACATTGGAAGCTAAGTTTTACCCTAATGAAACGGCCACTATAAGCACGTTTCTCTCGAACGAAACAAACTGAAACTGTTAACGAGGAGTTTGTCCGAATGCAGCTGCACAAACCACACAAAAGAAAAACACATCTCGACTGAAGTCCTGCAACGATTCACCGGTCAGTAGATTAACCCCCGGGGGCTACCAGCATTTGCCTGCTTAGAGAAACTTTTTCGCTCCCGTTGCTGATTCGCTTTTGGCAAGGAATGATTTTTCATTTTCAACCGACGAGCTTAAATCATTCGGTTCGCTAGACTTCCAAACAGATCCATCCAGTGACCAGCAACTGGGGTGGAAAAAAGCTACTGATTCCAATTTGCCTGAACACACACAAACAAAGTCCATTTCCGAGTTTATCTGCTTTTCCTCAGTGGTACCGTTTTCCCCCTACTTTCGCTTGAGGGCATTGCATTGAATTAGAACTTGCGACCGCCATCCATTCAAACTGTTCTTGTTGGGCGTCGCATTCGCCCCGAAAGAAAACCACGGCGAGCGCATAAAGCATCCTTCGAAATAGGACGTCATTTTTATTCAATATTTTTTGCGGGAACTAAAATGTAAAGCTAATAAAGCTAGCTGGGAGAAAACTTAATATTCTAGTTTTCGCAAAAAAACAACTTCGCAGGTTCGTTACAGGTGCTTTCCGGACTACTGTTGTTTGCGCAAATTGTTCAAAACAGAAGTCAAACAAAAAGAAATCAGTAACAACACGAAAACATAGAAAAAATACTGCAAAAATGATACGATCCGGAAAATTTGTAAAATAATGAAAGTAAGGTATAATATTTGAGCGTGTGTTTAAGCTGTCCCAAATCCTACTCTCTGGCAGCAGTTTACAGCAAAAAAAAATCCATGTGTTTGGTTCATACATGCAAATAACTTTAGTCTAGGACTCAGGAAGTGTTTACTCAGTCGAATTTCGATTACCCATTTCGTATACAAAGCTAATCGTGTTCCGAGGTCATCGTTCCATCGACAGGCCCCGCCTTAATGTTATGTTTACATCAAATGGATTCAAACATAACAAAAAGACTTCTTGCAAATGGCAAGCAATCGACGCGTATTTAACTTAAGTTTGCACCCGATGTCCTATTTCTAACCAATCTTACAAAAAGTCTTAAAAGTCTTAAAAGTCTTAAAAGTCTTAAAAGTCTTAAAAGTCTTAAAAGTCTTAAAAGTCTTAAAAGTCTTAAAAGTCTTAAAAGTCTTAAAAGTCTTAAAAGTCTTAAAAGTCTTAAAAGTCTTAAAAGTCTTAAAAGCCTTAAAAGTCTTAAAAGTCTTAAAAGTCTTAAAAGTCTTAAAAGTCTTAAAAGTCTTAAAAGTCTTAAAAGTCTTAATAGTCTTAAAAGTCTTAAAAGTCTTAAAAGTCTTAAAAGTCTTAAAAGTCTTAAAAGTCTTAAAAGTCTTAAAAGTCTCAAAAGTCTTAAAAGTCTTAAAAGTCTTAAAAGTCTTAAAAGTCTTAAAAGTCTTAAAAGTCTTAAAAGTCTTAAAAGTCTTAAAAGTCTTAAAAGTCTTAAAAGTATTAAAAGTCTTAAAAGTCTTCCAAGTCTTCCAAGCCTCTTCAAGACTTCCAAGTCTTCCAAGTCTTCCAAGTCTTCCAAGTTTACCAAGTCTTCCAAGTCTTCCAAATCTTCCAAATCTTCCAAATCTTCCAAGTCTTTCAAGTCTTCCAAGTCTTCCAAGTCTTCCAAGTCTTCCAAGTCTTCCAAGTCTTCCAGGTCTTCCAAGTCTTCCAAGTCTTCCAAAGTCTTGTCTTTCAAATCTTCCAAGTCTTCCAAATCTTCCAAGTTTTCCAAGTCTTCCAAGGCTTTCTGATCGTCTGTAGAAAGACGTGATCCATAAACAAAACCAATTGGTAAATTGAAAACGAAATCAAGTTTTTCTTTTCCATTCACGAAACCAAATTTCCGTCATCACAACCACCTGCTACCAAGAAAAACCCGACTGCAAAGGCCGTTGCCGTTGGTGGTCGGGAGACCGAACAAAAAAACTTCGAGCAAAAGCAATCGAAATACATTAGCTTCTGGGTGCTTGCCTGATCCAGGCCCCTCGGCTGCAGTAAACCAGTGAACAAAACGTTGCACTGGAAGAAACAAACCGGTCGTTTTTTGTGTAGTCACCGCTACGGATGAAAATACAACGCCACAAATTGATTCCATTTCCCCATTCCAACGAACCGTGTCAGGTTTCTCCCGTTGATTTCTTAGTAATGGAATAACATTTCGAACATATCACTTGCCCGGTTGACAAATTGAAAAGGCACCCAGTGAAGCGAAGTTCGGAACACGTTGTGCCATAATTTTAAATTGAATTGGGAAACGTTTGATGGTGGGAAACCGAAACCATAAGAATTTATTAGGGCCAACTGTTTAACAGGATTGAAAACTGAAATGATCATGTCGGAAGATTTACATTGCAATAATTATGAAACACGACATAATCATTAAATCCAATCATTCAACCCATTAGACCTGTGGCAGAATTACCATCATCGAACCGTAGGCTCGGACTCATCGATAACCGTGACACACACACACACACGAGCGCATTAACCGCAATCCGCGTTCGGGACAAAATGGGGTTACCGAACTTTTCGCAGCTCGTTGCGTCTGCCATCACATTGACACCGAAACGAACACATCACTGGCGCCCGAATTGCCCGCGGTAATCCCGGCTGACCCCAAATTGGATTAATTTATTCTGCTTGGCATGTGAGGGATCGGACCTCCGGAGTGTGCCTTACGAGAGGGGGAAGCCATAACCGGTCCCACCGGGCACTCTAATCGGAAAGTGAGTTTTATTTCGTTGTCCTAGCCAGCTTAGGTGGTCCTTTCCCATTAACCTGCGCTGTTGGTGGGGTTTCGTCCTGACAGCGGAAATGTAATTTGCATGTTTTAATAGGGTCATCTCGGTGTTTCTAGCGATCCGGTAAGTATTCGAGATGAGGTATTTTTTTTTCTTGTACCAGCTAAGGGGCCTAGTGGAAAGTTATAATTGCTCTTCAAAGAGATTGCTGTCAAACGATTAAATATATGCTGTGTTTTGATAAGTTGGAACGATAAAACACTCCAGTCAATTTGTATCTCGACGTCGTCAGGTTTGCTGGAAAATCACCACCCATCGAATGAATTTCCGAAGGATTTGGCCCATACATATTTGAAATCGTATTGTGAAGCTTTATCATCTCTTAAAGAAACATGAATAACTTTTGGAAAATAATTAGCCGTATAATTTTTATTCCACTTTCAACTTTTTTCCGGAACGACAACCAAGCGAGCAATTGGGAGTTGCTGATTACTACTGCCACTGCTGCTACTGGTTCTGGTAATGCCACCACAGTTTTCCCAGAGAATATGGGCTACAAACTTTCTTAGTTTACTCAGTCAGCACCCTTCCAGTACAGATGTTCCGGGGGAAGGAGAAAACGTAAATTGGTGTGTTTATTAGAATCGAGAAAATACTGTTCGAACCCCGTCTATTTTTCTATCGATTAAAGATTGTTTGGAATTTAACATCAATTTAGGATTTTAGGTGGCACAAAACTTTAGTTCACTCGTACTGCATAATACCCGACTGTTGAGTTGCAATTTCATTCACCGGCTGGAGGTACTTACTCTGCTGACTGTTTAAATAAAAGCAAAATGAAGAAGAAGAAGAAAGGACAAAGAAAACAGCACACACAAAAAACCCAAGCTGCTTCCAAGGACAATGAGAGAAAAAAATACATGAATAAATTAACATAATAACTATCATGAAAATGTGCTTTCCATTTGTTTACGACACACTAGAGTCACTGGAGAGTGACATGACCCAAGTTCCGTTCCGGTAGGGATACTAATAGTACTGAGAACTCGTACTACAATGGCAGCTCCGTACGACGACCGGGCAGAACTGTTGCAAAGCTAGAGCTTTACGTAAGGCCAGATATGATCCTAGGGGAGACTGTTACACTTGGGTATGGTTTGTAGGGATTATTCTGGAAAATGTTTATTGTTTTTAATATGACCAGGGATCACGGTACAGAAAAAAATGACGCTTGTTGCAAGTTCTGCTAATCAGTTTAAGAAATAAAGTAATCCTCACGAGAGTACTAAGCTTTGTGCTAGTGCAAGTCAGTAAAACTACACTCTTTGAAAAAATGAAACTTACACTTGATATTAATTTAAACATTATTATTATTTAAAAACATTCAAACACTATTAAATGTGTCTGTTTTGATGTCAAATTTAACTGAATTAGCTGTGAAATTCAAGATATGATTCATTTTTGAATGCTGTGAAATGTAAATTTAAGTGATTTTTGATTTTTTTTGCTTTGAAATGTAAATTTAAGTGATCTATGGAGTGGAAAATTTACACGATTTTTTCGTAGTATGTGAAACATCATTTTCTTAAGAATATGTTGGATGTATTACTTGAACTAAGAGCATATCAATGCCCTAGAGAAAGTGCTGAAAAACACAAACGAACGATCAGTTCTTCGGAGAGAAACCTTTTTTAAAGAATTCATTTTGTAACTTCCACTACCTTTTTGCCTTTCTCATATAGAAAGGCTATGCAATCACTGTGAAAATCAACTTTTTAACCGAGGCCCGGAGGGCCGAATGTCATATACCATTCGACTCAGCTCGACGAACTGAGCAAATGTCTGTGTGTGTGTGTGTGTGTATGTGTGTGTATGTAACAAAAATATGCACTCACTTTTCTCAGAGATGGCTAAACCGATTTTCACAAACAAAGATTCAAATGAAAGGTCTTATAGTCCCATAGACTGCTATTGAATTTCATTCCGATCCGACTTCCGGTTCCGGAGATATAGGATGATATGTACCAAAAAGGTGAAAAAAATATGCACTCACTTTTTTCAGAGATGGCTGAACCGATTTTCACAAACTAAGATTTAAATAAAAGGTATTACGGTGCCATAGCTTGCTATTGAATTTCATTTGAATGTGAAAGAAGAAGAAAACACAAAATGCACAAGGCGTGCTTTGTTCTATTTCGTACACGTTGTGTAGTGATGTCAATAATAATATTAATAATAATAATAATAATAATAATAATAATAATAATAATAATAATAATAATAATAATAATAATAATAATAATAATAATAATAATAATAATAATAATAATAATAATAATAATAATAATAATCCTATTACATGTTTTATGCTGTTTAGCTTGACTTACATATGCAGAAGTAACAGAAACGCAGGTTCGTTTCGTTTGTTAGATTTCGTTTAATTGGTTTAATCGAAATAAAGCATGAGATAGTAAGTATAGGTTTAACTACGTTCAAAACTGTTCCAATTTGTAGGTCATATTTGTTAGTAGTTAAGGAACCAACTTCCGCTATTCCGTTTATCTGAATCCGGTTTCGGAAGAATTGGAAATAGTGATCAAAACCAAAAAGGATCTCACTCACTTTTCTTGGAAATGGCCAAATTGATTTTCACAAATTTATAGGTTCAAAAGAAAAGTCTTACAATTTCATACGGAATTCCTAAATTTGTTGTGGATACAACTTTCGGTTCCGGAACTACAGGTTAAACAGGATTTATAGAGTTTGTGAGATTAGATCCGAACAAATTATCCTATTTCTACTCAATAAACAGTTGTTTTGCGAATTTCACGGTTATATTTATGATGTAATGAGTAATATGAGAAAGGCATCACTACACCACTAGGTGGATTAAAATAGGTTTTTTGACGTAAATACGCCTAACTTTACTATGAAGCACCTTTTCAATTTTCGTTGCTTACAAGAATGGCCAGAACTTAATCGTGAATAACTCTTGTTGTATTTACCGCAACAAAAAAAAACCGCAACAACAACAAAATTATTGGTAAAATTTTCAGCAGTGTTAGATAACCACTAACAACTCAAAATTAAAGTTTCCTAAAAGATTTGGTGTGAACGAACAATAAGAAAAAAATCAGGGCCAAAATAAGGCGAGCGAGATTTCATCCGCATCAATAGAACGATTCATCCAACAAAGCTTGTGGTGTAAAACCGACACATGGAAATATGTAACATTTTCAGTGATTGAGTGCAGTGGGCTTACGACACGGTTTATTTGCTAGTAAAACAAGCACTAACTATGTATAAGTATTTTTAATTGACTAATATTAAGAAGACATATTTGTGCATGTCGTTCAAGACGGTCAATTTTGTCATTCAATAGATTACAAAAATGGTCTTATAATGAACTAAATTACATGTAATTTTGTGAAAGTATCTGATTCCTTTGAAGTCAAAATTCGAATAGAATTCTGAAAATGATAAGTTTCGCAACAATTCATGCTATCATTTTACAGTACTAGCTCCGACAATTTCAGTTTTCAAATCTAAATCAGTATTAGTCTAATCTAAAAGTCTGCATTCAACACTAAATCCATTGATACCTAAATCGGTTCCGTACCAACGAAGATTTTTGACTGTTTCTGAGGTTTGATAGTCGGAATGTTAAGAAATGGAGAACTGCTCAAGTCCGAGCGAGTCGCGCTGCTCCGAGCGTGCAGGTTGTAGTTGAAAAATTCACTGATTCGAAAGTATGAATCTTTCCACTCCAAAACTTTGCCAGAATTTAGACAAAATCCTGAGGCTACTTTTTTCAGCTAAAAAAAATGAGACCCAAGAAAAATTTTTATTTGTTTATGAACTTCAAACTTTTTTCATTAAATAATTAATAAGGTTATTATTTGAAATCGCTTATTTGAAAGCTAAGGAAAAGAAGCACATATCATGTCTGGAACGAATGTTTGTGTTTTTGTTAGATTTTTCAATACAGACTGTTGAAAAAAGACTCTTTTTTGTGAACGCGGAACTTCAAAAAATCATTTTTCAAAAATTACACGTATCAACGTATTGAAATAAAAAAATACACATAGAGTATCTCCGAGTTCTTAACCGAAAAAAAAAACAATCTGATGGAGAAAAAATTTTGGTGGCTGATTTTATGTGGAATGTCTCATGCATAAAATACTACTTGGAATGAAAAGTCCCGGGGACTCTCACAGAAAAAAACGTGAATAGTTTCGAACCGTGTATATTTTTGTTAAGAACAAGCCTATAGATGACCCAATACCAAATATCATGACAATCTATCCACTAGTGTTTGAATAACAGCTGATCGAGTCAGACGAGTTCTAGTTTTCATCAAGCTATGGAAAAAGCCGCACCAGCGCATTCATGGATGGAAGCAACGGAGAAATTTATTGATTTGCGGCACGGATTGGTCCACCATCAACCGTATTTTTCAGACCTGGCCCTCAAAGCAAAGCAAAGTCTTGGCACTACGTTCCTTCCGTGGAATTTGGCCTTTCTGTTTCAACAGACTTCGCAGCCGATTCTTAGCGTATCGGAAAATGTGTGTGTGTGTGTGTGTGTGTGTGTGTGTGTTTGTGTGTGTGTTTGTGCGTGTGTGTGGGGGGGGGGGGCGTATGTGTGTGTGCGTATGTGTGTATGTGTGTGTGCACTTTTCGAAGATATTTGAACGCGCTCAATTTTCTCAGAGATGGCTGAACCGATTTTAACAAACTTGGGCTGCTGCCCGGTGCTAAAGGTTTGACAATTTTTGATCTTGAAAAAGCACCGAAAATTTTTTTTGATGACGAAACTCTTAAAACTGCATGAAACATCGAAATTTAGTGTCATCTCAAAAAAAAATTTTTTTTTTAAAATCAACTTTCTGGGACTTTCATATTTTTTCATATTTTTTCTAAGTCCCAAAAAGTCGACTTTTTCAAAAAATTTTTTTTCCGAGATGACACTAAATCTCGACGTTTCATGCAATTCTAAGCCTTTTGGTATCAAAAATTTTTTTCGATTTCGAAAATTTCGTGTACTCCCCCCTATGGTGATTTTTGAAAATATATGAAAATTCCACTAAGTGGACTAAGAAGGCTTTTTTTTAGATTAGCATCACTGTTCTCATACAAATAGGCAACGCAAATGTCACGCACTAGTTTGGAAAAATGATGCTGACTGTGTGACATAAACACTGAAGCATGCTTTTGTGAACTACTCGAATCAATCTGAATCAATTGGTGTCAAAATTAGTATCCAAAATTATTTAATAAAATTATGAAACATATTTTCATGAGACTGTTATGAAAATAGAGAAAGGCATTACCACACCACTAGATGGAAGAGCATCAAAATGTTAAAGGTCCGATGGGTCAAGTGCATCGTTCTAGATGGAGATTACTCTGAAGAATAAAAAGCTTTTCACTGTAAAAAATAGACTTTTTCTTCGTTAGGTCCGGGACCTCTAATTTCATGTAGTAATGGTGGAAAAAGTGTGGGTAGTAAGTGTTCAAATTTATCTATTTATTTATTTATTCGTCGAACAAATGTAGACTACAAACAAAAAAGGTTACAATTGTATCTTATATGCTATACATTATTTCTACGATTTGGTTTCAATTTTTCTTTCATTTGTTTCCTGGGCATAGTTAGATCGATTTTTTGGCAGTTTTCGTTATAAAAGCGCATCATTTGATTAATAGGATTATTTTTGGCATAATTTGTTTTATATTTTTTTCCCGAGAATATTTCATGACTTCTGCGATGGCGACTAGGAGCATAAAATTTTAGTTGTGAAAGCAATGATTCAGATTGTACTCGTTGAGAAATAATGTCGTTGATAAAATGAAGCATTGTAGATTTGCGGCGTTCTTCGAGTGTTTGTAAGTTTATGAGCATACAACGCGCTTTATATGATGGAAGAGGAAATGTAGTCCAGTTTAGTCTACGAAGCGCATACAGTAGAAATTGTTTTTGAACAGATTCGATGCATTCTACGTGTACGGAGGTACATGGGTTCCATACTATGCTGGAGTATTCCAAAATTGGCCTGACGTAAGTTGTATATAATAATTTTATTGTGTAAGGGTGAAGGGTGAAAATTATGAAAAGGCTAACATACTATTTGCTTTATTGTTAATTGTATTATAATGCTCCACGAAAGTCTTGAGTCTAAAAAAATCTCTAATATTTTTTCTACAGGTTGGTTTCCTAAATATATGTTAATAGTAGAAGACATGATTTTTCTACTAAACGTTTCTGAACTACATTTTGTAACGTTTAGTTGGAGTAAGCTTTTATTGCACCAAATGTTGAATACGTTGATTTCATGTTGGAATACGTCAGCATCTAAAGCATTTTTTATTTCCATAAAGAGCTTCATGTCGTCTGCATATACAAGTAATTTCAGATGTTTGAGTAAGAAGGAAATGTTGTTTATGTACAAGATAAAAATAAGAGGGCCTAAATGTGAATCTTGGGGAACACCTGAAGTGACATTTATTGATTTTGAGTATGTGTTTTAATAGCGTACAATTTGTTTACGTTTTGCGAGATATGATTCAAGCCATTCCAAAAGTTTTTGTTCAAGTCATATTTTTCAATTTTGAATAGTAATAATGCTATGTCAATTCTGTCGAAAGCTTTGCTGAAGTCAGTACAGAGAGTTTCGACATAATTTCCATTGTCCATAGCTTCCAAAGTGAATGTAATGAATTCCAGGAGATTTGTTGAAAAAGCCATGTTGTTTTGGGGTTATGTAATTTCTTGCTTATTGGAATATTTTCCCATTGATAATTTTTTCAAATAATTTTGGAATGCACGAGATAATGGCAATTCCTCGATAATTACGTTTAAAGACCGGTACTAAGAAGGAGGATTTCCATGTTTCTGTTCTTAGTTCTTAGAGTCTTTAGAGATAGGTTGAAGAGATGTTGCAATGGTGTTGTGAGCTCAGTAGCTAATTGTTTCAAAAATATTGGTGCTATTCCGTTAGGTCCAGGTCCCTTTGCTGCGTTGAGGTTTTCAAGTGCATTGAATATTTCTTGCTTTGATAATTGATGGACACTGATGTCATTGGAAAGCTCCGGTATAGAGGAAAAGTAGTCACGTTCACTATCTGTTTCGGCATACGATGTATATATTTCTTGGAAAAAATTTGCAAATAAATTACAAATTTCTAGGTTCATCTGGGAAGGAAATTCTTCAGTTTTGTTTTAGCATAGCTAAAGAAATTTTTAGGATGCTCTTCGATTTCGATTTCGACTTTAAAGTTACATTCTTCGTGTGCCAAGTTGATTGCTATTTTCAGGTCATTGCAAATGTCGAGGTAGTTTTGTAGATTGATAACACTTTTATCTTTTCTATAAGTCTTATATGCTTTCTGCTTTCTATTTTTTAGGTTTTTCAATTGCGGGTTGAACCAGACAAGCAATTTGCTATTGTGACTTCTTCATCTTCTTTTTACTGGTACAATTTCCGAAATTAAGTTGTTAATAATTAGATAGAATTTTTCCACTACTTCATTGACGTTTCCTTCTCTACTCAAAATATTTTGCCAGTTTAATGTACTTAGTCTACGTTTTGCTTCTTCGAAATTCATTTTGCGGTATTCCGGCACTTCCTCGTATTCTATTTCGTTAGGGAGAGACATGTTATGCATAAAAATGGAGTATTCAATTGCTGTGTGAATTGCTTCATTTTTCCAGAGTGGATTTGGTGAGGCATTCACACAGAAGTCTTCGGTACAGTTTGTGAAAAGAAGATCAAGATATGAATTTTGTTTATTTTTCACCGAATTTATTTGGTTTAAGTCGAATAAAGAGATTTGGTCGAAAGGAAAATGAAGTGTTTCATTTTCTCCTGCACGGTTTCTACGGTTTGAAAGAATAGCTCGAAAGTTGTTTTGTTAGCATTGTCAGGGACACCGAGCCAAAAATATGTTTTTGTCCTGATATAAATACTTTGGTCCAAACATCTTCAACTTCTTCGTGTTTATTTGTTTCAATTTTGTCGGATGAAAAGTCAGCACTTACTGCAATGAAGACTCCACCTCCAGATTTTTTGTTGGATAGTGCTAAGTTACGGTCATGCCGGAATACGTTACAGTTATTTCCAAAAATTTCTTCGCATTTTTCGCCTTCATCCCAACTACTTTCAGTTCCAAGAATAACTGAGAAAAAAGATGATAAAATATTTTGTTGAATTTTGGCTGGGCTTTTCATGCGATTGAAATTCTAACAGTAGACAAGAATTTCAATCGCATTCTGTTGTAAATGCGAAGAAATTTTAGGATTTGAATGAAGTGTAGTGTCACTTACATCATTATAGAATACTACCTCAATAGAGGGCGTCGTTATTTCCAAAAATTCGGCCTTATAAAATTGTGTTCGGCTTCCCGGATTAGTTGGAGTCGGCGGTTGTGTTCATTTGTTCTCTGGTACGCGTGAACCGATTCAGAATTTTTTTTTACCTGAATGGTGAAATTTATGCGAAGGTTTAAAGATATATTATCTTAGGAAAATACATCGATAAAGCGGAGAAAATACAGAGAATTTGTTTGGTATAGAATTGAACATTTTCCACTCAATGCTTACTAGATCTTCGATGATTGTTTGGCGCGTATCGAGTGGTGAAATGCTAGTCCACTGGAGAACAAAATATGAATACTAGATTATTAACAAAATCGTTAGACGTGCAACCAGCTGTTTGGTGTGGTAATTATACTGAGCCTACTTGATCTATGTGCTTCACTATTTTGAAACACATAATCGATTAACTATGGGCACTTCTATTTTTTCTGTGGTACTGCGATATTCTTAGAACCAAATGAGAAATATTGTTTCTGATTTTATAACGTTGATTGAAAGTTGAAAAATCGGCAAAATAACCTTTAACTCAAACACCAAAACTGTTTTGCTCTCAGCCTTATGAAGCAATTCCATTTGAATTTGCCTTCTCGGACCAAAGAAAAAATCTTTCTGATCCTATATGCGGGGTTGTGAGTCGAACCCATCAGGCTATAACCGTCCCCAATTTTCATATTCTTTCTCCTTTAATAATCTCTATTTAGTAAATAAAGAAATAAAACGAAGAAATTTTTTTTAAGTCAATTTTCGAGTTTTGTCGAGAAAAGTTATGCAATTACTGTAAAAACCGACTTTTGAAAAGAGGTTCGTCGAGATTCTTTACAGTTAAATTCTCAGTCTGGATTATCATCATTTCTTGAGGACATCGACCTGCTTGATTTTTTTCCACAAGCGGTTTGAAGGCATCTCCGTATATACTGTATCGCAAACAATGAAAACAGCCATTTTAAACTTGTCATACTGTTACTGAAACATACAGTTTTTGTTAAACTGTGCCATTGTTATAGTTACTTCCTCTTGGCCTGATGATGAGCATAACTATAATTGTTAGTGCAATATGGTAAAATTCGTGATTTGCTGCACAATTATTCTTCAAGTGTTTTTGAACTTGTTCTACAATGATTTTTCGGTACTATTGTGAAAGACACATTGCACACAATCGATTTTTATTTGTTTGAAAAATTGTTCTCAACGTGTATTACATGAGTTACGATTTTGCAACAGCTGGGATTATTTTTCACGATCATCAAAATTTTTTATCAGTACTTTTGATTTCACGAGATACTTTTCTTTGGCGAAATCAAAAGAATTGTACGCGGCCGACATGTGGTTAGAAACAGGACGGTGCCACATGATACACCGTACGCGAAACCATACAGAATTGAACAGATCGAGTAGGTGTGGTGAAAAAATAATTTCAACTTTGCAATTACTGCCTAGAAAGTGTAATGTAGCGGTAAACATTGATGTGAACACTGAAGTGAACAAACATTTAGAAAGTTAATGATTTTTTTCATTTGTAAATTGACAGGTTGAAAATAAGTGATAAGTGTGCACAATCTATTTGATTTGTTATTCCGTTTCGTCTTTGACTGAGTCTAGTTAGTAGTTATAACTAATAAGTAAACTGCCAACGCACTGATGAGTCGAAGACGAAATGTAAGACCAATTAAAGTTTTCAGTATCGTTTCTAGTAACTTCAGCCATGTTGCAAGATAGTAATTTCGATCCCGCTTTCTTCTGCTTTTAATTTAATGCCATTAGCATTGTGAAAGAAATTTCACAGTGGCATGGAAAAAGGAGTCTAACCATTCTCCGAAATCCCCTACGGGCGAATTATATCTGGTTCTCCCAATGTCATGAGTGATTCCCGGGGGTGGGTAACCGGATGCAAACCGAAACAATTTGAATTCCGTTTTTTCCATTTTTTTTTTGCATTGCCCCACGCGGAACAACCTCTCAGAACAGGCAAACAATTGGAGTCCGAATAGTTAGATTTCACTGCCACTGTTATTATCCCAGCTGGTTGCAGTTTTTTTTGCTGTAAACCAAATCAGCTATTCATATTCATGTGTACTAGAATAAGTAATCGAGGCAACAAACTGTTGGTTTGTGGATGGCCGTTTGGTGGCCGTTTGTACCGAAATTGCGTGAGTGGTCACGATATTTCAGTACTATAAAAAGAGGAATATTCAACGAATAAAAAAATTTCTAGCTCACCAATGAACCAAACCTAATTACGTAGGCAACGGAAGTTTTTCTGCTCATTCGTTATAAGTTATATATGGTAACTGTTCAGTGTGATTTTGTTCTACTGCTGAGTAACAAGTGACTGCTACGCTTATTAATCATTGAGAGCACCGCTACAGTCAAACATTTGGCACAGAAAACGCCGATCGTTAGTTTGAGCAACCTTTCCTTCCACCGCCGTTAGCAAACATACCTTTTTTTGCCTCGTTTGCAGCTCCATATATTTTCTCCGCTGCCAATTATCTACCTCGAGCCGTTCTCGAAGACAACTTTCGCTCACAACACGTGTATGAGTAGCGAAGATATATCACCGAAATTTATGACGGCTCATAAATCATGACAGTCGCTGGTGGAACACATTGCGAAAAAAAGTAAACCAACACCCCACAACGCTGAGAAATGGAGCCATTTAGCCAGTCCGCAACCGTAAAAACCAAGATGGATTAGAACCAGTTTTGGGAGACTATTTCGATGATATGTCGTTTTAAAATTTGCCTCGGATTACACTCGGTTTTAGCTAATATTTCAACGACGCACGACGACGGTTTGCCATTTGCCCAGACGATCATAATTTATGAAGGGATGAATCGCCTTAATCGACACCCACAACGGCACATACACATACCAAAATTCAACAAGCAGTCCGAAATCCCAGGAGAGCTTCTTCAAGTAATTTATAGGTATTTTATGGTAAAAGGAACTCCACTTTCAGTATTTTCCCACGACTGCTAACTGAGCGAAACCGATGACAATGCGATGACGAAAGAAAGAAACGACGGCCAAGACTTTAGGTAAATTGAAGTAGAAGAGGACTCGCGAGCTGTCGTCTACCACAGAATCAACAGCAGTCCTGTTTTTTTTTGTGTGCCTCTACTCGCGAGAATTTGAAGTATTTTTTCCGTTTCGTTTGTCTCCCTCTCTGCCCGAGGAAAATTTATTGTGATTACAGTGTTGGATAGAACGGAACCTAGACGGTGCTGGGATCGCTGGCACCGTGTCACTGTCGACGGTATTATTGCTCATCTCATGGCCATGTCTAATGTCAATCGCATTCGGTTGGATATTTTCCTTTTGTTGGTCGTGAGAAAAATGTACAACAGCCGGAGGCGTTTAGGCAAAATGAGCCCTAATTGGGCAATCTAACCATTTCCAGAGCGACGTAGGGTAGCAACATGTGCCAGCAGAAATTTTTCACCGTATTTCAGGAGCACGAAGCGCTGCTGCCTTAGCTATTTGTATTGTTACCGAAACTGGTGCTATTTCGCTCAGTCGGATGATTTATAGAGTTTTAAGCGCTTTTGAAATTCCGAGGAGCTTTCTTTTGTTTCGATTGGAAATGTTTTGATACCGTAATTGTTCGTCTTTCAAAACCAGAAGGTTCTACCGAGTTGAAGTAGGTGAAATTTAAGAAAGGAATCGGAACACATTCAGATACTTAAGCTTTACTTTTAAAGGTGCAATCCTCGCCTGGAAACTTATTTACTTGGAGAAAAAATATCCCACATCTGATAAGAGTTTCAAGTATATAACATCATAGAATAATTGTGTTTTTATTACACACATAGAACATTTTTGCATTGTCGCACAGTGGTCCAAAACTGGAAAAAGACGGTCAAAAGTCTATACTGACTTTCACTGATTTTTAAGAGCTAACGTGTTTTCGAAAAAGTTTTACAAGATTATATAACGCTTCTTTTGAAAGTGACACCTTAATTTTTGTTAAGGGGGTAGCACCAATTTCGAATAAAAATAAGTTTTTTTTTTCACAAAAAAAGATTTTTTTTTTGAAGAAAAAAACATTTGAAGTACTTTTGCTGAAGATATAAATAATGTAAAAAAATGTTATTGAGATATATTCACTTTATTTTAAAAACAGTTTTGTTGGATTTATCTACCTAGAATCTACCTCTATTACCTAAATATCTACTACAACGTGCGCGTAAACACGCATAAACATGTTTATAGTTGCAAGCGCAACTTAAGCAAATTGTTGTGATTTTTATTTGGTTTACATTTTGACAATTGACAATATTATAAAAAATCTAAGTGGAACTCGATGAAATTTTTTTTAGGCCTTTTCAAAGTGAGTTTTAAATATTGAAAATCCGAAAAATTATCAAAAGTTCAACACATATTAAAGAAATGGAAAAATGTTTTCCAAACAATATATGAAAAAGTATTGTAAAAGTGCAAACCTTTACGAGGAGATTTCATTTTTAAACGTGTAAATAAATTGAGTTATCGCGAAGCAACCCGTTTTTTAAGACGATATGTTGATCGTGCGACGCTCACTTAGATATGTGCGAAGCAGCTCATACCGGTGAGCAGCTCCGAACCGATCAGCTCACTAAAGGGAATCGATTCAATGTATCAGCTCATCAGTTCATTTAGATTGAACTGAAGGTTTGTTTTGAGCGCCGTTTTTCTTACTCCGTTTTTCTCTCGTATGTATGATCGAAATAATTTATGCACAAAGAACAATGCTTTGCGAACTAACTTGTCTGCGAATTTTTATTACGTCATATTTGAGAATATCTGCAAAAGTGGCATCCCTGAATGTAGCTTAGCCTACTGAGTGAGGAGTAAGATTTCTTATTGACAATGGCTCATTCAATCCGTTAAAGAAGGATAGATACACATTTGGAAGAACGAACAAAAGCTCATGCACACATTTCTTCTCATTTATAACTCGCTCTTCAAGAGCCGATATGTGACCATTTTCTGAAATCTGTGCCATTTTTTTAAATCTGTGCCAAAGGTTGAATATTTGTAAAACACATATTAATCTGTGAACCTGGCATCCCTGCTTACTGGTGCAGTGAACTGGTGAGCTGCGGTTCTTTTAAAATGAGCTGCGAGCTATCAGCTCACTTCAAAGATTCGATTCACTGGAATAGCTCAAGAGCGAATTGCCCATCTCAACGCTGCACTGCAAAAGTTAGTTACAGAAATAGCAGACGCGTGACGCTCTCCGTTTCTTAGCAATTCATTGTTTTAGTAAAAATGAGTCACACGAATAGTAATCAAAATATTCTGAATAGAAAATAAATTGGATTAGGAATATATTTTCCTACAAATATTGTAAAAGTTTGCTGCATTAAGTTGCATATTTCGCTTCGGTTATAGATTTCCTAGGTAAAAATAGGTAAAATGATGTAAAATTTTCCAGAAAAGAATAAACCTATGCATTGCCTTCTACAAAATTATGGGACTTTATATTTTCTACAATTATTTCAAACAAAATATGTAAAATAAATAACTTGAAACAAGTTATGATTAGAAAACTAATTTTAAGGGGGTTGTCATAACTCAATAACTAAAACTAACTTTGGAAAGGCCTAAAAAAAGTTCCATTGAGTTCCACTTAGATTTTTTTATAGTATTGGGCATATCTAAAAAATACAGTCCACGAGAATACACGCGTTATTATTACACAAATAAATTTTTCGTTTCTGTTCGCGCAAAGTTAAAGTGTAGTTTTGTTAAAAACCAAGTATCCGAGAAAAGGCATAGTGCGCGCGAACATTTGGTTTCCTATAAATTTAATAAAAATCAGCTGCATAAAGTTGCATATTTCGCTTCGGTGTAAGGTTTTATCATAAGTAAAAAAAGGTATAACTTTGCAAGGAAACAACAAACCTATGCACTACCTTGAACAAAAATATGTGATTTTTTATTTTCTTCAATTATTCCAAACAAAGTATGCACAAAAAATAACTCGAAACAAGTTATGAATAAAAAACTGATTTTAAGGGGTTACCACAAAAACGCTTTGTATATCCGAAACGGTGCGATCTACACTTTTGGTATATTTGACAAAGTAAATTATTTAATAGTTCTAAAACTTTGTAGAAGAAAAAAAGTTTCTATCTTTTCAGAAAAAAAAGTTATGGTGATATTTTTTGTCAAAGTAGGCCATGAACAATTAGGGATAGAATCAAATTACGCGGTATATATTTGTAAATAATTTCTTAAAAGCAACTATATCCATTGAAAGAACGGTTTGGCAGCTACTGATTTATGTCCATGTTTTTATTGATTCGAACCACTGTGTGTCGCTCTAACCGAGAAATTTTCAACACATTTCACCTCGTAGTTCCAGAACCGAAAGTCGGATCCGGATGAAATTCAATATCAGTCTTAGCTCTGAGAAAATGCAGTGAGTTTCGTTCCTGAGTTTTGGATCACTGTTTCCCGGTACTTCCGAAACCGGTTTAGCCGAAATCGGTTAGTGTAGCCAGCTATCAACTATCAAAACTAATTGGTTCAAGTGGCACGTTCCCGTAGTTCGTTTCGTTTCTCTGTCAATTGGAGCTTTTTGAGCCAAATTTAGAGAAAAAAAATTACGTGTTTGCAGTGACGCTCTAAATGGTAAGTTGCAATTTCAACTAATGATTTGCAAATCATTAGCAAGTTTTATTATTAAGGTGACCTTCAGCAGAATGCGTGCGTCGTGTTTTTAAACAACTAGTCTTAAACTAGACAATTTTTACAATTTCGTAATTAAATGTCCAGCTTCTGAGTGTTTTAGATTTTTTTTAAATGTCACGTAATGTATGTATGTAGTAGCCATCATTCTAGCTAGAGTCTTGCTCTACAAGCTCACTGGAAAGTTACTTCCAATTTCATTTGCAAACTAAATTAAACATGCCGCTAGGTAAAGAGGCCAAAAGGGGCTGAACGATACGTGGGTCGTGCCTCAGGCTTTTAAAGATTATTCCATTCCTCAACATATTGAGTATGAATATGTACTTAATTTTGAATACAACCCAATACTACCTTGATCAAAAAGTACCCGAAATCATCACCGTGTAGCGCCTCCAGTTACCTGATTAGATTTGTTTCAGGTTACCACATTTGTCATTGATATTTTATCAAATTTTCAGCTAGATACCAGGACATTTGTAAAAGTTACGCTGTATTGAGTACATCTGCGATTGTGCGTGTCTCCAATTTTGTACAATTTTCAACATGAAATTAAATTTGCAACAACGAGTTTGCATTAAATTTTGCGCTAAAAGCGGTTTCAATGGTACGATGATATTGCAAATGTTAGAAGAGTGTTTCGGCAACGATACTCCGAAGAAAACAGTCATTTATCAGTGGCACGAACGTTTCAGAAGTGGCCGTGAGTCTGTGAATGAGAGAAACGGTAGGCGATGCTTAAAGTTTCATTGATTACAAGGGTTTTGTGCAACATGGATTCCTTCCACAAGGCCAGTCTGCCTTGATCCGTTTTAGAACAAGTTTGTTTGAAGAGAATTTTAAAACAGTTATAGAGGCTTGATCGCAGTTGGCGTGCTTTAATATTGTTATTTTTTTAGAAAACAAGCTTAGAATCATTTTCATAGAAAATGTTATGAACAGAAGATTTAAGATTGTAATTCTGCTCAAAAACTACTTTACACTGATTAAATAACTGCTCGAAAACTACTTTAAAAACTGATCGAAAACTACTCTAAAAACTGTTTAAACAACTGCTCGAAAAACTGATAGAATGAACTTCTTGAAAAATTCGAGAACTACTCCAAAGTTGTTAAATAACTGCTCGAAAACTACTCAAGAACTGTTAAACTAACTGCTTTTTAACTGCTCGGAAGTTACTCGAAAACTTCTCCAAAAACTGCTCAACATTTAGTACAAAACTTTAAAAATAACTGCTCGCAAAACTACTTGGAAACTGCTCCAAAAATTACTTAAACACTGCTTGAAAAACTGTTCAAAAAATTGCTCTAAAGAACTGTTTGGAAACAATTAAAACACTGTTCGAAAAACTGAATAAATTACTGTTCAAAAACTGCTCGAAAACTACTCTAAAAATTGTTTAAATAACTGCTCGAAAAACTGCTGGAATTAACTGCTTGAAAAACTGCTCGAGAACTATTCCAACGTTAAGTAACTGCTCTAAAACTACTCAAGTACTTTTTATTGCTTCAATTATAGAGGTTTTAACACCTTAAGGTCATTAACCTCTTCGGACCAGAAAATCTTTCTGACCCTATGTGCGGGGTTGGGAATCGAACCCAGGTGGGCTGCGTGATAGGCATCGACTATCCCATCACGCTAAACCCGTCCCCTCCTCAAGTACTGATTAATCAACTGCTTTATAACTGCTCGAAAAACTGATAGGAAATTACTCGAGACCTTCTCCAAAAACTGCTTGAATGAAGTGCTCAAAAACTACTCTAAAACTTAAAAAATAACTGCTCGAAAAACTGTTCGAAAACTGCTCTAAAAATTGCTCCAACACTGCTTGAAAAACTGTTCAAAAAATTGCTCTAAAAACTGTTTGGAAACAGTTTAAAAAAGTTGCAGTTTGCTCGAAAGCTGCTCTGAACACTGTTTAAATAACTACTCGAAAAAACTGTCATAAAAAATGTTAAGAGTAAAGTTTTATGATTCTAATTTATGCTGCTCGAAAACTACTCTAAAAACTGCTCTAAATCTGCTCGATAACTACTCTAAAACTGTTTAAATAACTGCTCGAAAAACTGTTTAAATAACTGCTCGAAAAACTGCTGATATGAACATTTGAAAAACTGCTCGAGAACTACTCCAACGTTGTTAAATAACCGCTCGAAAACAACTGCTCCAATGAAGTGCTCGAAAACTACTCTAAAACTTTCAGAATAACTGCATGAAAAACTACTTGAAAACTGCTCCAAAAACTACTCAAACACTGCTTGAAAACCTGTTTAAAAATTTGCTCTAAAGAACTGTTTGGAAATCCGCCTAAAAAACTGCTCGAAAATTTCTCTAAAAACTGTTTAAATAATTTCTTGAAAACTGATCGAGAAACTGTTCGGAAACTGCTTGAAAACTGCTTCAAAAACTGCTCGAATGAACTGCTCAAAAACTACTCCAAAACTTTTTAAATAACAGCTCTAAAAATTCTCAAAAATTGCTCTAAGGAACTGTTCCCAGAACTACTCAAAAAACTGCTCCATAACTGCTCGGAAACTTTTCGAAAAATTGATCGAAAACTGCTTTAAAAACTGAAAACTTCTCCAAAACTGCTCAAAAACGGTTCAAAAACTGCTTGAAAAACTGATTAAATAACTGCTCGAAAGCTGCTCTAAACCTGCTCGAAAACTACTCTAAAACTGTCCAAATAACTACTTGAAGACAGACTCAAACGCATATAAACTGGCTAATGTAATCGTACCTTAACCATTTCCAGAGCGCCAGGGTAGCAACATGCGCCAGCAGAAATTTTTCACGGTATTTCAGGAGTTACCGAAACTTGTGCTTTTTCGCTCAGTCGGATGATTTATAGAGTTTTAAGCGCTTTTGAAATTCCGAGGGGTTTTCTTTTGTTTCTATTGGAAATGTTTTGATACTATAATTGTTCGTCTTTCGAAACCAGAAGGCTCCAAGGGTCCTACTTTAACACAATAAAATTTAAGAAAGAAACCGGAACACATTCAAAAGCTAGAGCTTTCGTCTTAAAGGTACCCACCTCGGAAGCAATCTTCGCCCGACAACTATTTTATTTGGAGTAAAAAGAAATCCTGCATATGAAGAGAGTTTCTGGAGTGTATTGTAAGTAGTCACTTAGAAAAACCTGCTCTAATCCGAGTAGTGTTGTAATCAAGTTACAATATGAACAAAATTAAAGAATTTGGTTGCGTATGCATTGGTTCCTAATACGCCAAAGTGAAAATCAATGAAATTAGCTAAATATGTTCTGCGGACTGTGTCTTCCTTGTATTGCTGCCATAGTATTTTCAGACACTTTCCAAAGATTATCGACACTTTTTAACGAAGGATCAATAAAAATGGCACTTGTACTGAGGTTATTGGTTCACGGCTACTGATTTAATATTTTTCGATCAAAATATATAAAATATTCTCTTGAATCGCTGTTTATAAAATTATTCAGTTTGTTCGTTCCCTTTCTTGAAAATTATCATTATGATATGAAACCGTTTCATTTGTCCAGGTTTATATCTTTAGATTGTTCGTATCCAAAATTGATCGTTTTAGTAACTTTGAAATCATCACAATTTTAAAAATCTTTACAATGTAAAAATGTGTGGAAGGCATCAAAATAGAATAGAATCAATTTTGAAAGAACTTAATTGTCATTTTTTTCGTTCACAACAAATCTAAGCGCTTGAAGTGAAATAAACCGGTATTTTGTCAAAGTTTAGTGCATCCACCATCATCTTTATTTTTGTATTTATTATGGGAACCTTAATTTTAATGTAATCCTGCTCGGTCGTGTCTTGCATACAACCCTTGAATTTTATATGCTTATTGAAAATATGAACGTGCCCGACCGAAAACTACCGACATTTTTTCCATGACTTATAATAAGAAATTCTACCGACTCTCAGAATTATTGGTACAAAAAAAAAACATTCTGGAAGTACCGAATATAATTCATTACCGGGATATAACGGTATAAAAAGAACTCCGGCGCAACAGCACACAATTTTGACATGAAAAAAACCCCCACAAATTTACAGTGCCTAAAACAATTTACTAAAAAGATAAACGAAATAACCATATGTATGGAAACAATCCGTATGTTATTTTTGTGAAATTTAAATGGGACGATTTTTCTCTATTGTTCAAGTTTTTTTGGGTCGAAATTGTAAATTAAGTCATACTGAATTTTAAAATGAAATATCATTGTTACGCCCCAATTTTCATCGACTGTTTTATCGCGATTTCACGATTTGAGAATCCAGTATCTAAGAAGTAAGTAAGAAGTATCGTTGTATTTTTTGTACAAAAGCCGTAATCCGTTTTAGAACCACTTTGCCCGAAGAGGATTTGGAAAGAAAGTTTAAGAAGCTGGATCACAGTAGGCGGTGCGGTTTGAATCATTTTCATAAAAAATTTGTTTTGGTTCAAATTAACCTTATAGGTCATTAGACTCTTAGGGCAGGAAAAAATTTCTGATCCTATGTGTGGGTTTGGGAATCGAACCAAGGCGGGCTGCGTGAAAGGCATCGACTTATCCAACACGCTACACCCGTCCGCAATTTCATAGAAAATATTATGAATAAAGTTTCATGATTGTGATTTCATGCTGCTCGAAAACTGCTCTAAAAACTGTTCCAACACTACTCCAGAAACTATTTAAAAAACTACTCGAAACCTATTCGAAAAATAGCTCGAAATCTGATAAAAAACTGCTCGAATAAACTGCTCGAAAAACTGTTAGAAAACTACTCTAAAAACTGATAAAATAACTGGTAGAAAACTATTCTCAGGCCTTGAGAACTACTCAAAAAACTGCTGAAATAACTGCTCGAAAACTTGCTCGAAAAATGCTCGAATACGGCTCCAAAAGCGGCTTGAAAACTTCGAAAACTGCTCAAAAACTGCTCAGAAGCTGCTAGAAAACTACTCATAAACTGCTCGGAAAACTGCTCAAATAAACTACTCGAACTACTCGTTTCGTTCGAGACGTCAGTTTAGACGTTACACTTCTTGTGTAATAAAAAAGTGTCTTGCAAATAGCATTAACTTTACGTCTGCTCAGCGGATTATGGTGATCCGGGGGTTTACGTCAGCATAATCTGCTGACGCACTGATGAGTCGAAGACGAAACGTAAACTTAAGAAAATGGTTATGTGCACCTAGCATAAATTTGGGGGTAAAAGCAAGCAAATTACTACTCGAAAAAGCTGCTTGAGAAACTTCTAAAAAATTCCTCTAAAAGTACTCCAAAAACCATTAAAATAACTGCTCAGAAATAGCTCGAAAATCGCTCAAAAAACTGCTCAGAAACTGCTACGAAAACTGCGCGAATAAACTGCTCAAAAACTATACTCTGAAAATTGCTAAAATAACTGCTCAAAAACTGCTTCAAACGCTGATAACAACAACTCCAAAACTGATGAAATAACTGCTCGAAGAAATGTTCGATAACTATTCAGAAATTTAAATAAAGTCTCGAAAAAATGCTAAAAAACTATTCTCGAAATTATTAAAACAACTGAACAAAGGCTGCCAGAAAACTATTCAAATTTTTTTTTGAATAAATGCTTAAAAATTGTTCAAAAAAGTGCCCAAAAACTGTTTGAATAAACTACTCGAAAAACCGCTCAAAAACTAATCTAAGCTGCTCAATAACTGCTTCCAAAACTACTCCAAAACTGCACAAAAAACTGTTCGAAAACTACTCCAAAACTGCACAAAAAACTGTTCGAAAACTACTCCAAAATCTGTTTCAATAGCTGCTCGAAAACTGCCCAAAAACTACTCGAAAACAGAAAAAACTGCCTGAAAAATTGTTCTAATAAACTGTTTCAAAACCGCCCGAAACCTGCTAAGAAAAACTACTAGAAAACTATTCTAAAGCTGTTTAAATAACTGCTAGAAAAACTACTTAAAAACTACTTCAAAAATAATTGAAAACTCTTTCAAAATTGTTCAAATAACTGCTCGAAAAATCACTTGAAAACTGCTCGAAAACTGTTCAAAAACTATTTTTTGTACTGCTCGAAAAAAGTGCTCAAAAAACTTCGAAAAACTGCTCGAAAAATACTCTGAAAACTGAAAAAAGCTCTCAGACTGCTTAAATAACTGCTCCAAAGCCTGCATGAAATCTGCTCGAAAAACTGCCAGAATAAATTACTTTAGAAGTACTCAAAAAACTGCTGAAATTACTGCTCGAAAAATTGCTAGATGAAATGCTCGAATACGACTCCAAAAGCTGCTCGAAAACTTCGAAAACTACTCATAAACTGCTCGGAGAGCTGCTTGAGAAACTTCAAAAAAATTGCTCTAAAAGTACTCCAAAAACCGTTAAAATAACTGCTCAGAAATAGCTCGAAAATCGCTCAAAAAACTGCTCAGAAACTGCTACGAAAACTGCGCGAATAAACTGCTCAAAAACTATACTCTGAAAATTGCTAAAATAACTGCTCAAAAACTGCTTCAAACGCTGATAACAACAACTCCAAAACTGATGAAATAACTGCTCGAAGAAATGTTCGATAACTATTCAGAAATTTAAATAAAGTCTCGAAAAAATGCTAAAAAACTATTCTCGAAATTATTAAAACAACTGAACAAAGGCTGCCAGAAAACTATTCAAATTTTTTTTTGAATAAATGCTTAAAAATTGTTCAAAAAAGTGCCCAAAAACTGTTTGAATAAACTACTCGAAAAACCGCTCAAAAACTAATCTAAGCTGCTCAATAACTGCTTCCAAAACTACTCCAAAACTGCACAAAAAACTGTTCGAAAACTACTCCAAAACTGCACAAAAAACTGTTCGAAAACTACTCCAAAATCTGTTTCAATAGCTGCTCGAAAACTGCCCAAAAACTACTCGAAAACAGAAAAAACTGCCTGAAAAATTGTTCTAATAAACTGTTTCAAAACCGCCCGAAACCTGCTAAGAAAACCTACTAGAAAACTATTCTAAAGCTGTTTAAATAACTGCTAGAAAAACTACTTAAAAACTACTTCAAAAATAATTGAAAACTCTTTCAAAATTGTTCAAATAACTGCTCGAAAAATCACTTGAAAACTGCTCGAAAACTGCTCGAAAACTGTTCAAAAACTATTTTTTGTACTGCTCGAAAAAAGTGCTCAAAAAACTTCGAAAAACTGCTCGAAAAATACTCTGAAAACTGAAAAAAGCTCTCAGACTGCTTAAATAACTGCTCCAAAGCCTGCATGAAATCTGCTCGAAAAACTGCCAGAATAAATTACTTTAGAAGTACTCAAAAAACTGCTGAAATTACTGCTCGAAAAATTGCTAGATGAAATGCTCGAATACGACTCCAAAAGCTGCTCGAAAACTTCGAAAACTACTCATAAACTGCTCGGAGAGCTGCTTGAGAAACTTCAAAAAAATTGCTCTAAAAGTACTCCAAAAACCGTTAAAATAACTGCGCAATAAACAGCTCGAAAATGGCTCAAAAACAGCTCAAAACTGCTACGAAAACTGCGAGAATAAATTACTCGAATAAACTGCTCAAAAACTACTCTGAAAACTGCTTAAAAACGGCTCAGAAACTGCTTCAAATGCTGATTGAAAAACTGTATAACAACTACTCCAAAACTGATCAAATAACTGCTCGAAGAAATGCTCGATAACTATTCAGAAAGTGCTCGAAAACTGTTCTAAAAATTCTCAAAGCTACTCTAAAAACTATTTTACTGACTGTTCGAGAACTGCTCAAAAATTACTCTAAAAACAGTTTAAATGATATCTCGAAAAAATGCCTAAAAACTATTCTCGAAATTAAACGAATTTAAATAACAACTGGACGAAGTGTGCCAGAAAACTATACCAATTGTTTTTTGGAATGAATGCTTGAAAATTGTTCAAAAAAGTGCCCAAAAACTTTTTGAATAAACTACTCGAAAAACCGCTTGAAAACTAATCCAAGCTGCTCATAAACTGATTCAAAACTGTTCCAAAACTACTCCAAAACTGCACAAAAAAACTGTTCGAAAACTACTCCAAAAACTGTTTCGATAGCTGCTCGGAAACTGCCCAAAAACTACTCGAAAAAAGAAAACTGTTCAAAAACTGCCATAAAAACTGTTCTAATAAACTGTTTCAAAACCGCTTCAAAAGGTCTACGAAAAACTGCTAGAAAATTATTCTTGACTCATTTAGGGGTTAACCTTATTTTGTGCTAGGGCACATAACCAATTTCACTATCTTTACGTTTCGTCTTAGACTCGTCAGTGCAGAGCAGTTCAAATTGAACTGCTTACTGCGAACTTAAACAGTTCAATTTGAACCGCTAAGCAGACGTAAAGTTATTGCTATTTGCAACACACTTGTTATCAGCACCGAAGTGCTAAGTCTTTCCTGACGTGCCGAACGAAAACAAGTTTCGACTAATACTGGCCGATTCAGATGGCCCTAGCACAAAATAAGGTTAACCCCTAAATGACCATCTGAATCGGCCAGTATTAGTCGAAACAAATGCTCGAACAACTGTTTAAGTAACTGCTCGGAAACCAAAAACAACTCGTATAAACTGTGCTTTAAACTGCTAAAAACTGTTTAAATAACTGATCGAGGACTGTTCAAAGCACTGCTCGAAAACTGCTCTTTGAAATGAATTTTATGCCGTTTTTCATAGAAATACACTGGTGACATGGATTGCTCTGGTTTTGCACTTTCGAGCAGAAGTGCAGTTTTTGAAGGTGTTTTATTGTCATTTCTGCTTGAAAGTGCAAAACCAGAGCAATCTACGTCACCGCAAAGAAAAAAAAATGAAATTTACACGACATGGAATTCAATGATACTTTGAAATAAACATCAATTGAATCAAAAATTTGATTGAAAACCATCATCGATGTAAAAGTAAATAAAAATGCCTTGATTCTTAAATGAACTATACAACATATTCCAATTTTCGCTTAGTTTTGCTTTTAAAGTATAGGGAAAATAAAGGCCTGAGGTGTAACTTTATATTCAATGTACCGCTCCAAATATGTGCATGAAAATAGATGTAAATATTTTTATCTGCACACATCTTGTTGCATCTTCTTAGATGCACATAAAAGGAGCGTCGAGATTCACTAACATTCACAACACATAGCATGTAAAGATAAGTCATATCATTACCTTCACAGTTAATTTAACTGAAGTTTACATCGATAGAGATGCAAAATTTATATTTACATTTTAGTAGATGTAATATTGGGCCGTATGAATAAAATGTAGTAAAGTCTCTTGTTTGTAGTATCTTCTCAAGAACATAGTCCACAGAGTAAAACATGTTTGGTTTGGTTTTAATTTTTCTACTTCACTTTATCAGCAAACACACGAGTAGCAACCTCTGGAGCTACCTACCGAAGAATTGTAGTAAATACGACATGTTCGAACGTTGTTGTGTAGTAAAGTCTCTGCTTTTGACAGGAACGTGATCCATATGTAGCAGTTACTACCGAAATTCAAGCATGCTACGTTTTATTCATACGGCCCATTGTGTCATCACCGAAGAAATTACGGCATACTTGAATTTACGTCAAGCGTAAATTTCATTTTTTCTAAGAGTGTGTGAAGTGTTTTTCAAAGTAAAACGCCATAATTATGAAACCTCACTGACTCACAAAGTCTTTATTTTTCATATACATGTTTTGCATTTATGATGAAAACCAACATTTAATTCTTGATTCCAACTTATATCATGCAACTCAATAAATTATAAAATTTACAGGTGACCCAAATCTACATATGACTCAATTCATAGAACGTAATCCGGGAAACGACTGAATTTTACAAGAATGATATAAATATACGCCCGTATTTCAAGAAAACGTGTGAATTTACACTTTTTAGAACTTCAAATTATGTCAGAATGAATTGAATATAAGTTATATTTGACTGTAAAATTGAGTTGTTTTTGACGCTCTTATATGTCGGTCTCAGAAGACGTAAATTTACACGATTTTTTGTAGGTGTGTGGTTGTATTGCTAGTTAAAATTGAACCCTAGACCTCATACCTCATAGATGAAAATAATTAGTAGTTGTGCTTCTGGAAAGTTAATAAGGCTTGAGCCTTTCTCTCTCCTGCTTTCTCCTTTTCTGTGAACGATAGAGTTCAGTTTGAGTTGGAATGGTATGCAATTCCCAATACTATTTCCTAAGTAGCTTTTATTTGTTAATCATCATAAAACAGGACGATATCAGTGTGTAATTCACCAAGATCATCCCCCCATCATCGTAGAGAAAACCATTTTTTTATTTGGCAAGCTGCATAGGAAACAAAATTTGTGTTCTCTTATCGAATAAGAAACGGTGTCTTCAAAAACAATTTTTATTTTCAGGTTTAACTTCCTATCAATAAGCTTACAATCTTTGATTAATATTTATTGAATGTAAAATAACCACAAGGGACAGTCCAATATGGTTGTTCGTACGGTTCACGTTGGACTACACAACTATTGTCTAACTATCGCATTTTTCTCGATTGCAAAGGAACAGCAGGGGTGGCATTATGTATCTCGATTCGACTGAAATTTTATCGAATCGACCACGTTTCGTATTATGGTTCTCGATTCGAAGTCGATCATCGAGCTTCGTTCGACTTCACTCGAAGAAGTATTAGATTATCGAGAAGTTTTGGCATTATGGAACCAAAACAATCGAGCTCGTAAACGACTGAACTCGATAAGAAATGGTCGAAAGCCTTATTACTATCGACTATGAGTTTTCGAATACGTTTCTTTTTTATTTAGGTAGTTATCGATAACATTTTAGATTTTCATAAACATATTAGTATTGATAATTTTTATTTTAATGCATTGTTTTGTATATCGTTATATATATTTTGTGTGTTTGGCATATTATGTACAAGTCGAACTCTTTAGAAAGCATATTAATTGAAAGCTGCGTGGTGTTTACTTAAAATAACAAAAGTAAGTCGAAACTAACCTATGCCCAGTAACTGTAGTTTGTAATAAAATCCTGTGGAATGAAAACGTCGCTCAAACGGATTGTAGGAAAAAGCTTATTCGCTCGATAACAATGAGCAAATAATGTTTTTACCCATATATCTAACTCAAGTAAATTGAAAAATTTGTCCAAACACCTTGAAAGTATTTAGAATATTCCAAAAGCATCACAATCTCGTGCTATTAGCGTGTATTTGACTCTTCAATTGTACCTAAATAGATTATGAAGACTACAAAGAATGGGTTGCTCCTGGTATATTAGCTAAAGCAATATCTCCTAATAAATATGATAAAATACTACAAAGAAAGCAGCAAAACCTAAAAACCTTTGATTAAAACTACACAATGAATGACGTAAATTGAATTAGACTTGAAACAATACATGAAAAATACAGATTTTTTTTAATTATAATTTCAAAAGTTCATCGATAAATTGTGTACAAGAACACACTTGAAAAAATTCTTTACGTTTTCAAATGGAGTGGAAACGAATCTGCTTCTTGATTTAAATTTCAGACATGTGTTCATGTTAATTTCGTGCGGCAACTTAAAACCGTAGTATTACAAACAGTTTGATTCTTTTCAGTACTTGAACTGAATAAATGTAATCGAAAATACTCGAACAATAATTCAGTTTAATTTTTTTCATGATTGCAATGTATATGGGTTTGTTTACCTATGTATGTTATGACCAGAAATGCCAGATATTTTCATAGAAAATCTGTATTAATTCGTATAAAATATCTGTATTCATCTGTATTCACTAATAAAATGAAATTTCTACAATACAATTATGTTAAAAGGTGTTGTTCCAATAGATTATTGCTATAGAGTGGTAGATTAAATTTCATATCTTATATTATATTCATCGACGAAATTTTATAGTTTTTTCCTATCAACAACAATTGAATTATGGTGCCATATACTTGTCTAATTTGAAAATGTTCACTTCATAAGTTGAGATGGATTTCCAAAACCCAATATGCAACGTCGAGTCCGGAAATACAACTGTCAGTCTGGCAATAATGTTTCATGACTAACTAACTTTTAAGTTCAATTTAGTTACAAATTTTAATATAAATGGATTTCAGTGTTCTTCACTAAATATCTGCACAAAAAATATATATATTAAAAAGTGATTTGTACGTTGATTCCTAAACGTTTATCTCGTCATTGCAATCAAATACTAATAGATAGCTCAAATACTAATAGATAGTTTAATTTTTTCCATAATACTTTTGGTGAAATCTGTATAAATCTGTATTAAATTTAAGAAATCTGTAAAAAATTTGTACTCTGTATTAAATCTGTATGCGCATGTAAAAATCTGTATAATACAGATAAATCTGTATAAATGGCATCTCTGGTTATGACAGTTCGAGCAGCGTCAGTCGAAATCTAGTACCACATTGTTAGGATCTCGATCACGAGGTCGAAAGCGATACGTAATGCCTCAGTTCAGTCGAATCGACTTCAAAAATAATCGTTTCGAGCAACTCGATTCGAGATGCATAATGTCAGCCCAGGCGGCGAACGGCGCTGGAATCCGCATAGGGTCCATCTTTGGTCTTATTGGTGCTTTGCTCAATCGGTACCTTATGATGTGTGTTTGATCGCATCCCATGATAGTTAAATAATGATTGATGTGATACGAATCATTAAAAGTCGTCGGTCGTACTGTAGAAGTTTTTTATGTACTAAACGAATAGTTTCCTCTAGGAATGAACTATTTGACAGCAAAAAAAGCTTGTATAATAAATGAGCAAGAAAGTCAGCTTCGTCCTCCACCGAAAACATTTCACTGCGTCAAGAAATTTATTGAAATGGGAATTTAGTATTGTTAAGCTTGATTTCCAATGCAAAGTAAATTTTCTGGCCTTTTATTCAACGGAGTCGTGCGCAGAACTCCAACTTTACGGCAGAATAATAACAACGATTAACAACTGTCACAAGTCCGTTGTTTGATTATCGAAAAGTGTAGGAATTGACACCGAAAGTTGAGAGTCTAACGAAAATTTTAAGTAGATTCATTTGAATATTGACGGTGAGCCGCAGGTTATGGCAAACTTAGCGATGTCTGTAACAAATTCACTGCAGCACTGAAGGACAACCAAACCGGCTCGACTGAAAATTAGTGGGCTTCAATATTGGCAAAGAATAACTTTCCAGACAGCCGCCTATACCGGGCAAGTACGTGGAAACATAAAACGCTTTTCGCTTGCTATTTCTAGGAAATCGATATAGAAAACGGTGGAAGTACTTTGTAGTTTTCTTTCCATCATCGATTTGCTGAATGTGTTCCCATTCGCAGAGTTTGATTGGCAAGAATGTGTCGAAACTCCGGGAAATAATAATGTACATTTTCATCATATCGTGTTGTAATGATTCCTTTCAAATATTTCCAATAAATATCTCGCTCAATGGCTTTCAAAGAAAGATTATTTCCAGAAATAGAAGTACGTGGCATTGCCGAAAACGAACCTTCGACTACAGACAGAACACCAGACAGGAAAAATTGACGACTGTCGATTGAATTGATTGATTTTTGGAATTTCTATTTATGAAACTTGTTCTTACGTCAGTGCAACCGAAAGTTCGACAATAAAAATTGTGAAAATATCTAACTTCCGCTGTCCTTGGTGAACCCAAAATTGTCCCAGTTTTGCTATTTTTGGAAAGTCTCGTTCCGAATCTTCAATTATATCTAAAAAACTTAACCGGATATCTTCTGTTTCCCATAGAGAACTGCATATCGAGACTTCTGGGGCTCCTGGAAAATTCCAACTAAAAGTTTGCTTTTCCCTTGGAGAGCCCCTCCCAAAAATTACCGATGCTCCTGAAAAACTTATCTCGGAATCTTTTGCCGAACCTGGGGAGTCACAACCGGAGACTTCAAAGGCTCCAGAAAAGTTTACTCTAGATTATTTTATAGCACGTGAAGTGCCAAAATCAAAATCATCTGCTTCTTATGGAATATTCCATCAAGAAAATGCGTTTGCTGCAGGAAAATCTAACCTGGAATTTTCTGTTGCATTTGATGAGCCAGATACTTTAGCTTTGTCTGGAGAACCTAAATCACAATCATCTGCCGCTCTGGAGAACCATGGTCGATGCTTCTTGTTCCGGATATTTAATGGTATAAATGACGGAACCCGCAAAACACTATTTTTCAAATTCGCATTATATATCAGAGGGGGTTAATGACCAAGTGCACTTGTTTATTTCTTTAGCACTTTCAGGTTCACGAATTTTACCGAATAAACGACGAAAACGGTGAAGTACGCTTTTTAATATTCAATCTTACATTTTAAAATAAAAAAATTGTCAAAAATTTGCTCAATGAAATATGTTTGAATAACAAGAGAAAGGTATTGTCACTCTACTGGATTGATTAAGAAGAGTTTTATCTTGAATACGACTTACTTTACTATGAGATACCTTTTCAAAATTCACTTTGGACAAGAATGGGTAAAACTTAATCGTGAGTATTTAATTGAATTTTTTTCCATATAATCCAAAATATGTTCAGCAATTGATGATAATGATAATGTTTTCTAAAATGCTTGGTATGAACTAGCATTAGGGTGAAATGCAGTGCCAAAATAAGGCGCGCAAAATTTCAACCGCTTGAATTGAACGAATCATCGAACAAAGCGTATCGTGCAAAACCGACACATAAAAATACGGAATACATTCAGTGTTGCAATGCAGTGGGCTTACGAAACGTTTTGTATGCTAGTAAACAGGTTTTTTTAACCATGTTGGTCGTTCACCGGGTAGAAGTTATAAAATTTAACCGTTTTGGCTTACAGAGGGCCGAGTGTCATATACCATTCGACTCAGTTCGTCGAGTACGCAAAATGTCTGTGTGTATGTGTGTGTATGTGCGTATGTGTGTATGTAACGTTTTTTTGCACTAACTTTTCTCGGAGATGGCTGAACCGATTTTCACTAACTTAGATTCAAATGAAAGGTCTTGTGGTCCCATACAAAATACCTGAATTTTAAATCGACCTCAAATGTTTTCCAATTGATAGTTTTTATCAGTAGATGGTCAAACAAACCGATTTCGGTTATTCTTTTAAGAATCGAAGTATATTATTTTGAAGAATACCACAGTATTATATATGATAGTATGATTGATATGAGAAAGGCACCACTAGGTGGATTAAAACAGGTTTTTTTTTCCAAAATTATCGTTCAATAAAATAAATTCAAATGTTTTGCATGATAAAAAGCATCATTCGAACAACATTTTGTAATTTTTCCGTGGAAAAATATTGAGAAATAAATCGGTGAAGAGGTATTTTTGAAGACGCTTCTTAAAAATCATGATTTGCGGTGTTCATTGTATGTCAGCGCAGACTAATCAGAAGTGAACAAATGAACGCAGCACAGTTAGAGTAGAAGTTTTTCTAGACCCCAACGTCTCTGTTTGATTTTTTTTAATTTTAGGTGGTTGTTCGAAGTGCAAACTACGATTTTTCACGAAAAAAATCCGCCATTTTGTAGCAGTTAAACCTCCCCAAAGTAACAAACAATGAAAAAGAAAACGTTGGGGTCTGGTTTTTTATGTGTATAAAGTGTGTGCAAAATTTGAAAAAAAAAAATGGTGCAGTAGTTTTTGAATGACGATGGACACGGACTTTCAAAACCTGCTTTCGAGAAAGCAGCGCGCTTAAAGTTTTATGTTTTTAAAATCAATGAAAACAATTTATTACTCCAGGGAACCCGTAGGGTCCAACATCATAATTTTTCGTTTATAATTTATTATAATGAAACATTTCAAAAATGTTTGTAATATGAGCCTTTAACACTAAATCTTCTCACACATCCCAGACCATGTATAATGAATATTTAAGACTAAATCTTTCACACCCCCCAGACCACACGCTCTTAACAAAAATCCGTAAAAGCACCCTTCCACGAAAACCTAGAAATCTACATGAAATATAAACATTACCTACATGAAGCCGACTAAAATGTCAACACTTGCATTTTCCGGTGACCCAGCGAAAAAACGCAGAGGCCATAAAATTCGACTACAGAAACAAGGAAGCATCAAGTTTCAAATCGTTATGTCATCGAAATAAAACAGAAAACTTAAAACACAACAACCTGTGTCACTTCCCTCTTTTCCACGTCCCTCATGTCCCACAATCGATACAAGTCAACACGTCCTAGAGTAACAGTAACTCAAGAACACACACTAATTCAAACCGACACTCACAAGAATAAACCAACATGCCATCACGCTCTCCATATCACAACCGCTCACGTTCATCAAGCAGCTTTACTCACTCTCTTGCCCACAAAATATACAATGGCCGACACGATACAACGAGTCCCATTGGTTAAACCCGATTTACATTGCGCATTCTAACTCCTCCTCCCGGATTCTCAGAGATCACAATTGTAAGAATTAATTAGCTACACACTTAGAAAATGTTACATCTTCATAGGTGCACATAAAAAGAGCGTCGCGATTTTCTTAAATTCACAATACAATGCATGTAGAGATAAGTCATATGATTAACTTCACAGTCAATTTAACTGAAGCTTACATCGGCACAGACGCAAAATTTATATTTACATGTTAGTAGATGTAATATTATGTCATCACTGAAGAAATTACGGCACATTTGAATTTAAGTCAAGCGTAAATTTCATTTTTTCTAAGAGTGTAGGCTAGGAGAGAATAGACTATATAAGTAAACGAATTTATAAAAATAAAGTCAATCTCAATCTTATTGTTAATCTTAATCATGATTTAATCAATTCTCATGTTTTGTCAAGTTTTTAAGTCAATCGAAGTAGAAATCTTGGGCCTGTGTGACGAACTCTTGCTTCTTCGCAGAATGAGATAGCCATAGGTAAAGGTCCATAACTTCCAGAGTTTCGTTCCAATAGACTTGAAAATTTAACATAATACACTTGAAATGTTTTGCTATAAGAAAATATAAAGATAATAATAAATGATTTTTCAAAAGTGTTCGACCCTACCCGCCCCTTAAAGGCCATTGTTCATATTCGAAATTTCAAATATCTACCGATGTATCCGAAAAAAAACGCGTTTCTCTCCGTTCTATTATATAGCTAATTGCTGAACCGGTTCTAACATACTTTGGTTTGTTTAACATACTTTGGTTTGTTTGGTTTGTTTATAGCACTATTTACTCATTAAACAGGTATGAAGTTCAAAGGTTATTTTATACAGTTCCTGTGATATAATGGTACACGGATAAAAATCCATTGCCGGTACCATGTTTAAAAATCAGGAAATTATGAAACGTGTCTTCTCATGATGTTCAACGAGTAAATAGGATATAAATTTTGAGTGAAGTGAGGTCCGTTTTTTGAGCTTTTCTTCACTAGTAGTCCCAAAGTAGATTTATACATCCACCAACTAACAAGGTCTACCAACTAGATGAATTTACCAGTAAATTTTATAAAAACCTCGTTTCGATAGCGCACAGAGGGGTATTTGGGCAATCTAGGCGGCCAAAAGTCGGTTTTGCGAAATAAACAAAAGGCGGTCGCAGACCACTGAATTGAGTGCCCAAAAGTTTGCCGAACAATGATGCGCACTCGTTTTTTCATTTCTTTCGCTAGCGTCGCTCTGATAGCAGTCGCAATCTGCCTGTTATTTTATTTATCGTGTTTGCACAGATAAGTAGTTCTCTTGTGCTAGTGCTTGAGTACTCTGTTCTGTTTCTAAATCTAAATGGCGTCTATCTGGAAATGGAACAGACACTGTGGAGCACAGAAAAGCGCAAATACAAGAATAGTTTAAAAGGCAAATGGGTCTTTTAGTAGAAATCCCTAAGTCAGGTTTCGGTAACACCAACGATGGAAACACAAGTCGGAGATTAGTGCTGAAACAACAGGTGTTGGTTTCAATCTAATCTATCGTTTCATGGTAATACTTGAAACTTCAGCTAGTGGTTATCAAATAGACACACAAAAATTCGGAAAATTTAACAACGAAACATCGAAGCTATACGTGCAACTGTATCCATGGTTTTCGCGGCAGGCTTGCAACATGGACGTGCTAAATAGGTTATTGCTAATTTCTGATCCATTAATGACAGGTATTAATGAAATTGAATCTACAGCATACCAAATAGATATATTATTACAGAACTACGTAAAGTTTCACCCAAAAATAAAATCCTGTTTTTGCCTGAAACACTGCAAATGGTTGTTCCAGAACGTCCTAATCAAAAAAAAAGGAAGCTCGCCTAGATGAATCTACAAGCGAATCGGATTATTCTAACGCAGAAGAGGACTTTCTGACTGATATTATTTGTTAAATGTTGATTGTATTGTAACTGGCTTAACTCACGTGGTTCAATATTCAGAAATAAAGGGTGATTTTTTAAGAGCTTGAGAACTTTTTTAAACAATAAAACGCATAAAATTTGCAAAATCTCATCGGTTCTTTATTTTAAACGTTAGATTGGTACATGACATTTACTTTTTGAAGATAATTTCATTTAAATGTTGACCGCGGCTGCGTCTTAGGTGGTCCATTCGGAAAATCCGCTTTTTTATCGACAAATTTTGTTCAGCGATGAGGCTCATTTCTGGTTGAATGGCTACGTAAATAAGCAAAATTGCCGCATTTGGAGTGAAGAGCAACCAGAAGCCGTTCAAGAACTGCCCATGCATCCCGAAAAATGCACTGTTTGGTGTGGTTTGTACGCTGGTGGAATCATTGGACCGTATTTTTTCAAAGATGCTGTTGGACGCAACGTTACAGTGAATGGCGATCGCTATCGTTCGATGCTAACAAACTTTTTGTTGCCAAAAATGGAAGAACTGAACTTGGTTGACATGTGGTTTCAACAAGATGGCGCTACATGCCACACAGCTCGCGATTCTATGGCCATTTTGAGGGAAAACTTCGGAGAACAATTCATCTCAAGAAATGGACCGGTAAGTTGGCCACCAAGATCATGCGATTTGACGCCTTTAGAATATTTTTTGTGGGGCTACGTCAAGTCTAAAGTCTACAGAAATAAGCCAGTAACTATTCCAGCTTTGGAAGACAACATTTCCGAAGAAATTCGGGCTATTCCGGCCGAAATGCTCGAAAAAGTTGCCCAAAATTGGACTTTCCGAATGGACCACCTAAGACGCAGCCGCGGTCAACATTTAAATGAAATTATCTTCAAAAAGTAAATGTCATGTACCAATCTAACGTTTAAAATAAAGAACCGATGAGATTTTGCAAATTTTATGCGTTTTATTGTTTAAAAAAGTTCTCAAGCTCTTAAAAAATCACCCTTTATATACCAAAATAGGTGTAAAATACTTGTAAGAGGATCATATTTACCCAGGGTCCAAGAAAACCTCTTATAATACTTCATATAAAAATAAGACAATGTTTTGGAACAGGTAGATATGTAAAATTGCCCAAATACCCCTCTGTGCATCGCTTGTGAAAAAATCTTCATGAAATTGATTTTTTTTCACTAATCTCACTGTAATGCCTTTTTAAAGAATTTCATTTGCATCTCAGTTTGTAAAAATCGGTTGAGAAATTTCCGAGAAAATTGAATGCGTATTTTTTCATAGATTTGCACATATTGCGTTGTGATTCCGGAACCGGAAGTCAGATCGGGATAAAATTCAATAGCGATCTATGTGACCATAAGACTTTTTATTTGAATCTGAGTTTGTGAAAATCCGTTTAGCCGTCTCTGAGAAAATCGAGTGGTATTATTTGTCACATACACACATATATACATACATACATACACACACATACATGATTGTATAGCCATTCTATATGAGAAAGGTAAAAACTCTTCTTAATTTACTAAGTGTATTGACCATAGGGTGGGAGGGGCGGTTACATGAAATTTTAGAAATCGAAAAAAAAAATTTTGATACCGAAAGTCTTGGAATTGCATGAAACGTCGAGATTTAGTGTCGTCTCGAAAAAAATGTCTTCGAAAAAATCGACTTTCTGGGAGTCAAAATCACAGAAAGTCGATATTAAAAAAAAATTGTTTTCTAGATGACAATTTCGATCTCGGAAATGGTGCTTGTTCAAGATCCAAAATTTTCAAACCTTACCCATAGTAGGGTCTAAATGATGAAAAATATCATCATTTTTCAGAATTGTTGTTCAACAAAATAAATTCCAATGTTTTGCATGATAAAAATCACCATTCGAACAACATTTTGTAATCGTGGAAAAATATTGAGAAATAAGTCGGTGACAAGGTATTTTTTCAGGACGCTTCTTGTAAATCATGATTTTGCGGTGTCCACTGTATCTCAGCGCAGACTAATCAGAAGTGAACAAATCAAAGCAGCATAGTTAGAGTCAGAGCTAATAAAAGTCATTTTCATTGACTGAAAAATAAACGAAAATGACAAGAAATTATTGTCACTCTCAGTTTCGCTTGCAAACTATGAGAACGAAATCCATGTCCAGTCAATGACATAAACGGGACAGTAGTTTCAAAATTGTGTTTTTTCTTTCATTTGCCCTTTCAGTCATTTGCAGTTTTCAGTGAAAATCCTATAGTATTCAGTGTCGATATTCAACCAAAGCTGTGAGAATTGAAAACGACAGAAAAAGGTTTCACAATAAGTTAAATTTTTGGTTGTTGTTCAATGTGGAAGCTATGATTTTTCACGAAAAAATCCGCCATTTTGTTGCTGTAAAACCTCTCCAAGGTAACAGACAACGCAAAGTAAAACGTTGTGGTCAAGTTTATGCCTTTCTCATATAGAAAGGCTATGCAATCACTTGAAACCCCGACTAGTAAAAATAGGCCCGGAGGGCCAAGTGTCATATACCATTCGACTCAGTTTATCGAACTAAGCAATTATTGCATATTTTCGGATACCATAAAAATTTAAATCGTCATTTAGAGTGCGATGGCAAAATTTTATGAAATCTTCAAAATTTGAATAAAAACTAGTAGAGGTTGTACGTCATGTTAATTGGTGGCCGTACGAACCGACCTCGATTACCCCGGTTTTCGGGTTCCGGTACCGGAAGTGCATATAATTGTGAACCGACTTTGTTTTCTTAAGTATGACGTACTCGAGCAAAGCACTGTTTAATTATGTATGTTATACTAGTAAAAGCACAAGCAACTCCATGGTTTCTTTCGAAAATCGAAGAGAAAAATTTTGAACAGAATACCACAATATTATACATGAGAAAGGTATCATTATACCACTAGGTGGATTAAAACAGATTTTATATGTAGAAAGTGTGTGCAAAGTTTGAACAGAATTGGTGCAGTAGTTTTTGAATGACGATGGACACGGACTTTCAAAACCTGCTTTCGAGAAAAACGCGTTTAAAGTTTTTTGTCCACAAAATCAATGGAAACAATTTATTACTCAACGGAGCCAGTAGGGTCTAACATTTTCAAAAAATCATATTTTTTTCTTTTATAATGAAACATTTCAAGAATGTTTTGTCAAGTTTTTAAGTCTCACTTCTTCGCAGTATGAGATAAGCAAAGATAAAGGCCTATAACTTGTTGAGTTTTATTTCGATAGGCTTGAAAATTTCACATAATATTCACATAATAATGTTTTACTATAAGAAAATATTAAAAAAAAAATAAATGATCTCTCGAACGTGTTAGACCCTACCCGCCCCTTAAACGGGCCTAAGCTTGTTAAAATCGGTTCAGCCGACTATTGGTCTCCGAAGCTCCGTTCGAAAGTCGGTTTTTCCAGCAATTGTAATACCTTTCTACAGAGAAAGACAAAACACATTTCGAGCATATTCGAACCGACGACACGACCTGCCACTCGACTATCAAAACTGTATCGCAAATCTAACTACCCCTCAGTAACTGATAATGTCAAAACGAAATCGCTTGAAAAAATGTTGGAACTGGCAACACAAGTTGGGAAATTATTAATTTTGAAAAACAGTTATCAGTAGCCTTGGTAACTACATATGGAATGTAAACAAAAACAAAAGATTCTCACTTAAAACGAAACCACTGAATGTAGTTGGCCCGCTGGCAGGTATTAAATTTATTCTTTCAGAGAGTTTTGAGACATTTTTGCTCAATTTTGATTTAATTTGTTTTCTTCGTTTCTAGTTTTTTCCATAAGATATAATTGTTTGTAATCAACTGTGAAAAAGAAGCACCCACTGATTAACTTGTTGGTGTCATCTGGATTTGGATGTGATACAGGACAGTTTGTTATATACATTAAAACAGAAAATGATATTGGCAATCATTCAAAGCTGTTTTGTGCCTCTACAGTAATCAAAATGAAGGTGGCGCGTGGTTGTTCATTAAGATTGATGGTATTATACTTTGCATGTGATTTTTCAACACATAATTTTCATATACATATTCAACAGATTGAACAGTTTTTCGAATGTGTAAATAAAGTTTATGAATGAATAGATGACAGAAAAAATGTTCAAGTATAATTTTCGACTTTAATTATTCCATCATAATTATAAAATACGATGACTGTAATAATTCAGTTAAAAAAAGTACGGGTGTGTAATGTCAGAGACATAACTGGATGTCGTGAATACGAATAAAACTGACACGATTTCTTTACACTTTCGAATTCGAATTGATAGTTGATCGATTGTGTGAATTGCGGAACTTTTCCCCTTTTCACTACTAAAATTTTAAACGATTTTTGACGTCGATTAGCTCATTTCGGATTTGCATATTTCATCGAAAGAAACTATCAAGATGCTGTACAGGATTCATTTCTGCCTTTTAGAAGGACCAAATTGTGGAATTATCTACGCTATTTAGCAACATCGCATTCGGAACATTTTTCTCGAACAATTTTCGCACAGCGGAAAGTGCACGAAGCAAATCAAATTATTTTGGATTTTCACTAAACTGATGATTTTTACCTTCGATTTGCAAAGAGGTAATCTTAATAGTTCTTTAGATAACATTTAGAGCCATTAGAACGGCTAATTTTATATAAAGTTGTCCACTTTTCGTGTCTTGTTTTCTTTCTCTTCAATGCAAAGCACCAGCAGCTGATGCAATCGTTCTTGCTTGAACTGATACTAGCTTTGCGTACAAACCGACACATCCGCTCACAGTGCCAAATGATGCGAAACTGATTTAATGCGTTTTCTCGCCTTGACGACCGGAAGGCAAATGAAAACTACGAGCTGAGCGTCAGAGGTTTTTAACCACGCAGAAGGTGCGCTCTCTGATGCCGCTGTTTGAATGCGTCTTCTCGCCCCGACGTCTACTTCCATCCAACGCACAAGAAGAAATGATCGATTTTCGACCACGGTTCCCCTTTTATAACGTTCAGTTGAAGATATGTGCCTGACTACCTCAAAATCGTCGTCCTTGCGCGAACAATCCAAGCAAAAGTACAGAGTTTTCCGCGTTGTTTTAAAATTGTCAGAAAACTTAATTTTTCAGTTGCTTGTGGTTATCTCACACTGTTCAAAATATTATCCTAAATTCGTGATCATATTTTTGATGAAATAGTGAAAGAATTATGTTGCTGCCATTAATACAAGTCGAAATATTCACGATTAAGTTCTGCCCATTCTTCCATATGGCTAATTTTGAAAAGGCGCCCCATGGTGAAGTAAGTCGTATTCCCGACAAAAAAAATTAAAAATGAATTAAAATAAAAGTATTGAATAAACTTTTTACTGTAGATTTCGATTTAACCGATATAATTAACTGTGCAACCGGTTGAATGTAGTATATAAATTTTAGTATATAAACGTTAAATGTAATAGTTTATTAAATTCTACTCAATAAACGGAGCGATCTTATTTTCCGTTTGGATGATACAGTTAACTTCATACTCATATTGTTCGTATATGCCAACTGTTTATCTTTTAATATGCCAACTGTTTTATTTAATAATGCACATAAGCAAGAGTGTATGATTTGTTTTCAGATTTTCCAGTTTCTCACCCTTTAGAAGTGTTTAATGGATCCCTAAAGTAATTCCGGCAGAAATGAGGTGAACAAATCCGTTTGGTATGAGGTTCAGTGATCGCACAAAAAAGATTCCATTGAATTAATCTGAAATTAACTAAATTATGTATATCTGAACTGTTTATGTACCTTCTAGTTTAAATTTACATATAACTGTTCGTAGGAAACGAATAGAAAGATACTGTATCTCCTTCCTCAGAAGCATTTTCGAAGGCGGCGAGAGAATGTTAACTGCAAATAATAGAAAAATAATATTTAAAAATAAAGTTCAAGCACTCACCTTTATCATAATTTGCATTGATGATGATCCACATTGATTAATAGCTCTCCGGAAATCACTGACAAAGAGGAGAAGACACAAAAATTCAAAACGGTGGAATTATTCCACAACTATTTCAAACTGCTTGTTTATTTATTCTGGTGCTCCTTGGTAACTAGAGCATAGCAACTTAAACAGTGTTGCTCGAATAGTTAGTTTTTGTCATTTTCAAGGGGTCGCTATATTTAAGGTAACTAGTGGTAAATCGCTCACGAACACTTTTTATTCCGATTTTTCGTCGGAGTTTCTGGTCGTGTCGTCGTTCGAACTCCATAACCGAGTACCAAGAAATAAGGTGTCTAGTAGGCCTTATGTTCATTATCTATAGTTAAAACCAATCATTGGAAGATATTTAGTAAACCGCTTTCTCAAGCCACCTTCATGCTCGTCTGTAACTCTGGAAACGGAAGTTTGATCGGAATAATGTTCAATCTCAAGCGATGGGACCATGAGACCTTTTATCTAAATATACATTCGTGCAAATGGGCGTAACCATTTCAGTTCAGTTTGATTACCAATGAGGCCAGCAAACATCATCCGTGTGTGAAAATATTTAGTTATAGTTTCTGTTGTAATATTATTTTCAATTTAAAACCATGGTTCTCAAACATTGTGATGTAATTAACAACAAATAAATTAACTTCAACTTCGACAAAAGCCCTTTCACGCCACAGTTTATATTAAGCTTCGCATCGCTGCTGACAACATCGCGTAGAAGAACACATCCACTTCTCAATCTAAACCCTCGACTTACAATGTATCTGTACTAGTGCTATCTGCTTCGAAATGAACAGACAGCAGAATGTTAACATGCTCTCGCTGCAAATCACCCATCGTGGGATTCCTGTAACTAAATACGCTGTCAATGTTTCGCCACATTACTCCATCGGTATCGTGTGACGCGTGGGAGACACCTTAACTCCAGCGTTTCACTGTGGCTTTAAGGATTTTCTTTCGAGCAGCGCTAATCCCACGTTTCCGAATCTTGAATCGTTTGAAATTCTACCCGATCGGAAGAAAGGGAAACGGGAATCCACTTGACAGCAGCAAACAGAGCTGTTTGTCGCTGGCGTGGCATCGCATCAGTAACAGAATGTTTTCCGTTTTATTTATGGTGCCGTTTTCATCTATTGCGACTGTCGGTTTACCCTTTGAGCCGTATCGGTCTGTAGGTGCGGTTCGTTGCGAACAATCGAAGTGCAGCCGGGATTGAATCTACGACCGAATGACTGGGGCCTCAAACGTTACTCAGTTGCTTGGTTTGCGAGAAGACGGAGAAGGGTGGAACCATTCACCATTTTTGCCCGTTGAAGTGATGATATCGTTTTTACAAAAGGCAAACAGTATATCCGAAAAGAGATCCATGCCGGAAAAGATGCTGCGGAAAATTGCCTCCAGCCTGGATACAATCGACACCGGTGTTGTGCCGTACCGAAAGGTTTGAAGCCGGTGGATTAAATTTCGGTTGAAGGTTCGAGAAAATACCGAAAACCGGAACGATGCCTACGATGCCAAGTGACTATCTCTCTCTCTCTCTCAAACGGAGAACCCCCGGAGGGCTACAAACTATGTAGTGTATGATACTTACATCGAAAGATTTATGACTGTTGTGTCGGATTCAATGATTGGATTTCACTGTTGCTGGGAACATTTCTATAATCGTAGAGGTATAACAATTTCATCGGAACGCAATCAACTAGGCTGGATGATTGTGGAGATTTTTTTTCACCGGTTTTAAGTTGTTGCTTTTGTTTGAAAACTATAAATTTTCATCTGATAATAATACGATCCTGAACATATCAACATCGGAATGGAAATTTTTATCCGTAGACAAAGCAGTTCAGTGTGATAATATGAATAACAATAAATAATGTCAGTTGTCTATAATTCCGGGAACTGTTTTGGTTCAGCCAGTAAAATACAATATAATAGTTGTGTGTTGGAGAATCTTTGACAGTTACATTAGATCCAAAACATTTAACAAACCATTGTCATTATTCTACGCTCGCAAATGATGCATCAATTCTTTCGGTACAGCATGTGAAAGACAAAAATCGTGTTTTCTAGCACCAGACTTATGGGTTTCAGTCTTGCGACTGTGTAGTATAAGTTCATTCATGATTGAAATAAATTTCCTTAGAAAGACACAAACCTCAAATTGGTATGTCTACCATTATTCGCGACAGTCAAATTTGTGAATCATCGTTAGCTTTTATTGCATGCTGTTCAAAAACGGGATGGTGAATTTCCCGGGCACGCTTGAGTGACTTTTCCGTCGTTTCACTATTCTTTATTAGTCTTTGTATTTTGTGAGCCCAAAACAACAGCATTACTACATGAAATGAGAAATCCCGGGTCTAACAAAAGAAAAGACGATTTTCTACCGTGAAAACATTCTTATTCTTCAGTATAATCTCCATTTAGAGCAATACACTTGACCTATCTGTTCTCCAACATTTTGATGCCCTTCGAAAAAAAAAGATTAGTCAAGGTCTCGAAAATAGGCTTCCGTTTCAGCAGTAACCTCAGCATTCGACGAAAACTTCTTTCCCTGGAGAAACTTTTTTAGGTTTGGAGAGAGATAATAGTCACTGGGGGCCTGATCTGGAGAATACGGGGGATGGTTGATCAATCCGTACTGCAAATTATTTACGTCTTCATTTTCGTTTTCAGTATGGCAACCTTATAATTTTGCCTGGATAAACATGTCGATTCAACTCAATACTGTCTTTTACAAAAATTGAGTTCAGAAAAAAGGAGTTTAAAAGTCAGTTGTATAAAATCGGTCGGACACTCTAAACAAATCGTACACTGAAAAAAGTTGATTTGACGTTTGTAGAAAAAGTTATCAAAGGAAAACCGAAACAGATCCGAACAAGGACGCCATTTACGACTAGTTCAAAATCGGCCAAGTCTTCTCTGGAATCTTGACAGAACAATGTACAGTTCGTTCGTTACATTTTTAACTGAAATGCAGTCAATTCGTCGACCTATTATTTGACTCCTATTAACACAAATTGTCATTGAACCAAAACATGTATATTTCGTATTTGTGTCCTCATACCGCCATAGCACTTCTATCTGGTAAACTATCTAGAAAATGAACGAAAAGTAATAGAAAATGTAAGACTCGTTTAATTATTATGATCAAAACAGTCGAGTCTCTTTGAAGAGTAGGTTAGATCCAAGGACACACATAATTAGTCATTTTCAGAATGGTAAAGATGGCTCGATTATTATTCAGTACGCGGCAGGAGAGTACATATATTCAATCAGTGAAATAAAACATCGAAATCAATTTGGGTACTAAATACAATGCTGTTATACACAAACCCGGGAAACCAAAACGGAAAATAATAGGGATGAATGATCGATGCTTCTTTGATGTATTTATTGACCTTTTGAAAAGTTAGCATCAGGAAATTGCAATTGAAGATGTAAAAGTTGTTGTAGACTTTGAGAATCCACGCTTCAAATATAACAAAATTTGAAGTTGATAAAATACTTATTCCAGTGCGTTCTTTAACTGAATTTAAATGCGTTAATTGTCTGAAAATGAACACAGAAAGAAAATTGGTAAATAGTGTCTTGTATATCTGAGATTGCTTGAAATGGAAAAGAACAACACTATGTCAAATTACTAGCAACTACTGGATGAGAGGATTGCTGTTCATTTGACTGAAACAATTCTTCGAAACAATTTCTGTGCCTCAGAGAAGTACGTTAGGTCCTATATTATTTATTATGTATATTAAAGATATGAAGCGCGTCTTACGTTCATGTGACATAAATTTGTTTGCTGACGGTACTGTACCGTTCATTACGGCCAAAGATTTCAATGAAGCTGTTGTACATTGAAACGAGAATCTACGTTCACTGGTTTGGTGGTTAAGATTTAAACAACTGAAACTAAATGTCATGAAAACTAAATATGTGGTTATTTCCTCTGTTATCACCGTCTTCAAGATTCTAGATGTGCACAATGCGTACGAAAGGTTTTGCGCTCAGTTGAACACCGCCTCCCATGTTTAAGCACGTACACACTAAATCGTACACAAGCGCAGTGTTCAAGTTTGAACATCATGCCTTAAACGTTTGTAAGGAGTGTATCGAAAATAAGCTATCCACAAATTTTTCTTTCAAATTATGATAAAAAACGATATTTCATTCAAACTAAAAATTGATCCTTTATTGTACGAGGTTAAACTTGAGCATACTGAAAACCTGATGAAATATAAGTTATTCCTTCACGAATTTTCGAACTTTTGATCGAACGCTCCTCATCAAGTTCCGGACAAGTGTTGCATCGTATTTTTTGGAGGCTTGAGCCCAAATTTTTTTGAACTCCTGCATGTTCCCAGCTACCTTACCATGCTTCTTGAAGACCCTCTTCACGATTGCCCAGTAACGTTCGATGGGTCGAAGCTGAGGGCAATTTGGTGGATTGATATTTTTTTTCAACGAAATTTATACCCTATTCCGCAAGCCATAGTTGAGAGTGGTTTAGGCATAGTGAGCCGATGCTAAATCCGGCCAAAACAGTGGAGGTGTACTATACTTTCTATATGAAGACAGCAATCTCTTCTGGAGACACTTAGATCGATATATTTCTGCATTTATAGTTCCGGTAGTGTAAGAAATGGTTGCCTTCAAACCACAGGAACATATTACTTGCCATACCAGTACCTTTCGACCGAATTTCTCCACTTCAATCGACCTGTTCGCATCGCTCACATGCTCCCCAATGACGACAGTAAAGTATTGTGGACCTGGAAGGGTTTATGAGTCCTCCTTTACATAAATCTCATTTTCCATCAAAACGACGGACACTGCAAAAGACGCGAATACAATTTCCGGGCCCTTGTTGCTGCTCGCTTCTTCTGTTCTACACTTTGTTTCGAGATTTTCTGCTTCTTGTAGGTCTTCAGGTGATTTCGCCTCTTGATGCGCTGGATCATTCCGACACTCGTTCCAACTTTTTTGACCAAATCACTTATTGACATCGATTTGTTCTTCATGATTAGAGATACCACATTCTGGTCCAGTTTCGTTTCCTGCCTCTTCCTGGTAGCTTATCCATAGAATAGTGTTCCCCAAGCTTATTAATGATGGTTCTAATACTGACATAATGAATTCCAAACCGCTTCGCCATGTGTCCAGAGCCTTAATTTTCACTTCCTTTTTAATACGCGACATTTTGAAAACGCAGAATTTCAACCACACAAACAAGTAAACAAACGAAAGCTGACGGCCAAACGCATAGCATGTTGTGGTCTGAGCAAAAAAAACAAACACAAATACATGCGTACATAACAAATGTATGTGGATAGCTTATTTTCGATACACTCCTTACCTCAGTATGCCCTTAGGTGCGAGCAGTTTAATAGACATAACATTTTTTTCACCCCGTTAATTCTAAAATTCAAGTTAGAAGTTCAATTTGACCACTATTTCTGGTAATTTCGAAGCCGGAATCGAACTACCGATATAACCGAAGCTGGTTAGTATGACAACAACTTGCATGACCTTCAAATTAGAACAATTGTTAATGACGGTGTGCAATCATCATCATTTTCGGCTGCACGGTCACCAATGGAAATTGATATTCAATATCAACTTCTCTTTCTGAGCAGCCTAGATAGCCGTGTTGTTTCGGTAGCGGTTCTCAACTGGCTAAGAATAACACTACGGTCCACTTGTCCCGGTGGTACAAGTCCACCCAACAGGTAACCAGTGTGGCATCCGGCGGAATTATTTCAACCAAGAAATGATCCACTGGTTTCCTGTTCCATGTCGTAAAAGGCCACTAAAACGGTAGCTCCCATGTCAAGGTGTATATCCGTGCCAACGATTGAATGACTGCAGGAGCCTAGAAAAGGCAGTCGTAAATGAAACATTTGTGGGTTATGCCCTTGCGGAACTCAAAACTCCGTGCCATAGTTTTAGACATAGACAGAAAATATGTCTATTTTTCAGCATAACTGGTTTTCGTCGAGCGACGTCGACTTCATATTCTACAAATTATATGAACTCCAGTGGAACTAAGGCCATAACAAGTAAACTCATTTCTATTTATTTGTTTTATACAATACTTAGTTGATTATAGAGTAATTTCATTACGCTTCCAAGCGAAGTGTGATATGCTACATACTTTCAATTATCTCTTTTGAACACTGACGATAATGGGTCGTTTGTCGGTTCTGAAATGCAAAAAGCTTTTGGTAAGGCTTGTTAGGAGGGCTTTGTATTTCACTCATGTATCCGAGTTTAAAAAGCGGAATGATGTAGCTATTGTATCTTCAGACTACGAGACAGGACCTTGTAAGATGGATGATGCAGTTGGGATTTCACCTGCCGTTGAAAATTCGGATGCTGTCAGTCATCAGCTATCTCGGAAAAAAAGCACAGGATTCGTTTTTACATCCAAACATTCCAGCTACTTCCGCAGCTTGCAAACTTTCGCTCAGATAACAGCATTTTTTACCAGAATCTGAATCTGAAAATGTCAAAATATCTATTGCATTTTTTCAAGCATCATTGCAGAATTCTTGTCAGACCTCTGACTAAACATTGCGAACTCAACTATCGCATAGCTACAATTCAGCGTGCTGATAATTATTTTTGTGATTTATGTAGGTGCGAATGCGTACTTCATAGCATCTGATATGTAACGGTCCCGCGGTTATGCATCTATGTATCTGGGTTTTTGGTCCTCCATAGATGGTTTAATCTGTATATGGGGAGCTAAAATTGACGGATATTCTATCGTTTGTCACCCTATTTGGTAAGAAACAATAGTCAGAGGGGCTCATCTGTCTTTCTGCAGTGAATGAATCCTTTTTTTGCTTAAAACGTTTTAGCTGACTGTGTTTTGTGCTGTTTTCCCACCTCACCTTCACAATTCCAGTTCCAGTGTTCCTTTCGTCCTTTTCTTCCCATCAGAATAATGATGAGAAAGCACGATAAGGCACAAATCTCTAAATAACTAGGGGAAGCGCACCCGATTCAAATTAACCAATTTTGTATACGACCAGAAGACTATTGATTTGAATCTTAGTGTGTGAAAATCGGTCGAGACAGAATATCGAGGTAAGTTCCTATTTTTAAAAATTTAGACTTCTATTTCTGGTACTTTCGATAACAGAATCCAAAACCGGTTAGGCTAAAATCTGTTTGATCAGTACTCTAAATGACATGCAAATTGGAACAGTTTTGACATGTTTTACACCGTCACTCTAAAGCACGTTTTTATTTGTACACACTTAGATTCAAATGAAAGGTCTTCTGGTCGCATAAAAAATGTGCCAAACTTTATCCGGAATTAGAGGAGGGTAAGTCTTCAAAATTTCACACTGTCATTAAGAGCGTCCTTGCAAGCAACTTGCACGATGCTTAGGATTCTAATAAACCTGATTACAAACCCGTGTACAAATTTAAAATGAAATTGCGCACGTAAAATTTTATACAAGCCCATCGCGGTGCATGTTTTCTTAAAGAGTGTCTAAAAAGGTGAGCTATGTTATAACTGCTTAATATTAAGTCACCGTAAGTCAGCGGTCGAGTAGTAATGACCAGGATTATGTTGGGACGATTATAACACGAAAATAATAGTGGAAATTAATATTTATGACACTGCTACTAAGTTTGTATCGGATATTAACTGTCGTGAATTTTTGTTGCAATGAAGATTTCGAACTAATGCAGTTCACAATTCAACAGAGAAACAAAACCGAATTTGTTTTCCGTTACATTTTCTAACCTGAGGTAAATTCCAATAAAATCTAGTTTCCGTGATATGAACTAAAATGCTGACTGCAAGCTGCAAGAGAATTCCGACAAGCTGACTAAAACAGACTAAACAAATGCCCCAACCTCTCCGAAAGTTCGCTGTCGTTTTAAGTTGAGCAGCATACAATCCTACGAACGCTGTCGTAAAATAAATGTGATGTCTATTCGAGTAATTTTTGTCATGGAAAATGCTACTCACTCCTACCAAATGAAATGGCAAAGACCGAAACAAACAAGATGCACTTCACAAACTAGATATATTACAACTCAGTTATAATTCCTTTTAAAAAAGATCATGTTTGAATATTACTCAGTTCTCTTATAAGGTGAAGTATTGTCATCTTGGCTAAGATTTTAATTTGTAACAAAATATGAACAATTTACATTGAATGTCTCAATTGATCATCCTAAACAACATGCACAAATGTTTCTTTTTCATAATAATCAACTCACAATACTCATGGTTTAAAACCATATATAGTTGGTGCTTGTTTTACTAGCGGGCAAAACGTGTCGTAAGCCCACTGCACTCAATCACTGAAAATATTCTGTATTTATATGTGTCGGTTTTACATGATGCGCTTTGTTCGATGATTCGTTCAATTAATCCGGTTGAAATTTTGGGCGCTTTATTTTAGCACTGAATTTCATCCTCATGCTCGTTCATACCAAATATTTTAGAGAACTTCAGTTTTGAGTTGAGCTCATACTACTGGAAGTTTTATCATAAGTTGTTGAACGTAATTCCGATGGCATGGAGAGAAAGTTATGTTGCTGCTTTAAATATAACAAGAGATATTCATGAATAAGTTGTACCAATTCTTGCACAGAGTGAATTTTGAAAAGGCACCCCACATTGAGGTAAGCCGTATTCAAGTCAAAACATTTCTTGTATAAGTCGAATTATTAAAATGCTGCAAAAAATGAAATATAATCCAATTCCTTCTGAGCAGACGTTTATTCATTGAGCTAATTTTTGAAACAATCTTTGTTAGATTCAACAAATTTTAAAATGATTCGAATAATGCACAACAGCCAAAGTCAGTTATTCGGTAAAATTTTCGAGAGCAAAAGAATCTTCAATAATTCTACGATAAAAATGAAAACTGGCACGAATACAAGGGGGTTAGGGGCTCAAACCCCTCATGAAATTAACAAAAAAAGTACGGGTGTGTAATGTCAGAGACATAACTGGATGTCGTAAATACGACTAAAACTGACACGATTTCTTTATACTATCGAATTCGAATTGATAGTTGATCGATTGTATGAATTACGAAACTTTCCCTCTTTTCACTACTAAAATTTTCAACGATTTTTGACGTCGATTATCTCATTTCGGATTTGCGTATTTCATTGAAAGAAACTATCAAGATGCTGTACAGGATTCATTTCTGCCTTTTAGAATGACCAAATTATGGAATTCTCTTCGATATTTAGCACAGTTCAGAACATTTTTCTCGAACGATTTTCGCACAGCGAAAAGTGCACGAAGCAAATCATATTATTTTGGATTTTCACTAAACTGATGATTTTTACCTTCGATTTGTAAAGAAGTAATCTTAATAGTTCGTTAGATAACATTTAGAGTCATTAAAACGACTGATTTTATATAATGTTGTCGACTTTGCGTTTTTCCTTTTCTTTCTCTCCAATACAAACGACCAGCAGCTGTTGTATGATGCAATCGCTCTTGTTTGAATTGAAACTAGCTTTGCGTATAAACCGCAACACATCCGCTCGCAGTGCCAAACTGGTTTAATGCGTCTTCTCGCCTTGACGACCGGAAGGCAAATGAGAACTACGATCTGAGCGTTTGATGTTTTTAACCACACAGAAGGTGCGCTCTCCGATGCCGCTATTTGAATGCGTCTTCTAGTCCCGACTCCAGCCTACCTCCAACACACAAGAAGAAATAATCGATTTTCGATCACGGTTCCCCTTTTATAACGTTCAGTTGAATATATGTGCCTGACTACCTCAAAATCGTCGTGCTCAGTCAATTTTTTAAACAAAGTGTAGAGAAAAAACTTCTTATCGAGTCCAACACTGAAAAAAATTGATTTCAAAAGTTTAAAATCAATTTACAAAGAAACCCATTTGTTATTTTGATAATATTTTGTCTCAAAGTTGTTGATTACTTTCGCTACAAACCGTTAATAAATTGCAAGATGGGCACATTCAAAAAAAAAAAGGTTTTCAAACAAAAACTATTTCTTGTCCAAACTGAGTTTTTTATCCAGTGTCTTTTCACTAAAAAACTAAACTAAACTGAATGTCGAAATCATCCAAAAATCCAATGAGTCTCAGTTTGTGAGAGAATTTCATCGAATACCCTGTTGTTATCTGCACGATATTTGCAGAAAGTATCAGTTGAGTTTTTGTTAGAAAAACATTTTCCCTTCAAAATGCCCATTTTACAATATATGGAAGGTTGGCAGGGAGCATAATTGCCTATTTTGGGTAAATTTTTCATTCAAATAAAGAATGAATTTTTTTTGTAATGTGACTTCAAATTTTTAAGATCGATTTTTTCAGTGTAAAATTAGTATATTCATTCGAAAATTAGATTTATATTGAGAACATAACCAGCACAACGTTTTTTTGTATAACTTGTCGTCTTTCTATTCTAATTAATTGCAAAAAATTGAACAAAACGCAAATTTTAAAGATCGATTTTTTTCAGTGTAAATTTTTTGTATGAATAATCATCTTACCACTATAATCAACTGCAAAAAATTGTTAAAAACAGTGACTGCAAATTTTAAGATAAATTTTTTTCAGTGTAAATTTAGTATATTCATTCGAAAATTAGATTTTTATTGAAAACATCACCAGCACAACATTTTTTCTGTATGATTTGTCATCTTTCTACTCTAATTAATTGCAAAAAAATAAACAAAACGGTGACTGCCAATTTTTAAGATCGATTTTATTCAGTGTAAAATTAGTATGTTCATCCGAAAATTAGACTTGTATTGAGAACATCACCAGCAAATCATTTTTTGTATGATTTGTCATCTTTCTACTATAATTAATTGTAAAAAAGTTGATAAAAACGGCGACTTGAAATTTTTAAGATCGATTTTTTTCGGTGTAAAATTAGTATGTTCGAAAATTAGATTTATATTGAGAACATCACCAGCAAAACATTTTTTTGTATGATTTGTCATCTTTCTACTCTAATTAATTAAAAAAAAAATTGGTAAAAATGGTGACTTCAAATTTTTAAGATCGATTTTTTTCAGTGTACGATTAGTACATTCATTCGAAAATTAGACTTGTATTGAAAACATCACCAGCACAACATTTTTTTGTATGATTTGTCTAGAACATCTTGAGTCGATTATCATTTGTAACAACCATTTATAATGAAGCTCATTAAGCTCATTCGAAACTGTTCTTCTACTAGAAGCCTGATTATCTACCTAGCCAACAGAGTCTTACACATCCAACAACGAACCCTTTACCGGACAGCTCCGGTAACAGTTTCAGGTTGGCTAGATAACGCGATTGGCGGTGTCCTGACGAGGACTGCTGCGAATAGTTCCTGAAAGAAAAACCAGTACTGGTATCTCTCGTGAATGCTGGAACCGTCACCGCGCTCCTCTGCTGTGATAATCCTTGTTCTTCGCCGGGGTCTATGCAAGCGTAAAATCTACTTTACCTGCAGTTTTGTGCCGGATCTTGTTTGACCCAGTGGGGGTGACTCTGCTCGGTACACGGACAGTAAGATTTTTTTTTTGTTTTTTTTTCATTCCCGTAAAGTCCGTTGGATGGAAGTAATGAAACAAATAAAACCGAGCGTCGTGAGCTTTATGAACATCCCCAACCGGGCGTCATATTAAACCGACAGGAACGTGAGTCGTATGGCCGGAACCGTGTTCCTTGAAGTTTCTTCGCCGTTTGAAACTTACCGAGAATAAGCAATGAATCCCCGTCGCACGGCGAGTGGAAGCGACGAAAAAAAAAATAAAACTTTGCAGGCATTGATTAAAGTTCTTGCGTTGCGGAATTGGGTCGGTTTGCTGGTATGTCGTGTTCTTTGCACCCAACCGCTAGTACACTAGACTTACTGAAGTTGTTGTTGCTGCTGTTGTTGTTCAGCTCACGGTTGGTTTTCTTCGCTTCCGGAATAAGAAATTAAGAACCGGAGCTCAACGGGATGCTCTGGCGAGAGAAAAAAAAACTGCTTGCTTGTTTGCTTGGTGTGCGGTTCGCAAGAGCGGAGGCCAGTCCCGGATCGGGAAACGATGAGGGCAATAGGTTATAAGAAATTTAATCAGAATGTGTTATGCACTGGCCGGTTTCTTTTTCTTAATGAGACACGATTACGTTTTGTTATTTAGCGTAATGAACGAAGAACAGTGTGCATGATAATGCAGGCGATATGAAACTTCGCTAAACTAACTGATATTGTTTTGTAGATCATTGCATACTGCGTCGATTAGATTGAATTGTGTTTCTTTCGTTTCATTCCAAAGATATCATTTCGTTGGCACCAACCTTTTATTTTATGCTTTAGACGGTTTTTTTTAAAGGCACAGTTCCAGTTTCAGCGAGCCAATGTTATTCGTATCTACGTCAATCTGGTTTTGTTTCTGACATTACCCACCCACTTTTTTGCCTTTCTCATATAGAAAGGTTATGCAATCACTGTGAAAACCGACTTTTGAACCGAGGTCGTGTGTCATATACCATTCGACTCAGTTCGTCGAGTACGCAAAATGTCTGTGTGTGTGTGTGTGTGTGTGTGTGTGTGTGTGTGTGTGTGTGTGTGTGTGTGTGTGCGTGTGTGCTACGTTTTTTTTTTTGCACTAGCTTTCCTCCGAGATGGTGAAACCGATTTTCATTAACTTATATTAAAAGGAAAGGTCTTGTGGTCCCATACAAAATTCCTGAATATTATTTGGATTGGACTTCCAGTTCCGGAATTATGGGGTAAAATGAGAAAAATATTGTGAAAATAAGTGCACCAACTTTTTCGGAGATGGCTGAACCAATCTTTACAATTTTTTCAAATGAAAGCTCTTTAAGCCCCATACTAAATTTCTAAATTTCATTTGGATCTGACTCCCGGTTCCGGAGTTACGGGGTAAAATGTGCAAAAAAATGAAAATGAAAATCTAACTTTCCTTATAGATGGCGTGAGCGATTTTCACAAACTTAGATTCAAATAAAAGGTCCTGTGGTCGCATACGGAATTCTCGAATGTCATCCGAATCCGACTTTCGGATCCAGAAATATAGGGTAAAGTGTGTTAAAAACTTTATACCATCACTGAAAAGGGTGAAAAAACGTATTTTTTTTTAAATCGACCTCAAATCTTTTTCAATTGATAGTTTTTATTAGTAGACGGTCAAATAAACCGATTTCGGTTTTTCTTTCAAAAATCGAAGAAAACTATTTTAAAGAATACCGCAGTATTATATATGATAGTAATTGGTTGATATGAGAAAGGTAACATTACAGCACTAGGTCCATTAGCCTTCAAATAAAAATAAAACTGAAACAATGTTCTTGTTTAAAATAATCACAAAGTCAAAATAAGTAAAATCTAATTCCAAATTCGAAGTATTTTTTTATGGTTGAGAAATTGTTGGTAAAAATAACAGGTGTTTCTTGGTTTAAACTACAATCGTTGGGTGCCAAATAAACAGCCCATATTAATATGATAACAATCCGATGGTGAGCGGTTCATTTCGCCGAAAGCCGTTTAGCCGAATGAGTCATTTTGCCGAAAGTCGTTTTGTCGTAAAGGTCATTTCGCCGATAATATCATTTGGCCGAAAGGACCATTTCACTAAAAGGGTTTTATCGCCGAAAGGTAATTTTGAATTCATATCATAATTTACTAGAAAACTGCAAATTCTGATTAGTTTTAAAAAATATATATTTGTTTTTATATCTTCTGGATAATTTATGTGGCTTAAGGCGAGTTCCGTTTTCAGAGCTTTTCTTCACAATTATCGGCTCGTTCGGAAGCGGATACCAGGGGCTAGTAGTCTCAATTTAGATTTATATATCCACCAACTAACAAGGTCTGAATTTACCAGTAAGTTTCATACAAATTTGCATCTTGTTTTGCTATCACTTTCGAAAAATTACTAATGAAATTGAAAAATTTTTCACTTACCGGAACCGAAAGTCGGATCTGTAACAATTTTTCGGGGACTTTTTAAAGAAATCGGCACATATTGCTTTTTAATTCCGGAACCGGAAGTTGAATAAAAATAAAATTCAATGACGAGCTATGGGACCATAAGACCTTTCGTTTGAATACAAGTGTGTGAAAATCGGTCACGCTAACTCTAAGAAAAGTGAGTGACATTATTTGTCACATACACACACAGAAAATTTTGTGATCTCGACGAACTGATTCGAATGGTATATGACACTCGACCCACCGGGCCTCGGTTCAACAGTTAGTTTTCACAGTGATAGTGCATAGCCTTTCTATATAAGGAAAGCAAAAAATGAATTTAGAATTCACACAAAAGAGCAATTCCAGAAATGCTTAGCAGATCATCAGTCTCGACCTTCTCCGATTTGGATGAAACTTTGCACATGGCTTCAGTATGGTAAACCATAAGTTTTGAACAATCCGACTCACGACTGATTTTTAAAAAGGGCGTATGTATTTTTGCATTTCACAAAAATTGCCTTTTTCAAATCGTTGTACCTCGGAAACCGTTAATTGTACAAAAATGGTGTTCAGGAAGAAGTTGCAGAGAATCGATTGGACACTCCAAAAAAATTATACACTGAAAAAAAAATTTGATTTTTTTTTCTCAATAATTTCAAAATCAACCAAAGAAATCAAATTAAAAAAAAACAGGGTTTCGATTTTTTTTTGATAATTTTTATTTTAAAACTTATTGAAACCTACAGATTAATGGCTATCCCATCCATGCCTTTTGAAAAATGAAGAAGTTACAGCTAAAACAATTTACAGATATATTCAAAATTTCAAGTTCTCGTTGAAAGATAATCATGTAAACAGTAAAATTTTATTCTACAGGTTGAAGGCAATAAATTTGTTCACGATATCCGTTCTTCTAAAAGTAGCTGTTCTTGAGATACTTGAATATTTAATTATAACACCATTTTTTATATTTCCATGAATTGTTTATTTTCTTGCTATATCTACAATTATTACATGGACATGAATAATTGTTAGGGTAATTTAAGGTACTTCCAGAGCCGGTATTCAGGAACCAGCATCACCCAAACCGATTCGTATGGCCATATGACAAATAAATTGAAACATTTTTGAGTGCAACTTTGAAGCTTTTCGGGATTGTCATATTCTGTATCGCTTTGAATTTTAAAAATTCATCATCCTATAATTCCAGAATCGGAAGTTAGAATTGGATAAAATTGGATTTATTTTAATTTGAACTTTTGTTTCTGAAATTCGATTTGGCTTTTTTTTAGAAAACGATTGAGCTTTGAGAAACGATTCGATACTGGAACCGGTATTCGAAATTCGGTGTAGCCGAAGTCAGACAAATTCACCTGATTAGCTGTATAGTTTATATTTGTTACAAAATGTTTGAAAATCAGTGTAGACATCTTTGAGAAATCGTCGTGCGAATTATATTTTTGTGTACCTTCCGAATCGAAAACGGAAAACGGAACTAAAACTGAAATAAGTTTATTTGATTATCGACTATCCAAATCTGCTAACCCGATAAACCTTATTAATTTATGCGAAATAGACATTTTTATACTAAAGACTGTCCCGGAAAGTATGGACGCACTTTGATTTTGCTCTGATTAATTCACAAGTGTTAGAAATTCAAGTTTTATTCGATATACTGATAATATTAGACTACAACAACAGAATATGATTCTCAACATTTGCTACTTAGCCATTGTAGACTAGCTGGTGCACCTTCTTGCGAAAGTTCTTCATTAAATTCCGTACAGACTTCTTGGCGAGAAGTTTTGACACTTTTTCCAATCTTTTTCGAACTGTTGAACGGTTTCGGCTTCCGAGACACGTTTCCTAAGATGTGCCTTCGTTAATGCCCAAAATTCCTCAATTGGTCGAAGTTGTGGGCAATTTGGTGGATTCATGTCTTTTGGGAAGTAAGTGACATTTTTGGTAGTATACCATTCTACCGTTGATTTCGAGTTGAGTGGCAAGAAGCAAGATCTAGCCAGAAGACAACAGAATCCTTGTGGCATCGAATCATGGGTAGAAGTCGTTTTTGTAAACATTCCTTGATGTATATTTCGCTGTTCATTGAAGCAGTGGTGATGAAGAGTTTCGAAATCTTACCGCAGCTACAAGTTGCTTGCCAGACCATAGCTTTCTTACCAAATTTTTCGAATTCAATCGATGTCTCGGAGTGGTTTAACACTTGCCCTTCTCGCACCGTATATTATTGTGGTCCCGGCAAGGATTTGTAATCGAGTTTCACGTAGGTTTCGTCGTCCATGATTATGCAGTTCAAATTTCCAGCAAGAATCGTATTGTACAGCTTTCGAACCCTCGGCCTGATCGATGCTTCTTGTTTCGGACTACGTTTTGGTTGTTTCTGCTTCTTATAGGTTCGAAGATTCAAACGTTCTTTAGTTCGAAGAACATTTGACTTTGAAGTGCCCACTTTTTTGGTCACATCCCGAACTGAAACCTCCTTCTTTTGCTCGAACGCCTACAGTATACGTTTATCTAACTGAGGGTTAGCAGGACCTTTTTTTCGACCCGTTTTCGGTTTATCCTCAAAGGTGTTATCCTCACCGAACTTCCTGATTGCATTTCGCACGGCCTTTTCACTTACTCCTTCCATTTTTGCTATCTTTCTCAGTGACAGTCCGCGTTCTGTGCACCATTTGCACACAATTTTTCGACGTTGTTCTGCTGAAAGTCCACGCATTTCGGAACAAACTAATGAAAATGAAAAAACAACTGCACAAGTGGTTAGAGAAGAGTGTGAACAACAGGACGCAACCATAAAAATTGACAGATTCTGAACCATTGCGAAATGGCAGCGGTTTTTGGTTGTGTCCATACTTTCTGGAACAGTCTTTAATCACCCTGTAGCTCCGAAACCGGAAGTTGGATCTGACTGAAAAACAAGATGTTTTATAGAATCTTAAAACTTTTCATTTAAATCTTAGATCGGTTCAGCCATCTACGAGAAAAATGAGCTACACAGTTTTAATTTCGTTTCACATATCATCCTGTAGTTCCGGAACCAGAGGTCCGAACCAAGCACAATTCAGGAACCTTGTTTGGGAGTATACGACTTTTCATATGAATCTGAGTTTGTAGAAAACGGTTGAGTCATCTCCGAAAATAATTGAGTGAATTTATTTGTCACACACGTATTTGCTGATCTCGACGAACTGATTCGAATGATATATGGCTGTTATGTTCTTGCAGCATTTATTTCTGTAAATAGTTTAAATCAATATAATCATGAAATTGCTTTCAACTCGAAAATTCTGCCATCATCTGGTTTACATATGTCATATTCGAACGATTATGTTGCCAAAAACGAACCGTGCTAAAATCGGTCCGAGGCAAAATATCCTGCTGTACACTGTCTTTTGGGTACTTAGAAACAAATGGCAGTATAAAAAATCGTTTTATGTTGCTCCCAAGTATTTCTTTGCCAGACAGCGCTCAAAACTTCTACTGCTGAAATAGGGGGAAAAGTCGCTTATACAAAAATTTCGATATCTTCGTTAAAAATGGGCGGATTTTAACAATCTATGGCTTGTAGGATAGGTATTACCGTGCGGAATCTAAGTCTGACAATACATTCTGTTTTTAAGGTCAATTGTGACAGATACTGTCAAAAAACTGAAAAATTTGACATAAAACTTCGTACAACTCAAAAAGTAAACATCCTATCTCAAAACCATTCCATAGCGTTCTGAGTGACGGGGAGACCTTTCATTTGCGACTAGTTTTATGAAAATCGGTCCAGCCATCTCTGAGATCTCGACCTCTTAGTTGGCAACAAACATACTCAGTTGCTCAGTTCGTCGAGCTGAATCGATTGGTATATGACATTCGGCCCTCCGGGCCTCGCAAAATTTGTCTAAAGTTCGAGAGAATTCTATACCTATTTTTTATATTTATAATAAAAGGTAAAAAACGAAATGTCGATAGCGCGACTTGAACCGAGAAACATTAGGTCACAAGCCACATCAGCTAATCGACAGAACCACAGAATCACTTGTCTGCCTGTCTGGTAAATGGGTATATAATTTTCGCGATTGATAGCCTAGTGCAAATTATACTCGAAGTCTGTAAAATTCTGTACGAATGGAATATGGCGTCATTTGAAAAGATTTTTGTTATGAAATATATCTTTTTTTTTTCTACATGTCCGGACAGTTTCATTAAAATCTGAGAGAGTGTTTTCAACATTTGTTCGAGTTGAAGCGAAATTCGTCATAAGCTAAAGTTGAAACAAATGGTTAGCTGGATATCAGTAGGTATAGTCCAGACGTATATTCTGGCAGTGACCGCTGCTGAATCAGTAATTGGAAACGCATACAATAATCTCATTTGAATGCGACTTCTTCCAACCTGCCAAAATTGATCCCCATCGCAGGTAAAAATCTTCCGGGAGTCACGTAAAGTACATACTCCTCCGGACCCGACCGGCGCCGTTCGCTTTCGCATTCTGTCACAGGTAATTATTCCTAAAAGATTTAACCGAATCATGCGCTCCATTGAGCGGCAACAAGACCCGGTTCCATTTATCTCCCGGCACAGGTCCCGCTGGCTGTCCTAAATTGATTCGATTCATGTTGACGTCGAAATAAAACCGTGATTTATGCCAGGACGCGTATTTGCAAACATCGGTGCACCAACCGGAGGAAATACCTGCGCCGTCGCCAGTTTTGTAACCTGTGACCTCGGTTGGCGGTGGCGGTGGTGGCACATTTGGCTTAGGAACACGTGCTAGATGGAAAGAACAGCAAAAAAAAAAACACAAATTTCTATCCCCCATTTTCCCTCCCCTTTCCCTACCTGCTGCACGAACAATGATTTACGACATTTTCCAACGGACCGCTGAGTAGCTTTTGCTGTGCCGGAGTCAACTTTCGTGCAAAATGTTTGTATTTGGTACCGGGAATTGCGGAGGTTCTGCCTGCCTGTTCTCTCTGTATGTGTGTATGTGTATTTCGCTTTGTAGACAGGAAATGGGTGAAAAATCACACATGCACTATTTGGGGCGGCAGTCCAATCGGGGCGGCCCATCCAGCTAGTTTCTGCCGCCGGTTGTTTGCTCAGTAGGATGCTCAGTTGGTTGGCGGGGTCATATTTTATGATTTTCCATCGTAAGCAGCAGAGCCTCGGCTTTGCCGACAGCTGTTTGCCGTCGTAGTTCCGTAGAGCCAATATTGCATGCTGCGAAGGTGCAAATTTCTGGGCTCCGCAATCAAGTCAATGCAATATCCAATATCGGCTAACATAGTTTGATGCTATCAACAGCAGGTTTTCCCGGTGTAGAAGCCAAGGTAAACATCAACAACAGCAGCAGCAGCAGCAGCAGACAGCCCACAGTGAGAATAGGAATGAACACTTTGACTTGCGTAGGACCTTGCGGAAAATGGCACACTGCGATGTGTGATTGCACTATGCAAATCATTTGCTGAATTTGATTGCAGTAGAAGATTTTTTTTCCACGTCTTCGATGCCGCTGCGCTGCCTTGCAGGTGGGATGTCGGAACATAGATGCAAATGTGTTGTTTGTTGTGTTGGCCGTTGTTGGCTCAGAACAGATTGATGCAATATTCGATGCATATTAAATTACGGCTACATACCGGGTGATATGTGACCGAAGGACTGCTTCCGGCAGGCAGGATATATTTACCTTTTGTCGTAAACCCAGCGGATTCGCCGGTGTTTGCGTTTGACAGTGCAAGGCAAATATTTCACTTTGACGCTAAAATATCCCGGGGAAAATTAGTCCGGTGCATGAGCTCAAAATGTTCCACTATTTTGGTCATCACACATTTCTCATAATATTTAGAGAAAACAATGTTCAAATAACAATAATTTCAACGATACGATGCCATACTTGAAATTACCTCAATAGGTTTCCGTTTGGAAATGGAAACGATTCATTTCCGAAAAAACACTCAAGCTGCAATTTGCCTCTTTTTTTTCTCACCGAGATTCTCCACTGAATCAGAAGAAGAAAAAGTACAGTTTTCCGTTTTCGAAACGATTCTTATCTGTTTTTGAGGAACGGCTAATTTAATCCAATTCATTACCGGTACACGAAATGCTAGGGGAAAAAAAGTTGGCTTTAAGTGGTTTGCTCGAAAGGAACAGAAAAAAATGAATGAGAAAAAAAAATCGGTAACTAGAATAGCAGAGTAGCAAAACTAATTACACCGAAGCACCGAATTCGGTAATCTGAAATCGATTTCCATTTCTCAGCACTGGTGCTGGTCGTGTTTCGTGCTCCTCGTTTGCTATTCCCGTAGAAAAACGATAGATTGGCTGTGATTTCCTCAGTTCAGCACCGCTGTTATCCGAGTTTCTATTTTTTGTGCCAAACTGAATGTTGCCAGCGGATATTTACCGCTATACATCAATTTGAAGAACATGTTTAGAATAAATACAATAAAATATTGGAATCATAGCTATGAAATGAAAATGCATTGCCGAGCTCCGTTTAATATGATGAAACAACAAAATTCTTAGCTTTAATGTATCTCAAAATATAGTGCAAAATACACAAAAGATAGTTTTAAACAATAAGCGTTTCTGGGTAGGGGCTTAACAACCTACAGTTATCCCCAAAGTATGAAAAACTTTTTTTCATTACAATTAAAAACTTGGAGTAGGTAATGCCAGAGACATAACCGCGAGATTGACGTAGGACTGCATTCGAGATGTGTATAGATATTAATTGATTCGATACCGTTTGACCGTTTAAGATTTTGTAGTGCTGAAAGAGACCATTGGATATCAAAAGATTGCGTTTGTTTTCTAGAAAGTAGGACGGTGATTCAAGACAGTTATCTAAACAAGTTCTTTACGTTCAGAACAAATTGGCTCAAATGACACGCACCCTTGATATTTGGAGATTTGTACCTATTTAGTTCGTAAAAAAGTTTACGTTATTTGGGATTTGGTTCGTCAAAAAAGTTTACGTTATTTGGGATTTGGTTTGTAAAAAAAGTACGTTATTTGGGATTTGGTTCGTAAAAAAGTTCACGTTATTTGGGATTTGGTTCGTAAAAAAAGTTAACGTTATTTGGGATTTGGTATGTAAAAAACCCAAGTAGCATGTTAAGTTGCTGTCCTGTATTTTTCTACTGATTGTGCAATTTATCAAGTTAGTTTATATCACTATTCTAGTAACTGTTGTGTTATGGAAAAAGAGCAATTTTTCTGTGTTGTGCAACACACTTTCAAGTCCATACGTTATTACGAACATTTATTCACAACGATTGTGCAACTGATACAAAAACTCATGTCTCGATCCCATCACAAATGCAGTAATAAAATCAGCGAGAAAACAATTGTGAAACTCGTGCAATCTACTACGTAATGCAAACAAAAAATGGAACGACGTTTACAAAAACATAACAAACATAATTTCTAGTAAATAAGTTTCACATTTGATTTTCAATACAACTGCTCTCAACACAAACATGGATCTTGTAAAATAATCTGCACGTAAAAAATGATAATGCTACATATTGTTGAATTAAACCTTTGTGTTTTTGTAAATGAAAAATCGACAACGAACTGCATTTTTATGGTGAAACATGTATTTGTACGCCCGACATTTTCAAGCGTCTTTGAATTATCGTGTTTTGGTGGTTCTAAACCAATTTCAGTGAAAATAACAGTCTATTATTTTTAATGAGAATCATCGGAATGGTGTTTAAAATACGTGTATTCAAACATTCTTTAAAATTTTCAGTCGATTTTAATCAAACTAATGTGTAATTAAATCTGAAAAATCTCGAAATGAATTTTGCTTGAGTATTTTCCAATATGGCATCGATGATAACAGTGAGTTTGATAGAAAATGGTTCACCCAACGTAATGACATATATTATCTAAATAACAGGAAACATTAACATGTTAATATTTCGGAAAGAAATTCTCTACGTTTTGTTTTTTATCAGTTTCAATCTTCTAGTTGAATTAAACAACAATACAATATAGTCATTTATCTTAGAGGGCCCGACTTTTGTGATACGCACTGTAGGTATTATTTTGGCAAGTCCGTGTGCTGAAGTTGCAAAAACAAGTTGCACAAGCGGTAATATATAACTATGGGAGTAACTATGATGAAATTAACTTTTCGTTCAATATCTTTGAAAAGTTATGTCAGGTCTGATTATTTTTTTCGCGAGATGAAAACCGAATACAAATTATCTGATTGATTTTTGTTTTCATTGCGTATGTTTTCATACTTTTATGATAATAATCTCATGTCTGCAAGTTTTGCGTTCAGTTCAAACATCTTGGACAACTTTTTTGCAAGTTTGAATTTTATATCAATGTTTTTCTAAAACTGAAGAAAACTGAGCGCACTGATCTAAAAATTCATGAGGCAGCTAAAACAATGCGGACTCTGCAGAAATATATTTTTTACAGCAAGATTATCAATTCGGCTTAGCATTTTTTGCCTTGCGGAGAGCATCAATCATTTCACTAATTTTTCTTCCACAAGAGATTTATAGCAATTTCGACGTATATTGTGCCCGGTACAATTATCACAGCCGTTTGGAAAGTTTTTGATAAGTTGCACAATTGTTATAGTTACTCCCGTTTCACATGACGATGTGAAATTTTTTGTAGAGCTTCTAGTGAAACATTAACAAGTTGGTGATTTACTGCACAATTGTTTTAGATGCACTTAAAGTTGTTCTACAGTGATTTTTTCGGTAGTATTGTGAAACTTAACAGTGATAAGTTGCACAACTAGTTTTAATATATATTTCTAATCATATCTAACATAAATAACATTTCTAAATCAATTGTAAAACATCTTGAAAGCTCAATAAGTTACATTTGCTACTTGGGAAAGTTTACGTTAGTTTTAATTCGGTTCGTAAAAAAAGTTTACGTTATTTGGGATTTGGTTCGTAAAAAAAGTTTTGTGTAATGAATGTGGAAACCGTTTATCATATGGCTATTTTTTAAACGGATGTGAAGAGTAAGTGCAAGAAAATGATGTTTGCGCTCGTTTCAAAATCCAAGATGGCGGCTTCCCGTTTATTGATATTGCTTAAAACTCCTAACAATATGGATATTTTCGGAACGGGATTGGTGATTAGATGTCGAAAAACGATGTTTGAGGTGATCCTGAAGTTCAAGATAACGACTTCCGGTTCCTTGATATTCCTTGAAAACCCTTACAGTACGAGTATTTTCGGATTGAATTTGATGTGGTGCCATAAAAACGATGTTTGTGATCGTTCTGAATCCAAGGTGATCCCTTCCGGTCTATTGATACTCTTTGAAAATACTCACAATATGGATATTTTGAGTATAGATTTGGTGTGTAGGTTTGTGATGTTTTGAAATCTAATTCTTTCCGTAAATACCCATATTGTAAGGGTTTTCAAGGAATATCAAGAAACCGGAAGTAGCCAGCTTGAATTTCAAAACCACCTCAAACATCGTTTTCCGACATCTACTCATCAATCCCGTTCCGAAAATACCCACATTGTAGGGGTTTTGAAGGGATTTCAAGAAACCGGTAGTCGCCATCTTGAATTTCAGAACCTTCTTAAACATCGTTTTCCCACATTTATCCACCAATCCCGTTCTGAAATTACTCACATTTTAAGGGTTTTCAAGGAATATCAAGAAACCGGAAGTCGCCATCTTGAATTTCAGAACCACCTCAAACATCATTTTTCGGAATCTACTCTTTAAACCCGTTCCAAAAATACCCATATTGTAGTAGTTTCCATTGAATATAAATGAGCCGGAAATCGCTTTCGATGTATGCCAAAATCTTTGTTTACGAAGTAGGTTCGTAAAAAAAGTTTACGTTATTTGGGATTTGGTTCGTAAAAAAAGATTACGTTATTTGGAATTTGGTTCGTAAAAAGAGTTACGTAAAAAGAGGTAACGTATAAAAAGTGTACGTAAACGGAGGTTTGGGTGTATTTGCAAAGAAGTAATCTTCATAATTCGTTAGATAACATTTAGAACCAGTTGTATCCACTTTTCCTTTTTTTTCTCCAATGCAAACGACCAGCAGCAGGATGACGCAATTTGGTTTAAAGCAAAACTCACACTGCGAACGTTCCACAGCAGATATGTTCACAGAAGAACTAGATGTCACTGCACTTGAGGAACGGAGCCTCATATTTGTCATTGACTGGACTGGTGCGAATAATGTCGGGTTTTTGGACCTATATTTTCACTATTTTCACACGTTTACGTAATAAACGTGGCATTAACAACAATCTTACACATTTTTTCCTTCGTTTCGAGAGGATTAGAAGAAATACTCAAACAGGGTAAAAGTTATTAAGAAAGAAGATTAAGAAATTTGGAATGATGGAAATGCACCCAGATAAGCATAGTAAAGAAAGGCGTAGTCCTATGTCAAAAAAGCATATTTTTCATATGCATATAGAAAAAAACCCTTCTTAATCAACCTAGTGGTGTGATAATGCCTTTCTCTTCTTTTATAACAGCCTCATGAAAATATGTTTCATACTTCTATTAAATAATTTTGGATACTAATTTTGACACCAATTGATTCAGATTGATTCGAGTAGTTCACAAAAGCATGCTTCAGTGTTTATGTCACACAGTCAGCATCATTTTCCAAACTAGTGCTTGACATTTGCGTTGCCTATTTGAAATCAGTGATGCTAATCTAAAAAACCCTTCTTAATCCACCTAGTGGTGTGATAATGCCTTTCTCTTCTTTCATAACAGTCTCATGAAAATATGTTTCATACTTTTATTAAATAATTTCGGATACTAATTTTGACACCAATTGATTCAGATTGATTCAAGTAGTTCACAAAAGCATGCTTCAGTGTTTATGTCACACAGTCAGCATCATTTTCCAAACTAGTGCTTGACATTTGCGTTGCCTATTTGAAATCAGTGATGCTAATCTAAAAAACCCTTCTTAATCCACCTAGTGGTGTGATAATGCCTTTCTCTTCTTTCATAACAGTCTCATGAAAATATGTTTCATACTTTTATTAAATAATTTCGGATACTAATTTTGACACCAATTGATTCAGATTGATTCGAGTAGTTCACAAAAGCATGCTTCAGTGTTTATGTCACACAGTCAGCATCATTTTCCAAACAAGTGTTTGACATTTGCGTTGCCTATTTGTATGAGAACAGTGATGCTAATCTAAAAAAAAGCCTTCTTAGTCCACTTAGTGAAAGTTTCATATATCTTGAAAAATCACCATAGGGGGGAGTACATGAAATTTTCGAAATCGAAAAAAAATTTTTGATGCCAAAAGGCTTAGAATTGCATGAAACGTCGAGATTTAGTGTCATTTCGAAAAAAATTTTTTTTGAAAAAATCGACTTTTTGGGACTTAGAAAATATACGAAAATTTTTCAAAGTCCCAGAAAGTTGATTTTTTCAAAAAAATTTTTTTTTGAGATGACACTAAATTTCGATGTTTTATGCAGTTTTAAGAGTTTTGGCATAAAAAAAAAATTTTCGATTTTGGAAATTTCGTGTACTCCCCCCTATGGTGCTTTTTCAAGATCGAAAATTGTCAAACCTTTAACACCGGGCAGCACCCCTTACGCATGTCCGATTTAGCTCAAATTTTGCATGAAGGCATTTTTCGAGGTGCTTAAACTTTTGAGCACTAGAGCTTAACGAAAATAGAGGTGATCCCAAAATTTTGGCACCCTTATATATAAGAGCGATAAAAATCAATGTGTTTTGTCGGTTACGTCACTTATGCCATCATATATCTGGAACCAAAAGTCACAACCATTTGATCTTCGAACTTGATCAATGGCCCGATAGTAGCTTTCAAACGAGCCCAAGTTGTTAAAATCGGATCAACCATCTCTGAGAAAATTGAGCGCGTTCAAATACAACGCTTTTTGTCGGTTACGTCACTTATACAATCATATCTCCGGAACCAAAAGTCACAGCCATTTGATCTTCGAACTTGATCAATGGTCCGATAGTAGCTTTCAAACGAGCCCAAGTTTGTTCAAATCGGTTCAGCCATCTCTGAGAAAATTGAGCGCGTTCAAATATCTTCTAAAAGTGCACACACACACATACACACACACATACACACACACAGACATTTTCCGATCTCGACGAACTGAGTCGAATGGTATATAACACTATGGGTCTCCGAGGCTCCGTTCGAAAGTCGGTTTTTCCAGCAATTCTAATACCTTTCTATAGAGAAAGGCAAAAAGCCTTCTTAGTCCACTTAGTGGAATTTTCATATATCTTGAAAAATCACCATAGGGGGGAGTACATGAAATTTTCGAAATCGAAAAAAAATTTTTGATGCCAAAAGGCTTAGAATTGCATGAAACGTCGAGATTTAGTGTCATCTCGAAAAAAAAATTTTTTGAGAAAGTCGACTTTTTGGGACTTAGAAAATATATGAAAATTTTTCTAAGTCCCAGAAAGTTGATTTTTAAAAAAAATTTTTTTTTTGAGATGACACTAAATTTCGATGTTTCATGCAGTTTCAAGAGTTTCGGCATCAAAAAAATTTTTCGATTTTGGAAATTTCATGTACTCCCCCCTATGGTGCTTTTTCAAGATCGAAAACTGTCAAACCTTTACCACCGGGCAGCACCCCTTAAGCATGTCCGATTTAGGTCAAATTTTGCATGAAGGCTTTTTTCGAGGTGCTTAAACTTTTGAGCACTAGAACTTTACGAAAATAGAGGTGATCCCAAAATTTTGGCACCCTTATATATACAAGAGCGGTAAAAATCATCGTGTTTTGTCGGTTACGTCACTTATGCCATCATATATCTGGAACCAAAAGTCACAACCATTTGATCTTCGAACTTGATCAATGGCCCGATAGTAGCTTTCAAACGAGCCCAAGTTGTTAAAATGGGATCAACCATCTCTGAGAAAATTGAGCGCGTTCAAATACAACGCTTTTTGTCGGTTACGTCACTTATACAATCATATCTCCGGAACCAAAAGTCACAGCCATTTGATCTTCGAACTTGATCAATGGCCCGATAGTACCTTTCAAACGAGCCCAAGTTTGTTAAAATCGGTTCAGCCATCTCTGAGAAAATTGAGCGCGTTCAAATTCAACGCCTTTTGTCGGTTACGTCACTTATACAATCATATCTCCGAAACCAAAAGTCACAGCCATTTGATCTTCGAACTTGATCAATGGCCCGACAGTAGCTTTCAAACGAGCCCAAGTTTGTTAAAATCGGTTCAGCCATCTCTGAGAAAATTGAGCGCGTTCAAATATCTACTAAAAGTGCACACACACACATACACACACACACACCTACACACAGACATTTTCCGATCTCGTCGAACTGAGTCGAATGGTATATAACACTATGGGTCTCCGAGGCTCCGTTCGAAAGTCGGTTTTTCCAGCAATTCTAAGACCTTTCTATAGAGAAAGGCAAAAAGCCTTCTTAGTCCACTTAGTGGAATTTTCATATATCTTGAAAAATCACCATAGGACATAAAATTTTCGAAATCGAAAAAAAAATTTTGATGCCAAAAGGCTTAGAATTGCATGAAACGTCGAGATTTAGTGTCATCTCGAAAAAATTTTTTTTTGAAAAAGTCGACTTTTTGGGACTTATGAAAATGAAAATTATTCTAAGTCCCAGAAAGTTGATTTTAAAAAAAAATTTTTTTTTTGAGATGACACTAAATTTCGATGTTTCATGCAGTTTTAAGAGTTTCGGCATCAAAAAAATTTTTCGATTTTGGAAATTTCATGTACTCCCCCCTATGGTGCTTTTTCAAGGTCGAAAATTCTCAAACCTTTACCACCGGGCAGCACCCCTTACGCATGTCCGATTTAGCTCAAATTTTGCATGAAGGCTTTTTTCGAGGTGCTTAAACTTTTGAGCACTAGAACTTAACGAAAATAGAGGTGATCCTAAAATTTTGGCACCTATATATATATATATATATAAGAGCGGTAAAACTCAATGGGTTTTATCGATTACGTCACTTATACAATCATATCTCCGGAACCAAAAGTCACAACCATTTGAACTTCGAACTTGATCAATGGCCCGACAGTAGCTTTCAAACGAGCCCAAGTTTGTTAAAATCGGTTCAGCCATCTCTGAGAAAATTGAGCGCGTTCAAATATCTTCTAAAAGTGCACACACACACATACACACACACAGACATTTTCCGATCTCGTCGAACTGAGTCGAATGGTATATAACACTATGGGTCTCCGAGGCTCCGTTCGGAAGTCGGGTTTTCCAGCAATTCTAATACCTTTCTATAGAGAAAGGCAAAAATTCGGCCGAAACATTAAACGGAGAGGACGCAAGAAGCGATTTACCAAACGAGCTTATTGTTTATTTAATGAAAAATGCTAAAAGTAAACAAATAAATAATAAAAAACCATGCTTGGGTCTTATTCACTCGAAAAAAGTTGTCTTAGGTATTTGATTCATTTCTGGTAAAATTTTAAGGTCTGAGGACAGAGGTTCACGTGTTGAGTTTTAAATCGACCACGTTGCTCGCTCAATTCCCTTTGCGCATCGTATTTCTCTTGTACACTAAGGTCTCTTTTTACACGGTATTTTTTCGCACGGTTTTTTTATACACGGCTTTTTTTACACGGATTCCGGAATTAACACGGTTTTTATTTACGCGGTTTTCGCAATTAACGCGGTTTCTGATGAAAGTTTAAAAAGCACTGCCATTTGTATTTTGAGAAAAATTTTAAAAAGGGAACAGGTTGTCTGTAAGAAAACGATTATGAGAGCTAATTTAAAGTTAACTAAAATTATTCACTCAACAATTCACGAGATCATTGACTGTCGTTCCATAAAATGATTAATCAGTCTTCAGATCTTCAGTCCCTGTTGTAAATTACACGACAACGTTTCTTCCGCTCAGTTGTGGTGTATGATGTCAGCATCGTCATTGATATTATCGAGAATTTCGTAGCGTTGAAGAAATAGTCGGATTTACTAATCTCTTCAACTCTTCATCATATCGAGCAGTACAGAATTTTATACCCATTTGAATAATATAACTCTAGTAGTATTATGATTTACGCCGATGAAATGAGTTGCTTCAGCATGACGCATAGTAATACCTTTTCTAATTTGATCCATATTCATCTCTATGAATTCTTCCCTTTTAATTCTGTCGCTGCGTGCATAGATTTTCATCCAATACCCATGTCTTCCCACTCAGTTAAATTAAAAAATGACTATTAAGATCGTTAGTGTTTACTACACATCGTAACTTCGGAATTGAAAAGAACTTATTCTCAAGTTTTATTTGCAGTGAAAGTGTTTATGGGTGGTATTATTAGTACTTCTTTAGTCGAACGTTCTAAATTTTACGTATTATCGTTCTTTTGAAAACCGAATACATTAAACATAAGGCATGAGCCATTTAGATTATTTTGCTTATCGTACAACGTGTTTCCTGAGTGTTCTAATTTTAATTTGTCATCCAATGTGTTTTATCAAGTATGACTAGACCTTCTCGTAGCCTCAGGCTGGTTTATAGATTTCCGTTTTTATTGTGAAAACACAGTTACATTTTATCAAAAACAAAACAAACAAATACGCAAATCTACGGTTTTAGGAATTATTACAGGGTCCGGCACTCGAAGTGTAACCAATTAAAAAGGCCATAAATTCAGTTTGAAAAATTACTTTTACTTAATTCAAAGTACAAAATGTGTAAAAATAATACAAAATTCAGAATCAATTCACTTTTGCTCGATATGACCACCTTTTGCCTTGACTTGATGACTTGAGAGAGCGAAGGAGTTGCTTCGTTTGGCCGAAAGCGGTCAATTTCCGAACATTGTATTTTCTGACGAGAAAATTTTTCCAATTGAGCAATTCGTAAACTCTCAAAACGATAGGGTTTACGTGACCGACCGTTTATACGAGAATTTGAGTCATCGATTGGCCACCAGGAGGCAGCACCCGCAACAGATAATGGTTTGGGCCGCTGTATCCGAAGATGGGCGCTCTCCAATCGTTTTCATCGAGCCTGGCGTCAAGGTAAATGCGACATATTATCGGGAAAGTATTCTGGAGGTTGCTTTCAAGCCGTGGGCAGACAAACATTTCGGTGGCAGACCATGGACGTTTCAGCAGGACTCGGCACCGTCTCACAAAGCTCGAGTGAACCAAGAATGGCTGAAAAACAACGTTCCGAACTTCATCACGTCCACACAATGGCTCTCGAATTCACCAGATGCGAATCCAATGGATTATTCTCTTTGGGCCATTTTGGAGAGCAAAGTCCGAACTAAAAGATACACCAGTCTCGAGGCGCTGAAAAAAGTTATTGTCCGCGAGTGGGCCAAAATACCTGCAAGTCACATTCGGCCAAACGAAGCAACTCCTTCGCTCTCTCAAGTCATCAAGTCAAGGCAAAAGGTGGTCATATCGAGCAAAAGTGAATTGATTCTGAATTTTGTATTATTTTTACACATTTTGTACTTTGAATTGAGTAAAAGTAATTTTCCAAACTGAATTTATGGCCTTTTTAATTGGTTACACTTCGAGTGCCGGACCCTGTACTTCAAATTTTCCACGCGGTTTTTTTTTGCACGGTTTCCGCAATTAACACGGTTTTATTTTACACGGATTTTCTTAACACGGTACGTAACCCCCGTGTAAAAAGAGACCTTAGTGTACTCTCTCGTATAAGCAAACTGTACCGGGTTGCCAGCATACATTTTATTATTTTGATGAGAAGTTTTATCACATTAATCTATTGGGGCTGGGCTGGACATTACATATTACATTACATCCAATGAACAATGAAAAAATATTCAGTTCCCACAAAGATTGAATGTCTGTGTGTTTGGCAGCCTTGTCAACTCATTTTCATTTCTCTCTTCTCTTTCAGAATGCTATCAGGTAACCAAAGCGAAAAAAAAATGGTGGATGCATTGAAACTGACTTTGTTTCGCAGAAAAAAACAAGACTTTATTTTTATCGCGATAAAATATATGTTTTTATGTACTAATCGCATCTAAACTAAATTATCTAGACTTTGTCACGGTAGATTTATGATACGAGTCTTCAAAGCCGAGATATGCGATGAACAAGTAGAGGTATGCATTTCCGAGCGTTCCAATTTTCAGCAGTTCTTCAGTCAGAAAAAAATACAACACGACCGCTAAACTCAATGAATCATTCTGAAAAATTTCACAGAATATTCTCAACTAAATTTCGAAGACATTGTCAGGTTGGTTTTTCTATATTCTACACCGTTTTCAAGAAAATTTAATTTGAAACGGGAAAATAGCAAAAAACCTACCACTTTACGGTACTGTCCTCAGCCCTTAAAGTGAAAATGGCGGAGAAACGTATTTTTCATTTGTGACTTGCACGAGCGAAGCGTACCGCAGTGGGAGACGCTTGGACTTGAACAGTTTACCATCGCTATAGCGCTGATTTCCATTAAATCGTTTATAATATAAAATTTTTGATCAAAGGATGAGTGTTAGTTTTGGATTCCATAACCATAAAATACTATGCGAAAAACTCCCATCGTTTTCAATTTATGTTTACAAATTTAACAGTTAGAGGGTTTAAGGTATTTTATAATAAGTGACCTACATGGTCACTGAGTGAAACTTCCTTAAAAAATGTTCATACAAGTTTTGACGCAACGAAACTGATTTTAACAAAAATGACGAGGAATCACAAAAATTTATTTTTACAAATCATGGAGACTTCGCAAAAACCGCATTTATTTCAAGGCAGTTAGTTATAATTTTAATTTTCGTCTAAAAATTCACGATAAAAATAAAACCGCATGAAGTTTTTACATAAAGGAAAGGCTGCAAGTTCGTAATTAAATCTTACTATATTCTTACTGATTGCATTCAAAACTGACATGACACACACACATATTTAAGAAAATGATATCAAAATGACAGTTGAATTGGGAATCATTTCGAAAAAGATTTGACGCAAGTTTCACATTACTTTATAAACCTTATAAAGAAAAGTCCACTCTGAAGGATTATATAGAATTATAGTGGTTTCCAGTGGGCTTTTGTGGAGTATAAATTTTTAATTTAAGATATATGATGTAGAATTGGAGACAGCTACAAGTATCTACTATTATTTAAAATGTTACTTGAGGAGGAATGCCAAAAATTGAAACTGACGAAACTTAATGCCCTACAGAGAGGTGAATGTCGTTTTCGCTTGATGCCAAACCTTAACTGCTGTCAAACCGTTTTGTTTGAAGCTGCACGGAGAACCCTTCGATCATAAAATTGCGATATCGCAGTTTTTGATTTTTGCGATAGTTGATTTAACTAATTTCTTTTTGATTCAACCAATATGGTTTTTGATTTGCACATATTCAAGTAGTTGAAAAATATGTTGTTTTGAATGCTGTCAAATGCCGGAGACAGTTGAAAGCAAAACAATAATCACAATGCAAAATCAACAACTTTTTTAGTTGAAATCTGTTCGCGTCGCTTCAAAATGTCAATGAAAACAACATCGATGATTGAAGCGTTTGATGAAATTGTGTTCATTCGATTTGAGAAATTTATGATAACAAGTGTTTATTTAACAGCGGTGTTGTGATAAAGTTAGCCTTGTTTAAGATGAAAAAGATTTGGTGATAAATTAGAAAATGTTTATGAATGATCATCTCGTAATCTTTCAGGTATGCGCAAAAATTTTATGCTTCAAATTCGATCATTGATTTACTTCCAGCAGACTGTTTTTCTTCCAGCTGTTTGTTACCGATGATGATGTTCATGCATTAGAAATGAAACGCTTTTTGACATGAATTTAATTTATAAAAGTAACAGGAGCGAAGGGTTTCAAACACATAGAACGCGCTGCGATTGAATGGCGCGTTTGAATTGCCGTCGCAAAACTCCAATTCCCAGCGGTTGATGCACCCAATCTTATATAAATTGACCTAAATTATCAGTGCATAACTTTAGTTCAACCGTTTGAAGGCATCATCTTTCAATACTCATTTTAGGTAAATTTAATAATTTCGCTAGTTTACTCGCCCCTCCGGGCACTTTTGCTGATTAAAAACGTTTTTCTACATCAATCATTTCCGATCGAATCAGAAGTATTTTTTTAGAATTTAGATCTTTACTGATCTCGACTTGACATGATCATGATCATACAAAAATCAAAATCACTCAGAGATCAGATCAGTTCTGATTGCGCAATGATAATTTATTCCTCGGTTAAGATCACTTGAAATCAGCAGTTTTTCCAGCCCTAATGATATTACATGTCAATATAAAATACTGTTTATATTTTAACAACGATATTTATTTTATGAATCTCAACATACCGAAGTAATCAGTAAGTATATTTTGATTATTTTCTCAAATCAATAACATCGATTCAACTATTTGCAATGTCTAAAACAAATAAAACCGATTTATTTTTCAACTAACAGAATTTTGTTTCAAGAACAACATCAGTTATTTGAACTGAAATATTTGTTGAAGTTGAAAGGTATGTGTCCTCACTAATTGACAGCATTTTTTTTCAAACAGTTAAATTAGTTGTTTCAACCATCTTTTCTGCTAATCGATAAACAAAAATGACAGTTTAGTTAAAACAACAATCGATTAGTTGTACCAAATTTTAACCAATCGAATTCAGAAAATCAACTAATATTCTGGTTGAAATGGGATCGCGGGTGGTTCCGTGTAGTTTCGAACCTAGTTTCAACGTTGATCAATTGTTAATTGGTTTTAATATCAGGTTTGCTCAAACCCCCGTTGCTAAGTGCGAACCCAAAACAGTTTCGTGAAAAGTGTTTGATGAAACTACCCTGGGTCAGTTTTATAACATTAACATCAAGGATGGCTTTTATCGTATCAAAGAACGCTCACTGGCAACTCTTCACACGATTCAATCAGTACCATCAAAGAGAGATGGATATCATCGCAGCAACAAAAAAACCAGCATGGTTCATTTAACACCAGTGCGAGAGCGAATTTTTTTCGATGATCTGTTTGAGAATCAAAGGTTAGCTCGCTGCTGTGGGGATTCTCTCTGAACCAACAAACGGTCGCTTATTCTCGTTTTGCGATCCGATTCTATACGAGCAGTTGATAATTGCGGTAGAATCATTTCGCTATTGCCGCTTATTCTAACTATGTGCATATAACCTTTGTATAAGTTGTGTCTATGAAAATGTCTGTGAATGCTCCACACAAGAGTTTTGAAATATTGAAACCTAGTATGAGAATCATCAAGTCGAATCATCGATTCGATTTTCTGCGATAATTGTCAACTTGCGATTCTCTCTGGGTAAATTCCACACAGCACCAATCGGACTGTAATTTTTTTTAAGGGCCGTGAAATACTCAGAGTATGAAGTGCAGAGAAGAAATATAGAAAGATTCTCTCACGGTTCATGCATTGAGAAACTCGAGTTCTTGTAGCATCTTCTACCGGATTGAAAATGTTGTATACAATATCGATAAATATCGAACAGCTTCTGTCAAATTATCGAGAATCACTCTGCGTTCTTCGACTTTAAATGTCTGAGGTGCTGACGGATGCTAACATCCACCAAGTGATCACCTTAATCATATTAGACTATTAAAATAATGACAGGGTTATGTACAAGAAACGACCGATTGCTATGACAGTAAAAACGCAGTAACAAAAACATTAACGGAATTATATTAATGGTAGGTGTCATGATTCTTGATTCTAGATACAAATATTCTTCACAGATTATATCCAAGGGTGGCAAAAACTCGCTCATAAGCTTCTATTTTTTTCCATTCATATCAGCTCACGTCATGATTTACGATGTAATCCGTAAAATGATGGATCAGCTCACCTCATGATTTACGATGTAATCCGTAAAATGATGGTAAAGACTCATCGCTGATCTAAACAAACACACTCACACTATACAGAGCACCGCTGACATCAAATTATGATGGTATTGATGGTTCTCAGTTTTGATTTCATAGTATTTAACTCTCATTCCTAGTTTTAAAAAGTGAGTACTGAATTTGGCATTACAGTACCGAGCTACACCGGTGAGTGTATGCTTAAACCACAGAGCTGCCAACACAACCCAGATTTTCTGTTTTATTTTTGCTGGCACTCAAAACGAAAACGAGCATTTATGTACGAAAACAAAAGTCGAACCGTAGCGTGATGTATACCATAAACGATTGAATTTTATGTCTCGAGCTAAACACAACTGGTTACTGAACCAAATGCGTTTTCCAGCATACAAGAACATGTCTTAAGAACTGGATTGAAATGGCATCGATTCGAACGTTGGTCGCCCATTTCAACTCTGGTGGATGGGGAATACAAGCGAGACCGTGTCATAAGAATCTGATTCAATGTGTTGATGTACAAACATATCAAATCACAACTCACAAGTCGTCTCTCAGTGGGTTCTAATATTTGATGTGCACTCAGCGCTCATCTGCTGATTGCTTGATGCAACGATGTTGAGACGATGTTTTCTCTACACAAATGGTTACCCAGTTACTCAACTCGCTCAGCGATGCTTCTGAAACCGATTTGTGGGTGAGCTGAACTCGGTGATGATGAATTACTGAGTTGATTATTGCCAGCCCTGATTATTTCCATTGGTTTTATAAATCAAAATCTAGTTTAAATGTTTATTATATTGGATAATGCTAATATTTCCTATACTTTCGCTGTGAGGTATTATATTTGACATTGAACTTATTATAAATATTATTTCATATGTTTTATAAACCCCACTTTTGACCTGTTTTTATCCTGATTTATGAGGGAACAGTTTAAGTTACAGCGACCCATTGTTATTCGTATCCACTTCAATCCGGTAATGTTTTTGACAGTACCCACCCACCTTTTTGCCTTTCTCATGTAGAAAGTTTATGCAATCACTGTGAAAACCGATTTTCGAACTGAGGCCTGGAGGGCCGCGTGTCATATACCATTCGACTCAGTTCGTCGAGTACGCAAAATGTCTGTGTGTGTGTATGTGCGTATGTGTGTATGTAACGTTTTTCTATCATTAAATTTTCTCGGAGATGGCTGAACAGATTTTCACAAACTTAGATTCAAATGAAAGGTCTTGTAGTCCCATACACAATTCCTGAATATTATTTGAATCCGACTTCCGGTTCCGGAGTTATAGGGTAAAACGAGCCCAAAAACTGATAATATGTGTTATAACCTTTCTCATAGATGTCGCGACCGATTTTCACAAACTTAGATTCAAATGAAAGGTCCTGTGATTTCATACGTAATTCCTGAATTTCATCCGGATCCGACTTCCGGATCCGGAAGTATAGGGTAAAGTGTGTTAAAATTTTTATACCATCACTGAAAAGGGCGAAGAACCGTAATAAGTTTTATAAATCGACCGCAAATCTTCTCCAATTGATAGTTTTTATCAGTAGACGGTCAAACAAACCGATTTCGGTTATTGTTATAATAATCGAAGAAAATGGTTTTGAACAATACCATAGTATTATATATGATAGTATGATTGATATGAGAAAGGCATCATTACACCACTAGGTGGATTAAAACAGGTTTTTGATGTGGAACACATTTTTATTTTCTATATTAGAAACATTTTTATATGCAAATTAGAAACTCAAGGAAAAATACACGTAGAAATGTGGTCAGGTTATAAACACTCACAGCTCAGTATATTTTGAATCAATTATTAATATTATTTCATCATTTGACTGAAAATATTTCTACGATTCGATTTGAATGTATCAAGTCACGTATTTTCAATTATGAATGATTAAAATGTTGATTAGTAGCGAGCAGTGTCCTATTTTGTCTGCTTTTGAAGGGATAAGCGATATATCAAACGGAATGCATCGCCCTGATTGGTCATTCGATGCAAAAGCGAAGCTGTTGGAAGCACGCAAATCTATAAATAGAAGCAAAATTATAGCTAACGTTTCAGTCCTACGCATAGCTTGCTAGAGGTAGGTTGTTGCTAGACAGAAAGTGCCATAAAACGATTTGAAGCTTTAATTGCTATGCCCTGATCTTGTGTCATGAAAGATTGGATGAAATCCCATGTTATGTCGTTTCGCCTGAGAAATTTACAACTACCACAGGGTAAATGTTGAGTGCGTAAGATTAATTTCTAATTTATATGAGATGAACTCGATTGATAATGAGAAATAGTTTATCGCTTCAACCGAAATCGCAGAATGGTAGAGAAACTTAACGCTGTAAAAATCACTGCTTGCATACAAAACTTGAACACAAGCTTGGCGAAGAGAATATCGAAATTCGTATCGCAGTTATGTACAAAGATATAATTGCATACATTTGGGATATTGGTGTAATTTCGTCGGCTATAAAATAAACAATGTTCAGTGTTGGTTCCTAATCAAGATCAATCTAAGCAGACTCTCGTGAAATTGCGGATTCAAAAGTGTGACAATTGATTGAACTGTTTGATTGTAGATCATTAGAAATTTTGGTTGCCTTGTTCCACATCAATGGCTCGAACAACCACATGGGGCTGATCCTTGTAGTTTTATTGTACGATTTGATAGTTGGTGGCTTCACAAGAACAATTTAGCATAAAATAAAATTTACCAACTGCTTTCCATAATAGTGAATCCTACACAAGACCAACCTGGTAATTTGTGTAACCGCTGTAACTGTAGTGGCTTGGCGAGATGCTGAACCATTTTCGCTCCACGGACCCCTCTAACCGGGTGATATTTGTTTAATTAAAATCACTTTAATATTCATTAAATTTATTCGTGCTCATTTCCGTCACGACCCTTGTCAGTGGGAATTATTTTCTGCTGATTTGTGGCTGTTCCATCCGCTGTTGCACCGGTTCAAGTAGGAAGCTCAGATTCACCACGAAAGTGGGTCTTTCTGCTGAGCACCGAAGATGAAAAAAAAAGTCAATGAAACATACAGATTTGAAGCAGTGAAATGAACGTTGAACGAGAGTGCATTTGAAACTATTTTTTTAATGGAATTCCTCTACTCAGAACGTTGGAATATTTCTGTTCTGTGTGTGATCCATACAACGTAAACATGTGTAATTATCCCAATAGGATAGAAACCTAATACCTTATTTGCAACTATCCTACGTACATTCACTAGAGCTAAACAGTGCACTGAAATTCCCACCATAAAGTAATCTCTTCTTCCTTATTCCTTGATCCATCGCAGTGCCTCTTTACCTTACCTTACCTAACCTTGCCTCGAACAGTCAGCCGAAGTTCGTTTAGAGTCGTTATCTCCTCACATTACTTCACAAGCCCTGGTAGTACGATAGCTGATTAGAAACGACCGGTACTCGAGACGGAAGAGTGAATATGATAATGAAATTTGCAACTACTACATCAACAGTGCCCTACACAAACACAGCATCTCATTTTCATAAACATACGCTCTGCCCCCAGAGGCTCCGGGTCCCATGGTTTGGGCTGCTGTGGAAAGAAGGTATGCAATGGAATGTTTCTTTTGAGCAACGGAGATGTCGAGGAACGATGGTAAGAGTAAGAGCCTGTTCTGTGGCAGCCAGCCAGGAATGCATCTCGTCCGGATGAATACCGGCACAGGACCCTCTGCAGCACCAGTTCCTCGATGCGATGTTCGGATCATTTAGTGGTAAATGTTTCTGATGAGAAACTGTGCTGGCGTTGTGGGAAATCCATAAATACATGGATTCTCAAGTTTATGCAAATCCTTTCTTGTTTGCCAGTTTACTAAAGTGTAGATGAGACGGCTTTTCGCCATTTAAACCAATAGGAGTATGACCGGAAATCGTTCGAATTATATCACTTTAATTAACCTTGATGAGGAAGAGGGTTCCGGTTGGGCAGGGCCAGGCCGGGCCGGGCCGGGCCGGGCCGGGCCGGGATGGTTCTGTTTATCAAACGGAAAGAAATCACAGCACAGAACCATCTGTCTGATTGCTTTGCAGCAGTTGTAGCATGATTGATGAGCTTGGCCTGGTAGTAAACAACCGAAGGCAGTGCGAAGTTTTCCAGGATGGATTGTTCTGTAACAAATGGGGATGCTTGATGTATGGGTGAAAAGCAGAAAGCCAAACAGAACTATAACTTTATAGTCCGGATAGGAGTGGAATAAATTGTACCTGTCCGAATCATTCCGAGGCGTTTCGAAAACATCTTGCAAATCATGACTGTGATGTAATATGAGACAGCTCTCGAGCTTTGTGCGTTTTAAGATTTGTGAAAAATCAACAAAGGATGCCTGATGATGATGACAGAAACGGAGTGAAGGGTGTACTGGATGAAAAATGATCTTCCTGTTGGTTTGTTCGTACCGAAATTCTATTTAAATCTTTCCAAAGTATGCGAAAATATCTACACGTTTTATCATCTCGCTGCGAACGTTTTACTTGAATTAATAATGATTAATGTGCTATCCGACTTCTTTTCTACAGTTTCTTTGGTTTAACGTCTCAGTAGATTGCTTTGTTAAGCAAATATCTCAAAAAATCCATCCCGCTAATCTCTGAGTATGGTTCCTTGTATTCTTAATTTGTCTACTACTCATCGGCTTATTTGGTGTCTGAATCAGATTAAATGAGCATAGTTTTGCAACTATTTAAAGTACTATTTTCAAGAGACGTCGAAGTGAGTTTCATTTTAGAGTTTTTGGTCATTACCAGACATACCAGATTTTACCCAAAACGGTTCGTATGGCCATGAATTAGTATGCCGAATAAGTTGGAATAGTTTTGAGTCCAACTTTAAAGATTTTTGGGTATTATAATCTTCTATGACGGTTTGAATTTTAAAAACTCATCACCCAATAACTCCGTATCCGGCAATCGGGGTCGGGTAAAATTCACCAATTCTGTATGGGACCATAAGTCTTCTGATTCGAATTGTTGTTTATGCAGTTAGATTTGGCCTTCTTTGAGCAAAAGATTGAGCTATTCCTGATACTGTTGGAACCGGAATTCGGGAAACGCCGTAGCCATTTCTAAATAAGATGGAAATTTGAAATTTTTAAAAATCAATGTTTGCGTTTTAAATAAAAGGGAAATAAGTTCATTTGGCCCGATAAATTTATGTGAAATTGATATTTCACACTAATCGCCACGGCAATATTCAAGATGGATTGAGAATATTTCATATTCTGAGAAGCAGTGTTGGTGATTGCCGATTGTCAATCTGGTACATGAACTTGATGCCTCTCAATGCATGAACCGTGAGAGAATTTTTCTACATTTCTTCGCTCCACCTCATATTCTGAGTATTTCACGGGCCTTACCATAATAGATACAGTTTTGATGATAGATGATTTTGTTGCTAAGACGATAAAGATCTCTTTGATGGCACTGATTGAATCGTGAGAAGAGTTGCTAGAGAGCATTCTTTGATACGGTAAAAGCCATCTTTGCTGAGAAGAATGTTCAAATTGGTAAGATCAATATCAACTTAAAATGTAAGCGTCGTCTCTCCAAGTCACCAAAAGTGCATTAGTACCTAAAAATATTCACTTTACTTGAGCTCTAAAGTACGCGTGGCACTTTTGGACAACTTGAACGCACAGAAATACTTTCTCGAAGCTTAAAATCTGTACAAGAAACTGCTCCAAAGTTTGTTCTGTAGTGTCGGGTGAACATTGAAGTATGGGTAATTCCTCAAAAACGGACTGTTCAGAATGCATTGTATACAGCTTAAACCAAATCTTTTTTTACGAACTTTTGGTTACTTGAGCTAAATACAAATTGTAAATATATCCTGAGATAAGAGTCTGCTCTATTTTTACTTAACAGAATTATTTCACATTGTCACATTAATTTTTGGTGATGTTTCTTTTTTGGGTTAAAGCGACTTCGTGTCGAATTCCGTTGATTGTAGGTTAAGTAATCAGAAAAATATTGGAGAGAAACGTTTACCACTTAGTCGTTTGATAATTCTTCTCTCCGAACACATAAATTCGAACAATTAATTTTTGGGCGAGACGAAGTTCAACGGGTCAGCTAGTAAGAAGATAAAATTATTGGTTTCAAGATTTCTTAATCATGAAAAATGCAACGGATTGCTCTCCGTCTAGGCTTGTAAAATCCAAGATTTCCATACATAGTTCGGAGTGAGCTGAAATAGATGACGACTCTTACTATCGGTAACACTTCACGGTGGAAATCAAGTGGAGTGAATGTCCTTATTACGGAAGTCGCATCAGAGTTTTATTAACCATTGAAGAAATTCTTTTTTCACTACAGTAATTTCTACGCTGTGCGTGATACTGGTAATAGGAAAAATCCTTCGCTCAATACAAAAAAAAGGTAAAAAGAGAGTAGAGAATGGCGCAGACGCAAAAATCACGAGCTGTATCGAGCTGTAATACAAACATGCGGATATTGGAAGGCTTATAAAACACGTCAGACTAAAGTGGGCTGGTCGTGTAGTAAGAATGTCGGAAGAGAGAATGACCTACGTGATGCTTAGCAGAGAATCTGGGAGAGGTCGTCGACTGCAGGGTAGATCTCGCGGTTGCTGGGTGTATGCAATCGAAGAAGATGCGCGTGAAGCGGAAGTACAGAGCGACTGCAGAACGGCGGCTCAACTTCGAGTACCCTGGAAATATACAATATGTTTGGTCATGCTCCGAAGACGGGATGTGCACCATTAAAGTAAAGTAAGTATGATATGTAAGTGAAGTGAAGGTGAAAGTGAAAGTGAAAACGGTAATAAGGGTCGACAAGGATGGCTTTTATCGTATCAAAGAACGCTCACTACAACTCTTCACACGATTGAATCAGTGCCATCAAAGAGAGACGGATATCATCGCAACAACAAAAACCCGGCATGGCTCATTTAACATAGAATCGACATCAGTGCGAGAGCGAATTTCTCTCGATGACATTTCTGAGAATCGAAGGTTAGCACGCTTCTGTGGGGATTCTCTCTGAAGCAACAAACAGTCGTTTATTCTCGTTTCGCGATCCGATTCTATACAGGCAGTTGATATTTGCGATAGAATCATTTTACTATTGCCACTTATTCTAACTATGTTCATATAAGCTTTGTATAAGTTGTGTCTATGAAAATGTCTGTGAATTCTCCACACAAGGGTTTTGAAATATTGCAACCTAGTATGAGAATCATCAAGTTGAACAATCGATTTGATTTTCTGCGATAATTGTCAACTTGCGATTCTCTCTTGGAAAATTCCACACAGCAACGATTATTATCAGACTGTAATTTTTTTTAAGGGCGTGAAATACTCAGAGTATGAAGTGCATGAACCGGATTGAAAATGTTGTATACAATATAGATAGCAATATAGCAGCTTCTGTCAAATTTTCGGCAATCACCAACACTGAGGGTCGATATTCAGACAGAAATTCGGTTGATCATTTACTTGAAATTGCTTATCCAATCTACACTGAAATTCGCTGAAATTTGTTAAGTTTTTCTTTAAAATGTACTGTTCAAGATTTAATTATTATATTTTCATCAATACAAAAATCTCTACTGAATAAATTCGCAACTGAGAAATATTGACAGCGAAATTTTCGATGCACAAAGGATGGTCAACATGACCAATAATATTTGTTCCACATTCTACATAGCGATGAAAGATTGCTTCAATTCCGACTCGTGGATTACACTGCACTATTTAGATAAAACCGAATAAAACGCTATTTACCGTCAATTGAATTTATAGTAGTAACAGGGACGCAGCATTGCCAGCATGTCTCGAACACACAGTAGGTGCAGCGTTTGAATTGGCGTAGCGCTACCCTGCGCTCCTGTTATTTCTGCGTGTGATATTTTTCTAGCTGTATTACATGCAGTACCCTATGCACACTGTACATTTTCAAAGGGACCGTTCATAAACCACGTAGACTCACTTTGGGAGAGGTGGTCTGATAAAAGTCTACGAGGGGGAAGGAAGGTGGGAGGGGGGGGGAGGGGTTTGCCTAAAGTCTACGTAGAGTCATAATTTTTTTTTATTTTTCAAACAATTTACTTAGTTCAATTGGCTGGCCGCGCGTTTCCTTCGATTGATCAAAAAAGACAGTTGAAATTGCGTATTCAACCAAATGCATGAGGCTTGAGAGCAGAATTGCATTTGTCACGTCGAATTACTTTGACAGACTGACTAAAAACATCGTCGACTGTAATCTGTACTGTGAAAGTGATTATCAAATGAGATATTCCGTAGTTCTATGACCAAGTAGAAGTATACTCAAAACCAGGCGACTCTATTGTTTTTTCTTTCATTCTTCTATTCCCTATCAAAGTGAAAAAATAAAAGAGAGTACTAACATAAACACAAATTGAAAAAAGCTCATTATTCTTTGCAAAAAGTCATCGGATGAATAAATGGCAATTTTTATGCTTTCCGATTATTATTTAGTCACATCGTTTTCAAGCAGTGAAAGGAGGAATGAAGACAATGTCAATTGCTTCTGCAATCCATGAGCGTTCTGACGAGTGAAATGTCCGGAGAGTTTTAGAAATCGGTAAACGACCGATGTTAGTAGGGTGACAAAATGATCCAAATTTATCACTCATCCGCCCACGAATAAGAGAAAGAAATTAATTAAAAAATACCAAATCGCGAGGAAGTCTAAAAAGTTATTCATATTTTTCTTCTGACGTAAAGTAGTTGTCAGTGTGGTTTCTTCCAACCGAAAACGGATTTAAAAAATCAAAATGATAGGAATTGCGAAAGTAAACATTTGCCTGAAAATACATCACAGAGGTTGAAACCGAACCAACCAACTATTTTCACCCATAAAATTGCAGTTTTTATTGTGCAATAATTATGGTTTCGGCTTTAACGATCTGTTAAATAAGAACGGCTGTTATATACTTCCCGACGTTTCGACCACTGGTTATGGTGTTTTTCAAGGGAAACTGTAAGTTTATTGGTTATGAAAGATATTTCAAAAACATTAAAACTGTGTGTTAACTCACTATTTAATCGTATGTCGACATTTTCCACATTTTCTTTCTTATCGTTCATCCAGTGAAGCCGTTTGAGATTTATTGTATATCTTTATCTCTTAAATATCTTGAATATCTAAGACTGTATGACAACGGTACTGGATCAGATTTTATTTAAACTTATCACAGAATGTAAACTATAAAAATCTATCAGTGATTGAAGACTTAGAAACCTTTCACTGAAAAATGATTAAAAAAATTGTTTTGTTGCAAAGAAAAGTCTACGTAGATTTTCTAGGATGAGAGGGGGGGGGGGGTGAAGTAATTGGAAAGTCTATGATAGTCTACAAGGGGGGAGGGGGGTTAAAAAATATCACGATTTATGAACGGTCCCAAAGAGATTCAGTTTTTGTTCAACGGCGAATTTATTTATCATGTATTCTGCAAAGAGTTGAGATGTCGGTTGAGATATAACGGCTATGAAAATTCATTTTCTAACAACCTATATCAGTTTTATTCCATGTGCGAACTTTTTTATCACAACTGATTTTTTGCCATGTGGAAACAGTTTCTGTGAGAATCACGTTGTCAAAAAATCAATCGAATCGACACTGAGTTCTTTTTTTATGCGGTTTTTTTACGCGACTTTTTTATGCGAATTTTCAGAGTTATGCGGTTTTTTTTATGCGAAGTTTCAGAGTTGTGCGGTTCTTTTTATGCGAATTTTCAGAGTTATGCGGTTTCCCTTCTGCGGTCATTTTTTATGCGAAGTTCCAGAGTTATGCGGTTTTTTTAATGCGAATTTTCAGAGTTATGCGGTTTTTTTATGCGAAGTTTCAGAGTTAAGCGGTTTTTTTATGCGAAGTTTCAGAGTTATGCGGTTTTTTTTATGCGAATTTTCATTTTTTATGCGGTTTCCCTTCTGCGGTCTTTTTTTATGCGAAGTTTCAGAGTTATGCGGTTTTTTTTATGCGAAATTTCAGAGTTATGCGGTTTTTTATGCGGTACGTAAATTCGCATAAAAAAAGACTTCAGTGTACTGAACTACTTTGCAGTGAGTTTTCTGATCGATGATTTTTTGTCTGAAAATTACTAGTGAAAAATTTCAGTCGCGATTTTCGAAATTTTAATTCCTTCCCAACAATGGTGATGATTATTCCGCGTTGGCGGTTCAATATTGGAGCCCTGACCTGAACGTATTCGCAGTGTCATTAAGATCATAGCATTAGCCATGCAATCGTCCTGTACACTAAGAATCGGCTGGGAGGTATGTCGCAAAGCTTGTATCAATGGACTCTGACATCTCTGAAAATGTGAAGTGAGCTCCGTTTTGAAGCTTTTGGCCACTATTTTCGGAACTTCCGGAACCGGGAACATAATCTAACAAGGCTTGCATATCTTAGATTATATGGGTTGTTCAAAAACTTTTATTCGTTTTTAAATCGATTACATTGTTCCAGAACTGAATGTTGTATTCGGATAAAATGACTAAGCATTCAGTGGAATTGTGAGACTTTACACTTGAATCTAAACTGTCGCTTTCTAAATAGGAACCGTATTCGTTTTACGTTCTCCTAGGAGCCTGATGAGACCCAATGAACACCTCTTTTCCAAATCAATCAATCCAATTGGGATCAAACAAGTAATTTTTCATTTCGCCTCATCGTACCATACAATTCTCGCAATTCAGGAAACTATCGTAGCGAATCGAAGCGAAAATTTTCATTTCAAATTTCTTTTCGAATTGCAACCCGTAGCCCGCATCGCGCTGGTTCACCCTGGTTCGGTCAGTATCACATTCCCTCCTGGATTAGTCGTAATACCGAGATTGGTCCGATTGGTTGCAACCGAAATTAGTTTTCCAACAAACCATTTCCATTAAGTTCCGAACAAAACATTGTGGGCTTTTCGGAACCTAGCCAACTCGGCCAAAGTTTAGCACCGGGAAATTTAAACTATCATGTCACTTCCTGGAATCGACAATGCCCTATATGTGAGCTCCGAATTGTTCCGGGTCCGGATATTACGGTGCTTTCCGGGAATTGAATCCGATTCGTTCGATTGCATTGACCAGTGAGGCAAAGGAAATCGATTGGGATTTTAGTGGTGGGTTCCAGCGTTCAGCATGGCGATATCAGACCGAATGCGAATGGACTAATCTGGAGTAATTTATGCTATCTGGATCGTTTGAAGTTTCAATCTCAAAACATTCCAAAAATCAGTTGAACCTTGTTGTGAGAGTTTGGTCAGCAGCCGTGTCGAATGTTCCACCAGATGGATGTGGTGTGGAAATGGGCACCATTCGAAGGTTGGCAATTATTCGGACTCGATTTTCCTTGCCATGTAACTTCACTATAAGCAATCAAAATTTGCTGGTAATTAACATTTGATTAACATTTGTCCCGGGTTGGCGGTTCAATGCATAGGACGCTGGTCTTACAAGCCAGTTGTCGTATGTTCGAGCCCCGACCTGGAAGGATTCTTAGTGTTAGTAGGATCCAATAGTACTAGCCATGCAATGATTCTGTACACTAAGAATCGGCTGCGAAGTCTGTTGAAACAGAAAGGCCAAATTTCACAAAAGGAATGTAATGCCAGGACTTTGCTTATTAACATTTGATGCCTTCAACTAATATTTTCATTTCGTACAGTAATAATGATGTTGTAGTTGGAAACACGTTTAAATGTAGCTTTTGCACCTACTGATTCTACCGAATTTATATGTTCAGTGCAACCAGCTTATCGAAGGCGCGTGAACAGTAAAATATTAAACATTCTTTTTTTCAATAATTAATATATTCAAACAAATATAAAGTATGTTTCTAGGTTTAAATACAAATTTTGATTAATTTGCATTTTTTTTTCATAAATACGTTTATTTCTTAAGGCAGTCTACATAAGTTTTTCTTCGCCGTAGCATCACTTTTACATAAAATTCTTATCCTAATTTAATTCTAACATAGTCACAACGATTTAAATTTATTAAAACATATTCCTCTTATTACTTAAACATCATCTTAGGTAACTCGTCATTAATTATGAAATCTACTCGGAAATATTATTTGAACCAAACGATTGACTTCTATAAATTATAAAATAAGCTGTTATTTTCAGACATTTTGTTGATAATTTCATAAACTGTTTCGAGTTTGTTTGTATCATTACATAATTTTTATTCTAATTTAGCTATTGGTTGAACTCATGGACGCAGCTGGAATCAGATCTAAGTCTTAAAAGGGGCCTTTATTAAATTGAAACTCCAATTTTCTTTATGAAATGATAAATAAGTTTCATGTATGGAAGGTCACGACAAGCAAGAATGTCTCGAACTGGGATATTGGATAGTCTACCTTGGGTACGCAAAGAATTTATTAGTTGAGATCTGACATCACGATACTCCACGCATGTCCAAACAACATGATCAATATCCCGATAACCTTCTCCGCAAGCACAATGATTAGTCTCGGAGAGCCCAATTCGAAGGAGATGTGCATCTAACGTGTAGTGATTGGACATGAGTCTGGACATCACACGAATGAAATCCCTACTCACATCCAGTCCCCTGAATATATTTTCAGCCTTTGTCGATATTTTCAGAATAATTAAGTGCATCCACCGACCCAGATCATCTTTATCCCAAGAAGCTTGCCAGCTGGCAAGTGTTCTTTGGCGAGACGAGCGATAGAATTCGTTGAAAGCAATCGGTCTCTCATAAATTTCACCCACAATAGCACCACGTTTGGCTAAAATATCGGCTCTTTCATTGCCAGGAATGGAGCAATGAGCCGGGACCCAGACTATAGTGATTAGATAATTATTGTTCAATATGTCGTTCAGGCACTGTTTTATTTTACCCAGGAAAAACGGTTCAGTCTTGCCAGTCATGTTTGAGCGAATGGCTTCAATTGCACTCAGACTATCTGTGAAGAGGAAATAATGGTTTTGTGATAATGTGACGATTACATTCAAGCTATAATGAACTGCTGCTAACTCTGCTATAGAAACAGATGCAGGTTCTTGAAGCTTGAATGAGGCCGAAACATTATTGTTGAACATACCAAACCCTGTCGCTTCTTCAATTCGCGATCCGTCCGTGTAAAACATTTTCTCAGAGTCAATATGCCTGAACTTACTTGAACATATTTTTGGGATTTCCGTCGAGCGTAGATGATCCGGGATTCCACGCACTTCGCGCTGCATGGATGTATCGAAAAATAAAGTTGAGTCAGGGACATTTAGGAGGCTGACACGGATAGGAATATATCTTGAAGGGTTGATTTCCTGTGACATATGGTTAAAATATACTGTCATGAATCTTGTTTGAGATTGAAGCTCAACTAGCCTTTCGAAGTTATTAATAACCAGGGGATTCAGTACCTCACATCTTATTAGCAGTCGCGATGAAAGCTCCCAAAAACGATCTTTCAATGGAAGAACTCCCGCCAGAACTTCAAGACTCATTGTATGTGTCGAATGCATGCAGCCTAAGGCAATTCGCAAACAACGGTACTGAATTCGCTCAAGTTTGATAATATGAGAGTTTGCAGCGGAACGAAAACAAACGCATCCATATTCCATCACTGAAAGTATCGTTGTTTGATACAATTTTATTAGATCTTGCGGATAAGCACCCCACCAAGATCCTGTTATTGTTCGAAGAAAATTTACTATTTGTTGGCATTTCGTTATCAGATACCTAATGTGTCCTCCCCACGTGCATTTGGAATCGAACCACACCCCGAGGTATTTAAAAGTTAAAACCTGTTGGATCATTCTTCCCATCATATGGAGCTGAAGCAAAGGTTTCTATTCAGCTAGAATCAAAGCTAATAAAAGTCATTTTCATTGACTGAAAGTAGACGAAAATGACGAGAAATTAATGTCACTCTCAGCTTCGCTTGCATACTATGAGAACGAAATGTATGGCCAATCAATGACATAAGCGGAAGAGTAGTTTTAAAATTGTGTTCTTTTTTTTTCGTTTCCCTTTTCACTCATTTGCGGTATTCAGTGAAAATCCCATAGCATGCAGTGTCGGTATTCAACCGATGCTTTGAGAATCGAAAATGGCAGGAAAAGGTTTCACAGTGACATTTACCTGTTAGTGCTCGAATATGCAGTAGTTTTGTTTTCCAAAGAGATTCTGGGGTGTAATTACTTCAATTTGTCATATTTTAATATCACTCTTTATAGCCAAGCGTCGCAGATTTTCAATACATCGATGAAAGAATGAGAATTGAAATTCTGCTGATGCTTCCTGCAGATGTTAGTTTAGTTTCGTCTTGTCACAGCAATTAAACTCTCTTTTTTATCAATAAGAAACGAAAATGCTTCGTCTCTCTTCGTTTGTTCTGGTGTCGGTAATTCACAAATAAGAGAGTAAAATATTGAAAATGAGGCGTTTGGATTCTTTAATTGAGAATGCGTGACAATTTTAAGCTCTGGATGAAATAATAATAAAAGACATGTAAATTTTTATTTTGCAAAATTAAAGGAAATCCACATTGAAATGTATTATTTGCACATGGAGTGTGTTAGTGCAAGGAACCTGCAACCAAAAAAATTTTCATAAGCAGTTTTCAACCAAATGAAACATTTCAATTCTAAACAAAAACGACTGATTTGTTTTGCTTTCAACTATATGATAGTTTTAATTGATCAAATTTGGAAAAAGACTTTAATTTTACGCTCACAATATTAACATTACCCATACGCTTGCAAAGTGACTTTCGCCTTAACCATCACACTCGTCCTGCTGAACACCGAGATTGATATATGTCTGACGACCTCAAAACCGGCGTCGCGGGTACGAGAAAGGGAAGCAAGTGTGATGAGTTTGTTCCGAAAGTTTAAGAAAACTTTATTTTTGAGTTATTTAGTGTTTGTTAGTATTTCAAAATTTATTCATAAATTCTCCATAGTAAAGTTCTCGTAAAAAAGTTAACAGAATTGAAACAATATTAACAATATAGATTGTGTTTTACTGTGGGTTAACACTAGTGTTTCTGCGTCAATAAATGTTTTTCTCTAAAGGATTGTGACTTGAAAGGCTGTTCATCGTACTGTTTATTTAAATTTTTAGACCAAGATATTTATTGCAATAATCAGGGCTTTAAAAAAATACGACAAGGTATCTGAATTTGGAACAATGTTTAGTTTTCAATTGTGGCAGATATTGTCAAATAAAACAACAGATTTTGAAATAAAAGTTTGTATAACTCAGAAAGTAATCATTAGATCCAACGAAACAATTACAATTGCGTGTATACTTCCTGGAAGACCATTCATTCACGGAAAGACCGAAATCAGCATTTTGGCGAAAAAATTAGTTGATTTTCTGATGTTGGTTAGTTATTTTTTAAGACAACTAAAAAAATCTTACTTTTGCTGATTTAGATTTTTTAATTCAAATTCTCTTAATAATATTAAAATATATGTTGAAATAGCTACGTTTTACAAATTTATATATGGATATATCGTAACACATGCGAAAAACATCTAAACAATTTGCAAGCAGTTTCAACAAGACTGTCCGTTTTAGCTTTTTAATGGATTGTTTTGCTTTGACACTTCTCATGAGTTTTTGGCTAATAAACTTGTTAATAAAACCAATTTCATTTTTGTTTTCTTTGTGCTGTCCTTCAGTAATGATGGTGATAGATAAATAGAAACAAACTTTCTGATTTTAATAACAAAATTAGCTGTCAATGAGAATTTCGTGTTGGATTGAAATATTGCTGGTTTGTGTCCAGAATATTCGCCAACGAAACACATTCTCTAAAAATAAGAGTTTTTTTCAGCAAAGTAAATCCTCAATTTTAACTAATTTTATAGTTATTTTGGAAATTTTGTTGTTAAAATCAACTAATTCAAAAACAGTAATACGAATTAGGCGCAGAGCTAATTTCGGTCGTTCAGTGAAATATTTGAATGTTATTTTGTGGTCAGTCGTTTTTTTGAAGAAGAATCAATACCTGCTAGCTTAATCAGATCGTTTTCTTTTGTTTACTGGTTAAGATATGGGCAAAAATATTAATTATCATTTAGATAACTCGTTCTGCTCACACCTTTGTAGGGGTATGAGGTGGGACCATCATCATCATCATCATCATCATCATCATCATCATCATCATGGAAGAATTATATGCTAAATATAATATGCAAACACCTGAATTTGATCATTGATTACTTTCTGAAAGAAAAGTGCGAATAAAAGAAAACGCGTTTCGTCGACTTATATCGTTATATCTCCGGAACCAAAAGTCTTGAACATGATTCATAACCCAAAAGTAACTTTCAAACGAGTCAGACAATCTTTACAAATGTACACACACATACACAAGATATCGATACAGAATGATTCATAGCTGTCTTCATCAAATAACGTTTTCATAAACAAGTCGGATTAGCAAGAATATTGCCAATCTTTAGAAAACAACATCGGTTTCAATCGGAAGGATTCGACTTCTATCAAAATCATTCACCGTTGATGGTCATCAAGTTTCAATCTACCCCCGCGTTACCATAACCTGAATACAACTCATTTCGAAAACGTTCTTGAAAGTAAATATACCAAGCAAAGAAAATTCAATTCATATCTACCTTTCTGAATCTGATAATCTTCAACCCTATTGCTGCCGCGCGCAAGCTCTGCAAAAAAAAAGTTGGTGGAGAGAGAAAGAGAGAAAAAAAACGGTGATTAAATTTCTTCAAATCGTCTTAGCGCTGACATCTGAAAGAGTAAGCAAATAGCACGAGAAAAGCTCGACAAAAATGTACAACAATCCTGAGGAAAGTACCTCCATCCATCCTACCACTTACCGACCGGACACGGAAAATGTCGTCTCCGTTTCCGCTTTTTCTGGTATTCCCTCGAAAATTAATCACCGGAGAAATCTGTGCTTCGTCGGGTAAGAAAAATATGCGTTTTCACCTCTTTTTCTCCGCCTTTACAAATCCGATCCCCAAAAGAAGCAGATTTCTTGCTGCGTTTCAGTGTATTTTATTTTTTGCTCCTTCACCTCAATTTCAACTCATTCCATCGGGCAAGCAACTGAATAGAATGTCTCATTCGAGTGTCACTCAGTTGCTGAAAATGGTTATATTTTCATTTTGCACCGTAAACCACTTCAAAACTTCCTTCCTGTATTCTGCGGCGTTGAACGATGAGCTTATCCACTAGCTTTCATAGAAATCATCCTTTCCCAGGTGACCAGGGACAAGACGGCAAAAAAACGGGAGAAAAAACGGGAAAAAGTGAAACACAAACGAATCCTTGCAAAGCGAAAAAGCTCTCTAATATGATTGCTGCGTTTTTCTCCGGTTGGCTCCCGTGTCGGGGTGTGTGATTTATTCGGTCTCGTGAAATTATGTGAGTTGTGACGATCGGGGCGGGCGGTGTCAGCATATGACGCCGCGCGACATACGCACTGTTGACTGATGACGGTGGTCTGGGGCAGACGTCGTGGAACGTCCTCAGACTGGCAATTAATTTTCCGAGGTTTGCCTCCTCCTTCATCGGTGGAATTATGGCATGCCACGAGTGTTTAAAGCCTGCCATTTGGGTTGATTGTTTCCAGGACTTATCACCAGCCGCTTTACTTACCAGTGCTCCGCACGCGAACCGGCGGTAGCTTAGCGAATTCCGATCGAGCTCCGAGTAGGTGAGGTTCATGTTTGCGTGTTTGCTAAGGAGCAAAAAAAAAAAGAAATACTCCAGACCTTCTTTTTCATTACGGCTAAGGACGATGGCAGGATGGATAGATGAAAATTATTGTGGCTATCAATTTACGCTTTTACGATTAACCATCAATCAATCATCGTTCGAATACCATTTTCAGTAAGACGGGAACCTCGCCCTAATGGAACTGACTCAATTGTTAGTCATTGAGGCGAAGGTTTTTTGAGTGTTTCTTTGTCAGAATTAACTGGATGGATTGCTATAACAATCGTGTCACGGCCTGATTGCCAAACTAAGTCAAACATGGACAGTACACTTCTATCAATTTAAAGAATGTTTTTGATTCCAAAGCTACCTAAATTGCAGTGTTGAAGTATTTAAAAAATGAAAACAGAAAGTTCACTGTGATAACGGGCCGACAATAAGAATCTACTTTGAAAGTCGTTTACTTACAAGTTATTTTGCATTTTAATTTCCATGTAACCTGTTTTTAAGTGTTCAACCTATTGCAAACTAATAATTTAATATTCAATATATGTCGCTTCCGTACCAATTCCTATAAATATTTTGGAAAGAATATAACAAAATAACATGAAAAAGTGGTTGAAACTTGAAATATTTTGTCACTGTGTCGTCTTCCCTGTTGAATTTATTTCAAAATTGCACAAAAACTTTTACTTTTCTTTTGTTTTTCAAAAGTTAGCGTGAGAAAAATTTCACCGACTGCACCATTCCTGTGAAATCATGAACCGATGAGTACTAATTTTCTGTAGTCACCAATTTAATGGTAATGATAATAAGACTTCTTGGGTCAGTCTAAATTAGGGTGAAGCCAGAGTGGGAGCGACAAGCGACGCGATGCGAATATTAAAGGACCGCATGGCGAAGCACGACCAAATTTCGTCCATTTAAAAAAAAATAACCATGCATGTCACAGTAAACACGATACGTTACGTAGCGACCACGTGCAAAGTTTTTCACGCGATCTACGAGCGAACAGAGGTTGAATTGATTTTTGTCATGGCGGAACAAGATAATTCGATTGATGTTGAAGCGCTAATCGGTGCTATTTTTAAACGAAATGCGCACAGGGATCAACAATATCGTAATTACCGGAAACAGGTTCCTGTGAAGAAGTTTTGGAAATATTAGGAAAATTTTTGAGAATCTGTGAGCAGTTCTTTATACAGATGGTGATATTCGCCGAACTTTCTACTGATTCGACTAATGGAATGAATTCCGAACTCTTTTATGATTTCCGAAGAAATAGTTGCGTACGACATCCGACATAAAAAAAACTCTTCGTCCAAATCCATTCTTTCGAAACTTTAACAACGAATGAAAATGTCAATTTTTTTTCCTTTGGTGCTTTTGAGCATCACTTCTAGTTGCTTTTACTATGGCTACTATGCATAGAAAATTTTCGCGTTACGCATCGCGTCGCTTGTCGCTCCCACTCTGGCTTCACCCTTAGAGTGTCCATAACCAGAGTGATGACACCTGTTCATTTGTAATGACAACTTTGTTGTTCAACCGAGCAAATGACCTGTCAAATACAATATGAAGGAACTTTCAACATTTCGGATTGAACGTTTTGAGTTGTTGGCAACATTACAGAGAAGATGACTTCATTCGATTAATGCAACTTCACACGCAAAGTAGAAAAAAAAACTCATCAAATTATCCTTATCCTGGAATCAGCACATAATAACAATTATATTTTCTGTAAAAACGGGTAAAAGTTTACTTTCGAAAAATTTAGACGGGAACAAAAATTTTTGGAATATAAATATTTCTGAACCCCTAAAGACCCTCATAACGGTATTCCTTCCAATAGCTAGAACTTTTTCGAAGTAGTTATCAGCTCAATGGCAAATTCTCTCAGGGTTTGTATCATTTAATTGATAACTTATCATCCGCCGCAAATGATTAATTCACTAACCTGCAGTGGAATTGTCGCCAAAACTTGATTCATTTAAAGTTTTGTTGCATAGTCAAAAATGTGATGTATTTGCTTTGTGCGAAACATGGCTTACATCAAACATAGCTTCAAATTCGTCTCGATAGAGATTCTCCGTATGGTGGAGTGCTTTTTGAAATAAAGAAATGTTATTCCTTTTATAGATTAAACATTCCTTCGACTTCTAGTATAGAAGTTGTTGCTTGTCAAATAAACATTAAAGGAAAGGACATTTGCATTGCTTCGGTATATATTTCTTCAAGAGCTCAAGTTGGACAACGACAGCTTAATGAAATTGTCGAAGCCCTTTCTGCTCCACGTTTGATTTTAGGAGATTTCAATTCGCACGGAATGATGTGGGGTTCCGTTTACAATGATAGCAGATCATCTCTAATATATAATATTTGCGACAATTTTAGCATGACGGTATTAAATATGGGTAGCATGATACGGATCCCAAGACCTCTTGCACGTCCAAGTGCATTAAATTTATCTCTTTGCTCGACTTCAATTCGACTAGATTGCACCTGGAAAGTATTTCGTGATTTACACGGTAGCGATTATTTATCAATCATCATCTCAATTAGCAGTAACGAAGGCATTGCTAATTCAGTTAATATTCCATATGATTTGACAAAGAATATCGACTGGATTAAATACCAAAGTAGTATATGTAGTATTTTAAATACAATGGAAGAGCTTTCTCTACCTGAATAATATGACTTCCTCGTTCGCTCAATTCTGGAGGTCGCAGAACAAGCCCAAACCAAACGATTTCTTGGTCCATCGTCTAACAGAAGGCCTCCAAACCCTTGGTGAGACAAAGAGTGCTCAGATTCTAACAATGCAAAACAAAATGCTTGCAAGACGTTTTTAAACGAGGAGGAGGAACTACCCAAAATTTTGAAAAATTATTGACTTTAGAAACCAAGTACAAGAGTATACTTCGGGCCAAGAAATGTAGCTATTGGAGACGTTTTGTCGAAGGTTTGTTAAGAGAAACCTCAATGACCACTCTTTGAAACACGGCCAGACGGATGAGGAATCGTAACGTAGGAAAAGAAAGTGAGGAATACTCAAGCCGATGGATATCTGACTTTGCTAGGACAGTTTGCCCAGATTCTGTTTCCACGCAGAGCATTATTCGGGAGTCTCCTCCAAATAATAGTTCTATTGATAGACTCTTTTCAATGATGGGATTTTCCATAGCACTCATGTCTTGTAACAACAACGCTCCTGGGTTCGACGGAATTAAATTCAACTTGGTGAAGAATCTACCCGACCTGCAATTCTGCAAAAAGACGTTTGTTGAAATTGTTCAACGAGTTTCTTGAGCAAAATATTGTTCCACCTGACTGTAGGCAAGTGAAAGTTATCGCCATTCAAGAGCCGGGGAAACCAGCTTCCAATCACAACTCATATATACCCATCGCAACGTTGTCCTGCATTAGAAAATTGTTCGAAAAAATTATTCTTCGACGTCTCGACATTTGGGTCGAGACGAGCGGCTTGTTGACAGATACTCAGTTTCGCTTCCGTAGAAATAAAGGGACGAATGATTGCCTTGCATTGCTTTCGTCTGACATCCAAATTGTCCTTGCTCAAAAACAACAAATGGCATCTGTATTTTTAGACATTAAAGGAGCATTTGATTCAGTTTCCATTGATGTTCTTTCAGATAAGCTCCACCAACATGGACTTCCAGCGGTTATAAATAATTATTTGCATATCCTTTTGTCAGAGAAGTGCATGCATTTTTCACATGGGGAATTAGCAACATTCGGAATTAGCTACATGGGTCTCCCGTAAGGCTCATGCCTTAGTCCGTTCCTGTTTAATTTTTACGTGAACAACATTGACAGCTGTCTCGTAGCTCCATGTACACTAATTGGCAGATGATGGCGTGGTTTCAGTTACTGAACCCAAAGCTATTGATCTGCAAAAACCATTGCAAGATACCTTAGATAAATTATCCGTTTGGGCTGTTCATCTGGGTATCGAATTCTCTGCGGAGAAAACAGAGCTGGTCGTCTTTTCAAGAAAGCATCATTCCGTGCAGCTTCAGCTTCATTTGATGGGAAGAATGATCGCGCAGGTTTTGACTTTCAAATACCTTGGGGTGTGGTTTGATTCCAAATGCACGTGGGGAAGACACATTAGTTATCTGATAACAAAATGCCAACAAAGAGTAAATTTTCTTCGAACAATAACAGGATCTTGGTGGGGTGCTCATCCGCAAGATCCAATAAAATTGTATCAGACAACGATACTTTCAGTGATGGAATATGGATGCGTTTTCTTTCGTTCCGCTGCAAACTCACATATTATTAAAATAGAGCGAATTCAATATCGTTGTTTGCGAATTGCTTTAGGCTGCATGCATTCGACACATACAATGAGTCTTGAAGTTCTGGCGGGAGTTCTTCCATTGAAAGATAGTTAATGCACTTCGTTACATTGGTAAATCTTAAGGTCTGAACTTCAGGTAGTTTTTGGATGGATCATCGGTTATGTTAGTAGACCTTAAGGCCTTTTTCGAGGAGGTTTTGAATGAGCATGTTCTTCTACAGATCTTATCACAGTATGTCAATTTTCTGTAAATAGTACTACGAGTACATACCGCTCTCAATACACGGAAAGAAATCCGTTAATGCTGTTGTGATTAGAAAATCATGAAACCAATCATTTTAACTTATCATGAAATCATGAGCAATAACTCTTCTCCCACGAAAATTAATCATGGTTCGAAAATGCGTTACTTGAAGAGTGCATTTCTTTCAAAGCTCGTAACTCTAATTTTCTACCCGGATATCACTTTGAACCCTCTGCCTCAAGATTAATAGATTAATGGTATAGCAAAAAGCAGACAATCCTTAATAATAATCGTGTTGTTTTACCAACATAACACAAAAATAGAGATAATAACCCGAAAATTGACATCATAAGAGACTAAGCACGGCTACGCTTTTCATTTGACAAACATCAATGTTACATTTTGTTCGAATGTATTCTTACATATTTGATGTGATCGTTGTTGCTAGAATAATATTCTGAAAGCTAGCGTTTATTTCGATTGTGAATTTGGAACACCATCTAACGAAAATCAGAAAAATATTTTGTTCAACCACTTTGATTAATTTGTTTCGTAGATATAACAACACAAGCTGTATTGATGCGCTTAAATATTATGAACAAGACGATTTTTTTGCAAGAATTCGATGTAGAGTTTCTTTTTAAGAGGTTCGATTCACTCGTGTTTTTTCATGCAGTTCGTTTAAGTGTTTAAATTCTAAAACACAAAATCAAAACTGAAGTAATGAACGCAAGTAAACGCGTTATCTCTTGCGTCGTCGTTTTTCAAAAACAGAATATTTTCATTTTAAAAGAAGTTCGTGGTGCTTTTCACTGAATTTATGTTGCAAAAATTACCATCGTAGCAGAAAAACGCCTGAAGTTATACCCAACAACTTTAAGTGCGTTACGTTTAAATTTTATCGAAATCAGTTCGAATTGATCATGATCCGAGAAATATTAATCATGGTGTATTATCATAACATGAAAATATATTATTTTCCCCAAATCATGACTCGTTTAGCTCCTTTCTAGAATCGGAATTTAGTCATATAAAAGCGGTTAACCTTATGTTGAACGAAATTCCGGCAGGCTCGTTTTTTTTGCATATTTCATGAGATATCAGTACTTATCTTCCATAAAGACAAAACTGATCACAGAAACTTGCCGCTTCGCGGAAAGAGTGAGCCTGTACTTAAAAACCCCATTAACTACACATTCCAGTATTGAAACCGGCCCGTGAAGCTGCAAATAGCACTGGAAATTAAGCTCGAACAATCGATTTTCCCACCATTTTATTTTATTACTCTTGGGCACCACCTTCAAGGAGCGAAGCAGCGCAGCACGACTGCCGCCAGACTATGTGCAGTAAAAACACGCTTGTTATAATTCAATAAAAAAGTATAATGGAATGTTTCGCATCGTTACGAGCGGTATTATTTTGCTCCTATTGGTATCCAAACTTCTCCCCTGAAAATAAAGGACTTCGTGCGGTACCTCGCGAAGGTACACGCGACTCGAACGTACAAACTTAACTGACAGAGTTCCCACCCTTCTCTTCTCCACTAAGCCCAGCAGGAGCCGTCGAGCCAGGGATGTGGCAATTGACAGGGCGTGGTGCCCCCTGTGGCCCCGTTCGCACGATATTCCTTCCTCCGAGTTTGTTGGAACATGGTGGAGGCAAAATATATGCAAATTACTTCACGGAAGGCAAAACGGCACACTTACGGAATGGATGTTCAAGCCAGGCTTTGATTCGACTATTCTAAATGAAGTTATGCTATGAATTTGTTCGTTATTGTGGGGGAATCCGTGCCCGAACCGTGGGGTTTGGTCAGTCAGTTCGACGGGTGCCTGGAGAGGGATGTACGAGGAACGGTCTCAAAAGTTCGTTAGCGGTTTTTTAAAAGGAATGCAATAACGCGTCTCCACCGGACTGCCGGATAATGTTTTCCAGTGAACAATTTGATTGCTTCGGTTTCGGAATGAGTTTCATGCGTCATTGAATCGAATTGAAAGATTTGTGAAATGTTTCGGAATTTAACATCGTTGTCAATTGCGAAGTTTCTCGTCGAAACACATTTCAAGTCAGGTCGTTTCGAAAGGATTGCTTTTCGTTTTGTGCTGACTTTGCTACTACCGAACACGACACTTCTGTTCTTCGGTTGAAAATGGCGCCCTTCAACTCTCGAAACCCATTCGACATCAAACGCGTCCGGGGGGTTTCGCTCTAGCCACGAATACATCACATAAATCTAACTACATCTTTCAAGAGCAGGTGTGGAAAAAAATGCAAAAAAAGACTATGCTTTTTAACAGGTAGTTTTGTAATAAGGGCGCGCCCGTAGGTGGTTTCATTAACACTCCAAATACCAAGCCTCAAAAAAAGTTGGAACGGTAACTTTGAGCTGGTATAGCTCAGCTGTTTTTCAACGAATCTCAATAAATTTTACACCCTCGAATTTTGTGAAGTTCGTAGATTGATTCAAAAACTTTGTAGGAGTTGATTGGTAAAGAAAAACCAATGAAAATTTGATTTTTCCCGTTCCAAGTTTTTTTCACACGCTCAATATGCCCTATCTGCTTTCCAATTTTCTTTCCTGTGGCATAAACGTCGCATAGAAAATATTGAATACTTCAACTTTACCGAGTTATAACTTTGTTGTTAGTCAACCGATCTTCAAAATTTGTTCACCATTGGAAAGGTACTACTCCCACAAATATAATGAACTGAAAAAAACTAAAAATAGGGTTGTCTACCCAAAGTTATAATGAAAACTGTACATAGATGACCTAAGAAAAAAAGAGACTTTTTACAATGATCGTAAATATCTCGAAATTCAAAGCGATGGCCTATAGATTTTTACACATCATTCGATTGCTATCGATACCAGCTACAATTTTCGCTCAACTACCATTCCTGCACAATCAGAAGAAAACATTGAGAAATCGATGAATTTATAAATATATATGAATTTTTCATTTTTTTTCACATGTTTGTATATAACTCAAAAATTAAAGCGATGACATGTACATTTTTTTGATTCAAAATATTAGAATCATTATCAGAAACAATGTATTGATTAACAAAATTATATATCCGTTCGAAGAAGCTCAAGAAATTTGGTACAAATACAGAGAATTTCTATTATTGGGAAAATTTTGCAAAAAAAAAACAAATCAAAACTTTGAAATTTTATGACATATATTTTTTTATTATTTTAATTGGAAATTTATTATGAACAAAATTTACAAGAAAACTGAAACTTGGATTTAACTGATAATCTTAAAAATTTTGGTAAATAAACCTAAACTCTAAAAATAATTATGGAATTGGACGAAAGATCTAAACAATTTTCATGCACAACCCTAACGGAATTGATAACTACTAAAATTAGTTTTTTTGTTTTAGATTTTCCGTAAAATCTCAAAAAATCGGTATAAGATCGGAAATTTCAAAATTTCTGATATATATTGCTTTCCAACGTTTCTGCAAATCAAAGTGAAAATATTGGAATCCGTTTTGATTTCATCTGTTTCAAAGAGACGTAGAATTTGTTTTTCATTAATAAAATAAATTTTGTGACAACACAAATTTTAAATTATTTTAATGACAATAAGAAATAGAACGTATGTTAGAACTATATGAATTTCATATACTAACCCATGGCAAAAGAAACCAACTACAATTTAAAAAAAAATTATTGCTTGATTTTTGTTTTACAAGCAATTAAGAACAAAAACATATATCTTAAATTTCCCGCTATTCTAAACGACATCAATTATAATCGATAGAATATTAAAATTTAAATATGACAAACTTAGAATTATTTCGGAATCTGTAGAATTCGAAAATTATTTGAATTTTCTATTAGTAAACAATTAAGAGAAAGTAGAATTCCGAATTTAGCACAAAAAACCACACGAAATTAAGTAAAACTTTTTTTTATTCACCTAGTTGTGTAATGATGCCTTTCTCATATCTCTCGCATTCATATATAAAAAATGTATTCTTCAAACAGTTCTGTTTGATTTTTGAAAAACATGAAACCTAGTACATGAACTAGTGTAGCCTACAAAATGAAAAAGCAATGTCCTGACATTACATTCCTTTTGTAGAATTTGGCCTTTCTGTTTCAACAGATTTCGCAACCGATTCTTAGTGTACAGAGTCATTGCATGGCTAGTACTATGGATCCTACTGACACTATGAATCCTTCCAGGTCGGGGCTCGAACATACGACAACTGGCTTGTAAGACCAGGGCCCTATACCCTGAACCGCCAACCCGGGACCTACAAAATGAAACAGTTCTCAAATCGGTTAGGCCATCTTTCTCAATGAAGTGAGTTCCACTATTTCAGGTACTTATGAAACTGGAATCGCCCCGAATATTAGCTTTGCAGCAACCTTTGCGATTAGCACCAACCAACCAAACTATTTGCAGCTTACAGTTATCTTCGTCTCGAAAAGCAACCTCTTCGTTTGAATGCTTTTTACTGAGTGAAACCCTACACCTATGTTATCAGACCTAATTGGCTTAAGTGGCATGTTCCGCTAGTTATTTGGAGATTCGTGCCTTGCCGTAGCTTCTCAGGAATGGGAAGGGAAGGATAAAAAGAACATGGAAGGGAATTCGAAATTGGGTGAGGTGGGAAAACAGTACAAAACATAAAGAAATATATCGTCCTGCATCCCCGAAAGAATGCTGAACGATCTGCAGGTGCCAAAATGCACGGTTGATAAAACCTCCAACCACCGAGAGGCCTTAAAGATTTTACAAAAGCGACACAATTCTGCATTCCTCGAAGAATGCAGAACGATTTCTTCCCGAGTATGCACTTGAATTAATTTAACAGTTTAGAACAAAAATTATTTTCATATATAGTTAACAAATGACTTACATGATACGAATATTTTTCAAAGAAAAAACCCAATGTTTGAACATATTTTAAAAATTTTTTAAAAAATATCTCCTCCGCCTTTTATTATAAACATACTCGGAAATTTTTTGTTTCAAACACAAGAAACGGATTTTTTTCGTTTGCCTCAATGTTAGATATAGCAGTTAAAAAATAACCTGTTTTTGAACTAGTTTTGCTCATAACTTCGGTTCAGAAAACGCTACCTGAATACGCCAGTCATTAAAAAATTGGTTTTAACAAACTCTAAAAGATGTTCAAAGATACCTATACGAAAAGAGAAAAATTTAAATGCTAGAGCAAAAAATCTGATTTTTTGAGGAACACCCTAAGTTGCTCTTTAAAAATAGCTGTAACACTAAAACCGTTGCAGATACTACTATGGTGTCCTCAGCAAAGCTGCTCGATATAAGTTTATCTACAATTTTGCCGAAGAATGCAGTCCTATATCTCAATACATCCGTAAAATAAGTTTTGGATCACCTTAATAATAAGAGCCACCCTAATACTATGTACATCGACATATGGCTTATCTTCACTGATAATTTGTTTTGAAGATATCATAGCTCTATAGTATAAGATAAAGCCACAAATGTTTTTGTCCCCCTAAATTGTGGATCCGGACCACTGTGCAATGCAATTAAACTCGGAAATTTTAAAATTTCCGATCTTTTGCCTACTTTTTGAGACTCTACGGCAAACCTACAACAAAATCAGAATTTTAGTAGTTATCAGTTGCGTTTGGGTTGTGCATAAAAATTGTTTGGATCGTTTGTCCAATACAAAAATATAACTATTTTTAGAGTTTTAGGTTAATTACTAAAATTTTTAAAATTTTAAGTGAAATCCAAGTTTCAGTTTTTTTTTTGTAAATTTTGTTCATAATGAATTTCGAACTAAAATAATAAAAAAATATATGTCATAAAATTTCAAAGTTTTGATTTGATTTTATTTGGCAAAATTTCCCCAATAATAGAAATTCTCTGTATTTGTACCAAATTTCTTGAGCTTCTTCGAACGGACATATAATTTTGATCATCAATACATTGTTTCTGGTAATGATTCCAATATTTTGATTAAAAAAAAAATTATATACAAACATGTGAAAAAAAATTAAAATTTCATATATATTTACAAAATTCATCGATTTTTTAATCTTTTCTTTTGCTTGTGCAGGAATGGTAGTTGAGCGAAAATTGTAGCTGGTATCGATAGCAATCGAATGATGTGTAAAAATCTATAGGCCATCGCTTTGAATTTCGAGATATTTACGATCATTGTAAAAAGTCTCTTTTTTTCTTAGGTCATCTATGTACAGTTTTCATTATAACTTTGGGTAGACAACCCTATTTTTAGTTTTTTTTCAGTGTATTTTATTTCTGGAAGTAGTACCTTTCCAATGGTGAACAAGTTTTGAAGATCGGTTGACTAACAAAAAAGTTATGACTCGGTAAAGTTGAGGTTCTCAATATCCGATTCGCGATGCAGGTGCCGCATAAATGCAGATAGGGCACGTTTTGAGCTTGAAAAAAAACTTGGAACGGGAAAAATCAGCTTTTCATCAGTTTTTCCTGAACGATCGTCAATAATGATATACTTACAATAATCTACAAACTTCACAAAATTCGAGGGTGTAAAATTTATCGAAATTGGTCAAGTAACAACTGAGCTATGATAGCTCAAAGTTACCGTTCCAACTTTTTTTGAGGCTTGGTGCTTCGCGTAACTTTTTTAGGCTTGGTATTAGGAGTGTAAAAGTACACACTCCCACACACACACACACACACACAAAACACTACTTCCCTCGCATGAATTTTTGATGTGAAAATTTTCGGTTCCGTTCGCCAGAGTAATGCGTTGTTCGGATGTTTATAGCCCTAGACCGAGTCCAGACCAAGCCCAGAACTCAACCAGTTTCCTTCGCTAGTCCTTCGCTAACTAGGTGAACATTATTACTCCTCTGTCATGCAGTTAAGGAAATGAAACAACGATGCGAAAAAGCTGGCAAGTTGAAGTTTCATAAATCTCTGATGATACTTCTGTTGTGTTTTCCGGGTGGTGGTGGTGGTGGTGGTGGGGAGGTGATGCAGACAGGAACAGATCGGAGCAAAAGAAAGCAACAGTTTGATGGAAGTGAGCTACGCCTCGGTTCGTTTCTGTAGAAGCCTGAGAGACTGCGAAAAGTCGTCCACTTACCAGTCAGTCAGAGCAACGTTCCGGAAGCACAGGAGTGAATTTCGTTTTCCCTTATTTTCCGAGCTGATGAGTCGCCTGCTCTCGGTGGAATATGCATAGCCATTTGTTATGTTTCATTACGGTTGCGTTTGGGTGAGGTCCGGTACGAATAATTCATTCGAGATCAGATGTCAGGTTGGTTTGAGTTATTGAGTATGAGGTACGAGTCTCTCGGAGGCAATGGAATGAATTATTTCGAATTTGTCATAACTACCAATTTCATTTCATTTGTTTGTGTTTAATTGTGACAAACTGCTTTACATATAAATTGCGCTTTAGAGTTTTTATGCAAAACATCTGAGTTGACGATTTGGAACCAAAAAAAGCGGTATCTTCAGTAATGTTTTCTATTGATTTCTTTTTGTTATATATTGTGGACATTGTGGATTACTTTTTCTCACACATCTGCTACCGTGCTATGAATTAACACACTCTTTACTTATAGAACACGGTAGATTACAGCGGGCTGGACATGTAGCAAGAATGCCGGAAGAGATAATGACCGACGAAAGCAGAAAGCCTGCCATCAACTGCGGGGTTGACCTCGCACTCGCTGGGAAGATGCACGTACAGCGGGAGTACAGATCGACGACTCAGCGTATACTGGAAATCTACAATTTGTTCGGTCATGTTCCGGAGCCGGGAACTGTGAACCATTGAGGTAAAGTAAAGTATAGTAAAGCTAGTAACATAAAATGACAATTGGAAAACTACACTGCTAGGAAATTGGAGTCGACACAAGAGCTATTTTTCGGGGTCGTATTTAACATGTTTGTGGCTAGACTCTACACTCAAAAATGTGTATTTTCGTAAAAGTTAAAAAAGAAATATGAACACTAGAACCAGTTCGTTGGTGGAATATCGAAAGAAACATCGAAGAGCGCGAATTCGCAATCCACCCAATACCAACGCAAGTGGGAAATAAGTTTTGATTTGAAAAGAAAATTTGTCCTCACCAACGCACAGTGATGCCAAGGTGGCAGAAATCCAAAAAATTAATTTATTTTTTTCCTGCACTATATTAATTTTTTTGGATTCTCAGATAAGAGAAGGATTACAATTTAAAGTATAAAAATTTTTGAATAAGAAATAATCTCTCCATATCCTCTCAAAGATAGGGTATTGTAAACTTTCTTTTCATCCTTCCATACAAAATATATGACGTAATGATGATGTTTTGCGATTAGAGTTCTATATAGGTAGGAAAGGGCTGCCACTGTTAAATAGTTTTTGATGTTATAGCATTTTTTCTCTACTTTTCAGAAAACACTATTCGATCCCGCACATTTCTACACCTTTAAGGTTATTTCCAATAGTTCACGGGGTCGACAATAAAAATCACAGAAACAAGGGCCAGACTTTTGTAAGTGAAGTCGGTGTGAGTAAAATTTAAATAAACGGCTTTATAATAAATAAAATCAGAATATTTATAACATACATAACAAAAAACACCTATATAAATGTCGTTATAAATATCTTTTTATAATATATCAGGCGTTGGAATAAAGTATTAAAGTTTCATGATTTTTATTGAGAGTATCATTGCAATACCGTTTTTCAAAGTATAGTCCATCGTTATATACCACCACTAAGACTCGGATACCACGTTTGAAAAATTGCTTTTCCTCAGATTCGACAATTTTTGGTGGTGTCGTAGTTTTTGAAGCTGACCTGACAAGTTATGCGCCATGGATTGGAGCAAATGGCAACCGTATGGAACAATGTCAGGTAAAAATGGCGGCTTGGGCAGAACTTTTCATTGCAGCGATTATAAAAATAAGCTTTTACAACTTTCGAAGCATGGAGTCTTGCATTGTCATGATGCAAAAATACAATCAAATAGTTCCTTGGGATCGATTTTTAATTCTGAGAAGGGTCTAATTGTTTGTATTTTTTCCATATTGAACAACGTCGAGAGCATTTTCTTTGAGTGCAAAGCTTCAGCCACTGAATATTGTCGAAAAAAAAAATGAACACTGATTGTAAAAATAAGCTTTTACAACTTTCGAAGCATGGAGTCTTGCATTGTCATGATGCAAAAATACTATGCCATGAAGATCTTCATATTGCGTCTCCTTTTCATTCAATGCTCTGTCCAAACGCATTTGAGTAGCTCATAATAAATAGCGCCCAGTTGATCCCACCACATGCACTTTTTATGTTCTCCGGAACTTTCTTGTAGTCCATATAAAAATTCCCAAATTCGAACCACGAAAACCACTTTATGCATGCTTGCTCAGCGTAATTTTTTTCGTCATTTTTAATTTTACATAGTTTAATAAGATACTTTAACAAGATAAAAATCCACTATTTTTAGTAAAGCGGTAGTATTCAACCAAATTTTATTTTGTATCAGGTGTACAACTTTGTTTCCGCCGTTTTTTTTCCAAAATTAAAAGCTTTATTGCGAAAAAGGGCTTACAGATGTATTATTCAAAGTATTGTCCATCGCTAGCGACATCTTTCCGGCATCCGGATCCCGGTTCGAAAAAAGGATTCCTCTTTTGACGCTATCCATGAAGCAATCCATTTTTCCAACTCTTCGAAGGATTGAAAATGTTTATCAGTCAGGCCGTGTGCCATCGAACGGAATAAGTGGGCATCTGGAGAATACGGCGTGTGGGGCAAAACTTCCCATTTCAGTGTTTCCAGGTACTTTTTGACCACTTTTGCGATGTGAGGCCAAGCATTGTCGTGTTGGAGGATGACTTTGTTATATCGCTCTTGATGTTGTGGCCGCTTTTCTTTTAGCGCGCGACTAAGACGCATCACTTCGTGACGTTCCTTACATGAAACTTCTTTATTATTTCATTAAGTCCATTGGAGTTCCAATTTAAATTTTATTTTATGTTAGATTGTTTTCTCTTCCATGAGTTCAACCAATAGCCAGCTATCTTATATTAAATAAAAGTGATGAACTGATACAAACAAACCTGAAATAGTTATAAGATCATGTACAAAATAAATGTATTTCATTTAATGTAATTTATAATAGCAACTCGCTTGATAAAAACAGTGTTTAGATTAACTAATGAATACCAACATACTAATAGGATATTCGAAATGTATTAGGTTTAAAGTACTATGTATTGTAGATGCCACGGCGAAGAAAAACTTATGTATATTGCCTATGAAATAAACGTATTTATGAAAAAAAAAAAAAAGACGCATCAGTTGCGTTCGGTAGCGATCTCCTGTGATGGTTTCACTCGGTTTTAAGAGCTCTTCATCAAGCAATGCTTCTAGTTGTTCATATTTGAAGGTTTCTTCTCTTCCACCACCATGTTTGTCTTGGACATCGAAATCACCATTTTTAAATCGTTGAAACCACTCCCGACATGTTCTTTTACTCAGAGCAGCATCATCGTAAGTTTCTGAGAGCATTCGATGCGCTTTAGCTGCATTTTTTTGCGAATTGTAACAGAAAAGTAAAAATTCCCGCAACTGGCGAGAATTTTGCACATAAACAGACATTTTCGAGCGTGAATAATACAAAAACGAGAACAACTATCACTGAAACGGCGATGACAATTCGTTAGGCACTGTACACACTCACTTTAAAGGCATTATCATCTATGTATTTTAACCAGCCTCAGCCGGTACAGTCACCTATCGGAAAACGGCGGAAGCAAAGTTGTACACCTGATACTTGTGTTAGTGTGTTGAAAAACTTAAAAACTGCAAAATGCAGAGCATTTTCCAAAAATTAGTATTTTTGTTAAAAAAAAAAAAAACACTATTTTGATAGTTACTCTCCCATCTTCAATCATAGTGTAATAAACTACATCAGTTGTATGTTACAACATATCAGAAGAAAATATTAAAATAAGCCCTTCTGGAGAAAATTGATATTTTTAAGATGTAAGGAAAAAAAAAAAATTTTCTCTGTGTAGTCATTTTCCACACAGGTTTAATCATTATTTGAAACATTAGTTAAAGCTCCTAATCAATCACGAAATAAATAAAAATACACAAGTTAATTTATTTAAAAAAAAGTCGTCATTTTCCGGTCCATAGCGAACGGTGCATCATGTCACTTTTAGGTGGATCGAATATTTTTTCATACATAATCAAAACGGAAATATATTCAGAGACTTCAAATTATTAATAAAAAATAATCATGCTGACGTTTATCGACGTATTTTTGGTTTTTGCCATCTTTTGTATGGAGAGGCATCACTGTGCAACGCCGTGGTGACCAAGTACAGTGAAGCATACTTGGATTCGTCTAGTCAATTGGACTTTCTCTTCGTGTGTTTTCATAAGCAGTAAATTGGATAATTGGTTAGACAATTTCCCCGGTTAGGAGTTAGCTACGGTTTCGAGTTTCGTCTGTGGTAACATTTTCGCGGTTTTCATTACACAATTGCATTGACATGTCAATTTTCCAATCTGTTTTCCCCGTTAGGTACTGATTGTATTTGAAACTAGCTCAAAACATCTAAAAACCTTCCGCAAATGCTGCTTAGTTAACGCAAAATGGCTCAAATCAACAGAAAACAAAGGTTTTTTTTTAAAGTCATGTGGGTAATGTCGGTGACATAACTGGATGACGTAAATACGAATAAAACTGACACGCCCCCTACACACTTTTGAGGATCGAACATTAGTTTGTGCAAGCTTCACCTCTTTACTTCCATTATTGTAACGTCCACCTATACCAAAATGTGAATTTTATTAATACCGACACTAGAATTCCAATGGAAGAAACAATCAGCTAGTTCCTTGGGATCGATTTTTGATTCTTAGAAGGGTCTAATTGTCTTTCATATTGACTGTCTACCATCATATAAAAATGATCGAAAAGAAAAAAGGAAGACATACACGTTAAAATATTTCTTCATTGACTGTCGTGCGAAAAATTTTCTCCAATTTAATGCAAATGTAATAAACAATAAAATATATGACACCACTTGCACACTCTTAAATCAGCAAAACGCATTCAAACCAATACACAAAAAGTCCTAATTCTAATATATCTTTAGATATCATCTGGAGCCATTAGAAGGACGGACTTTGCATAATGGTCCCCGTAGTTTTGCAATTTTGGTTGTATTTTTCTCCAATGCAAACGACCAGCAGCAGGATGACGCAATCGCTCTTGCTTGAAGCACAACTGGCTCTGCGAACGACCCGCAGTAGAACTATTTCCTGTGCGAATTGATTAAATACTAAAGCTATTTTGGTGATGAGTACATGATTTTGGCGTGATTTCGTTTGTAGCTTTTTCACAACTGCGCGGTCCCGGAAGCCACACAAATAGCAACATGATGTCGATTTGCATCAAATTTGCATATTTCAGTGAAAGCAACTATTAAAATGCTATGCAGGTTTCCTTTGAAGTATTCATATGGGTCAAATTGCGGAATTTTCTACGATATTGAAGACTGTTCGGAGCATTTTTCTTGAACGCGAAGCCGTCAAATGCTAACTTTAATCGCACTCGTTTGGTATAAATTTCGCACTGAGAGAAGTGCCCAGAGTTGACCAAATTATTCTAGATTTGCACTAAATTGATTTTTTATTCATTTTAGTTGGTTCGATGTAAAGCCGCCATAACTAAGTTCAGTTTTTTGCAATGACTTTTCGGAAACATATATTGGAGAATCCAAATAGTGAAAAACTAACAGAAAATATGAATTATTGGAAAAATATACACTCAGAGACAGGGCTCGAACATGCGTTCTTATGTATTCCGTGCATACTCGCTACCATTTCGCCACTCTGAATCTTGTTATAGTCACTCTAAAACACCAGTCAGACATGTGCAATGTGAGCCTTTAACACTAAATCTCCTCACACATTCCAGACCATGTAATGTGAATATTTAAGACTAAATCTTTCACACACCCCAGACCACACGCACTTAACAAAAACCCGTAAAAGCACCCTTCCGCGAAAACCTAGAAACCTACATAAAATAAAAACATTACCTACATGAAGGCAACTAGAATATCAACACTTGCACGTTCCGGTGATCCAGCGAAAAAACGCCGTGGTCATAAAATTCGACTACAGAAACAAGGAAGCATCAAGTTTCAAATCGTTATGTCATCGAAGTTAACAGAAACCAAAAACACAACAGCCTGTGTCACTTCCCTTTTCTTCACGTCCCTCATGTCCCACAATCGATACAAGTCAACACGACCTAGAATAACAGAAACTCAAGAACACACACTAACTCAAACCGACACTCACGAGAATAACCCAACATGCTATCGCCCTCCTCTCCGTATAACACCCGCTCACGCTCATCAAGAAGCTTTACTCACTCTCTTACCCACTAAATATACAAAGGCCGACACGATACAACAAGTCCCATTGGCTAAGCCCGATTTACATTGCGCGTTCTAACTCCTCCTCCCGGATTCTCAGTGATCCCAATTGTAAAAACTAATTAGCTAGGATAGGAGAGAATAGACTATATAAGTTGAAGAAGTGATAAAACTAAAGCAATCCTAATCTTACCCTTAATCAATTCTCACATGGTAGAACGTACATCGCAGGTTCAAGTCCTGTCTCTGAGCGTATCTTTTTTCAATAAATAATCTTTTCTGTTAGTTTCCGCTCAGTCATTGCAACAAACTGGCATTATTTTAATTTCATTTCACATGTCATCCTAAAATCTAAATTGATGATTTTTATCTACAATTTCCAAAGAAGCAATCTTTATAGTTCTTTAGATAACATTTGGACTCATTAGAAATGCTAATTTTGCAGAATGGTCCACAAGGTTGTCCACTTTTCGTTGTAGTTTGCTCCAATGAAAACGATCAGCAGCATGATGACACAATCGATCGTCTTTGATTCAATACTGTATTGAATTCTTGATACTGGAACTGCAACTGAGCTCTGGACTTGAACCAACCTCACTGATGCACTTGCTTCACTTCCAGCTTACTCAACTGCGCAGACTAGAATTAACGGAATGCATAAGTGTTAATCTTTTATACCTACCCAAATACGAGAAAGGCGTCATGAGTTTTCTTTTTTGATACTCTTTGATGCCAAACATTAAAAAAAACCTGTTTTAAACCACCTAGTGGTGTAATGATGCCTTTCTCATATCAATCATACTATCATATATAATACTGTGGTATTCTTCAAAATAATTCTCTTCGATTGTTAAAAGAATAACCGAAATCGGTCTACTGATAAAAACTATCAATTAGAAAAGATTTGAGGTCGATTTAGAAAACTTTTTACGGTTTTTCCCATTTTCAGTGATGGTATACAATTTTTAACCCACTTTACCCTATATTTCAGGATCCGGAAGTCGGATCCGCATGAAATTCAGGAATTACCTATGGGACCAGAGGACCTTTCATTTGAATCTAAGTTTGTAAAAATCGGTCGCGCCATCTATGAGAAAAGTTAGAACACATATTTTCTTTTTTTTTTGCACATTTTACCCCATAACTCCCGAACCGGAAGTCGGATCCAAACAATACTCAGGAATTTTTTATGGGACCTCAAGATCTTTCATTTGAACTTAAGTTTGTGAAAATAGGTTCAGCCATCTCTGGGAAAAGTTAGTGCACTTATTTTTACAATTTTTTGCACATTTTACCCCATAATTCCGGAACCGGAAATCGAATCCAAATAATATTCAGGAATTTTGTATGGGACCACAAGACCTTTCATTTGAGTCTAAGTTTGTAAAAATCGGTCGCGCCATCTATGAGAAAAGTTAGAACACATATTTTCTTTTTTTTTGCACATTTTACCTCATAACTCCCGAACCGGAAGTCGGATTCAAATGATATTCAGGAATTTTGTATGGAACCTTAAGACCTTTCATTTGAATTTTAGGTTGTGAAAATCGGTTTAGCCATCTCTGAGAAAAGTTAGTGCACTTATTTTCACAATTTTTTGCACATTTTACCCCATAATTCCGGAACCGAAAGTCGGATCCAAATAATATTCAGGAATTTTGTATGGGACCACAAGACCTTTCATTTGAATCTAAGTTTGCGAAAATCGGTTCAGCCATCTCCGAGAAAAGTTAGTGCAAAAAAACGTTACATACACACACACACACATACACAGACATTTTGCGTACTCGACGAACTGAGTCGAATGGTATATGACACTCGGTCCTCCGGGCTTCGGTTCAAAAGTCGGTTTTCACAGTGATTGCATAACCTTTCTATATGAGAAAGGCAAAAACTGCAATTTTGAATCATTTATGACTAGCTGACCGGTTGAGCTTCGGTAATATGAGTAATCATCTTGAACATTGGTCTAATTGCCACTTATTACGTGCGCTCAGTGTAATCTAAAACATTCGAAAGCAAAATGCTAGGAAACTCTCTTAGTTTTTCCTTTGCGCTTCTACAGCACAACCTTTTTATTGATTCATTCAGAAATTTTTTGATTTGTTAAAGTCACGCTAATATTGGCTAATATTATTCATCTAACTTCACTACACGCAATCCATCAACTGGTAAACGTGACTCGAAATGAAGCATCACATCGATCAAGTATGCCTGTGAAATATCCACAAAAAACAACTTGTTACCCGCCAAAATTTTTTTTCTACGATCTAGTATTCTTTTCTTCGACGGCCAAACATTTATGCAACTCTTTATGCGCCAAACACCAATCGATAATCTAGTAAGCGTAGGTAATTTTTTTCGACGGAAAATTCCATTTTCCATACAAAACCGACTTTATTGATTTTTCACACTTTGCCGGAAAATTTTCCTAATTTTTTTGATGTATGAACCCAGCGGGGGTAGCAACTAATGAAACAAAAAAGGCGGGTGGGTAATGTCAGAGACATAACTGGATGTCTTGAATACGAAAAAACTGGCACGCTCCCATCACTTTTCCGAATATCAGTTAGTTGATTAATTGTATGAATTGTACAAGCTTTCCTCTTTTTCACTAATAGAGTTTGAAGCGATGCACCTACATTAAAGTACAGATTAGTTACAGTAAACAGCTACTATTCTACAACTATATATTCCAAACTTGAAACAATTCCTTTTTAATTTTCCAATATAGGAGGCTAGGTACGACAAATTTGTAGTTTATTTCTATTGAAGTTATGAAGTTCGAAGATATATGATATTCTTCTCGAAATTTCAGTACGAGACAATTTCAATGGCCTGGACTGAAATGTATCGACTTTCTTCGGTATGCAAGAGTCATTTTAAAAATAATAATGATAGTAACAATAATAATAATAATAATAATAATAATAATAATAATAATAATAATAATAATAATAATAATAATAATAATAATAATAATAATAATAATAATAATAATAATAATAATAATAATAATAATAATAATAATAATAATAATAATAATAATAATAATAATAATAATAATAATAATAATAATAATAATAATAAAAATAATAATAATAATAATAATAATAATAATAATAATTATAATACAGATTAATCTGTACATATGGCAACCCTGTTTCGCATGGCATATTTTCACAAGACCTAGTATAAAGATGTGTTCAACATCATCACTTCCACTTTCGCATTGCCGTTCGTAATTGAATGTGTTAGTGACGGTGCAAAAGTGCTTTTGAATGGGCCTTGCTGGACCTTTTGACTGCGTTTCTACCGGTTTTCGGTGCCATCGTGCTGATGGTGTCTCGTACGTTCAGAGTAGCTGCTTTAACTTAAATGACGCTATTTCTCACATCACATTTCATTTTATACCTGCTACTGGCAGCGGTGTATGGACAGCCTCTTTGCTAGAATTCCTATCCTGTACGGAAAACGGGAAACAGTGAGACGACAGGTCCTCGATGCTGCTCTCGTGTGTCTTTTTTCGGGAACAGATGCTCAGCAAATGGTAGGAAAAATGAACCACTCAACTTTTATATGGATGCTCTTGTATAGATGCAGACATCTCGCGTTCTGATTGACTGGTGCTGTCATGGGTTAAATCAAACAGGTTTTTCAATAGTGTACTATTGAAAAACTTCAATGTTGTTGCAATACACGTTCAAGTTGAAAATTTTCGATTCTATTGGTAGTTAGATTATATACATCCTTCTACAGATCACTGAGCTATGAGCTTTAAAAATACGAGAAAGGCAAACGCGCCTTATGAATTATCCTCTTTGACACTCGTTTGTACCAAACATTTAAGAAAAGTTTAATTTTAAACTATTTGAGATTAAGTCACACAACTGAAAATTTTATCATAAAATTGTGATCATATTTCCGATGGCATGTCGCAAGAATTATGTTGATTCATTAGGGGGCTGTCCATAAAAGACGTCACGCCGCAAGGGGGAGGGGGGTGTTTCATAAAACGTGACCTTTTGTGACAGGGGGGAGGGGGGGAGGTTTTTGGAATGCGACGTCCAATATTTTCAATGAGCGCATTTTTAAAATACCTAATTATATTACTGCTTTGCCCTATTTCCTGAAAAAATCTCCACAATAAACGTTTACATTCTATAGAAAAACGTGTATTTGTTGATGTAAAAGCTTCTTCTTGTAAATTCGGAAATGAGTGATACAGGAAATCATTTCTGTTGTGATCAGCAAAAGTGCACGGAGGAGCGAGTAAATTAGCGAAATTAATAAATTTTGCCTAATATGAGTAAAAAAGAAAAAGATGCCTTCAATCGGTTTAACTTAAGTTATGCACTGACAATTTTTTCAGTAATTTGATTTTCTAGCATTGATAATAGTATATCATAAGAATTTCTCTTATCTGATTCTGATGCAGTTTATTCAATTTTACTCCATTTGAAAAAGGGCAGGAGATCAACGATTTCAAACGTAGATCATGTCATGTCTTATCTTGATCATATGTGATTTTCCTCCACCAACATCAAAGCTTATCGAATCATACAATGATTGAACTTACATAAATCAAGAATCATTTTAGCTCAAAATCACTATCCATTGTTTGACGGAAGATCAGTACCGATATTGATCGATGTGATTTAAATTTCACTGATCAACTGATAATTAAAAGATTCTCCGGCAGTGATCTCGTTTTGATGAGGTTTTGGTCTTTATTTCCTCAGCCCTGTATGCTACACTAAGGAAATATTATTCTTTACCTAAAACAATAATATATCTGTGTACCCCTAGGAGGAATAAAACAGATGATTTAAATGTTTCATCAATTCCAACCAAATACTTTTGGTTATTTATATAATTGATATTAAAAAAATAATTCCGATGATTTTGTAGTTTTAGGGATATTTTTTAATCTAATGACAGCATGTAATAAATCGATTTTTCCCTCATATTTGTATGGTTTGTATATACATATTGAGTATGTATTGAGATGAATTTTATTTATTTTGAATTCGTGACATGTGACATAGGGGGGGGGGGTCTTTGCTTTTGAGACAATTTGTGACAAAGGGGGGAGGGGGAGTAAAAAATCGTCAAAAAAAGTGTGACGTCTTTTATGGACAGCCCCTAGATACAACAGGATAAATTCACGATCAAAAACTTATAACTCTCTCAGAGGGTAAATTTTGAAAAGGCGCCCCATAGTAAAGTATTCACGACAAAAATATCATGTAAATCCGTTCATCCGTTCTAAAGTGATGTGATTATAAATAATGACTCTGCATTTTTATTTATATAGTTGATTTACCCGGCGTTGCTCGGAAATGTTTCGCGAAGGTAAGGCTAAAACCAATTCTAGAAATTGTTCTCCCCATTGATACTCTAATTGCAATGAAACACAACTTAGACGACAACCCGATTGAACAATACTCCGTTCATGTTCAGATTGCAAATGATCAGTGTCGCATCTCATCTAATTTTCATGGTATTTTCGACAAATTGGGTCAGTTTTATATTTAAACCCTTTTGTTAGAAACAATTAAAACGCCTTCCTCTTTATAAATACCTTCTTAGTTACCTCCGAGTTTCATATGTATATGTGCTTGTAACGCACTTCCATACTTCCTAGTCACATTCGATCTACAATACCTTTGACTTCCATGGCTATAAATACTTGCTACTTCCTCCTGTTTATAAAAACATTTATGGCATCATTTCCACGTAATTGCTCAAAGTTTTCCATCTGATAATGATTATTTTATAACGAAAGGCTGTTCATCGTCATAACTACATTCGTACTATAGAATAACTTTTTTATATCATTTATTTTACCCCGGCTTTAACCATTCGAGAAGGAAAACCTATGGAATAACAATTTAGTTAATACAAATGTTGTTGTAAACTTATTTCCATCCCCTTGGGTCGACAGTTTTCTCAATTTACATGAAAAATGCACATTGATTTTATGATTTCGTCAATTCAGGTCAATGTTGAGAATACTTATTCCCCTTCCCTCTTGTGAATATTTTTGTGAACCTTACTTAGCTGCTAGAAATATGCTGTACTCGTAAAGAAGTACCAATTTTCCGTAAAACCCGATCAATTTTGAATTACACTTCCTTCGGTAGATGGGCCAAACTTGGTGGCGATTCGTTTAGTTGTTTCGTAGTTATGCTGAAACTTACACTCGCGTTCATAGTCAGATAAAGATTATTTTCCCTTAGTTCTTTCAATTCCCCGGCAAAATGGTACCAGATCTTTTGAAATTATTTAAAGAAAATTGAGTTGCAATCAAATCAGCAACAGCAATACTATCTACTACAACCTTGAACTCTTGCTACTCTCTTATTTTACAAAAAATGGGAGATGAAAATTTATTTTCAAAAACCTTTCCTTCTAGTCTAAATGTCGATTCTCTTCAAATTATATAAATTTCGTCATTGACCCCTTCCCTCCATGTTAAGGACACTTGCTACACACTCTCTCCCTGAAAATGTCCGAATGATCATCTCTGAAGAGCAAGAAGTATCTGTGCCAAATTTAATAGCAATCCGTTCATTAGTTCTAGAGTTATGTCGCTACAAACATTACATCCTTCTTTTTAAAGGCACTTGCTAAATCCATCCCCCATATAATCATATCTAAGGTATGGAAAATGTTTGGATGGTCGTCAAAAATTATCAATTGTTATCAAATTCTATGATTTTTTTCATGACCCCTTCCCTATTAATGACAATTACTACTCTCCCTCTTCAGTACAAATACCTTGATGACAATTTCTTAAGAGCAAGAAATACCTGTGCCAAGTTTTATAGCAATTCGTGCAGTAGTTCCAGGGTTATGCCGCTACAAACATTACGCTGTCTGTTTTAGGGACACTTTCTAAACCCTCCCCACACGAATATCCTTTTAATCATATCTAAGTTGTGCCAAAAGTATCTATGGTCTTCAAAAAGTACGATTTACGTTAAATTAGATAATTTATTTAATGATCCCCTTTATTAATGACACTTGCTACGCTCCCTTCCCTTATAAAAATATTTTTATAACCATTTCTGAAGAGCAAGAAGTACATGTGCCAAGTTTGATAGCAATTCGTTAAGTAGTTTCGGAGTTAACACATGGATCAATAAGTCCCGAGACTAAAGCAGAGATGGCGCTCGTAGTAAACCAGTAACCACCTCTTTCTAGAGTACTAACCTTTGCTTGAAACGGGTCAAAATTTTAAGTCGATCCGACCAGAACCAGCTTAGTTATCGAGGTTGGAGTAAAGTCGTTTTTTTAAAAAATGGAAAAAACCGAGTTTCGTGTTTTGATAAAACATTGTTTTTTAATGGGTAAAAACACCGTGCAAGCGAAACAATGGATTGAAAAATGTTATCCGGACTCTTGTCCATCAAAAGCAACAATTTATCGGTGGTTCGCCGAGTTTAAACGTGGTCGTACCGACACAAATGACGCGGAACGCTCGGGTAGACCTGTGGAAGTCGTTACACCGGAAAATGTGAGTGAAGTGACAAAAATTATAATGAAATATCGTAAAGTGAAGCTCCGTGAGATTGCTGTGATGACACAGATATAATATGGAAGTGTATTTACTATCCTTCATGAAAAATTGAGCATGAAAAAGGTTTTTTCCAAGTGGGTGCCGCGATTGCTTTCGATGGAACAAGAACAGCAACGAGTCGATGATTCAGAAAGCAGTTTATCGCTATTTACTCGCAACAAAAAAAAATTCTTGTGTCGTTACGTGACCATGGACGAAACATGGATACATCACTACACTCCAGAGTCGAAGCGGCAGTCATCTGAGTGGCGCACAGCTGGCGAAAGCCGTCCGAAGCGTCCGAAAACGCAGCAGTCAGCTGGCAAAGTCATGGCGTCAGTAAATCAGGTAAATCGATCAACAGTGATTATTATATTGACTTAGTGGTGCGTTTGAAGGAGGAAACCGCAAAAAAACGACCGCACGTGCAGAGAAAAAAATCCTTTAACATCAAGACAATGCACCCTGCCACAAGTCGATGAAAACAATGATGAAATTGAACGAATTGGGCTTTGATCTGCTTCCCCACCCCCCATACTCGCCAGATTTAGCCCCCAGTGACTACTGGCTCATTGCTGATCTTAAAAAAATGCTCCAGGGAAAAAGATTTGGCTCGAATAAGAAGGTCATCGCTGAAACTGAAGCTTATTTTGAAGCGAAAGATAATTTTTTTTATAAACATGGTATTGAAAAATTGGAAAAACGTTGGAACCATTGTATCACCCTAAAAGGTTTCCCTAAAAATTTTGCAAAAAAATGTTGTTTCCATTGTTAGTCTCGGGACTTATTGATCCATGTGTTATGCCATTACAAACATTACACCCCCTTTTTTAAAGGCACTTGCTAAATGCACCCCCCGTATAGTCATATCCGAGGTATGCAAAATGTTTCTAAGGTCTTCAAAACGTTTCGATTTTTGTCTATTTTTTTGTGAATTTTCCCATGAAGGCATCTTGCAGCTATACTTTTACCTTGTATAAGAGGAGTCGAACTTAGACAACTCATGAATTCACTTTCACATTCTTTCTCCTCTTATAATCGCTAGTTAGTTTGATATCGTTGTAAAAAAACAAGGAAAAATGATAAACACTAACTGATTAGTAGTTATAAATAAAGAAGAAAGTTGTTGTCTATCAGTAAAATATTGTGCCCCTTGGAAGTAATCTAATAAATGGAGATTTGAACTCAAATTTCCGTCTTTCAAAGATAGTCATATGTCATACCCTTGGCAGTCGGCTGCCCATGGAATCATTTGCCAGAAACTATTGATTAAGTCAATCCAAATTCAAATACAAAGCGTTCCAGTCATTAAAGTTTCTACCCTTTGCCCTCGTTAGACTCGTTGTCCAGAGCACTTAGGATTTTGTTGGAAACATTGCAAATAACTTCTAGAGTTCTATTAAAAAAAAATATGCAATTTACCTCACGATACCATAAAATCAAAGCTTACATAATGGAATGAAATTACCTGCACTCAACAGCACCAGCAGCCCCAAGCGAATCCAACTGCAGCTGCTGCAACGGTGCCGCATATTGCGTAGCGTCATCCTGTTCTCCGGCAATCGGCAACTTTTCACATGTGCCCCCACACGCGCACCGGCACTCACTTTGTGGCACACTTTTTCCAGCAACTTTTTCCCTTCCTGTATCAAGCAGTTGTTTTTTTCTTCTTTCTTCTTTCGCTGGCTTCTACCTCTCTTCCGTTCACTTCACTACCTAGCTAGCTGGCACCCCTTGTTTTTCCCTCCCCCACAGATTCAGCGTATTTCCCTCTCGGTTGTTTCAACGTTCTTTTTTTTGTTGTTGCAATTGATATTTATCTTTCAGGCAGCTTTCAACGCTGAACCGCAGCCTCCCTGCCTTGCCTCTACGGAAAGCACTGACAACGTTGTTAACAGGCTCACTTTTTGTCACTTTCCCATGTGATCTGCAAACTTAACATCGGTCCCGTATCGAACACACAGAACACCGTCGGAAAAAGCGTTGTTGGCACAGGCTGCGCGGCAAGGAACCGACAAGTTTGAAGTGGAAAAATACGCACCGCAGTTTATCAGCATGCGAGTCAAAGTGAAACGGAAAACTTTGTTTTTGCACTTTATTCGTACGTTCCGGTGTTTTTCCCATCAACGGTGTCGCCTCCCCGGGTGATGAAAATGAAGTGAGCCCGTGCTCGTCGTTGTGGCGGAACTGCCTGCCAAGGAATACTTCGACATTTCGTTACCTAGAAGAAGACGGCTTCGCGGTAGGCTCAGCTTTGCGAAGCCCGGATTGCCCAGACTGTGAAGCATCGACGAACGTCGGTCACGTTTTCGTCGAATATGTTTATGACGGAACGATTTCACGCCAACTTTGGCTTCAAGTCGCACGCCGGGGCCAGGTAGGTCAATGCGCCGAAGAAGGTAGGAAAATTCTAGCGAATGCAGCAAAGCACGTAGGTAACTTCCATCAAGGATGGTAACACGTCATCTACAGCGTCACCCCACCGACCTCAGTTTGACCAAGTGGAAGTGAAGCTACGCAAGAATTCTCCCCACTGATCCTGTCATCGTTCGACGGGTTTTTATCAGACGCTTATTTTCTGCATGTCATTCATCTTCCTGGCGGTGGCGATTCGCTTTTTGTTGGCTGTGTGCTTGGCGAGAGCTTCACGTTCGAGATGACAGTGAACTGTTTTTCTTAGTTTCCGGGGTACCGGGTTCGGTTTCTCGATCTTAGATGGTAATGGGTTTTATGGTTGTGAGTATGGGAAAAAAGCGCACCGGGCAAGACCGGTTGCACCAAGAAGAACGTGCGGAATTCCGTAATGTTTGCGTGTGGCAAAACTCTCGGTTTGCTCGTGAACCCTTCGGTCCTGGGCGTTCCTATGGTTATAGCAAGGGTGAAGAAGTAGGAATAAAAAAACAAGCAGCTTCTAGTATTTCCGTTCAACCGTGGATGTGGGCTGCTCCCGTAGCTCCGGGGTTCTGCCAGGAATACTAGCAAGCTTGTTGGTGACTGGTTGTTGGTGACTGGAAGAACCTGTGAAATAGAAGTAAAAAATATCGATTAGAGAAACTTTGTAGTGGTATGCAATTGTATAGATAAATCTAACGTAATTGATGGTTTAGTTCCAAATGCTGAAGTGTTTTTATCAAAGTTTGATTCAAATTAAATGTCTTATAGCTCTACCAATTGCTATTGAATTTTATCCTAATCCAAATTCTGGTTCCGATACTACAGGGTAAAAAGGAAAAAATAGGCGTGTAAATAAGTTCGTGACGTTGTTTTTCGAAACTTGAAACTTTATTTACAAAAATTGAAAAAAAAATTAATATTCAGAGTATTGCCCTAGCGAGCTACTACTTTGCCAATATTTTGTCGTGAATACGACTTACTTTACCCTTTTCAAAATGTACCCTCTGAGAGAATGATAAATGTTTGATCGTGAATATCTCTTGTTGTATCTAACGAATCAACATAATTTTTGCTACATGCCATCGGAAATATGATCACAATTTTATGATCAAATTTTCAGTTGTGTGACATAATCTCAAATAATTCAAAATTAACCTTTTTTTAAATGTTTGGTATAAACGAGTATCAAAGATGATAATTCAAAAGGCGCGTTTGCCTTTCTCGTATTTTTAAAGCTCATAGCTCAGTGTAAAAGTTACAAACGAAATCACGTAAAAAGAAACCTCCTAACAAAAATTGGATCAGTTTAGAATGTATCGCTACTGCGAGCAGATGTATTGTGTGTCGTTTGCAAAGCTAGTTTTGCTTCCGACAAGAGCGATTACTACACAGCTGCTAGTCGTTTGCATCGGTGAAAAAACAATGAAAAGGGGACAACGGTGGAGAGCATCACACAAAATCATCCGTTCTAATGGCTCTAAAAGTTTTCTAAAGAACTATTAGGATTTCTTGGTCGCAAATCGAAGGTAAAAATGCTCAGTTTAGTGCAAATCTAGAACAGTTTGATAAGATTTGTGCACTTTTCGCTGTGTGAAATTCACAGTAATCGAAATCAAGTGAACCCTTTTTTTGTTTTTGCGAAAAATGTGAAAAGGGGGAATGCTTGCATAATTCATACAATTGATTAACTAAATGATATTCGGAAGTGTTAAGGAACATGTCAGTTGTTTTAGTATTCACGACATCCAGTTATGTCTCCGACATTCCCCACCCGCTTTTTTTTAAATAAAATTTATTGATATTAGTAATGTGCGCTTTAACACAAATCGGTACACTTGAGGTACCAAAACCCCTGAATGATGAAATTTGGAGTTATTTGTTGTTAATCATAACTTACTAATCATGTTTTAGATGTAAACGAGAAAAAATTATGTTGCCGCGTTAAATACAACAAGTGATATTCACGGTAAAGTTCTCCCCATTCTTGCACAGGTTAAATTTTGAAAAGGCGTCTCATAGTAAAGTAAGAGTTAGTTCACGTCGAAAAATCATATCAGGGTCATCTAGAATGATAATAATATATTCTAAATTAAATAAGATTAGATAACTTAGATTTAAAATATCCCTCATGAATGATTGAAAAGAAGTGGTCTCATCCATTTGAATCGATTTTTATTTTTAAATCAGTAGCCGAAATAATTTAACAAATTGGAACCAAAGGCTTTAGCAGGATAAGCACGGAAATCTGCCCCCAAAGGGAATTCATATTGTTATACCACATTTGAAAGGTCATAGACTGGAAACAATTTTCTCAAAGTTTCAACCCTTTAAGTGCCATATTGACGGAGCTAGGGTGGTTCTATTGATTTTTATTTTATTTGATTTTTGAAGAAACCGCTCCTCCGAAAAATTTGAAAAAAAAACAGGTATATTTAAGACATTATGGGGAAGGTATACAATTTTTTCCAAAATTTTTGAAGATGTATTTCTTCCATTAAAAAATACTAAAATATTTTGAAACATATTTTTTCCCTCTTCCAATTTTTGCACCACCCTGATTTTTTTGTGATAATAGTGCATTTTTGGACACGTTAAAGTGGTATGTTTTCATATTTTTAAAAAATGTGGACGACACAATACTTGATTTTTTTCCAAAAAATATATAACAGTCGACCATCAAATTATGAGAAAAGGAAACGCATGGTGCTTTGTTCTAGCAATTACCAGTAGTAGTCACCCGCCTTTTTTCAATTCACGAATGCTCTTTTAAAAATATCGACAGTTTTGGTTGGAAACCACGAATTATTTGACTTATTCACAATTCGATCTGAGTCGACCAAAACAAATAGTAATCGGAGAGAGCAATGTCTGCCCCATATAGCGAGTAAGGCATTACTTCCCATTTCAGTGTTTCTAAATATTTTAACCGGCTGTATAACACGTGGGCGAGCACTGTCATGTTGAAAAATTACTTTGTCGTGTCTATCGGTGTGTTGTGGCAGATTTACTTTCAATGCTCGGCTCCAACGCATCATTTATTGTTGGTCTCCCGTAATCCATTCACTAGTTTCCACCGTATACAGTGCATAACCTTCAGGCCATGAATATTCTGAACGGCTGTCGATGGTCCATACGACTTTGGACGACCCGACGTTTTGGATTATCGGATTGGGCCGACTTTTCATTGCTAGTAACAATTCGATGGGAAACAAAAACTTTTATTCTGTACCGTTAAAGCAGTCGTACGCACTTTACACATGGGCTGAAAAGTCCCGGGCCTAACACATAGATGGCGCTAGTTTTATTGCAGTCACCTTTTTTCAGTTAACGCCAACCTTTAAAAGACAGCTGATAAAATTTCATGATACTCTATTAATTAGTTTATGAGGTATTATGCTAAGAGTGACACTACTTTTATTCTTTTCAGAACATTAGATCAAAAACAATTTCGTACAACTGTACACTGCTTCTTGATGGAAAAAATACCGTTCAAGCGAAGCAATGGCTTGAAAAGTGTTATGAAGACTCCACTTCATCTGAAACAACAATAAAACGTTGGTTTGCGGACTTTAAATGTGGTCGTAGAGACCCCGATAATGCAGAACGCAGTCTACGTGCGAATGAGCCGGTAACATTAGAAAACATAAAAACAATCGTTTTTAATGCTCGAAAAGTGAAGTTGCGCGAGTTAGCTGACATCGTAAAGATATCAAAAGAACGTGCTGGCTTTATATTGCATGAGAATTTGACTATGATAAAGCTGTGTTCAAAGTAGGTTTACTCGCTGTTGACCAAAAACGAGAACGTGTTGATGATTCTGAGCAGTGTTTGTCCATGTCTGAACGTAACAAACCGGAATTTAAGCGTCGATATGTGACAATGGATGAAACATGGATTCATCACTTCACTCCGGAATCAAAACGAACTTCATCTGAGTGGACAGCAACAATTGGCTGGATAGGTTATAGCCTCGGTATTTTGAAATGTGCGCGGGTTAATTTTTTTCTACTATCTTGAGAAAGGAAATACCATTAACAGTGAATATTACATGGCGTTATTGGAGCGTTTGAAGGCTGAAATTGCATAGACGACCAGCATATGGTAAAGAGTTTTTTTTTTCATCGAGACAACGCATCGTGCCACAAGTCAATCAATATTAAGGTAAAACTGCATGAATTGAACTTCGAATTGCTCCCACATCCACCGTATTCGCCAGAAGAGAACAATGTATGGGCCATACAGCGGGTTCAGTAGGGTAAAGCGGTAGAGACCCCAATGATGCAGAACGCAGTGGACGTCCAAATGAGGCGGTATCATCAGAAAACAAAGAAATCCACATAATCGTTTTGAATAGTCAAAAAGTGAAGTTTCGTGAGTTAGCTGACATCGTAAAGATTTCAAAAGAACGTGTTGGCTGTATATTGCATGAGTATTCTACTATGAGAAAGCTCTGTTCAAAGTAGGTGCCGCGTTTACTCACTGTTGACCAGAAACGAGAACGTGTTGATGATTCTGAGCAGTGTTTAAACGTAACAAACCGGAATTTCAGCGTCGATATGTGACAATGGATGAAACATGGATTCATCACTTTACTGCGGAATCAAAGCGAACGTCATCTGAGTGGACAGCAACAATCGGCTGGACAGGTTATAGCCTCGGTATTTTGGAATGTGCGCGGTGTAATTTTTTTTCGACTATCTTGAGAAAGGAAATACCATTAACAGTGAATATTACATGGCGTTATTGGAGCGTCTGAAGACTGAAATTGCAAAGACGACCAGCATATGGTGAAGAAATTTTTTTTTTCATCAAGACAACGCATCGTTTCACAAGTCAATCAATATTATGGTAAAACTACATGAGTTGAACTTCGAATTGCTCCCACATCCAACGTATTCGTCATAATAGGCTCCCAGCGACTCTTGGCTGTTCGAAAAACTGAAAAAAAATACTAAGAAATTTCGCACGAATGAAGAGGTTATCACTGAAACTGAGGCCTATTTTAAAGCAATAGATAAATTGTTGTACAAACGAGGTATTAAAATGTTAGAGCGGCGCTGGGATAATTGCGTTGCTCTTGATGGAGATTACGTTGCACAAAAAAGTTAATTTTGAACCTAAAAAATCGTGTTCTGTCTCTTAGGCCAAAAATCGTATTCTGGTGTAAGGCCCGGGACTTTTCAGCCCATGTGTTAAATAAACGAAGTTCGACGTCTCTTGGCTTCAATTCATACGGCACCCATTTACCCACCTCTCGGATAACTTCCATTGCTTTTAAACGTTGGCAAATGGATGGCTGAATAATTCTGAGTGATTTTGTCAATTCACTTTGCGTTTCTAACGGGTCTTGATCGAGCAATTCCTTAAATTCTGCATCTTCAAAGTTTGATGGTGGTTTGGCTCGTTGTTCGTTTTCCAACTCAAAATTGTCACTTCTAAACCGTGAAAGCCACGTTTGACACGGCACGACAGTCAACTAGAGCATGCTCACCATACACTTTCACCAAAATAAGATTCTATGGCTGTTTTCTTTCATATTGGAAAAAATCCCCACAAAAGCACTTTATTCGAACTCGAAATTTTCATCGAGAAAAAGTATTGTTTTTCACGCCACAGCTAAATGACACATACTGGTTCTAATACTGTATGACTGTTGCTTTTCAACGCATATTAGGAAAATAAAATCGTTGAAATAGCTGGGAATCACTTGGGAAAAGATCAATGTTTTCCATTGAAGGTCGGGATTAAACCGGTATAGCACAATTCTCTATTAAATAACCGCATATCATTGTTTAACTGAAATCCTACCTCCCGTGGAAAGCGCGTATGTGACTTTGCTTGCGGGTTTACTAAATCCAATTTTCTTTTTTTGCCGGCAGTAATAATAAATTTATCTGACATATAACAGATCTACATCCACTAATAATGGGGGTTTCACACATCCATACAATTTTATAATCTCTTGTTTGTTCGGATACATAACGATATTGAATCGTTTAATCAAAGATGCAAAAATGGAACAGCAATACACGGACTTCGAGTAACCTGGCTTTAACCTAATTAAGGGTAAACTTATGAATTGGAAAACCGTTATTTAGCATGTTTCGAAGAGAACAATCTCCAAACCGAGTTGCTTTTTGAGTGCAATAAACTCAGTATTTAAGGGTTTTGAGAACAGCACATCCTGTTTCAAGCAGCAATTAAATCTTTTGACGTGAACGCGTTTTACTTTACTCTATAGAAGAATGGGTAGAAATTAATTGCGAATATCTCTTATTGTGTATAACGCAGCCATTTTTATTTTTCGCCATTATTGAAAAAATGATCAGCAATTTGTGATAAAATTTTCTAAACTAGAAATTGAAGTTTTCTAAAATATTTGGTATGAAAGAGCAATCAGGTGAAATTCAGTGCCAAAATAAGGCGCGTAAAATTTCAACCGCATGAACTGAACGAATCATCGCAGTGATTGAGTGCTGTGGAGTTACGACACGTTTTGTTCGCCAGTAAAACAGGAACTAGCTATGGATGGTTATAAACCATGAGTATTTTTCCTTCATTACTATAAGGGAGAGTGCATGTTGTTTCAGACAGTCAATTTAGCCATCCAATTTATAATCAAAGTGTTCTTATAATTAATTTTCTCGTCTAAGGAGTGTATCGAAAATAAGCTATCCACAAATTTTTCTTTCAAATGATGATAAAAAACGATATTTTATTCAAACTAAAAGTTGATCTCTTATTGTACGAGGATCAAACTTGAGCATAATGAAAACCGGATGAAATCAAAGTTATTCTCCTTTACGAATTTTCGAACTTTTGATCGAACGCTCTTCATCAAGTTTCGGCCAAGTGTTGCATCGCTTTTTTCAGTTTTCAGTTGCCTTACCAGTCTTCTTAAAGACCCTCTTCACGATTGCCTAGTAACGTTCGATGGGTCGAAGCTGAGGGCAATTTGGTGGATTGATATTTTCCCAACGAAATTCTACCCTTTTCCGCAAGCTAATTGAGTGTGGTTTTTGGCATAGTGAGTCGACGCTAAATCATGCCAAAACAGTGGATATGTACTATGCTTCTTATATATGTTCCTGAAAACTTGGTGGATTTGCGTACATTTATAATCACTCCCGAAATGATCAGTGCTGCAGCAAAGAAACTGAAGAGTTCGTACTCGGCTGGATCTGATGGAATTCCATCTGTCGTTTATACTCGCTGTGCAACTGCTCTGCTCGAACCATTATGTTACGTGTTCAACAAATCGTTCGAGCATGGTATATTTCCAACGATATGGAAGCAGTCGTTCATGTTTCCAGTCTACAAAAACGGGGATCAAAAGGATGTGAGAAATTATCGTGGTATTACGAGCCTATCTGCTGCCTCCAAGCTATTCGAAATAGTTGTCAGCTCTGTTGTTCTTTCTCGTACAAAAAGTTATATATCAACCGATCAGCATGGATTTATGCCAGGACGATCCGTTAGTACAAATTTGCTCGATTTTACCTCGACCTGCTTTTCGCGTATAGAGGAAAGGGTACAAATTGATGCAGTATACACCGATCTAAAAGCGGCTTTTGATCGTATAGACCACCGAATTCTATTATCAGGGTGGCAAGTGAATTAGCGATTTCAATTTCCCGGATTTTTCCCGGTTTTCCCGGTGCGCAAGACTAAAAATTCCCGTTTTTTTACATTTCCAAAAAACATCGAGAGTTGAGGAATAAGTATTTTTCGGGTATCTACTTGGAACTACGATTAAAACTCTCATCCACAGTTTGTCCAAACGTTTATCTTCTGAACTAACAGTACCATCCAGCCCAATGTATTGCATCTTCATTACTTTCGTTTATGTTCTTGAAAAGATAGTGGTTTTTGCGCCCGTTTGAGAATGACAAACGAGTTCAACTCAAATGGGCTTTTTCCCACTCTAATTGTCCATTTAGATCTTGTATCCGATGGACACAATAATAGTAAATAAATAAAAATAAATAAATAAATCTTTATTTTGTATTTTATTCCATCTTTATTTTGTATTTTTTTTTATTTTAGCCAGTAACTTCGATGTAACAATAGAACTAAAACAAAAAACATATCTGGCCAACGGTAATGAAAGTGATCAGTCTTGCATTTCACGAAGGAATGAAGCATCAAAATTATTGCAACTTTCTTGAAAAATCAACACAGTTTATTTAAATTTATTGTTTTTCCAATAATGCTCTTAAGCGCAGCTTTCACATTATATTCGACGATTATTATTGGTGGTGTTTTGTAGTTTTTTAAAAATATCATCAGTTATTTGAAAGCCTAATGATGAAAAATTAAATTTAAAGTCTTACAATTGAAATAAAATAATTATTTTTCGAACTATTCAATCTTTTACAAGACTACCACTGAATCAGTCTTTTAAAGGCTATCTGGAAAATCAGTCCTTCTTAAAACTTAGGCAAGTTAGGAGTGTATTCTAGAAATGGGCAAAACCGTTCATTTCAAAGAACTGTTGAAAACTTGATAGTTTTACCGAAAGAATTAGTTCTATTGAACCGTACTTTCGTTTTTCTGAAACTTTGTATGTTTCTTCGAAAATAATATGAGAACTATAAATTATATCTTGTAGTAAACAGATTCAATAATAATAAATAATAAATAATCATTCTCTAACAAACATTTTCAAAGTTTGCGAACTTCCACCAGATTCCTCAAACCAGCAAACGTTTGTAAAGACTATTCTATTGAGAAGAATAGAGAGCTATCGTTCTTCAATAAAGAACTCCAGTACACTCAATCTTCGAAGAAAACTAGTTCTTTTGGACCATACGCGGACTGTCCATCTCTAGTATATTCCAATACTTTTTTAGCCTGGTATAGTATAAGGTTAAAAATTTAAAATGAATGAACTAAAGCACAACACTCCTGCCTCAAACCCGATTACTTCTAACAACCAGTGGCGTCTCGTGACAAAATTTACGGGTTGTGCACTGCTTATATGGTATGATATCAGAACCGTTTCGAAGTTGCAACTGAGACAGCAATTTGTTTTCAACTGCCATAAGCATAAGCCACTGAAGCCTCTCCTGAATGTGTGCATACAGGTTCTCACAGAGCCTATTTGGCCAGTTGTGCAGTGCACGAGGTGCACATGAGGATGAGAGGCCATTGCTAACAACATATACGATATTCTTTCAGAGTTGGCTTCTGGCGAGAGAACAAAATCCTTCTAGAATCCTTAAAATGTACGCTTGTCACTTTGAAAAAACAAAAACAATCTATGCCTCTAGTGACTGAGATGATCTAAATTTGACTCTCCTATCATCGACACTGAACAAGCTTTTACGAACTCCGAAAAACAAATTTCAGCTATCAAAGAAGGAAATCCAATATTCCTTGCAAACGGTGGATAAAATGAAAGTCGACAGCTTTGTCGATTTTGTGTATCCTATTCAAATCAATACCAAGATTACTAAACAAGTATTGTCACAATTTGACATTACTAAGACAAATTTTGGTGAATTTGGGGAAATCATTGGCTGGCAACTAAAAATACGGCCCCTAAGAATTCTTGAAAAATTTATCAAACATGTTACCTTATGTTACTTTTACCATTATGCATACTTATTCTGAAATTGGTAGAAAAACACTAGAAAAGGTCCTAAGTGCAAATGACAGTTCCTCCTTCTTTACTCTTTATTTCGATTATTACGGTCCTATAGGCAATCCTTCTATCTTACACTTTGTATAGAATAACGACTGAAACTATCAACTTTCGATCTGCTGTTAAACATTATAATTTAAAGAGAAAATAAACAAACTGTCATTTGCTCTTGGAATCTTTTCTAATATTTGTCGAGATTTAATAGAAATCCAGCAGAAGCATCCAAATTATCCTTTTCTTATGAGCATTGATTATGCTCTTATTGATGACAACTAAGAAATCTCTTAGTGATTAAAAATTGCTGAGGTGTGGGCTCCATTTTCAATGGATTGTGCACCATTGAACCTGTGAGGAACAATAAGAAGTTTCAAAACTTGTACTGAACTTCTAGTTCAAATACAAAATGGCCGTCATCCTTTCATTTATTGTATCAGGAAAATCATGATGCTGAAAATCGTTACTAAGATTAGAACTAGTAATTTTTTCCCGGATTTGCACTAAAATTCCTGACTTTTTCCCGGTTTTGCCCGGTAAAACCAAATTCCCGACTTTTTCCCGGTTTTCCCGATTTTCCCGGTCACTTGCCACCCTGTATTATGTAAACTGATGCGACTTGGTGCATCACACAAGTTCGTAGAATGGTTGAGTTCCTATTTGTGTGGTAGAGTCCTACGCGTACAATTGGGCACCTCAGTTTCATCCCCGTTTACGAATTAATCAGGAGTTCCGCAGGGCAGTAATATGGGTCCCCTTTTGTTTGCACTGTTTTTCAACGATGCCACTTTGCTGCTTGGTTATGGATGCAAGCTGATCTACGCTGACGATTTGAAGCTGTACTTAGTAATTCGTAATTATGAGGACTGCGTCCATCTTCAAGAACTGCTAGATGAATTTGTCGCATGGTGTCGACGAAACCATCTTGTGATCAGCATTGCCGTGTTAATGACCTTGGTGTTGTATTGGATGCAAAACTCACATTTAATCAGCATCGTTCTGCTTTAATATCTAAGGCAACGAAACAACTCGGATTCGTAGCTAAAATCAGCAGAGATTTTAAGGATCCACATTGTTTGAAGGCGTTATACTGTTCCTTAGTGCGACCATTGCTGGAAAATGCCAGTTTGGTATGGAGTCCATATCAACTCGTTTGGAACTTGCGGATTGAGCGTGTTCAGAAAAGATTTATTCGGCTTGCGCTAAGAGACCTTCCCTGGCGAAATCCCTTGGATCTGCCACCGTACCCTGATCGATGTCGCCTGTTAGGTCTTGACACTCTGGAACGACGAAGGAAGATTCAACAAGCTGCGTTTGTGGCGAAGATTATCAACGGCGAAATCGACTCTCCAAAATTCCTGTCTCTCATCGACTTCCGGGTTTCACAACGAACTCTACGATCAACAGGTTTGCTACAACGAAGATTCCATCGGACATCGTTTGGAGCCAACGAACCTATTGCAGCGTGTGTTCGAACTTTCTCCCTAGTTGAAAATTTATTCGATTTTGATGAATCATCGCATAAGTTTGTTCAGAAAGTGTCGCAATCCTCGATTTTATAACTTAACTTTATATTCATTAAGACTTTTATTGTCAGATGGAACAAGCAAACAAATAAACAAATAAACAAATAAAGGCAGCCATCTCTTCTGGAGACACTCAGATCGACAGACTTCTGCATTTATAGTTCCGGTAGTGCAAAAAATGTTTGACTTCAAACCACAGGAACATATTGCTTGCCATACCAGTACCTTTCGACCGAATTTCTCCACTGGAATCGACCTGTCCGCATCGCTCACATCCTCCCCAACGACGACAGTAAAGTATCGTAGATCTGGAAAAGTTTTTGAGTCCTCCTTTACATAAGTCTCATCTTCCATCAAAACGCATGCATCCGGACACTGCAAAAGGCCCGAATAGGAATCGACTTCGGCTATACCAGTTATTGACTTCCGGACTCGAAAGCACCGGTAAATTGTTCACAAACTCTAAAATCGAGCTTACTTTTCTCAGCGCTGGCTTGATTTATTTACACAAAATTAGATTCATGAGAAAGGTTTTATGATTCCATTCAGGATTCCTGAATTTTATCCCGATCCGACTTCCGATTCTGAAATTATACGGTTATGAGTGTCAAAAATTTAAAACCTTCATATAGAGCGCCCCGTACGCGCATGCTCTGGTACAGAAGAAGAAAACACAACACCGCCTCTACGAACGGAGAATACAACGTGCTGTGTTCGATTTAGTATACGCGGTAAAGAAAACGAAGACCGACACCGAAGCTCGGGGTTGAAAACACAAGCAAGAAACTGAGATAGAGACAGATCATAACCACTTTACAGAAAATGTGGCTTATGCCCAGAAGAGTTTCGGATGCCCCACAATGGATAGAAGTTGAAAGTAATTTTGCAGCCAATATAATTATAATGCTGAAACTAACAATAAAAATCCAATCAAAAAGCATATTTTATGTTGCTGATTTAATAGTGAACTTCGCTCGTTTGATTCGTTTAATAGAAATAATGCATGAGAATTAAAACAAAATCATTGTCTATGTAATCACAATTCAGAATGGAGTATTTTTGCTTTTCTCATAGAGAAAGATTATGCAATCACTCGAAAAATCGACTAGTAAAAATTAGTTCAGTAGGCCAAGTGTCATATACCATTCGACTCAATTCGTTGAGCTGAGCAGTGTGTGTGTTCTTGTATGCGTGTTCCAAATAATCTCACTAGATTTTCTCGGAGATGATTGAAACGAATTTTGGAAGCTTACATACCAAAAAGTTTTAATTCTACAGATAACTTAATTCCTCATGCAGACGTAATTTGTCCAATGGCGGGAGATTTAATTTGTAATGACTTAATGCTAATCCATGATTTTTACTGGTTGCGACAGTAATGCGCATTTGGCTAGCGGGTGTGATGTATGAATTTGAAATCACTTTTTACCAGCCAAACAGATATGTGCTTCTGTGGCTCAGTCGATCAACGGACGTACTTTTTGACCTGATGATTCTCGACTCAAGTCACAGCGGTCGCTATCATTACTTTCTTTTTTATTTCAATAAATTTCATGTCATGGAATTTTAGACACAATATTGGAGTTTCTTGCATGTATATTTGGGTGAACAGCGACACTCCATTTATGTGCACCTAAAAAAATGTAAAATTTCTTCGAAGTGCGTAGGTTCAAATAAAAGGTCTTGTAGTCACATGCAAAATTACTAAAGTTCATCCAGATCCGATGGTTCCGGAATTATAGGATAAAGCGCGTTAAAAATTTTGTGCCGTCACCTGAAAGTCTTCCAATCTGGCCTCAAAACTACTCCAATCGGTAGTCATTGTCGGTAGACGGCCAAACAAATGGCCGAAGCATTCCTGATTCCCGGTTTTCGACCGAAGATTGTAGTAATGGATCACCAGTTCAACAGTTAAACAGTTAAAAAGTTCAACTGAGTTCAACTTGGGCAGGTTGTCAATGATTTAACCTAATGAAATTTGTCAGCCGGAATCGGTCCGAAAGCTATCTGTCATATTTCTTATGTTGGTGAAAAAGCCTGACTTTCCTGAAAATCTGTATAAAGTCAAATTTTTCAAAAAATCCGTGAACAATTCAGTAAATTTTACCAATGTACTTGGAAATCAATAGAATACTGAAAAATCCATATATCTGGTAACCCTGCCAACGATTGATATGCTTGTAGAATGCATTAAATAAATTTCGCAAAGTTTTCCAAGTTGGCAGCAAAGTGAAGTGTCTTTTCATTTTATATCTTTCATTTCTTCCAGTTAATGCTTGCCAAAAAGAACCGTTAAAAATGGGTACAGCAGACATTATGTGGCAAATAAAACCAAATAACAGAAGCAATTACTATTAGGTAATTAAAAAACTGAAATCACATTCCGAACGTTCAAACAATTCAAATTCCATCAGCTATACACACAGCGACTACTGTTTTATTCAATTAAGCTGCACTGTTGAAATGTTAAATCAACTTCTGAGAACTTCATCCCTGCAGGTAGAAAAAAAACTGCTACGACACCATTTACTCTAGCTTCATCCGGAGCGGGATTCCGGGAAGTACAATTTGCTCTTGATTCAATTTGTTCGCTAGTTCAACAGCCGCACCGTTTTGGTCTCAGCATTCGGATGGAAACCATCCGGTCGGCGGTACCTCTGGGATTAATTTTGAGTGGGTAATAGGGAATTGACGAATGCCACCACAATGCCCACACACACCTAGCCACACAAAGGTTGGCACGTAAAAGGCCACAGGAATAATAAATACTTGCGATTGATCACCGAAACGATGCTTCAAAATGACCTCCATGCCGCCGGTTAGGTCCATCTCCGGTGAGAATATAAATTGATGGATTGGCATTGCGAGCCCGGTTTGGAATCCGATCCGATGGTCTGGAAGGTGGTGAATAAACTTTTCCTGTGTCATTCGCTTTAGTGTTGAGGCACTAAGACCAATTTTTTTTTGCTCTTAAGCAGTGGACTGACTGCGAACATATATTGGAGAATCCAAATGAATGAGAAAATCACAGAAAAGTTGATTTAAAAAAAAAGATACACTCAGAGACGGGACTCGAACCTGCGTTCTTATGGAACCCGTGCATACGCGTTACCATTTCCGCCACCCTGAGTCATTGCCAAAACTGAACTTTCCAATTTGTCCTCTTGACGGTGTATGCTGAAAGCAACGCATTAAAAGGGCCCTACAGCAGAATTACTCACGGTGCAAATTAAATTTTTACTAACGCTACACAGTTATAAAGAATAGAATAGAATAAAACAGGCGGATAGGTAATGTCAGAGACATAACTGGATGACATGAATATGAATAAAATTGGGATCTATCGGTGTTTACTACTATTTTACTGGTCTGACGTCTCCAGAGAGTCAAACCTGTGACAAATCCTATCAGGAACTATGGTAAGTGATTTGATGGTATTTGATTCATACAATATTGTAATTTTTTCTTTAATCAGCAATTTCCAACTTTTAATTATTCTAATCTCTTATTTCTATTGGTTATTCTTTTAATTTTTTTACTACATGTTTTTCATGTGCATTTTTTTTATGATCATCAATATTAATATCCAATTCCTTATTAAAAAGGAGAACATTTCACAAATATCAAAGCGCAATGAATTTACAAAAACAAAAGTAAGTTTAAACAGGAAACCACTATGAGATTTTGTATGGTTTTGAATACCCTTTTCAGTAGTACCACGTTTTTGGAAAGCGGATTTAAATTATTTCGTGTAGCAGATGGTTTTTCACAAAAATAGAAATTTACTCACCAATGCCGAAAATAGAACAAACTTGTTCCTGTCCTTACGACACCAACAAACACTTGAAACTATGCTGGGGCGACCTAATATCCCACCAATATCACTACAGATGTCGTCACTGAGCATGATAGCCTGTTCTTAAAAGATACTCGGCCAACTATCCCCGGTCTCCCCTATATTTCTCATGGTATGGATTTTGAACAATTTTACTATTGAACTATGCTTGTTTTTCGGAACAAACTGGACCCCTGTCTCTGCATACAATTCTTGAACGACTTTGCTGTGATGACAGCTTGCCAAATCTTGCCAAAACAATACGGGATTCATTTAGGGGTTATACTATGTTTGTGCTTTGGGCACATAACCGATTTTACTTTTCTTTACGTTTCGTCTTAGACTCGTCAGTGCAGAGTAGTTCAAATTGAACTGCTTAGTGCAAACTTAAACAGTTCAATTTGAACCGCTTAGCAGACGTAAAGTATATGCTACTTGCAAAACACTTTTTCAATTGGCACCGAAGTGCCATGTCTTTTCTGACGTGCCGAACGAAAACGTCTTTTTCGACTAATACTGGCCGATTCAGGTATGGTCATTTAGAGGTTATCCTATGTTTGTGCTTTGAGCACATAACCGTTTTTACTTTTCTTTACGTTTCGTCTTAGACTCGTCAGAGCTTAGCGGTTCAAATTGAACTGTTTAAGTTTGCACTAAGCAGTTCAATTTGAACTGCTCTGCACTGACGAGTCTAAGACGAAACGTAAAGAAAAGTAATTACGGGATTGTCGTGGGATCGAATGAACGGCAAAATTCGTTTTTGGCGACACTCTTTTTGTTATAGTTCCGATGTCATTGTCTTATTTGTAACGAAAACCTTTGTTTTTTTGCCACAGCTGCAAATGCCCTGCCAAATCATAAATTTTCTTGCAAATTTGTCGAAAAAAACAAATTTAAATTTGGCTGTAACATCCCCCCGAGCCGTTGCCAAGTAAAATTTTTGACCTGGGATTTGTCCGAAGTCAGCCTTGACATAGGTTTCATCGTCCATCAGAAGACACCCGTCGAACTTGGTCAGCACCTGGTCATAGAGTTTCCGAGCACGAATTTTAACCAAACCATTCTGTTTTATGGTCCGATCTGGCTGTTTGCTATCTCGATACGACTTGATTCCTTCCCGGAGTCGAGTTCTCCTCACTGTACTATGGGCAGCACCGAATGCTCTGGCCAAATCACGGTCCGACAGATTAGGATTCCTCTTAATCGTCTTCAAAATCTTACCACGCAGTTTCCGGTCGACAGTTCCACTCCGACGATTGGCTTGAGGCTTCCGAATCGTCGTCAATGTTTCCTTATAACGTTCGATAACGCACCAGCCTAAATGCAGATCACAATGGATTTTCCAAATAACTATGCACAATTTTTTCCCTTTTTTCGGCTTCCATGTTGATTGTTTACAAAGTACAGTCGACTTGCGGAATGATAATCATACGTGAAGCTGAAAAATTCCCGACACGTGGGCGCAAAGAACTTCCAAATTCGTCCACCGGGAGCGCCACAATATGAGCAAACGTTTGTTCCAATTCACGAATTTGATGTCAACTATTTTGTTTTAGTGTGTAGCATGTATAATGACTTCACAAAGAAGATAATCATAAAAGAAAAATTTGCTCTGGAATAAGCTTGCTCTTTCATCGATCGATTTTAGATCGGTGTAAATATGAATATTACTACCTATTGATACCTCTGTAGAAGTACCAGGATTACTGAATTCCAGTGGAAAATCTGATCGAATAGGCACATCTGATAACTCTTCAACTAATGGATCATACTGCACTAACTGAACTGATTTTTTCTTAAAATTTTCGCGAATTAGTGTTACTTTTCTTATCTTAGACAGACGTGACATTTTTGAAAAGAATGCAATACTTGAATAGATTATTAATTTTTGGTTTTATTGACAGCCGTCCGTTATGAGAAAGAGTTGTTGATACTTGGAGTAGAGACTTTGTTTGATATGAAAAATATATAAATTTCATATTGAAATCTTTGAAAACAAAAATACAAATACAAATTTTAAATGTGCATTTAAATACCATCATGGAGAACAATCGATTAGAGTTTTGTGAGGTATACTTAAAGTGTTAAGATAATCGCTGGTAAGGTGGGTGAAAAAAACTGTATGAAAATTGCAAGACCTTCAGGTGTGCTACAAGTTTAGAGCTAGAGACAACGTTTTGTGAAAAGCTTTGTTTTAAACGATTAATGAGCATGTTACTCAATTGAAGAGGCAATTTGAGGAAAAGTCTTTGAGGTTCGTGTATAGAAAATGGAGTTTTATTTAGTGTTGTTTCCTTTGTTTACATAAGGTGAGTGACCAAACAGAGGAAAGAGGAGAAAGAAACGTAAACGATAGCTAGTTGTTAGTTTATAAATCGCTTGTGTGATGTTCTTAATATATTTCAACTCGATCATTATTCCATTTGTACCATACTCTCATAATCCTCATCCTGAAATCTGAATATCTGAATCTTTGTCACAAATTTATCTAAATAATCTGTAAAATACAGATTAATCTGTATATAATGCCACTCTGAACGCGGAAAATCAAACGGATGACATCATGATGGCATGCTGTGATTGGTTCGTGTAAACCATTCTTCCATTAGTATGCTATTGAAATACTGAAACGATCTAGCATGTTTAGGTGATAAGTTTCCTAATCGATTTATTGTTAAATTATTTAAAAACCATCAACAAGTGACTGAGTTATTATCGTTCGAAATTATGACACATAAAGTTTACGCGACTAGTTTTGAAAACGTTCAATTGACACTCGGCCCCGTACATACTTTTAATGCCAAAAGACTCCACGCAAATTTTGAGCCAAATCAAAACAAGGGAATGAATGAATGAAAGTCCAAGAGTCGATTTTTTTGTCGTCGTTTTGTGCATTTCTAAGAGACATTTGGCGTACAATTTTTCATCGATTTCGGAAATTTCACGACCGTCGTGCGGTTCCCCGTCCCATAGTTCGATTTGTCTTAAATTTTTTGGGGTGCTAAACCTTTGGGACACTACCGACACTTTGTGAAGTTCAGAAATAACTCCTTATGGTACACTAAAGTTCAGAGATAGTCCTCTATGGTATCCCTCTTCTTGTCTGTGATCCTCGAGTTTGACTGTCCTTAGCGGATAACAAGGCTGCTTCTGAAGGAGTAAAACCACTGGTCCTTTTCTGTATAACGCACAAGAAGAAATGATGTTGTAATGATTTGAAGGCGAAACGTGAAAGAAATTCAAACTAGTCACGTGCACTTTTGTATAAACCGGTACCTATGGAGTGTATCGAAAATAAGCTATCCACATACATTTGTGTTGTACGCATGTATTTGTGATGGTTTTACCTTTTTTTATGCTCAAATCACAGCATGCTGTGCGTTTGGCTGTCAGTTTTCGTTTGTTTACTTGTTTGTGCGGTTAAAATTATGCGTTTTCAAAATGTCCTGTATGGAAAAGGAAGTGAAAATTAATGTTCTGGACATATGGCTAAGTGAGAAGGGTATTACTATGCGAAAATTGACGAAGAGGTTGGGAAATCATCATGCCAGTGTTAAAACCATCATTAATAAGTTTGGGGAACAGTATTCTTTGGATGAGCAACCAGGAAGAGGCAGAAAACCCGGTTCTTCCAACCCGAAACTGGACCGGAAAGTGGTACCTCTAATCATGAAGATCAAATCAATGTCAATACGTGATTTGGCCAAAAAAGCAGGAACAAGTGTCGGAAT